>NC_051275.1:20036078-21236078 GCF_015220745.1 Sebastes umbrosus
TCTGAAAACACAACAATAAAGTTAATCAAACAACCTAGATAAATAATTCGGAGAGATTTGCAAGTATGTTCGGGGGGCACGGATTTAATAGATCTTTGTACTATCATCCATCATGGTAACACTTAAAGGAATACTTCACCCAAAAAATTAGCAACTTTGTTTTTGTTGCATGCCTCCATGGTGAATGGAGAATCTGAAAAAGGGAATAAATCCTTGATGAAGTCGTGAGCAGTCGTATGCTCAGTACTTCCCAAACACTGGATAAACAAGACTTGGATTATGCTACCCCAGTTGTGTGAGAGTTGTAAACCGATTTTTCATATAGTTTCGCTGTTGTTAAAACTGGACCCCATTTACTTCAATTCATCAAGGATTTACTCCGTTTTTTGCATTCTCCGTTTACCGTGGAGGCATGCCAGAAAAACTAAGTTTTCTTCAAGGATTCAAGGTAACACGTGATGAGTAATCGATATAAAAATAGTCATTTTGTGGGTGAAATATTCCTTTAATTTGTATTCAAAATAATAGGGAAGTAAAAAGAAACATGCTATTTTTATTATTCTATTAGAAATTAATAAGAAACAAACAAACAAACAAACTCTGAGCTTTAATCAAAATGCTGAAATAATTGAGTAATAAAGTCCAAAAGGTATCAAGGCTGAGTGTCAGTAACTGTACCTCTGAGGACAGCCACAGTTGAGGTCAACTCCATCTGAGAAAGGTGCTACCACACAGGCTGCATCAGCCAGCGTCTGGGCATCAGGGGCAGCAAACTGCACTATCAGGGGCCGGTCACCTGAGGAGGAAAAAAAAAGTTTTGGTAATAAAAACAAGGTTATGGCAATATAGCAGTGTGTACAAAGCTCAATTAATACATTCATTTTCATAAACTTCATCTTCATAAACTTTATTTGTTGCAAAAACGATTTGTAAGACTGGCAACTTTGTCAAACTCTAAGGAGGCCTCTGCTCCAATGATCAGGAAACTTAACATTCTTTCAGTTTATGACATAAATATTCATCAGATTTGTGTGTTTATATATAAATATATGTTCTTGCCTTCTTCTCTACAATCATCGTTTAGCAACTTCTTTAAATCTAATTCTCAAATTCATTTACATAATACTAGACAGGTTAATCATCTTCACCTGCCTTTTTACAAAACAAAACATGGCCAGTACTCCCTCAGATATCGTGGTGTACAAATATGGAACACCAAAACACACGTTATCAAGAGCTCGTCGTCCTTAGAACATTTTAAAAGGAAATTATCATCACATTTAATTCATGATGTCTAATTATCTTTTGATATGTTTAGATATATTTTCTTTTCTTCTGCACTGTTTTTTGTTTGTATTTCATTGTTTTTATTGGATTGTTTTCCACTGTTTGGTTAGGTTTTTCTGCACATTTTGTGTACTTCTTGTTGTTGTTTAACTTTTGTTGTATTTTTAAAATTATATTAGTTTAGATCTTTCTTCCTTTTTTGTTATTGTTTATTTTTCCTCCTGTGGGCTTCTTGACCTCTCCTAACACATTTCTTGTTTCATTTTCATTGACTGGATTTTGTGCAGTTTTATATATGTGCAAATAAATAAATAAATAAATATATTCATCATGTGGCAAGGCTGGAATCTTTGTGTAAAGATGTTGTGCATTAGAAGCATATTAGAAGTAGTGGTGGTGCAGGCATCAATACATTATGGCAGTGCACTCTTACAGCCCATATTGCTACTCACTCTCATTGGTTGTGAATTCACTGTCTCTGGCTTTCACAGATCGCATGAAGTCAGGAGCAACTATCATCGGGGTGAAGCAGATATCACAGTTGTATTTCCTCACCAAGGACCTGAATGCAAGCCTATGGAGGAAAAAAATGACTTTATTGAGCAAAGTGTGCAGCAGAGCAGACACACAATAAAGGGTAGTTGTACCTACAGTAGGTCTCATGTTTAAGGCAGGAGAACAGATAGAAAGATAGAGATTATAGAAAGTAAAACAGGCTCCACTTACTTTGAATATCGAACCATTGGAGCACATATCTTCAGGACCTTTCCCTTCTCAAACATGTCCATGATGCTGGTGTTAGAAGTCTTCATTCTCCACAAGTCCACCAGCTAGCACAGCAAGCTAACAAGCGCTATGTATCCAAGAATAAGAGTTTTAGGATGGGTTTCTGTCGTCTGACATCTATTTTCTTTGTTTCAAAGACGAGGACACAGTGGGTATACGCTGTAAAATCCCACACAGTCACATCCAGGTACATAGATAGTTTTACTTCATAATAAACAACGTCGCTGTCCACCATGCGGACAGGAAGCACTACTACGTCACACTCATCCATGCAATGTTGCGTTCAGGTTCTGTGGGGAAAAGATAGTTCTCGAGCAGTCAAAATCAATGAATCACATACTACTGAATTGAGTTAAAGGAATTAGAATAACTTGTTTAAAACAGGCTCATATACACACATGTAGGGGAATACAAACAAATCCAATGTACTCAAAAAGGATATTTATTTTCAGACTTTTATCCGACAGATAAATTATACATAACTATAAAATGTGTAGGCAACATTAATATAAGACAAGATGGAGAAAATTAAATAAATACCAAAGGTTAAGATAAGATAAGATATTCCTTTATTATGGGGGGAAATTTGCAGTGTACAGCAGCAAAGGGGATATCAGATGCATCTTGGTTTTTGCACTATATAGTGCAAAAAACAAGATGCATCTGCTAACACAGTAAAAAAAGACCTAAACAAAGTGTAACAAAATATGAAACATTTAAATAGAAGGAAGTATAAAAAAAGGAGCAGTATATAGAGTATTGACAGTAAACAGACTATTAACAAAATTGCACAAGTGGAAGATGATATTGCATAGTATGAAATACACCTGAGTAGAACTGATAGACAGTTGGTGTACAGTAAAGTGCAGCTCTTGTCAGTTTTCTTGGTGTGTATGTGGTCTACTGGGAGCAGTGCTGGTTGTGGTCTACTGGGAGCAGTGCTGGTTGTGGATAGCGCTCCTTCACACACTTTGGGTGTAACATCCTGTCGCTGAAGGAGCTCTCCAGTGCTGAGATGGTGTCCTGCATGGGGTGGGAGTCATTCTCCATCATGGATGACAGCTTAGCCATCATCCTCCTCTCTCCCACCACCTCCACTGTGTCGAGGGGGCATCCCAGGACAGAGCTGGCCTTCCTGAACAATGAATCACATACTACTGAAGTGAGTTAAAGGAATTAGAATAACTTGTTGAAAACGTGCTCATTACACATACACATGTAGGGGAATACAAACATTTCCAATGTACTCAAAAAGGATATTTATTTTCAGACTTTTATCCGACAGATAACTATACATAACTATAAAATGTGTAAGCAAAATTAGTAGGATAGGATAGCACTTTATTTATCCCCGTATGGAAATTGCAGTTGCACAGAAGCACAGATTCTAACAGAAGAAGTAAGTAAGTGCATAAAATAAGAATAAGGCAGGGCATACAATAAATGAGAGCAAAAAAACACCCCAAAAAACCCAAGAAATAAAACACTACTTAAAAGTTATTGTTAAAAAAGGTAAATAAATATGTGCATTATATATATTATAAATTATGTGCAGTAGCAGTAGTGCAAACATTATATATCAACATGAACAAGACAAACAAAGACAAAACAGTCAGTGTCAGAAAACACTGAGTTGGCTGAGACTGAGGTCTTCACTCAGTAAAAGACAAGATGGAGAAAATTAAATAAATACCAAAAGGTTCAGTGCAACGTTAGTTTATCTTCACTGTTAAACTGACTTTTCTAACTGAGAAACTCTTAGCAGGTTGTGAAAAGCAGCTTCATCAGTGGGTCAGATGTGCAGTGAAAGGACAAAAACAGAAAGACACTGAGAAGATGATGCAAGAGGTTACCCAATACCTACCGTTCCTCAGCTCTCATCAGGTCAGGACTGCCAATGGTGGAGGCTTCTTCTGAGGAAATCCCTCTGGCACAGAAATACTCAAAACATCGAACTCATGGAATAAGCACTGATGCTGCAGCATCAACATTAATATGTTGGAAGTTTTTTGCAGAATAATTAAAAAAGCCAAACTTCTGTCTGATATCAGATGGGGCTTTCTGATATGTTTCCCAGATAACTCTTTTTCTAAAGACTGGGGCTGCATTTGTAATATGACCTACTCTAAGTGTACTTTATACTGATTTTGTATGGTGTAATTTGATACTGGCTCATTGCATGTTATCTCAACTATCCCCATTTTCAGCGTCTCAAGTGTGTAGCGCCAAGTCAACAGGACATCTTTATAAATCCAAATTAAGATCTATAATGCTGAAAATGTGATTTAAGAAGCACAGAATCAATCTTGCTCTGGAATGACAGCAAGTCCCCTGTAGTACTTTCCCTCTCTGGCCACAGGAGGGCATTAAAGCAGTACAATTCTATAAACATCTCTCCTTGTGAGGGGTCTTAGAAAGGACATTTCACCCCAAAAAAATCAAGCATATCTTATTTTATACATTCATATTAACAGATCGATAGCACTATTTTTACCCCGATTGTTTTAGTGAGATTTGTTGAGGTTTGAATTAGGGCTGTCTCAAATACCATTTTTTGGGCTTCGAAGTTTTGATGAGAAATATTCAAAAGGTATTCGAAGCTTTGCGGCATGGTCCTGTTTCAGTGACCGGGATTGTGCCGCTGCCGCACTACCGTACGCACATGCACCTCTACACACAACAAACAGCGATATCTGACTGAGAATAACTAATAATCATTCATGTTGAATGTGAATAATGTTGTGGGATTATTCCTAATTTAAGAGCTATTTGGGATTTATAAATTATTATTACATCCATCCATTATCTGTAACCGCTTATCCTATTCAGGGTCATGGGGGGGCTCCCAGCTGACATTGGGTGAAGGCGGGGTACACCCTGGACAGGTCGCCAGACTATCACAGGGCTGACACATAGAGACATATATATAAAAAAAAAAAGAAGTATTTGAAAACTAATTTGGAGGTTGATTACCATGGCAACAGTCAAAGCTTCGGAGCATTCGGGTCAGCCCTAGTTTGAATAGTTGCACATAGGTAATCTGCTCAATGGCATGTGATTGGTGGCAGTCAAAGCATCAAAAACCTCCTATGTTTCTCTTCTGAAGTACAACGTAAACATTACTTGATAACCCACAAACCACATGAACAGCTTCTTTTATACATGACATCAAAGCGTATTCATTATTTTGTAGGCTAATAAAAAATAATAATTACCTCTATCTGCTGTCATCTTTTAAAACAGACAAGGACTACCTCCTCATAAAATACAAAAATCGTTGAACCGATGAACACTTTATTTCAAACTGGCACTGAATAAGTGACTAATATCAAAAAGAAGCATCAACAGGCACATCAATAAGGCACAAAAGGGCATCACAAAAATATCCCTCGCCATGACTGCAGAGAGACCCGTTAAACAGCTGATAAAAAATCTCAGAACCTGAAACTCCAACAGAATAAATACAATTTCAATCCAAGTCAAGCTAAAGGAAGTGATGGCGGTGGAATGCAGCGTGTTATTTTCACTAGTGAGCCAGTGAGTGATATCAAAAATAATATCCACTTTTTTAGTAAACTCCACACTCGTGATCCATCTATACGACCTACTTGATCAGTTTGTTTAAGCTTACACATCACAGCGAACCGAAAAGTTCCCTTCATCTACCAACATTTACAGAACAACATTATGCATCGCAGCCAGAGGGAAGGTTTGGGAAGAGCTTAGCTTGTGTCTATGTCGTGCAGAAACACACAATACCCTGTGAAGAAACAAAACACGTGTTAAGTATTTTCATCACATCCTTTGTACAGTATGGATAAATTAGTGATTTCTTAGCATGCATCCAAACTCTAGCACCACATTTCATTTTCCTTCCCTCTGCCTTACATACGAGTCACTTTGAACCATGTTCTAAGTTAGCAGTTTTCAAACAACTCTTCTCTAGGATTAAAAACAAATTGAACCGAGGCAGGCCTCACAATTCAAATTTAAAACCAATCACTCTGCATCCTTGACCAACTTGATGTGACATGAGGAGAGACTGCTGAGGGCAAACAGCTATTCTCCTCATCTCAGTCCGTACGAGTCAATTCTATACGTGTCAAATAGGAGGCGTGCCTCTGGAAAACCAACAAGAAGCAAAGTGAAGCATTTAATGAAATATCCATTCCAACTGATAGATCATCCATTGGCAGGAATATAAACATGGAGACATGGGACTGAGTGGATATTTTACCCACTTTGTCCATGCCTTGCCATCTCTGATAGCTGTAACATCAAAGCACAGGTGCTTCCTGTCCACAGCTTAGGAAGGGTACTTAAAAAGATACACAACTGTATAAAGACAGCACAGCAGGTCAATGGCAGCCAGCCTTGTGGGGGAGCTAGAGTATATATGGGCTGTGTGTCCTCCTCCCTCACTGAGGTGGCTCTCTGCGACCGGCCGCCTCCAGCTCCACGCTGGAGAGGAAACGTTTGGATAGCCGGTGGCAGTCGTAGCTCAGCTCCGTGGTGAAGAGGGCGCTGGTTTTCTTGGGGTAGACGATGGTGGTGCTCTTGAAGCGCTGCGGCCGATGGCGAGGCTGGAACTCCAGCTGTGTCTTGTAGTGGCGCCAGGTACTGTGGGGCACGGCCATGATGGTCTGCATGCAGTGTTCAAGGCCTTGGCCCGTAGGCTGCAGGGCCACGCCTTGGATGAAATGGCGGTCCGAGTCGTAGTGCACGGATGAGGTGTATCTGTGGAGGAAGGGAAAGAGTAATGGTTTTATTTGGTGCAAAACAATTGAAGTGAAATTTGTTTCCATCCCAACTGCACCAACACAAGGTCTGTCCAAGTCCACCGTACTCTTCTTCTTTGGTCATGTTCACACTTTGCAGTACTGAGTTGTCTTGGTACATATTGCAGGAAAAACACTACAGCCTGCCTGTCCTCATATAGTATACCATTTTATGCATATCCTCCAGCAGGTCAAATGCTGCACAGAATAAGGTCATATAAAAACCAAACCCACCTTATTTCCTTAGCTGGTAATGGATCAAATGCTATGCCTTCCCCAAAGGACAATGGGTGGAGCTGCTGGAAAGATCCGGTGGGTAAAACTCGAACCTGCAATGCAAAAAAAAAAACTCCCACAGTCAACACACACATATATAAGGAGGCAATACTGTAAAAGTTCTCATAGGTCCAGTTCACTGCTAAAGTTGCTAAAGTGACCCACTTTCTCACAGTTGTCCAGAACATGCAGCATGGTTATGTGGGCCCCACATGGGTTATGCTGGGGGTACCAAGTGGGTATGGGCTCAAAATGGGCATCTTATCTGGGGCCCACTTGGATCAACTAAGTAGGTCCCACATGGGCTCCCCATGTGGGCTACCCGTGTGGGTCCTAGTTGGGTCACTACTGGGAAATTGCCAACATGGAAACTGTGGACAAACCCACTTACAACCCATATTTCAGCCCATGAAGTCCCAATGTAGTCCCCACGTAGAACTTAAAGCTGGGACCAAGATGGGTCTTGGGTATGTTGCCCAGTTGGGGCCCACAAAACACCAATTGTAATCCTGCATGGAATCCATGTGGGCAATTGACATTGGACCATTATGGAACCCGCGGACAATCCCACATAGGGCCCATTTTTCAGCCCTTTTACTTCCCACATGGGCCCCACATACAAATGTTGGCTGGGAGTGTTATTGTCAAAGAACTTCCACAAACATTTGGTTTATTTAACTAGTAATTCATCAAAAACAATGGACATGGTGTGACAAGTTCAGAGCTGTAACGTCCTGTGTGCGGTGATGCAAGACAACCTGCAATTGTAGGATAAACTGTGTGCCTTGTGTTAACTAGCAGGCTTGCAACACTAGATTCCTAGTAGTATATACACTCACCGGCCACTTTATTAGGCACACCTGTTCAATTGCTTGTTAACACAAATAGCTAATCAGCCAATCACATGGCAGTAACTCAATGCATTTAGGCATCTAGAGGTGGTGAAGACGACTTGCTGAAGTTCAAACCGAGCATCAGAATGGGGAAGAAAGAGGATTTAAGTGACTTTGAACGTGGCATGGTTGTTGGTGCCAGACGGGCTGGTCTGAGTGTTTCAAAAACTGCTGATCTACTGGGATTTTCACGCACAACCATCTCTGGGGTTTACAGAGAATGGTCCGAAAAAGAGAAAAAATATCCAGTGAGCGGCAGTTGTGTTTACGAAAATGCCTCGTTGATGTCAGAGGTCAGAGGAGAATGGGCAGAGTGGTTCGAGATGATAGAAAGGCAACAGTAACTCAAATAACCACTCGTTACAACCAAGGTATGCAGAATACCATCTCTGAACGCACAACACGTCCAACCTTGAAGCAGATGGGCTACAGCAGCAGAAGACCACCCGGTACTAGCACCGGACACTTTATTAGGTACACCTTGTACCTAATAAAGTGGCCGGTGAGTGTATATTACACTGCCATTTAAATGTTCAGATGCAATTTGTGGTTGTTTCCCTAACCCCAAAGGGAGTTCATGTATTGCTTAAATCCCAGCATATAGTCAGTGATCATGTCTAAAGTGTTATTGTCAAAGAACTTCCACCAACATTTGGTTTATTTAACTAGTAATTCATCAAAAACAATGGACATGGTGTGACAATTTCAGAGCTATAACTTCCTGTGTGCAGTGATGCAAGACAACCTGCAATTTGTAGGCTAATCTGACCTAAAACATTTCATCATTTGTGTTAACTAGCAGGTAAACTCCTAGTAGTAGTAGGCTGTGCCAAGTCTTCCATATCAAATAAACTGGCATTTAAATGTTCAGATGCAATTTGTAGGATAAACTGCCCTAAAACATTTATCATTTGCATTAACTAGCAGGCTTGCAACACTTAATTCCTAGTAGTAGGATGTGCCAAGTCTTCCATATCAAATATATACTGGCATTTAAATGTTCAGATGCAATTTGTGGTTGTTTCCCTAACCCCAAAGGGAGTTCATATATTGCTTAAATCACAGCAATAGCTGTCTAAAGTGTTATTGTTATTGTCAAAGAACTTCCACAAACATTTGGTTTATTTAACTAGTAATTCATCAAAAACAATGGACATGGTGTGACAATTTCAGAGCTAACTACCTGCAATTTGTGGGATAAACTGCCCTAAAACATTTTGGCTTGCAACACTAAACTCCTAGTAGTAGGATGTGGAAGTCTTCCATATCAAATATACTGGCATTTAAATGTTCAGATACATTTTGTGGTTGTTTCCCTAACCCCAAAGGGAGTTCATATATTGCTTAAATCCCAGCATATAGTCAGTGATCATGTCTAAAGTGTTATTGTCAAAGAACTTCCACAAACATTTGCAATTTCAGAGCTATGACTTCCTATGTGCAGTGATGCAAGACAACCTGCAATGTGTAGGATTAACTGCCCTAAAAACATTGATCATTTGTGTTAACTAGCAGGCTTGCAACACTAAACTAGTAGTAGGCTGTGCAGAGCCTTCCATATCAAATATACTGGCATTTAAATGTTCAGATGCAATTTGTGGTTGTTTACCTAACCCTAAAGGGAGTTCATATATTGCTTAATATATATCTATATATTGCTATAATTTCCTGTGTGCAGTGATGCAAGACAACCTGCAAGTTGTAGGATAAACTGCCCTAAAACATTGATCATTTGTGTATTTTTCCTAGTAGCAGGCTGTGCAGTCTTCCATATCAAATGTACTGGCATTTAAATGTTCAGATGCATTTAGTGGTTGTTTCCCTAACCCCAAAGGGAGTTCATATATTGCAGCATGTAGTAGTGTTACCTACCAGGGAGCCCCTCTCCTCGTCCTCGGACACCGGGCTCACAGCCCCGGCTTTCTCCGCAGCGCCCGGCAGCAGCAGCCAGGCGCTGGGGCTCGGGCTGGGGGGTAATCCGGAGTCCGGACTGTCAAGTCCTCGATCAGCCCTGCAGCTCATATCCAGCGGCTCTCCTTCACATGCATTTGGCAAGTTCAACCTGCCAACCATTTCTGGTTGAAAAGTTGCAAAAGTCCAGCGACCAGATTACGACACAGAGAGAAATATACTTCCAGGTTGCAATTTCCTTTTTGAGTTTGTTGCAAAAAAAGTCCCCACAGTGTGTTGCTGCTAACTTCTCCCCGGACAGGACGCACCTCTGCCCGCTGGAAAGATCATCAACTCCGCGGTGATCCAGTCACACAAAAGGCTTGAAAACACGAAAATTAAAAGCTGTCCTTTTACTTTGACATTAAAAATACCAAAGCATAACACAAGGTGAATGGTTGTGCAGCAGAGAGATGATAGTTTGTCCTCTTTAGAGCTGAGACTGAGAGGATGTGAGGAGGTCCTGCTGCTGCCCGCGGCTCCTCTTCAAACTTCTGCTCCCTCAAAGGGGCCTTCAGATCACATCCACCAACACACCAAAGGAAACGCCCTTGTGAAGCATTTACAGGCTCCTGATTGGATGAGAGGATGAGTGGCAACCAGAGACTGGAGCTGGTCATGGGAACTTTTCCAGCCCCCTCATTCAAAATCCTGGTAAAAATCAGGTTGATGATGATGATGATGATGATTCAGGGCCAAAATACATTTCTGATCTTCTGCTATGTTATGAACCATCCAGACCTCTCAGGTTCATCTGGATCAGGTCTGCTTAGTGTCCCCAGAGTCACAACTAAACATGCAGAAGTTCAGTTTTTATGCACCAAATATCTGGAACAAGCTCCGAGAAACCTGCAGGACCAACTCCAACTCTGAGATCTTTTAAATCAAAGCTTAAAACTTTCCTGTTTGCTGCTGCCTTTTATTAAACCAGATACTGATCTTATACTGCACTAGAGCTCTTACTCTTGTGTGTTAAATTCTATTTTAGTTTCTATCCTAGCTTTTATTTATAGCTTGTTTTTATTTTCTAATCTTTAATGTTTTTATAACTGTTTTAATTATGTCTTAATGTTCTTTTGCACTTTGTCGCAATGTTCTTGAATGTTTATGTAAAGCGCTTTGAATTGCCCTGTTGCTGAAATGTGCTATACAAATAAAGCTGCCTTGCCTTGCCTTGATATTTTTCCTGTTATTGTGCAAATCGAAGCAGTACACACCCATTTGATGAAGCACAAGGGGGGGAAAAAATGGTGCCAATGTTTTTAATAGTGTTCAAAGATTGCTTGTTTATAGCATACAATTCAGACAATACAAACAAACATTTTGTACCTGAAGGCAGGAATGATGTGTACACTAATGCAGTTACATTTACTTGATTTACTACAACTGAGAGACGCTGGCATCAGGGCTGGACTTCAAATAAATAGCTGATTTTCTTCCAGCGACTGATGTACTGTATTTGATAGAGATGTTCCAATACCATTTTTTCCTTCCCAATACCGAATTTCTGGGTTAATAAATGATGGTATCGGTTCAGTGCACAGACTGGCGTACTCGCTGATACCCGATCCCAAATTTTGGGCAGTATCGAACACATTTCTGATACTTGTATCGGAACAACTGCAGTATTTGACATTGCTGAGGATATGTGAGGAAGCAGCTTCACAGACCCAGAAATCACTCAGCAAAGTATTGAGACAAACCCATTTTGTTGCAATTTGCCCCCCTATGGATATGGAGGGATGGATACACTAAAAACAAACCCTTATTTTCAAGGAGACAGAGGATTACATTATCAAAGAATATTTTGAAATGCTAAACAAACAAGACCGACCGCACACATGTGTACACGCGGCCCAAGTTTAAAGACTTCAGCTAGCTGGTTCTAATTTCCAAGTCAACCTAGAGGGATTTTAAATGCCAAGAAGACAAAGCCGGCCTCATGTCTGACTGAAGATGAAGGAAATCCAAAGGTTCTCTTTGTTCCAGATTTGGGGTCTTTGATTCATTTTACGCCACCGTTCACACAAACAATCCAGACACCTATGACGCATGTGGACGGGAGAGATGCACACAAATTTCAACCCGGTATCCCCCACTTGAAATTAAAATAGTTGAGGAAAAACCATGGCTATTGTTGAAATACATTATGTTCAGAAAACATCAACTTTAATTAAGATCAGGCTGCCTGTAATCGTTGTGGATTAGACATGTCCAAGAGAGGCAGCCAGAGGCTCTCTGAGCAGAATCTAGTTAACAGCACTGCAATCGTTCTTTTGAGTGCATGCACTGTGCAATAATGTAGTAATGTTACATAGAAAAGTGGGGAATTACAGAAGTAAATGGCATATGTAACAACGGCAAGTAGCGTCTGAGGAAGTTTCTTCATAATCCAGCATCAGCTCGGGTTCATATTACTGTCAGTCAGAAAAATTCCTTCAACTTTTTTGCACTTCCTCCACGATAACCGAATGGAGCATAATGAAGTCTGTGAGATGAATTACCGCAAGAGACATGACAACCATCCCAGCCGGCAGCCTTTTTAATTTTAAATTTCTGTGTGTGTCCGTTCACAGTCTATTCTTGATGAGTTTCTCTAGTCTGCGAATGCGGGAGGACTCCTGCTCAGGGGTGGGGATGCTGAAGAGAGAGGAGCCGCCATCGGCCCCGGAGGGTGGCGTGGGTAGCCGCTGCCTGAAGAGCTCCAGCATGCTGCTCTGTTCACTGCGCTTCAGACCCTTCACAAACAAAGTACACACAAACACATGGGAAATCACAAAGTATTAAAAAAACCCTCTTAATGCGCAAAACAAGAGGAAAAATTCATACCAGAATTATGTGAAAAATGAACAAAAGATGAGATCACAGTGAGAGAAAATGTTTTATTACAATGTTAAAGTTATAATTCGAGATTTCGGGAAAAACACTTATTTGCTTTTTTTAACGAAAGTTAGTTGAGAAGATAAATGCCAGCATGGCTCTGTCCAAAGGTAACAAAATCTGCCTACCAGCGCCTCTAAAGCTTTCCAATTACATGTTACATCTTGTTTGTTTAATCCACACAAAAACCAAAGTGAAAAAACGACAACTTGTGGTTTTATGGGGGTTATGTGCAGATGTTAATTAGTGAGCTTTAGAGGTTCTGGTAGGCCTTCAAACAGAACCAGGCTGCTGTTTCCCCCTGATAAGCTAATGAGAGTGGTATCGATCTTCTAATCTAACTCTTAACAGGAAAGCAAATAACCGTATTTTCCCAAAATGTCGAACTATTCCTTTAAATTACTGGTAGGCCTATAGTCCAGGTGATGTGTGAAAATGATGTTAACTTTTTCCTAAAAGCATGAAACTTGGCACACTTGTACAGTTTGGGGCGCTGAACATTTTCAGAAATGGGGCTATCGCAAAAATGCCTCATGGTGGCAATGGCAGCCCTTTTACTTTTCGCCATAACCAAATGATGTATTTTGCCTCATATCTCCTGAATCAAACATGATAACATAGAAAAGGATTAAATTAAATGACATGAGGAAATCACAGTATCTGAGAACCTAGGCTACACTTTATAATATCATGTCTGTATGCATGTTGTGCAGAGTTTTAAAAGCTTAATCCATTTGTACATTACAGTGAGTGTAAAGAGACGAACAATATGAGTAGTAGTTGTCTGGAAGGCAGCATTAAAGGTTAAGCTTTTAAAACTCTACACAACATGCATGCAACAGATGTCCTATTATAAAGTCTAGCCTAGGTTCTTAGATACTGTGATTACCTTCTCACAACATCACTGAATTCACCATTAACTGTTCACCTGAACAGTTTAAGATGTTGTATATGGTATCATTGTAATCCTTGACCATTAAAACATGGGGGTAGACATCACCTTTTCTGTGTTATCATGTTTGGTTCAGGAGATATGATGTATAATACATAATTTGATTATGGCAGAAAGTGAAAGGGCCGCTATGAGGCGTTTTTTTTTCAATGACTCCATTTCTAAAAATGTTCAGGACCCCAAATGTGTCCCATATCACCTGGACTAGCATAGTAAAAAAAACAACAACTGACCTTCATGTCCAGAATCTTCTGGAAAGTCTCAGGATTTCCATCAGCCAGGAGCTTGATGTAGTTATCAACAAACACCACTGGTGGTTCATGTGGGGCCATCACCACCTGCGGAAAAGGAGAGTTTAATGTTGGTTTCACCCCTCCCTTCCTTTCCTGTGAACCATCATGAGACGACCCAAGAGATCTTTAAATGATCCCACATGGGGCAGCTACGACCCAAATGAGGAGAAAGGGGGGGGCTACAACTGACAAAACCTAGTAGCTCTAGCTGCAAACAGTTTGAGACTGTGGTTCTATATTTAGGAGCCCACTCCTCACTCTTTTTTTTTTTCCTTTTTACACGGCAATTACTTCATGCATCGGTGGGCAAGAATTGGTTTTACCGGTAATTATTTTGGGGGTATAATGAGTGTGGGCAAAAATCAGCATTAGTCAAGAGCAGGCAGAAAAGGTTTAATGGGGCACATGTCTTTCTGGATTGGATTCTATTGGTTGCTTTTTTTTTTTTCCAACAATAGAGACTGGGTGGAAAACGTGGATCGGGTAGCGTTTGTTGCAGCCGCTACAAGGCAGGCAGACTAACACATGGCTGACAGACCCCCACCTCCCATCTCATGCATACGCATGCAAGCAGGGATCATCTCGCAAAATGTTTCTCCTTTCCTTCACTTCTAAAAAAGACCCCATCTGCCCTTTCAGTGTTTACTCTTTTTTACTTGAGGCAAAATGTATGAAAAGGTGAGCTGTACAGGGAGGGAGGGAGTTTAGCAATCAGAAGCAGGAGAGAAAGAGAGAGGGAAGAGCAGGCATGAAAGGCTCAGGATCGTGTGGAATTCTTTGCTTTCTTACTAGCCCTGCTGACTGAGTGATTTACTTAGCAACTGTCCTGGAGCCAGGCCAAAGGAAAGGCCTGTAGGGACCTTGTAAAAAAAAAAAAAAAGAAAGGGGGAGAGGGAGTTTAAGAATGAAAACGGGCATAAAAAGGGAGAGCGAGAGCAACAGAGTAAGGAGGGGGGGAAACATTCAGGCTGAACAAGGGTGGGGAAGGCGGGTTGCCTTTTAAATACTCCCCAGAAGAGAACTTCAGAGGTGGGAGAGAGAGAGAGAGCTGGAGCTGTGGTGGGCTGGGCTGGGAGAGCGTGGAAAACAGCCACGTCTCACAGGCATCGTACCGGCCAGGAGAGGCCGTCTCAGACAGACAGAAAGAATCCTATGTACTTTGAACATAACTGAGCACTGGCTCACAGAACAGACAACCCAAATATACTCATCTTTAACACTCAAAGTAGATACTTTGACAGCTACATAAAGATTAAAGAAGAAGTGAAAACTTAAAAAAAATACAGTAATAATCTCTCTCGTGTGAACTGAAGCGCATGTCTATATTCAGTTTAAAGCTGCACTTGCATAAATGCACCATGCGTCATGTGAAAGGGGTTACTAGTAGTAATGAACCCACCGAGAATTATCACAGTTCCCCTCAGCTTTACAGGCAGTTTTAGCACCTTTAAGCACATTGTTTTGGTTTTAGGACAGAACATTATTGTTTTGGTGCAGTCTGAGGGCCTGATCACACCGAGATGCGTCGCTACAGGCGCGGTTGCTTCAAAAACGCCTTGGCAAAAGCACATCGGGCAAAGCAACGGTGCGCCTGTGGAGCAGGGTTGTGTGCTTGCAACCAGGCGATCAAATGTGATTATCGGGAAAATGTGGTCAAACTCTCTCTCTCTCTCTCTCTCTCTCTCTCTCTCAAAGACAGTAGCCTACATGAAACTATCCCGACATGAGATATGAATTCCCGCTTCCCTCTCACATACTAGCTCTCTCACAGTCCAACAGTTAACTAGCCAACCCTACCACATCTATCGGCATCAAAACAGGAAGGAAGTGGTAAAGTAGTAAAGCCCGCCTCTTGCTTGATTTGATTGGCTGCCTGGGCCAAGTTTGACATTGATGTGTGCTAATCCATGCCTGGTGCTGAAAAGATGAGAATATTTTAACTTTCATGCACATCTAAAAACCGCAATGCAAGGCACAATAGAGGAGCACACAGCAGACACGCCTTACTATAAGAAAACAATGGTTTTGCTCGCGACGCGCTTCTATCGATGCATCTCGGTGTGATTAGCCCCTTACGCCGAATTCATACCAGGCAGCGGCGAAGTGCGGATTGCCGAAATAATTACATTTTTCTGCAGCCGGGAGGCGTATTCATGTGTTTCAGACGGGAAGAAATTCTTTGTAACATAGGTCAACATATCAAAGGAGTCACAAGATCTGTTTACTGATTGGCTACGACTTTTCCCAACTTTTGTTCGCCGCAGAATCAAACGGCCGCTGATCGCTGAGCTCGCTGCTCTGGTGTGAATTAGGCGATACTCTCTCTTCAGCAAAAGGCAGCGGCTTTTAGCAAACAAACTCTGATAAACCACTATACGCTATACCTACCCAGCACCAAACACCAGAGTTACACAAAGTTAGCGGCTAGCTGGTGAACATTGTGAAGAATTTGGCAGCTAACGAGAAAAAATATTTCCCTCAGGAGTCAACACCACAAATTCCAAATATAAATGTTTATGTTAGTCCTTTTGTGCTATATGTATAAATAGGCTAAGACGTGACAACTTTATAAGGTGATAATATGTTGTGTTTAAAGCTGGTTTCGATGCTCCCAAGTGGCCGAGAAAAAAAGACAAAATACTGCTACTTAAGGTCACTTAAGGTTATTCACATCTATTTGGAACATCAACAGGATAGTTTTGATTCGTGTGAGATCATTAAATCAACTCTATAACCATAACACAAGATTAAAATGTGCAGCTGAGTACATGGCAAACAATTCAACACCAAACACCCTAACCTAAATTTGGTGAATAATTGTCATTGTTTTGTTCAATCTTACACCACTGAAGGAAAAACAGGATGACCTGCTTGTGCATTAGATAATGTAATGTTGTAAGTCTGGACTATCTATACAAGTTCTCCAGGTATAAATACAATTTTGCAAAAACAATACTATTTCAGTTGTCATCATTTATATTTTGCTTAATTATTTGAAATGTACAAGGAACCCTGCAGTGGGCTATCGGCTTCAATCTCAAAGTGAGCTTTGAAAACTTGAAGTGCTCCTTCGATTGTCCCATTGAATTGCAGTCTCTTGGTGGGGGCGAGTCAGATTTGATTTCAAGTCACAGCATCACAGAGTGTAATTTAAAACTATTGTTGAGGCTAGACAGAGGAATTCTTGTATTGACCCTGTTTCGATGGGTTTGTCTTTCAGAGGCTTCAGTCTCAGCCCAAGGTGGAAGCAATTACCTGTGAGGAACCTTGATGTTGCACAAAGTTGATGTCTAAAATGCTGGCCATAGTACAAAAGATTCTCTTTACTCATGGGCTTTCTCTCTCCAAGGCCAAAAACATTCACGGAAGAAATCGTTTTATGGCTCTTTCACAATTGTTTTTTATGCCTTCTTGCTACCAGGGACAAAATACAATGATTGATTGTAGCTTGTCATTTGTCTATAATTATCAACAAGAATTTTCTTTTATAGGATGTTTGTTCACGTTTTTTTCTTTTGATATTTCTTACAGTATCAGATTTCTAGCCTCCAAAATGATTATTATTAAGTCTTCTGCTGTCACAGTAATCGATGTGAATCACTCGGAGGCCTTCATGCAGCGTCGGCTACGTCTGTGCGAGTTCTTCAGAAGCCGTATAGATCACATTCCAGCTGAAGGGGCCCACTGGCAGTCGAACTCAGAGAGAGCAGACAGTGAATGCTGATGTGAATACGTTCTATAATTCTATAATGTGAAAGCCTCTTTAATGTGTGGCAGATGAGTGGAAATTCTTGTATATACATTCAGGGCATTTTTCCAGAGAACAAAGATGTGCCTTAAACAGGCCATATGGAACAGTGTGCATCCCAGTAGAAAACAGTCAGAAGAGGCTATTTCATCTGGAATGGTGAGGAACGGCCCGTTCTCATTCCTATGGCGTCAAACACCGATGCTTTGTCACGGGCCTTGGCGTTTGACACACAAGGCACCCTTTAGCGTCATTATGAGATGCATCGGGCTTTCCATTAACTACAATGTAAACCCATCTGCAGCAACAGTAAACGCTCAGGGAAAGTGCTGTGGTGACGTAGTTTAAAGAGTGAAAGAGACACACCGGGCGGGTGGGAGGCAGGGGATGTGGATGAGTCCAACAAACAAGGCTTTCATCCAGGAGACCGCTGTATGCGTTACATTTCACTTTACAATCAGCTGTTCCTTCGTGTCCCGTGTTCACAACGTCAAGTCACATTTTCACCGTAAAAACATAGTAGTTTTAAGCCCATAGTTGTTTTTTCTAAAAGCAAACTAAGTGGTTTTGTTGCCTAATCCTACGCCTAATACCCTGAGTGTTTTTGTTCAATTCACAATGTTAAGCACGTGTTTCCTGCAACCTAAAAGTGGCGCAGAGGGGTCTGACAAAGCTTCCGTATGTGATGAGTTGGGATGAGAACGTGTTGGCTGGACAGTCAATGTATGAGACAAAACAAAGTTAGTGTGGCTGAAAGCCCAAGTGCGTAAGAGTGGTTATACCATAATATTATAGCACAGCATAGCACGATTAGAGCAGGTCACGCTAACTGCTACAAACATCAAGACAGTCCAACCACAATAACTTCAGGAAGGAAAGAAGGCCTTCCGGGAGTCCAAGGGAAATCAAGGGGACAGGCGTGTGTGTGTGTGCATTTCTGTACACTCCAGAGACTGTTAATTAGGGTGTGGTTTATCTACGGCAGCCACATACCAGCGTCCTCTAGGGTCTCTTAAGGTAATTCTGACTATCCTGTCCATCCAATATACACCATGTTATACTAGACATATTTGTGTGGGTAGACGGATGGTTGCATGTATCTACTTATTCACTCACACACACACCTTTCCACTGGCTCAAGGTCAACCACATACTGTGTTAAAGAATATGTTTGTGTGTGTGTGTGTGTCTTGCGTTGGCCCGTCTCTCACTCATTAAACCAGTAGTGCATGAGCTTGAATCCTTTTCCGGAGGTGGGTTATTTTATGGAAAAATGCTCATAAAGTGCTATTGTGAGTAGGGTTAAAGACACAATTAAAGGGCTATTCTGCCCAAAATAAACTCTAAGTAGATAATCTGTGTGAGTGATTCAACAAACACTTTTTTATACTGGCTCGCCACTCAAACCGCAAACACTCAAAGGAGAAGTGTTGTCTTTTGTTTTCTTATGATGGAACCTTAATCAGTGGAAAATCCAGTTAGAGTGCAAGTTATGCCAGACTATTCTTGGTTGTTCTTGTTTAAACTGGATATGTCAAGAGTTTAAACATTAAATCTGTACAATGGCAAACAAGAGATAAAGAAAAGTCATTCAGACCGCACTCACACAAAAGGGTCCAATCTAAAGTTCCAAGCCTTTAAAGGTCAGAAAGTGAAGCTTTGGTTGTAAAAAATGGCCAGCATGAATTTAGCCACCCAAGTTAAATGTCATAAAATCTGAAGCGTCCCATAAAGATCAAGCGGCTGTGATAATGTGTTTAAGTTGAACTATTTTGTATTTAGAGAAGAACTCGGGGTTCTCATTAAAATCCATCAGTTAAAAATACAAGCTCCTTCTGAGTTTATACGTGACGGGTAAACTGTTTAAATTAATCTCTACTGGCCTTAAGAGCAAGGTTGAGTGTTTTTCCTACATTCCTCTAAGGTTTTGCTGTTTACACAAATTTGCACCTGAAAGCTGCACAGCCCACGAATAGAGCTGCTGCACTGGAGGGAAGGGTCGTGTCTAGAAGGTCAAGCACAATTGCAAAACTTTCGCGAGATGGTTAATGTTACAAGTTTTTGCAATTTGGGGGTTACCTACTAGACACAACCTTAATGAAGTGCAACACCCCCGTCCCCTTCTCACCTTAAGGATCATCTCTGCACGGGTCATGCCTTTCACCACGATTTTGGTGTAGCTGGCAGGTGCCTTGCGGAGCACCTGGGAGCCTATGGAGGGCAGATCCAGCAAGACTGTCTTCAGGGAGTGAGTGTCAAGGAGGAGCTGGTGGGGTAGGATACACAAGACAGAAACTCAGGCATATAAGAATAGTTTTTCAAGATTAAATACCAGTGCACATAATGCATATAAAGCATGCATTTTCTGATGTAATGATCATGTAATATTGCACAAACATGTACGGTTTAAAATATACTCGAGATGATGACTCATAATGCAGCTTTATGACAGATTAGCATAAATAAAACTTACTTGTTCAGCTCCCACCATGCTGATAGGCTTACATCTGAACAGGTGGTTGATAAACTTGGGAATGAAAGAACTAAGGAAAAGAAAGAAGATTGACAAATACATCAACTTTGGGAACACTGGGACTTATGGGTAGAACAATGATGTGCATATGAATGTGTATGTATTGTACTTTGTGAACTTGATGCAGAATTGTGTGAAGTATTTGCGCGTGGAGGCCAGATTGTCTCTGATGATCGGCACATTTTGCTTAATGTGCATGATGATAGACGTCACATAAGGACTCTGGTCACCCACATGCTCCACACTCTGCCACGGCATCTGAGAGAGAGAGAGAAAGAGCATCAGAGGCTACACACAAGTAGCGTTTAAAGGGGACATATCGTGCTCATTTCCAGGTCCATACTTGTATTTTGGGTTTCTACTAGAACATGTTTATATGCTTTAATGTTAAAAAAACACAATTTTTCTCATACTGTCTGTCTGAATATACCTGTATTAACCTTCTGTCTGATATGCTCTGTTTTAGGGCCTGTCTCTTTAAGCCCCCCTCACGAAAAATCCCAGTCTGCTCTGACGGGCTTGCAAGAAAAATATGGGGCACCTTTACAAAGGTTGGTCTGAAGCCATGGGCGGTATATTCTAATGAGCCTGCATGTGACATAGGATGGGGAGCCAAATCTGAATGACTTCTTTATCGTCAGGTTTATGTGCCAATCCTGTTAAATGCATTACACATAAAAAAAGACATTCATCAACCCCCAGAAACCATGTGTGTGTTATGGTATCTTCTTACATCATATTTTAAGGACAAAAAATGAAAATGTTCATTTAACTTTGTTAATAGATGGCAATGGTATTGGATTCCAATATCTTATATACTGTATGAGCTGAATGTGTTACTGTGTGTGTGTGTGTGTGTCCTCAACCTTGCTCATTGCAGTGAGAGCAGGGTCACAGGCCGCATCAAGATCTTGAACGAGTAGCTGGATACTGTTTGAGATCACACTGAGAAAACATCAAAGTAAATAATTGACACCGTTAAAACATACTCTTCACATAATAGAAGGTAGGCTCTTTTTTTTTTTTAGAAGAAGAAGAAAAACATTACTAGTGTGGTACTTACGTGCTGAATGTATCCATCTCCCCAGTCAAATTGATTCTCTCCACTAGGAGTTTATCTACCTTTTCCTTTAGTTTCTCTTCCAACTGGAACATATAAAAACACAAACACACACATATAAATAAGATACATTACTTTGAGTTCATCCTTTCAAATGTGTGTTGATCTATTTAAATAAAAAAATACTGACTTAAAATTGCAGTGTGTTGCAAAAAACAAAAAAACAGCATTGATGAAACCTTTCAGGGTGTATTGTAATCACAACTGCCACTGTGAGTTCCTTAAAACACTGATGAAACACAGGTCAGACCTTCTGTTAACTGATACATGATAGGCATCTCTGATGGGTCCTAGCATATACTGTCACTGCATGCATTCATAGATACGTCAGGTCTGGGAATCTGTGTGCTTAATGTGTGTGAGTGCATGCCTGTTGTGTGGTAGCCAGACAGTACTCCGCAGTGCTGAGGATGCTACAGATCAGGCAGAGCTCGTCCATGGTGAACTTTGCAGCTTCTGAACCTTCTTTCTCCTTCAGCAGGCTGCTGATGGTAAGACCTCCGCTGTTACTGCTGGATCTGGAGAGAGAGAGAGAGAGAGAGAGAGATAAAACAGAGATAGAGACAGAACAAGAGGGGTTAACATTTGAGTTAAGAGGGAAGTGATTTAAGGTCCAATGAGTAGTTATGTTAAGTTATATGTTGTATGCAATCAGACTGTCTGATGTGGACCCCCTTTGCTACTGAGCTTTGAGAAAAAAACTCTTTGTGGAACCACAGGTAAAGACGTAGTAACCGAGGCACAACAGGCATAACTACAAGCAGACACAAGTGTCGGGATGCTTCGCCAATGAGGCTTCGACGGCGACCCAGTCATTAATAAACGTCATAACAGAGACGCGGGTAAAACCACAACATAGTTCGAGCTCCTTTCGAGGGCCCCTCTCCAAACCTCGCAAAACCAATTCACAGCACACCACATCGGACGACCGTGTCTTCATGTGTCTGTAAGTGTACGCTCTCGCAAAGCCTTTGAGTGCATCTTTGTATCGTGTTTGCATACGGCTCAGAATATGGTATACATTAGTCAGCGAGCGTAAGTAGTGTGTAATTAGCATGCATGCATATCTGAGACAGAAACAGAGCACGCCTGTGTGTGTGTGTGTGTGTGTGTGTGCACCACAGTTCTAATGTGGCCAATGAGCCAGAGATGTTTTTGCTGGTAGCATATTAGGCTTTGCCACAACATAACCAACTCCAGATTCCTCATAGCGTGCCATCCCAATCCATCAAACACAGCGAGGACTGAAGACATTAAGTTTCAAACCAAACTCCTAAACAGCCCCATCACCGTACCAAAAGTATGAACAAATATGGGCACGACAGGCTTGTTTATGATAAATTCATCCCAAATACATATCTGTTTGTGTTACTGCCAAGACAATGTAATGATTCTCATGGATGGAAACGGTTGAAAAACGAGTGAGTGTTTTGGTCAGCAGGACGGTGTACGTGGGACCGACTCAAAATAAACTACAGTGCTTGTGTTTGTTATAATAAAAGGAACATGTCACCCAGTGCGACGATGTGACTGAATGATGTGTTTTTAATAGTTTTTGGAAAGCAATGGAGGTCTGTGGCGCAGTGGAATACACAGACAATACTTGTTAGTGCGGTAATAGCTGAAGAGAAGAAAAATTTGAATATTGCCAGACTTGTACTATAATATTAATATGAAATGACTTTGTATTTTAAGAGAGAAGTTGAGGGTTTTCCCTGTCAACTCAAATCAGTCAGGCAGTCTTAGGCTCTATTCAGACCTGCCATTAACATGCGTCTTGGGTGATCCGATCACAAGTGGACAGCTCCAAGTACAGGTGTGAATGCACCAAAGACGCATTGAGGACGCGTTGAGATCCGATCACTCAATATCATGCTAGTGCTTACCTTTTATTCTTACACTGAACCTCTCTTTGTTTTTAAGTTTACTCAGAAAAACAACAGGTTACCCTAGCTCCATGTTAAGTCTAAAACTTCACCCTATACAAGAAAGGACAATTCTAATATATGACCAAACCTGAACCTTGAGTCTTACTTAGGCAGGTTGCCAGAGAGGATCTTCCATGCGTACTCTCTCAGGAATTTCTGGAAGATGGTTGTGAGGGCGATCATCGGTTCTCCGGTGCTCAGTTGGGAGCACTGCACCATGCACTTCTTGTAATAGACGAAGAGGTCAGCACAGCTGGGAAGCACCGCTCCACCCTCCTCCGTGCCCGCCTTCGGTGGGCCTTGTGCTCGGAAGTCGGCCACAAACCGGTCAATTAGCTCGCCCAGGTTCCTGCAAATGCCCAAAAATGTACAGCCAAACACACGTACACATGGGTGGTTAGAGGCACATGAAAGGAAATAAATGAATCAAATAAAAAAAGTTAAAAACATATGATTCATTCCTCAACTCAATAAAATAAATAAACGGAAAAAATAACATGCAGACAGACAGAGAGCCACATGGATGAATAGGAGAAAATATTCCAACTGAGCATATCAAAATCCTCAGTACTACAGTCAACAGGTCCACAGTCAGTTGCTGTGGCCCAATCCTACTGAATCTTGGAGTTAAAGCCAAGGACAAAACAAGCAGGCCACTGTTCTCTCCTGCTACGTCCCACTGGGGACAGGCTGATCTGGCTGTTGCCTGTTTAAGGCCTTTGGATTGAGCTGAATTGAGGTTGGAGCTGCAGAATAGGTCAATCCTGTTCCCTTGGACAGACAAACAGCATTTAACGGTCCAGAGAGCCAGGGGCTGCATGCAAGCACAGCAGTCCCAGAACTGTGTTCAGTTACAGGAGCGATCACCATGACCGGGGGGAGGGGAGGGGACTGATGGAGGGAGAATGGTGGTAGAAGAAAGAGGAAGGGGAGGCAGGAAGAAAACAGAAAGAGACTGTACAGAACAGGAACAAGAGATTGAGATGAAGAAAGGAGGAATGAAATAAAAATTACAAAGAAAGAAAGAGGGGGACCAAAAAGGGAAAAAAATAAAGAGGTGGGAATGAAAACAGGCAGATCTGCTGTGGCAGCACTTATTCAACCTCTCTCTCTCTCTCTTTCTCCCAGCGTCTGTGGTCGTGTAGCTAATGGGAAACATTTCTGCCACAGTGGAGACAGAGGCATGTACAGGAACAAGAGATGGAAAGACAGAAGAGGCAACGAAGTAGAATGGGAGGTGGGAGATCTGATTGATGAGTGGGCAACGGAAAAAGGACGCACGTGCCAGTTTTAAACACAACCTGCTACCGATCCTGGCTCTGTGTACCACCACCCAAATTTGGCCTTGTCTGGCTTGTGTGAGTGTGTGTTTTGCTCACTTGTCTTGGGATTCTATGTAGACGTATAGATGAGGTTCAAAGCACTTGGAGACAATGCCATGGAAAGGGTTGTCCGGAGCTTTTGGCTTCCTGGGCTGAAAGAATGCACGGGAAATGAGGAATTAGTGAAATAACAGGTTTTCGTTGCAGCTCTGTGAAAACACTGAACACAGTTGTCAACGATCACGTGATGTAACATGCTAGAAACTGAAGCAATTTACTTCCCATACACTCAGATACCACTTTATTAGCTATATCTAACTATAACTAATGCAGTCCAAAACACCAGCCCTGCAACAACGGGTATAACGGTCATTTTTTTGTTGAAACAGTTTTTAAAGAGGCGTAGATTCAACTTTATGATCACTTTGAAGGCTGTAGTTTGTGCTTCTGTTATACTGAGAACAAAGTATTTCTAACTTCATTGTAGGACTGTTATATTAGAGTGGAGCTTTTACCTTGGTGTACCTAACATCCTTCAGCCAAGACAACAAGTATAACAGATAAGATTATTGTGTTGAAACTACTTCCACATAGGCACATGGTTGTAAGTTGAGGTAGTACATGGGAGAATATTGAAATAACGCTGCTTCACCACTGCCACTGCATTACCATGAGCAAATGAGTCATATTCCCTTTAAGGCCTTTTAAACGTCGGGGAGTGATGAATAAACGACGTGCAAATGTGAAATACTCGCCTGTGAATATTATATCTCTAGGGCTTTTATTGTGCAAGGTAAAAACAAAGAGAGTGGATCTGGTCTGCGCTGCCTTTGTCAAGGTTGAAGGCGTAATACAATTTGCCGTCTCGGTTCGGACTACGGAGCCTCTGTGTTGTTTCATAAATATAGAGTGGTGCAGGAATGAGTCCAAAAACACGGAAATGAGTTAGCATTTTAGCACTTCCGGTTCCCTCGTCTGTGAGTCTGGAATGTTTTTTTTTAGTTTTTGGTTAGATGTCTGGAATAAATCCCATTGTTTTTTTTGTCGAGGGAAACCAGGGCGATGCTAACTTCCTGGTTGGCCTACAAAAATACGTCATTCCTGCAGCGCTCTATAGGTCCGAATCAACCTGTTCCGCACAACTTGATTGGTTGATGCCTTTATTCAGTGCGAAAGCTCAGAAAAATCATCCTCGTTTCGGAAAAAAAAAGTATGTGATATTGATCTCTGTGAATGTATCCATGACAAAAACAACAATTCGAAAAATAAATTGGCGTGCGAATTAATCGCATGAAAGGAATACTGCTGGTGTGTAAAAACCTTTAAGAGGATACAAATCTATTCTGCCTTAAGAAAGCTCCACAGAACAAGTCAGATGAGGTCAACTCACCTTAGCCAGATCCTCGTCCTTATCTGTGCCCACATCTTCACCTGCCTCATCCTCCAGGAAGGGGTTAGTAGGGGCCAGAGGGCTGTCTGGCCTCTTCTGCTATAAAAGCACAGATACAACTTTAGTATTTTTTCTAATACTCAATTATGAGAGCATCATTACGGGTTTTACTGCCAGTAAGACATTTCATGCTAACAATACTCGACTTGATTGACTGTTTCTGTAATTATCATAAACTCTTTTAAATACAATCCAGGTTTCATCATTTTCTTCCATGTTTATGTCAGAGGGTTTGGTGAAACTGCACCTCCAATTATGAAATTCCTCTCAACCAAATCCCTGATTGAATTACAGAACCCAACAGGCGTGGGTGTAAAACTGAACCGAAGACAAAAGGGCCTCTCTGACTGTAAGAAATGATCAGTTCTGAACCAGCTTGGCCTCGTTGTGCCCCAACACAATAATAATCATAATCTGTCCGTTCTCTGTGTATCGCTTCCACCTCCACACGCCAACATGAACTGGATTAAAAGGTTTCTTCAGGCCGTGACACAGAGAGTACTCTTTGTGTGTGTGTGTGTGAGCGTGGAACACAACATGCTAAAAATCAGCAGTTTCATGTAAATGTGATTATGGCACAAACAAAAACCAGCAACGAAAACATATTTTGCCTTAATGGGATCAATCTGCATGCTGCTATTTTTGCTAAAACAATACTGAGAATATTTCGGCAAGCGATACATGTGGTCTCATTGGAGAATAGTGTGTATACACACATGGAAGATTTTACATGAACTTGCAAAATGCTGTGATTGGATGACATTTCATAATGCAAGAAAGGTGTCAGTGAAGGGGCAGGAGTGCAATTACAATCTCTAATCTAATTTTCTGTGTTTGGACATTTTTCAGCTTGAACAATTTGAAGCAGCTGGAGTTAAAAGTCAACATGTATTGTTTGTCTGTGTGTGTGTGTGTGTGTTTTTCTCACTCCGGATATGTCCGTCAAGGTGCATCCTGTGAAGCGTTTGGCCAGAAGACCCTCGAAGTTTGTGGTCCTCTGAATAGCAAACAGAAGCAGCTTCACCTCGATCTCCTTAGCCCGTGTTCGCATCACTTTGGCTAGCTCGATCCTTACAAACACATAAAAAAAATGGACATCAGTTTGAATATATTTAACTCTAATTTTCTATGCTTTGACATCCCAAAAATGTCTTTAATGATCCTTAATTGTTACATCTGTCCTTTTAGCATAAACATGTCTTGTTAGGCTTTTTTTCTAACAACACTACTACGGTTTTTGCCAGATGTTTTTTATTGTCAGCTGCAGCCCGGGAGCAACACACAAACAATGCCCACTCTTTCTTCCTTCATGTAGCTGAGGGGGGGAAAAGACTGAGGAGTGTGGACACTAGGTCACTGCTCATGTAGGCCACCTACGTCAACTGCACTGGAAGCCGAATCACAGACTCACGCCAGGCACGCCATACCAGTGTGGTTCACTTCATAATGCAGAAAAGTCCCACAACCAATTTTATCAATTTCAGCCTTTTTAATTTAATTACATTTAATTCCTTTTCTTTTCTTCTCTTTTCTTGGGGACAGAGACACGGCATGAAATATTCATTAAAAAGACTAAAGCCACAAACTGTAACATTCATGGTCTACGATCACCTGCAACGCTTGTTTTCCTAGATGGGTTTTTATACTATAGCTATAACACTGGTGTATGTTTACCTGGTGATGTGGCAGAACTCCACAGCGATCCGCTCCGTCATGCACCACTCCTCAGGAAACATGCGTCCATACTTCTCCTCATAGTCCACCAGCTGCCGTTTGATCCACGCATAGCGCCGGTCGATCTTGTCTAGCCATGCAACCTGAGCAATAGGTTACAATACTTTTTCATTAATATCTAAATACCACCTTTTTCATTTACTGAAATTAGATATGATTCAAATTCAAAAATTCTTACTCACATCTTGGTTTTCCTGGAATAACACCAGGTACTCTGAGAGGTGCTGCCTGATGAACTTTTTGATGATCTCCTGTTTGATGCGCGGATCCAGCACGTTGGCCACCAGACAGGCATCTCTCAGCACATTGCTGGGACCGCCTGGTCTCTGGATGGATGAAAATAAAAGTTTGACATAAAGTTTTGTACAGGAGGGAACAAAAAAAAGAGCATTTTTCTAAATAGACATAAGAGGAATTAATAAACTTAATTAAAAAAAAATGTAAGTGTGAAAGATTAAGTGGCATCTAGTGGTGAGGTTGCAGATTGCAACCAACCGAATACCCTCCCTTTCCAAGCGTGTTGGAGCGCTACGGTGGCCTTCAGGTACCGTAAAAAATAGGGCTGTCAAAGTAAACATGATAATTACGCGTTAACTTAAGTTTGTTTTAACGCCACTAATGTCTTTAATGCATTAACGCAATTTGTAGGAGGCTCAGTTTTAAAGCTAGCTTGTCAGGAAGGAGGTTAAATAACGCTCCAAAGTCGCTCTAATTTGTGGCGAGGAAAAACTGTCATGGCCATTTTCAAAGGGGTCCCCTTGACCTCTGACCTCAAGTAGTGTTTGGTTTGCGGTTCTCCGCTACTGTAGAAACATGGCGGAGCAACATGGCAGAATCCGTGAAGAGGACCTGCTCCCTATGTAGATACCAAGGGCTCATTCAAAGCTAACGAAAACACAACGATTCTTAGTTTCAGGTGACTATACACTAATGAAATCATAGTTATGAATATTATGTTTAATTTCTGCTAATAGATCCCCCGAAATTTTACACACTGGACCTTTAATGAATCAGAAAATCCAGATTCCCATACAACATATTTACCTTGGAGCCTTGAGATGGGAAGGATTCTTCAAAATCTGCCAGGATCTGAGTCCCCAACTCACTCTGTGCTGCCTTTACTCTAGAAAGGACAAAAACCCAATGACACTAAATTATTCATTGTTCTCTCAGTCAGTCAAATGTCATATTGAAACGGTGGCAATTTCATGTGGAAACCTCTAATATACAACCGACACTAAGGCTTGAATATTTCGACACTCTAGCCACTGTGGCAGTTTTTATGGCCAACATCCAGTTAAAAGATACCTAGTTTAATTACTGTCCAAGAGACTGCAGAGAAAGATGCTATTTACAAGTTACTTGCAGGCAAACCTCCAGACCAGTGATGGGTTTTTGAAGTGTCACAGCACCCACTGTAAAATCGCTTGTATAAAATATTTCAAAAATTCCAAGAAAAATGTCAGAGAAGCGCTTATATAATGAGATCTACTTGGACAATCTGAGTCTGTCCAGTCCTCGGAGAGTCTGTGTTCGCCTGAAGGCATCCAGGCCGGGTTAACCCAGGACAGCACCCAATGCCATGACAATTGTCCAGAACAAACAGGAGAGGGTGCAGAGATGGATGGCAACTGTTAGTAGCCTTCATTCCAAGTGCTCGCTGTCTGCTAAATATCTAACTATCCACCTCTGCCTGGTCACCAACTGTGTATGAGACTCTAATCACACACACTGTCCTACAGCTCCTGTTTCAGCTGTGTCTCACACTCTGATAAGCTGATGTCACAGAGAGCAAGCTGTCAGCAGCTGTGTCCAGTCTGTGGCTGCATTTTGTCCGATCACGTATGTGTATACACACAGTATACAGTATATACAATAGTGCAACACAGCCAAACATTTTGTCTGCCTGTCAGCTGAACTGGGACGTCACAGTGTAGTTGAGACAGTGAAAAAAAGCATGAAGAGATGACAAGAAAATGTCTCATTAAAACATAATCAAAGTTGATCCTGTTCAAAGGTGACAGCTGCACTGACTCCATTTAGTCACGGTCCAAAGTACTGCCAGAGAAAAAAGCTAATTTCTTTCCCTGAATTAAAGAAAGCTAAGGCAGGAATAGAGGAACGTCAGATGGAGGCTCTAATATGCATTTAGACTGTAACCCTGTAGAAGTTTTACATTTGTTTAAAACTGAACTGTGTTTCTTTTCTTAGCTCTTATTTTTCAGAATGAGATATTATTTGCTTTATACTTTTGTTTTAGCCTCCTTAATTATATTGTTACACACTGCATTGTCTCAATAAACATTCTTTCAATATAGCCTTCATAATCAGATTAATTTGATGTTGTAACAATCATGCTACTATCTCATAGATAGAAATTAATACAAACATTTCATATTTATTCATGTTCTTTTTTTTTTAAAATCATTTCTTTAATTTCATAATTGACAGAAATATTTTACCTAGGGCTGCATCTAACGATTATTTCATTACTGAGTAATCTGTTGATTATTTTCTTGATTTATTAATTAGTTTGGTCTATAGAATGTCAGAAAACGGTGAAAAATGTCAATCAGTGTTTCCCAAAGCCCAAGATGACGTCCTCAAATGTCTTGTTTTGTCCACAACTCAAAGATATTCAGTTAACTGTCATAGAGGAGTAAAGAGACCAGAAAATATTCACATTTAAGAAGCTGGATTCAGAGAATTTTGACTTTAAAAAAAAAAAATTACTCATACCGAATAATTGATTATCAAAATAGTTGCCGATTAATTTAATAGTTGACAACTAATCCATTAATCGAATAATTAATTTGATCCAAATTATTTCACATTCTGGAAATGGAAATGTGTAGTCTTTTATTGTGCTTGCTATTATTAATTATACAAACATGGCAACAATGAAATGAAAATGTTGCTGCTCTAAACACCCCATAGCTACTTTCGCCCTGGCTGTGATTCTGTGAACTCCCCATCTGATCCTTCATCCTGCCTCTATATCTATTGCTGCCCATGTTTGCCTTCTTCTATCTGTAGTATATTTGTGGCTGATGCGTTCGTCTGCCCACGTTTGTCACAGAGAGGTCTTTCTGTATACTTTCTATTAACCGTTTGGGTCCAGCTGTCTGCCTCGTCTTCCTATCTCCCCCTTCCCTGTGTTCCTCCTATCATCTGTTTCTCCAGCAGAGTCACTTCTTCCATGCAGCTGTTATTTGGTATGAACACGGTCTGCCACACCTCAGTCAAAACAGAACAGAAGGTCATCCTCTTTTTTGTTTTTGGGGATCAGCACTACTTTGAACATCAACTTGGCCAATGTGTCCCAAATTGATTCTAATGTTCTTGGAAAATAAGAGTAAAAATGGAAATTGGATCAGTCAGGGTTGTGGGAAACGACGGTATAACAATGCACTTTGTTCTGTGTGTGTGAATGTCTGTGTGAGTGCTTGTGTGTTTAAACTAAATACGACATCCAGTATCTCTCTCCAGAGCAAACTAACGTTCCTAAATGTACCATTAATTTAAAGTTACACTGTTAGATCTCAAGTGTACAATGTAATAAATGCATTTTACGCACGCACGCACACGCACACACACACGCACACACACACACGAGTGGAAACACATACATGGAGACACACAAACACACCCTCAGAAAATTATGCCCCCCAATCTCTCACAATGAAAGAATTTCTGGCACAACAGGACCGTATTCAGTGTTTCCTTCCTGTGTGTTCCTGTATGTGTGGGATTGTGCGTGAATATCTGAATAAACAGGATGTAATACGCAAAATACCTCCAGCCAACTACCGTAACCACTTTTCAACAGTTCAGCTGACGAGCTGTGTGTGGAACATTTCAGCTCTAAGCAGAGCTCGAGCATTGAACTGGCTACTGGAAATGAGCATTTTTTTACTGCTATGCTGCTCACCCAACAGCCAACCAGTGAGCAAGGTGCTCAACAATGCAGCTGATACGCTCATAGAAAGTGTACTTAGGGGAAATATGTAAAGAAATAACCTTATACAAGCACACTCAGTACATCACTGGTGAGCGTGTGCATATTAGTCACCTCTCAGAAAGCTGTCTGATCTGCGGTATGCCCATGTACTTGTGGAAATGTTCAAGCACATTGACCACTCCCTGCAGCAGGTTGGCCACCTCACCATACTGCCTCTTTCTGGTCATGGCTCTGGAACACAGAAATAATTCACATATGTGTTATCATTATATAAAAAATATATTTATATTCATATTCTCTATGCTACAATTGTCAAGTGATTACGCCATGCATCTCTGTAAACATATCATTTGAGCATCAATCTAGTCGTAAATTAATTCCTAATACGCTATAGGTATCTTAAAAAAACGCATGCAGAATACAGGAGGATATGGATACTAGAGATTAAAATGATTAACCCTTTGAACTCTGCAATAGAAATGGTTCACCAGTGCCTCAATTGGTATTTTTGCTTATTGTGATGTAATTTCTTGGAGTATTTTCAAATTCTTCATATCCCCAAAATCTGTACAATCTAAGTTTAAGAGTTATGCAAGTCAATAAACCATAATAATTGACAAAGTATTGAAATTGTGTCATAAATAAAATAAAATACAAAAATCTGACATGTTTTTTTCATAAACTTGTACTAAATAAACACAAAACATATTGATCCAAAATATTTCTAAATGTAAAAACATGAACAAAATATTTCTTAACACTCCATAAGTTATTTGTACGATGCACATTTTTTTTTGTTTTTGAGATATGCTCATTTTAATGAGCAGAACAAGTGCAAAAGCGTTTTGATAGTTTTGTTCCGCAGGTGACGTAACGTAATGACGTCATCACGAGCATACAATGTGATGACGCGAAAGATAGAAGCCTCAGCTTTCTGCTGCAAAAAGAATGAATGCTCTAGCTATTATGATTTTTATTTTACATTGATTTAAACAGGATCATGCAAACAGCGACCTCCTGTCCGTTTTTAAAGGGTTAAGCCCCTTGTGGGAACTGCACACTATGTTTTTCTTTCCATGCATCTGAAAAAGGGTGAAATTCTATGGGATTTTCTTGCAGTTAAATCTGTTTCATCAATATACATTAGCAGCTTTAAACCCAAAGATCTTTTTAGATTTGGTCAACATTACTGAAAACAGATTGGACTGCAATAAAACTCATCTTTCGGCCAAAGTTTGTGAGTTATATAAGGTTTGAAGACCTGCCTTGTACTGGCAGCAACTAATCCTTTATCCTAAAATTAAGAGTGCATATCACAACTAAAGAGCCTCTGAACAATCCCAAATGTTTTATTTTGGTCAATATAAGCTTTAGGTAAAATTGGATCTGTTAAATGTGATTGTACCCACTCTAAAGAGTCAACACCCCCTGCCAGCATATGCAGGTGGTTGAGGGTGGTGATGGATGTAGTTAGGTGGCGTTTGGCGTGGTCCAGCTGCTTTATGTCCCTCGTAATCTCCTTGACCTGTGCAGGAAGAGGAACAAGTCAGACAGGTTGGTCATATGCCATGGAAGAAAGAAGGAAGTAAAAGTATAGAGATGGGAAAAGAAGAAGCAAGAGAAGGTGAACAAATGTAAGTGGTTCGCTGGATGGGGCGATAGGACAAAGAGAAATAGAGCAAGATGACCGACACACCCACTGGTTTGAGAAATCATTGCTCCTACGGTACATGCCTCCTGAGGGAGGGACTGCTTGCCAATCTCCCCCCCTCATCCTTTCTCTAAGCACCCCGCCTCCTGGCCCAGACAGACACATGGAAGGTGCATTACCTCGACTTTAAATAACTCTCCCTACTGTCCTCTATTGTGACAGAAGGACATAAGGTGTATATCCCCTGTGCAAGGGTCATGTCCATGATAAGCGTCAACAAGCCACCTTTGTACGTGTGCATGAGCGTGCGTGTGTGTGTGTGTGCGTGTATGTGTGTGTGTGTACATACCATTTGTTCAGACTTCTCCGCCTTGTCCTTGATGTCTTTGATTTTGCCAAAGAGCTGCTGGATGGCTATCTGGGCCTCTTCCAAAGCCTGCCCAAAACAAAAAGAGCAATATGAAACATGCAGAGAAGACACATTTTCAACTGTTGTCTAAAAACCCCTGATAATGGGTGTATAATGGGTCTTGGGAGTGGGCAACATGGGCTAGAAATTTTGGGGCATCAAGGAATTCTAACGCTTAAGCCCAGCTCAGTCCGTCATCATGTCAGAATAACACATGAAGCAGAAACAAGAAGTGAAGAACTGATGAGAAACTTCTCACTAAGTTTACTCTCACATACTGAGCTCGACTGAGTGGACAGCGACAGAGTTTTCTACCTGTTGGCTGGTCAATCAGTAGAGTAATGATGAGTCAAACAGTACAGACACAAGAAGATTAAAAAATGTTTTGCTTCCACATGAGATGCAATTCTGGTGTGTTTTTAAGCTCATTAATTCTCCTTATATCTTCATCCATTACAAATTGAAAGGTACATATCATGCTAATTTTCAGGTTCATACTTTTGGGTTTCTACTAGAACATGTTTACATGCTTTAATGTTCAAAAAACACATTATTTCTCATACTGTCTGTCTGAATATACCTATATTCACCCTCTGTCTGAAACGCTCTGTTTTAGTGCCTGTCTCTTTAAGACCCCTTGCCGAAAAAGCCCAGTCTGCTCTGATTGGTTTGAGAGAAAAATATGGTGAAACTTTGCAAAGGTAGTTTGGTAGATACCAAAATGTATGTGCACAAGCACTGAAAAACAAGTTTTTCAAGATATGTCCAGTTTGCCTTTCTTACTTTTCCGTCATACACTAAGCTAACAGACTGTTCTGTACTGTGCATTAATTGCAAATGAGTCAACCTAACATATGCACATTAAACTGCCTTCTAGTGTTTACTGGATATATCAAAAACAGTCAGTCTGGATTTTCTTTCCTCCACAAATTCATGGGCAGAGAACATGGAAACCCTGTGAGCATTTGATGGTGAAATTGATATATTTTCTGACAAAATGTATCATCCCATAAATAAAATACCAACTTCCCTTTAAATTTCCTAATAAAACATATGCTACACTAATAATACTTTGTTGTGAGAAGCAGGGCGGTGTGTGGAATAACTGTTGTGGTGGTGTGCCAGTCTGGGTCAAATTTCCAGTGACATTTTCTTATCCGCGCTCACCACTGGCTTTGGTCCATGTGAAAAAATATCCCGCTTATGCCTGTTCCCAGCTTTTGGAATACGGACTAATTGGCCGTCTAATTGGCGAGCTATCTAGATATCTGACATTGATAGGTCTTAGTTTGACACATGAGCCATAAGGGTAATCTCTGCATAAAGGCTGTCACTATAAAGGCTAAAGAGATTACTAGCAGTTTTAACAGCCTATAAAGCCAGAGCGGATTAGATAACATGAGACAGTTACAATTGTAAGATAGTTAACGTGCTATTCTAATATTTCCCCATCATCTGACACGGCAGCTGCTCTTTGATGGTCCTAAACAGAGATTGCGCTCTGACATCTGATGCCGAGGTAATTGGCTTCACTTGGCCCCGATGCTGCGACACAACTTGACTCTCCTCAGATTCACACACACACACACACACACACTTGCACACAAAGAATGCTAACAGCCGGCACCAGCTGTGCGAGGAATTTATCACGTTTACAAGCACCGAGAAGGAAACAGTGAGCGAGCAAACGCACAGAAACTGTGCACATGCATACGCAAACACATACACAAACATAAATACAGCTCGCACTGACAGCAGAGAATTAATTTTCCTTCCTGAGTGTAGCACTTGGTGACAGCGTCGTGGAGACACAGTCAAAGTCGAGACGACACCATGTGACCAGGTCATAAAATCACAAAAAAATGCTGACGTTAAACCCTCCAAGGTGAGTTTTAACTTCTTAAACTAATCTAAAACTTCATCTACTCCGTGTAATATGAGAGGAACTCCTCTTGAATAAAGATGAGCAAGAGCTGACTCTAGCTTGCATGCATCCTTCTTTCTTTTCAGGCTTCAAACAAGCCTTTGGTTGTTGGGTGATTGGATAAATGAATTGGAAAAAATGCAGGCAGGTTATGTGATTACTCTTTGATCTGAGGGTGAGGAGGAAAGGGAGTGCCGCTGAATCTTTAAAGAGGTTCCCTGGAGGACTTCTTGAGCAAACAAAGTGCATGCAGAAGAAGAGGCCAGAACCTCCAAGGCTGCAATCGTCGCTCATGCAGACTCAGCTGAGTCAATCTGGCTCGCTTCCTAGCGCTCATTTCCTGTATTTAGCCTTGAGGAAAGCAGAGAGAGACCACTGCCCAGCAGGCGCCTCCGTGCCCGAGATTGTTATCTGCTCTCACACAGACATGCACACATGCACACCAGGCAGTGTATCCCTAACATGCAATAAGCAGAACAGGTTCCAAGGCACACATAGGCGATATGATATATAGTTTCTATATAGAGAAGCTTGAACAGGCTTGGGATGCACTTCTCCCTCTGACAGACATCGGTGTAACTTCTGAGTTCAGGGCCAAATACAATAAATCTGATCAACCAAACAGGGTTATTTTAACAGTTGGATCATTGCCTGAGCTTCATGTAAACATTTTTTAAGAGAGACGGTTTAGAGAGAAGAGTGTTTCACTTAACAGAGAAAAGAATAGCTCATGAAATGCATTTTGTATAGAAACACTCCTCGTGTTAAAACAATTGTTTAGTTATAGTTAAACCTGGCAGTAAATAATATTCAAAAAGCACCACTTTCTAATGCATTCTGATTTAAATATAAATGTGCTGCTATGCTGCTTGATTGTTTAATTTTCCATTCATAAAGCGGTACAACATTTTTGCACAGTTGGTGTTTGCAGATGATGTTATAGTCAGATTTAATAGGCTATACTGAAAAAGTCACTAAACATAATTGAGGCACAGACTGATAGAATCTGAAAAAGAGCGACAGCAGGGCTCAACAATAAGGATTACCCGCTTGCCCAGGGCAAGTAAAATGCCACATTGGGCTAGTAAATCTAGCAACTCAACGAGTATTTTTCAGGATCTGATGATAGAAGTAGTTGAGGAGTGAGCGACCTTGCTTCCTCCTCATCTCTGTTGAGAGTTGCACTGCGTAGTACCAATCAGGCACTCACGAAAAAAGTGGTGGCAAGCACAGACAAAGTTTATGAGCTGAAGTGCATTTCGAGTTCAGTTGGGTGGGTAGATTAAACATGAAAATTAACTTTGGTCTTTGTTGTTATTTGATAACTGCTAATAAATCAAATAGGACTGTGTATCGGCAAGAATCTGGCGCTAAGATAGGAATCATGATACAAGGGTCACAACTCAATATATTGCGATACTGTAAGCAAGGCTATATATTGCAATTTTTAATCTAATTTTAGGAAAACGGTCATAGTATAAAAGGCACACCACCATATGCATAGAATCTGAGTAAAACAAAGTTGACTTTTTCATGCAATCAGAACAGTGAGATCTTCATTTGCATTTATCAAAGTCCCTGTAACATCCAACATCATAGCACTACTTTGAGATAGTACATACGTATAGTGAGAGGGCGCATCTCTTTGCAAATGATATAAAGTATTGAGAGGAGTTAATCTTTGCATGGAAACTATTAATCAAAAATGAATAGTGTACCACAAAACATAATATCGCGGTATTCGATTCTTTCCCTATATTTTCCATATTTACCCCTAAAACAAAAATTTATAATGGGGCAAGTAAAAATTGACTTCGGGCAAGTAGATTTCTGACCTACATGTCCGACTGGGCAAGTGAAAGAAAACATTAACGTTGAACCCTGCAGATTCTTTTTAAAGAAATACAAATCCAGAACGTTATAAACATTATAAATTAGGAAACAGAAGAAAGAAAGTGACAGTTTAAAGCACTGAAGACAGAGCTCTGAGAAGATGAAAGCATGGAAGCTAAAACAGGCTGTGAACAGCCTTTTCTGAGTTAACATTAAATATTGACATTAATGCTGTTTCTATAGGAAGACCACTTGACACTGTATTTTGTAATGCTGCCCTCTCTATACCTAAGTGGACATATAATCTAAATAGTGCACACTCACACACACAGAAAGAAAAACACAAATGCCAGGTTGCCAACCATGCAAGCAGCAAGCACAGCCTCCCTATTAGAGTGTGTATGTTTATACCCCTGTGCACAGCAGCTTAATACGAATGGCAGTAACTGGTAACAAATGTTTGGTCTCCTTAATGAGATTCTTTAACACCGACATCCACATATAGAATCCAACAAAAATGCTTTTACGTCTTTCATTAGCGCTTTGACACTGAGCTGACTATGTGGAGCAGGTGTGCATGCGGTATCCCCATGGCCTTGACAACAGGAATGCGGGAACATCGTACAACATTGTGTGTGGTAGGAAACTCTCGGCCGGCAGACGACAACCAGATACAGATATTTTGTGTGTAAAGTTGCGCACATTTGCCAATTCAGCCAAATTGGTCAGGAGATTCCAACAATCTAAAGCACTTTAGGAAATAACATCTGTAATAGTTCAACCACATGAAATGATGCAGGTTAAATGGATTAGTCTGGATTGGTGAGAAATGAGCTGCATGCCATAATTTCTAGTTACTGACAGAGTTCATGTCATTATTATGGTGTCCGCCTCTCTGCCACTGGACACCGTGTATTACAGTCAATCATACTGTCACCATTTTGGCTTGTGGGGCCATGTGTGTAGGCATCTGTCTTAATGTGATGCAACAGACATTTCAGTGTTGTTGTGGATTTTTTTTTTTTTTACAAATGTAAAGATTTTTAGTTGCCAAGTAACACAGCCATCGACACACTAAATATCAGGTCTATTAGCCGCCAAGGTCCGACCACTAAGAGAATCACATTTCCACACTCAGTCCTGCAGCATATAACTGTCTGACTCCCTACAGAAAAAAAAAAACACACAGGAGAAATCATTCCCCAGACCTCCTCCACTTTCTCCCTCCTCCTGCCTCGCTCTCTCCATCCTTCTCCATAAATGTTACAGTCTCAGGTTTCAACCTGGGGATTGCATTTAGCTCAGCGAGTGAGTTCAGTCAACAGCAGGAATGACTAAATTGCTGATCTTGTTGGTTTTATTCTATTGCCGCCTTTATGTTTTCAATCGCCATGTTGAAATGTACACCTCTCCGTCTTTCCGTCCGCAGAAAGGATTTTTCCCTCTGGAAATGTTGGAATGGCACTGTGGGGTTGGAAAAACAAACTCAAATTATTGTGTGTGACTATATAATGTTATTGGTCTGGAGGGGATTTAGAGCGTTTCCGCTACCAAACGGTAGCTAACTGGGAGAGACAGGGCCACCGGGCCAGACACCCTGACGACAACGCACACCTAATCATGTCAACCGGTCAGAACGTACGCGGCTCACCCGTCAGGTGTCACGTTCCCTTTAAGCCGCAACTCCTTGACGAAGCGAGGACCTGGATTAAATCAGCAGGGGCTGTTCTTTTCCGTCGTGCTCCCACAAGAAAAGGCTCAAAAGCCTGGGTTTAAAAGAAATCTAAGTATTTACATACGGGAATCTATTTCCCAGACGTGTTTTCCGTAAAGAGGGGCAGTTTGAGCGGTGGGAATGGTTCTGAGTCATCTTGTCCTTTTCCATGGAAGCAATGCGGAGAGAGGAAAGAGCAGGCGAGCGGGAAGAACATGTTTTTCTGGGTTGGGAGCAACCAGTGGCACTACTCTAGCTTCAGGAGAAGGATGCTGTTTTGAACACCACGACCACCAAGTGATGAATAGGTCTGGTGGTTTGTACTGTATGTAAAATATGCAAAAGTGGTTGTTAATCTCCCCCATTAGTGCATGCAGGGTCTAAGTGCTGCGTTTCTACACTGATGTGTGAGGAACAATGCTGTACACTTGGTTTTCCTTCTATCTTAGACGAACACACACATCAATCATCCTTTGGGAACAACTCAGGCTCTACCACAATCACCATAACAACATATTATAATTCAACTAATGAAAAAATGTAACCAAAATAAAAGAAATGTGATGTTTTTCTTGCCATATTGACAGAAAGGTGATCAAATTTATCACAGAAAAAGAAATTTGAAGTCGACCAAGTTTGTCCCTGCAGCTCAACTCACCTGTCTGCCATCCTGGCCCACATTGGTTTGGCCTCTCACCACCGTCCTGATGTTGTCATCCAGGCGCCTATCATATGTGACACAAAAATGGCACTTTGTCAGATTGTAAAATACAAACAGATACAAATACAAAAAGACATTGACATGAACTTACCGGATCTTCAGACGAATCTTGTTAACCACATCATCGATATTAGCCAAAGACTGAGAGGAAATACACAGACAGGAAATCAGGAAAACATGACGCAAACCATACATACAGACACAATCACACACACGAGTACTCTTTTCTATCGGTACCTTATCCTGCTGTTGACCTTATATTTTACCCAAAACAAAACAACTCTATACAGAAATACATACTAACATTTAATGAACTTGTGCTTAAACAAGCTGATAACTTGGCTTCGAATTACACAAATCTATTCTATTATATCTCATCTGTCAAATGCAGGGCAGGTGTAACCCCTCACCTGGTGAATTATTAATTATTAAAACCCAATGAGGTGAAAATGCATGCGCACTACTAGGAGCCCTTCTAAATATATGAGCACAAACTACAGTGTTACAGTGACCCCTCATGGACATAAACATGTATATGGATGAAGTGTATACCGCATATACAGTCTTTCAAGATAAAGTGCATTAGAATTCACAATATACACACATGATCACATACATACACACTCAAAGACATCTGCACCTATATATCTATATATATATATATATCCATGTCCAGTACATACACACATGCATATAAAATTATGCTGTCGTTTTTTTCTGTTCAGTTGTTTTTTATTCTGAATCTGTTTATCCATTTGTTTGTCTTGTTGTTTTACCTTGGTGTTAAAAGCCTAATCAACGTTACACACTGCAAATTAACTTCAGCTATACACCATATAAACATTACATGTGTTACATTCACTTTCCCTTGGTTATAATGGTTAGTTGTGTTGCTCCTGTTAAAGAAATACACAGATAAAGAGTTCTTATTTATGTAATCTATGTTTGGTTTATGAAGTACACTACTGTTCAAAAGTTTGGAATCACCAACTGTTTTAAGCATTCCCCCCCCCAAATACCCTTCGATTTAGTGTCGTCAAAATATCAAAGTATCGATAGATTCATATTCGAGACTGAATATTAGAAACAGTTTCTAATACTCATTTTCCGCAGTATTGATACACGGGTACCAGCTGCGCTTTCTGCTTTCTGTTCTCTCAGATATTGAGGTGAAAAACACTCTGCTATCTATCTTTTAATAAAAATCTAAAATGTTATGCCAATTTTCCCCCGTGATATTGAAAATGGTATTGAATATCAATCATTTTCAAGGTATTGTGTGGAAGTTAGAAACTCCAGTATTGTGACAACACTACTTTTATTTAGAATTTGTTTTACAGTCCAGAAAAGCTAAAACTGCCAAATCACAGCTTAAACTGTGATTGGTCAGTCCAGAGTACATTCAGCTGATATTCACTGATCCAATTCCAATAGTGATAACCGTAGACTAACCTTCTATTCCTATTGTGAAGTTTGAAGAACAGCTTTGCTAAAGCAACAAGTCTGTTAATTACAGCCTGTTAATGGCATTATTGTGCACTTGACACTGAAACAAGAACCTGTTCCTATTTTGATGCTAAGCTTCCTATGTCTTTTACCAATGACTGGTAATTTCTTCTATTGTTCTTCCTGCCCTTTCAATTGCACAATTTTATTTTTTCACAAAAGGGAAAAAGTCCAGAGTGCTCGGAAGTTCAAATCAGTGTGATGAAGTTGCTCTTTGGGGGGAGTCCAAGGCACTCTTCTGGCAAAAAATATAAAAAGCCTTTATTCAATCGTCTATTTCATGATGAAATGCTAAAAACAATGCTGGTACATGTAAGATTGGATAACAACCCACGCATAGCGGCACAAACAGCCTTCTTCATGGTGCTACGCGTGGGTTGTTACCCAATCTTACATGTACCAGCATTGTTTTTAGCATTTCATCATGAAATGGACAATGGAATAAAGGCTTTTTATATTTTTTGCCAGAAGAGTGCCTTGGACTCCCCCCTTTTTTGCACAATTGTATTGTTCAATTCTGTACAGAAAGCGTATTATTAGTTCGAGACTTGACTATTGTAATGCACTGTATGTTGGTCTCAACATCCCTCGCACACCTCCAACTTGTGCAAAATGCTGCTGGTCGCTTTTTAACTAACACTTCCAGATGTGAACACATCACCCCCGTACTTTACTCGCTCCATTGACTTCCAGTTCGCTTTAGAATCGATTTTAAGCTCTTGATGTTTGTTTTTCAAGCCATTAACGGCCTCGCCCCACCTTATTTGTCTGAGATTTTAACTCTCCGCGAGCATGACAGGGCTTTGCGGTCATCGGGTCAACTTTTTTAGAAGTCCCAAGGTTGAGGTATAAGCTGTGGGATGATCGTGCTTTTGCTGTCGCTGCTCCTAAACTATGGAACAAGTTACCCCCTGATATACGCACTGTCACTGACCTAGTACTTTTTAAATCTAAGCTCAAGACTTTTTTTATTTATATGGGCTTTTAATACCTAGCGCTGTGACATTTTTCCTGTGCTTTTTATGTACCTTTTTATGATTTTATGATATGTTATGTTTTTATTCCTGTTATTTCTTGATGTTAATGTAAAGCACTTTGGGTACCTTTTGGTTATTGTAAAGGGCTATACAAATAAATGTTGATTCATTGATTGATGTTACAGTAGCAAAAATACAATGTAAATAATAAAATTAGAGATGGGTGAATTTCATTCAGCTGCTTCACTTTAAGGGTCCTGGCATGCTGGCTCACTGTCACGACTTACTGGGACACTTGAATAGACCATTGTTAATGTTACAGTAGAGTATAAGTAACACGTTTCCTACTATGACAAGTCAAAATGTCTGCTGTGAAAAAAACATTATTTTTATTTAACCTTAAAGGGACTGTTTGTAACTTTTTAAGCGTATAAATGTAGCAGGTCGGCACACATGCGCGTTCGCATATGCACGCTCGCGTGTGGCCGGAGCCTCGTCTCCGCTGCCTGCTCTCCTTCACTCAGACAGCGCGCGCTTCCTCGCTGTCTCGCTCCACCTCTAGACGTGAACGCGCGCTCACTCCACACTGCAGAAGAGTTAGTTTAGCTCTGAGAATATCTAGTGAATGTAGAGTGGACGTTTGTGCAGAAATAAATGCTGCAGCTCCTCCAGACCAACAGAGGTTTTCCGTGTCTTGTGAAGTGACTGGGCTCCTCAACGAGTTACGTTATCGTCTCGTTACCGACCGGGTGCCGGCGTCTTCGGCTGCGGTCGGGAGGCGATAACGTAACTCGTTGAGGAGCCCCGCTGCTGAAGCCTGCGCTAAGCAGGAAAAGCCAACACTAGGATCAGCATTGATTCATGGAGACACCTCCGTCTGGTCAGCTAACATTACTGCCAAGCAGCTGAAATATAGAGTGATATTGTGGTTTTAGCTGACGTGTGTCGCCTCACTGTTTTGAGCGATGCTCGTTCATGTCTATGTAGAGCGAGCAAGCGCGAGCTCTCCGCTGACTTTTCGTTGATTTCACGGCCACAGGTGTCGCTGTTAAGCAGCATTTCTGAATCTTACAAATAGTCCCTTTAAACCACAAATTATTCTCAACCAAACAAAGGCTAACACTGTCAATCCACTTCATTATGTATAGCTATCTGCTGGATCACACTCAGTATGCATGTGACACCACTAAGTCTGTCTGCAGGTGTGTGACTGTAACTCACCTGCTCGGTGGGGAACAGTGTGTTGATGTACTCTACAGCATTGAAGTCTGCTCTGTCCAGCGGGTCCTGGCTGGGGAAAACCTGGTACACAAAAGACAAAGGACGTTACAGTGACTAGTTGATGGTGTATTGTGATGAATTCAGCATGCAGACTAGAGATGCTAGAGGTCGTAGAGCAGCAGAGCCTCATCCAGCTAGCATGCTGACAGCTGCTTTATTAACAAATCCCCTGCAACAACGTTTAAAATACTAATAGTGGTCTATTTATAACACCTACCTGTTCAATGGCTAGTTGCACCTCTGGGGTTAGATGCAAAATAGCCTCCAAATCCTCAGCAAACTCAAACTCTTCCTCCTCCATCATCGTCAAAACAAAACCAGAGACCTCTCCGGCATTACACTTCCTGGTGAGGAGGCTTCTGGGATACCTGGTGACGTTGAGAGAAATGGTGCTTTCAAGGGCTGTAGGAAATCAGACCTCAAAATCTTGAGCGATGGATTGCAACGTCTGGTGTGGAAGAGGTACAGGAAGCATCTGCTGCAGGTCCAGCAGGATGCTGAACAGCTTCTTCCCACAAGCGGTTAGGGTTGTAAATGGACTGTGTCCCCTCCCCACACACACACACACACACACACACACACACACACTCACATCCATGTTTATATCATGTTTATATCATGTTCCCAGCTACAATAAGACTGGTGGCAAAGGACGTTAAAGTTTCAAATTTCAAGTTTCAAGTTTATTTGTCATATGCATTTAAAAGTACAGTGTACAGTGAAATGCAATGAAATGCATTTTACCCTGGCTCTCTCTCAGCCCTTAAAATCTACAAATAGTACAGTTGATAAACACTACAATAAATAAGACAATACCTAAGAATAAAATTATAAAACAACCTAAAACATCCATAAAACAATCCACAGCTCTGCATTCATTCCGTGCTACTGTTCAGTAGTCTGGGACGTTAAAGAGGGACACAAATACCCCACACCTCACCTTCATGCCATTATTGACACACAGTACACCTGAACTGAATGGACTGTAATGCTGTGCAATATGCTGCCTTCCACTGTGTGTCTGAAATATATTAATTATTTATTTTTTGAAATATTTTTGACAGCTATAAGTTCTTTTGACATGTTCATGGAGCATATATACTGTATATTTGTATTCTGGGGTATCGTTCCTATGCAGAGGGTAGTTTAGTTTATTTACTGACTACACAGTTTTATATTTTAATAATTTATTTATTTATTGTGTTGAGTTGAATGTGCTACTTATTTTGTACTGTAATTACCTTGTGCCTTTTCTACCTTTTTTTCTTTTCTTAAAGCTGACTCGGTGTAAACTGCTCAGAATTCCAATGTACTTAGGTGCAAATGGCAAATAAAACTCTTGAATCTTGAATCTTGAATCTTGAATGTTTATTTATTTGTATTTATTTGTATTTTTGTTTATAGCTTATTTTGTATATTGTATATTGGTAGAAATTAAATGTTTTTATTCTTATTTTATTCTAACGTTTTTATCTATTCTTTTGTTATTATACTGTTTAACTTGCACCAACAAAACCAAAGCAAATTCCTAGTGTATACCTCTTACACCTGGTAATAAACACCATTCTGATTCTGATTCTGATTCTGATTCTGATTCTGATTCTGATTCTGATTCTGATTCTGATTCTGATTCGTATCCAACCCCCCAGCATAACACAGAAACAGTTTTTAAAGCTAGTCACCTGTCAAAGACAATTTTTGGAACAGTAATAATGCAAACAGCACTTTACTACGGACATAAATGCACTTTTCTCTGCTGCTAAACACCACTGCAAAATTGGGTGTATGACTGCAAATTGTGAAATTGTGCCTGAAACGTTTACTTATCTTTTTTTTTTTATTGTTATTTTTAGGTATTGTTCATTTTAATACTTATTTATTCTAAATAATTATTCTAAATAAATATTTTAATGCACTGACGGGAGCTGGGAGAAACAATATTTCGTTTCCTTCTCTGTATGCAAATACACAATGACAAATGAAATGACAATAAAGTGAATCTTGAATCCTGGATTACCCACACACATTACTGAGATTGAAGCTACTTCATAGCAGCCAAATATAATATATAATATAATTTTATATATAATATATATAATAATAATAAGTGAAAAACAAAACAAGAACTAGAAGTGCACTCGGAGAGCGCAGACCTCCGCCAAGGCAGGTTTCGTGTACGTCGACGACGGTTTAGGTGAGTTTTATTTTGTTCCTCAGAGCTTATGAAGAACTGAACATATATGATGATGACCCCTAGAGCTACTATGGAAGAATGCAGCCTTATTATTATTTATGTATTTATTTATGCATTCCTTTTTTGTTCCTTGAATGATTTTCTACCCTCTTTTATTTTTGTTATTATATTATTTTTTATAATTTAAGTTATCTTTCCTATCCAATTGTGCCTTTTATGTTAGAGGTACTGAGTTTAGATTACAATGCCTTAGAAATGGCTTTCTCATTTTGCAACTTAACTGAACGACTAACATAAGGCTAGTATCTCTGTAATTGTTATTGTCTGCGAATGATGCCTTCTCTCGGACCTCACAGGATCATCACCTCCGACGTGCACAAGAACAGTTGGAACAGCAGAAGCTTGTGGATGTATCTAAATACCACATTACCCCTCCTGACTGCATTCGTGTATTAAAACAAACTTTCATAATAGTCACAGGTAAATTACATTAAATAAAGATAGATCAAGTACACTTAGAAAATATGCACTTTTCACTTTTTATTCCACCTCATCTCTAAAGCCCTGCGTGAGCTGAGGTGCCGAAAATCCCTTCTCAGAATATTCTAATTAAATTTTCACAGCGTTAAAACCTCTTCCCACATTGTCTGCCCCCAAATCTCCTCATAGCTCTGCTCTGATCTTAATACACCATGGGGTATCCTGACCTGTAACATTATTCCATTGACAATGTGCCCTGCAGTGATGATTTTACACTAAAATTGTCTCTACCACACCTACTGTGTCAAGAGACTGGCCACCTACTACAGTAACATATTGCAGGCATCTGTGCACACATCACCATTTAAAGAGCAGCAGTGCCCCCTGCTGTTAAAAGAAGCAACACACAAACACACACGCACACACACACACACGCACACAAACATGCTCCCATAAGCTGCAGCTTCTAAGCATTACACTGTTCTGGTTTATTCCAAAGAGAGGCATATAAACCCATAAGAGAGCTTTTAGAACAGCTATTTAAAGGACTAAACAGAAGAAGAGAAGTGGCGTTGCAAGACTGACGAGAGGAGATGAGAGGAGGAAAGCAGTGGAGTGGTGAAAAAGCAGAGTAGAGGACAAAGTATCAAAGAACGAGGGCGGGTTGAGGTGAAAAAATGGACAGAAAAGAGAGAAGACAGAAATGGCGGTATCAGGTTTGACTGCATATTTATAGGAATGAAAATCAATAGGGTAGAGAAAAGGAGAAAAAGGAGACAAACAAGACATGAGGTGATCAAGTTTAACAGATTCTCATTGTACCCATCGTGCAGAATTAAGGAAGCATGAAAAGAAATTAATTTATGACTCGTAGGACAAAGTTGCTATGGCAAACAAGCGTTGTCTGCCTTTTTAAAGGATGTACTGAAATGTAAAGGAGGATGCGATTGGATCACAGACGAGGTGAAAGAAAAGTGATGAGAGAAGGAGGGCAGGAAGAGTGAAGAGATGGCAGTGGTGTATTGTGTTAGTGTGGGACGGAGCAGCTGTCAGACGGCCGATATAAATCTCTCCCACAGAGGAAACACATTATGTTGCACGACTCACCAGGGGTCATAACTAACACTGCAGACAAGCAGACAGTGTGTGTGTGTGTGTGTGTGTGCATTAGTGTGCCAGGAACGTTGCAATACATTTTATGAATATAAGAAATGGATGGAATATCGAGTCATGCTTAGGCTAAGATGATAGTGTATATGATAGGCCTAATAGATGCTAAGAAAAAATAGCTGCATAATTCAGCAGTATAGATATCTGCAGTGGTTAAAATGGTGACATATTTGTTCAACTGACCTGATATGACTCAAAAGTGAAACTGAAACTTGTCTGATGTAGTATGTAGCATTGCCAACTGTATAAACGAGTGGTGGATGCCATGTTTCTACAGTAGCCCAGAACGGACAAACCAAACACCGGCTCCAGAGAGAGCCTTTCATGTGTTTACGTTACCTGAAGGCCACCGTAGTTCTCCGACATGCTTGTGAAACTGCGGTAACATAAGTCGCAGAGTGCAAAACCGTGGTGCCGCCAGCCGCGTCTGACATCGGTTGCTCCTAAAGTAGTGTTATTATGGTAAGGATCACGAGGCGAACGGCGTTACCACGGTTTTGCACTCGGCGGCTCACGTTTCCTCAGTCTTGGAAGGGGAGGAATGAGCGGAGGGGTACTCAGCAACTACACCACTAGATGCCGCCAAATCCTACACACTGTACCTTTAAGTAAAATGACTAATACAACCATGTAAATACTCCATTACAAGTAACAGTATCAAAGGAATAGTTTGTCATTTTGGGAAATACGCTCATCCGCTTTCTTGCCGAGAGTTAGATGAGAAAATCAGTACCACTCACACATCAGCATGTTCAATATTAAGCTGGAGCCAGAAGCTGGTTGGTTTAGTTTAGCATAAAGACAAGAGCAATGCTAGCTTTTTCCTCATGTTTCTAGTCTTACATGGTATCGATCTTCGTATGTTCTTGGCAAAGAAAGCGAACAAGGTAAAAACACTCATTTTGCAGAATGGCCCAAAACGCCCCCCTGTGAGTAAGATGCATTTTTTATATTCTTATTAGATTCTTGATGCATTAATCCATAAGCAGCACTTTATTATTGTAGCATGTTTGGAGTTACTTTCCACCAGTGGCATAAACACATTCAGAGCCAGATTGGAAAAAGCTGGGTAGACAGAATGAGTAGATAACCACAGCCATGATAGCACTTAATTAGCCAGACGGTTTCTGATAGCTTGTGGAAAGCCTTTTACTGCTAATGCCCGAGCTGACTATGCTGAACTGCTGTCACTGACAACTTCTTCTTCGTTCAAGAAACAAGAGATTTAAGGTCAGCAAGGCGAGACATACTTGAGTCGATGGAGAGGAAAAGAAAGGCAGATGAGATTAGTGCATGTCTGGATGAAGTCATCAAGGTCTTGGCGATGGACATGATGTCTTTCAGGGTCGAGTAGAGGTCAAGATTCAAAGCATTTATGAGAACAGCTGTTTCAAAGTCCTGAGGAGGCCCTACCCTTGATACAGTATGTACCTACACATCAAATGTGTTTTGAACTACTCTACAAGCATCACTGTACAATATGTAAAACTCCAAAGCTGTGTTAAAAGCCTTTCTCCCAAAATCATCTGCTTTCAGCATAATTTGCAATTGGAATAGCTCTGAAGATTTGCAAAGTGGATGCAGCAGTCGTGTGTGAGTGTGGTCCAGGGATTTAACTACTCCTGGAAGAAAAAGAGGGAACAATGTTAGCGGAACCAAATTTCCCACAACATCCAGTCCAAGATGTTCTGCTTGACGAGATTTCCAAAGATTCAGTCAAACGTCAGTGTTTTGTGTATTGAGTGTTTTGTTTCACTTTAAAAATACAGTAAAAGCATGCTGACTATATGCTCAATTAATGTGGGGAAAAAATGCATATAATGTAGTACTTAAGGCGACAAAGGAGATCACACATCTCACCCCTTGAGAACACGTAATGTGCTAAAGTCTCACAGAGCTTTCCATGAGCTACACAATCTGTGCCCTTGGGCGAGCCCCTCGGCGTCTTAGTGAGTCATCCTAACTAAAGAGGACCAAAACCTGTTCCTAAGATTAAGTTACTGTATATTAAGTAAAAAAAAGTCTGTACTGTAATTTATCTACTTCATCCTACCGCAACCAAAGTTGTGTGCAGGAGTGAAAGTGGATTGAAGTTCTTGCCAGTACTGCTAGATTACCCCAACCATCATTGCTTAATATTGATCTTCTCCCACCCCCCAGCTTCATGCATCCCTGAACACACGATTCAATGCCTGTATGGTGTAGAAAGAAATTAGAAACGCTTGACATCATGTATCGCAAATTATTTATCTAAATGGTGAAAGTGCTGAATAATTTGTAAATGTTGATAAAACTTCTCAAGTTTTGAGTTGCTGATCCGACTGGGGTCATTCACTTGAATTTTACCAGTCGGGAACTGGTATTTCTGATTATTCTGACACCACATGAATGCAGAACAAATGCCCTATCTCGCAATGTTAATGAAAGTACAACAGCATTGCCACATGAATCAACAAATCGAGCTGTGATTCGGGATATTTGATACCGGCAGGGATACATAGCCTACAGTAGTGCACAGATGCCGTTCCCATGGTTGCCATGTAGCACCTGGCGTTTACTCACGGAGCGCTTGGCTGCATGAGGAGCGCAATCAGATCCTGCAGTCCAAGCGAGTAACGTTACGCAGGCGGATAGTTGCTCCCCGTCTAACAAGACCTTAATGCGTGTACAAATAAACAGACAAACCAAATCAAAAACATAACCTTGTTGGCGGAGGTAAGTTACTGTCTGTTGACCTAATGTTTAGCAGGTGTTTTCTTGTTGGAAATGCGATCGTGAGTGACGGATTGTAAGTGGGTTTTGACACTTCCCCTCTTCCCGGAACTGCATACTGGCACTGATTCTTTTAGTGGTACTGAGTACCAGCCTACTTTCAACCCTGGTTGTGTGTCAGCGAATGCAGTAGAGCAACATCTTGCTGAAGAGAACCTCGGCCATGTCATGTTTATGCGATCTGTCCAAACTCTGTCAGACCTCCAGAATATTTTCATTGGTTTAAATCCCACAAGCTCCCCGCGCTTTGCTGCGCCATGCCAAAATCTGCAAGGAATGTGGTATCACAGAAATGTCTTGAAGAAGCAAACTGAATCAAATGCCAGAGTTTGGGGGAATTCAAAAAAAATATTAAGTTAATTAGACAACTTCTCCAAAAAGCTTGAGAGCGAATTGGCTAAGATCTTTGACTGGCTCAGGATTTGTACCCCTGTGTTGTTGAGGTAACATGAATAAAACACATTGCATCTTTTCATGTTCTGTGCACTCTCACTTACCTCCAGGAACAACCTGGTGATGGATATGAAACATGCCATCTGCACATACCTGAAAGATGCAAGAGTAATAATCATGCAAAGGTGTTCTTAGTATTCAACGGAATAGATATTTTGGATCAGGACTGATGAAAAATCAGATGAGACGATCCAAACAGCTTGTGTGGCCTCTTCAAGATGATCCCAATGCATAAATCACAATGCACAAAGAACTGGAAGCAGCTTGAAACAAACAATCCGCAAGCAATCCACTACTAATATCACTGTAGGTGAAGCTGCTGCGGAGAAAAACTCACCAGGCAGAGATTCAAGGTTGGCAGAACTAGATGCTTTGCAATCTAGCCAGCCTTCAAGCAGCATCCAGACAGCTTTCTGATCAAGCTTGAAAACTCATCAACTAAACATGCAGATTTTGCCATCTGAGCTCTGTCTTTTCCCACTTGGTCTCCATCACTCATCTAGAAATGCTATCCATGCATTCATTAAAGAAACGGTTAATTTCATGAAGGGCAAATTGAGGGGGAAAATACAAATTGTATTAGAAAACATGATTCTGTCTTTTATATGCGTTACCATGAGGCACAGGATATTAAAAAGAAAATTAAAGATTCATTTTCTGTTATTACTTTAGTGAACATTTGAGATATCACGACAGCCCTGGTGTGCATCCTGCTTAAGTGAGATTACGCTAAGCTAAATGTCATCTTGAAATAGAAAACCCCAACATTAGTCCTTTGTGGTACAGTACCTACATACTCTTTGTGACACTAAGCATAACAGGAGCATATATACGGTTGTAACCCTCCCTTAATCAGAGAAAATTAACATGCAGATGTAAATGTCAAGGTTAAATTTAATGGGAAGATTTAAAGAGCACTGCAATCATCTTATTTTGCCAAGGTTATCCGTCATGGTGGATTCAGAGCCTTATTTGTCTTGAAGCTGATGAGGAAAAAGAAACAGAATGACGGTTAATTTTAACTCTTAAATGAATCCAGCCACAGGGATATCAGTGTCGTAATTGTCACTAAAAATTAAAAATGATTGCATTAATTTATTTACAGACATGGGGTGAATGACTCCCTGTGTGATACAAATGGTTTAATCACTCATGTAAATTGTAGGTTTAATAGGAACAGGAACACGGGAATGTCAATGTTTTGGCTCACAACTACAGATGGATTTAAAGGAACAGTGTGTTTTCTTTAATCACCCAAAAATAATAATAATAATAATAATGATAATAATAATGTTGCAGAGTACAACTGATTTGACAAATCACAGTCTACTATAGCACATCTCTCAAATGTGGGTGTAGGCATGCTGATCGAGGGGCAATATCATACTTGGACTAAAACCTTGCATCTTGTATAGCACTAGTGCTACATGAGTGTCCACGGCACGAGTCTTTCTGCAATGGAGGAGGAGAAAAGAAATACTGTACAATCAGAAATCCACTGAACCCTAAAGACCCAAATGAACACTGTCCTCGTGTGTGCACTGATTTGTGGGCGTACACATTTGTTTTTATGCACATGCACACGTCTTCAAACACACGCTTGTGTATGCATATGGCACATGTGAGTGTGCTGGGGTGTGTGTGTGTGCATGTGTAGTGACAGATGGTCCATTTAATAACCTTGCTTGCATGGCTGCCTGTGGAGTTGGCGTGCCCAAGATGTGGGAGTGACCTTGTTTTTTTATGACCACACAGAGAGCAACCTGTTACCACTGGGAGGGTGTATTGTGTCGATAGGTATGTGTTTGTGAGTTTAGCATCATCACATGAAGGTCAATGGTCAATACCTCTCCTCACTTTTTCAAAGCTTTTTTTAAGCACCCACATTTTGATACTTTTACAAAAGGTTAAAGGTAGGATTGGTAAAATTTTTAGAAACAATATTTTTATATTAGTTGAAAATTCTCTTTACATCCCAACATAAATCTTTAAATCAAATGCTCTTACAAATAAAGAAAACAATTTGGTATCTGTGGCTGTCGCAGGACTGTAATAAACCCTTCCAATCATTTCCTTTGGCCCAAATGAAATGATTGGATGAATTGGATGAAAATAAAAAGTCTATGAAACCCACAAAAAGCCATAAGAAAGAACAAATGTAGGACTTTAATAACACTGCATTACAATTTACATGAAGGACAGTAAGAACAAGCTGGAGAAGAAATAGTGTAGGCATCTGAATCGGCACATATCACACCCCGTGCTGTTTTAAAGGTGCGAAATACGGGATTGGGAGCATTTCTATTGCCTCTCAACGGCTCTCAACATGGCTATGGTGAGCCGTAACAGCATTAAACAGTGCAAACAACGGCGAAAGCTCAGACAGAGCTAACAGTATTAACCTGAGGGAGAACCGGAGGGTGGGTGCTACGCTTCCACGATGATGCCGTTGGTCGGGACGGCGTTCGTGCCAGTGGAGCATGCTCACATGCACGAATATGCACTAAAAACAAAACGTAAACAAAGCATGGAGAAGCTCTGATTACAACCCACAAAGAGGGAGAGTGACTTCATTCTCTGCTCAGGTGGACATTACTCCTCCATATCTTTACATAGCAAATAGTTGTTTGATGCTATATTAATGCTCTGGATATCGAATTTAGCACCTTTAACAGTGAGACATGGCCTCTCCACAACCTAGTGTGACTATACAGTTGAGGGGGAATGTAATCCATTTCCTGTCATAAAGCGCGATGCAGAAATGACACAAAGCTTTAAAATTCAAGTGAAAAAGATTATTCATGAGCATATATCACATTCAGGATAGACACAAATCCTCCTTCTTCTAACTAAAACTATTTCTGTGTCATTAAAATAAATCCTTTCAGGACTTTCTTCCTCCTCAATCTCACTCCTCCATCTGTCTGTATTTGTTTGCAAATTTACATTTCAAATAAATTTACAAATTGTCCAATTTAATTGTCCTTTTTTTCTTGTTTCGTATGATTGAGCCCAGACAAACCAGAGAATTAACACGTGTGTGAGTGTTTGCGTGCGTGCATGCAGGTGTGGGTGCAAATGACCGTGAAGGTTTGTGTGTACGATCGAGTGTGGGTTGCACGCTTGCGTGTTCCGATGAGCACGTCTGCTTGAGAGTGTCCGTGTGAGTTATCTGTGTATCTTTTGTGCCAGTATGTGAAGGACTAATCAGAGCATGTAGGACCCTGTAGTGGCAATAATAGTAGCAGAAAAAACATGATGTTAGAGTACAGTAATGACTTTCCATCTCTCTCTTCCTCTCTCAATCTTGATTTCAATATCTGTCAGAGAAATCAACAGGGTAATTACATGCGTGACTCTGTTGTTCTCTGTCTCCATGGGTGCTTCTTTCTGTTCTTTTTTTTGATGTTCCAACTGTTTTCCCCCTATGCCTCTCTCTGGGTATTTTTGCATGAGAGTGATGGCTTTGTGCTGATGTTCCTTTCACTGCATCGAGGCGGAGAACGTGGAAAAACAAGGAGATGATGCAGAGGAGAGACAATGAATCACACGCGAAGGGAAAGGAGGAAACAAGAAAGAAACCAAAGAGGGAGAGTAAAAGAAAACAGGATGTCATGAGCGGTCTTTGCGTTGATTTTTCATATGAACTTTCAAAATTCTTTACATTGAGAGATTGACTTCATCTCATTCCAGCTCATGTCTTCTGCTCAGAGCTCTGTCTTTCCAAATTTAACCTAGTCTATGTGTACATTGTACTCAAAGTGGATTCCAGATTTAGCATTCGGATTTCTGGCTTTGAGAGGCATTTGCATGTTCAAACATTAGTTGGATTGGTTTTGACCCTCAGGAAAACTGCTTTTCCATTTCATAGCCACTTCATAGCTCACTATGTGCTCCTCCAAGACCATATTGTTTTACCGTTCATGCCAACATTGTGCATAAGCTTTGTTTGAAATACTGTGAATGATGCAAGGCCATGCTTCTTTTCTCTTCTCGGGCTGTAATCAGCACCTTTTAAGACTGTGATTACCCCTAAATATTGATGAGTACATTACATCCGTGTAATTAGTTCACTGGACTCATCTATTTCCTTTGCCAGATAAATGTGCCCTGCAGTGGTTGCATTGACACGCTGGCACACAGACGCACAGGCTAACACACACTTCATTAGACCGGATTTCTGAGATCTTGCAGAAAATCCACTGCTGGAATTAACGGCAAATGAGCTGAACGGGAGTTCTGGTGTGTTGGTGTGGTATACTGTATGTGTTTCAAGTATTACTACCATAAAACGATTGAACTGTGCCCTACACTGTTTATTGTCCTGGTCAATCCACTTACTCCACACCATAATCAAATTCCACTGTATTGTGCTGCTTTACTCAAAATGTACATTTCTGAAAGCAATAATATGGAGCAATTAACTGTATAGCAATTAACTGTGCCTCACTTTCAGTTTGCGCTTGCTATCTGCACATAATAAGCTCCTGATTTACTAAAGTAACAGCTCATTATACAATCAGTTCCTGACTGTCTTCCAATATCACCTAGCAATGTTAACTATAGCCTTCTGCAATAACATGTTTGTAAGTTTAGGTGATTGTGTCTAGAAGGTAACATGCAAATAGCAAAATTCTTGCAAGATGGTTAAGGTTAGGCTTTGACCTCGAATGGTTAAGATTAGGATAGGTCGCCAGGCAGCGAGTCTCGCTAGAGTCTGTGCTTAGCTCCACCCTCTCATGTAATTTCTGGTTGCAAAAAAAACGAGATGGCGACGGCCAAAAACCAAGAAGGCGATGGCAAAAATGCCAAACTCGATGCTTCAAAACCGCAGTCCACAAACCAATGGGTGACGACACGGTGACTACGCCCACTTCTTATATACTGTCTATAGCTCCATCTCCTCTGCATTTAATATCAAAGGGCATCCTATAGTTATGTGTGCCATTTTAATCCTCATTATGATTTTAGAGCCTATAACCTTTATAAACACTGTCCTATTGTTACAGTCATGTCATGCTGAATTAATTTCAATTCCTCGTAACCCACCTGTCGATCCTAACGTACACTCAACATGCTGACATGACTTGCTCACATCCAACTCTTGATTTGTGTCATTCCATCATCAACACTTTCTTTGCCTCTTCCTCTTTCCAACCTCTCCTCCTTTTGTCCAACTCTGTCTTTGTCTCTATTGCATTACAAATAAAAATACTTTCAAAAATAATGTAAAGCAAAGAAAGAAAGAGGCTATTGTTTTGTTGTGTAGTGTCCTGTGTTGTTGCAGCTTTCGAGGGCATGTATCTTCTGCTAGTTGCTGTTAATCTCGCCTTCATAAAATGTGTTAATGCCCAGTGTTAATCAGGGCTTCTGCTGAACGTTTCTGTGCGAACAACAGGCTGCTAAATGTCAACTGTTACCGGATTATCTGCTGCCTGGAACCCCGTGATAATGATATATGGAGAATGCCTTTCTGTGTGGGTGCTTCCGAAACAGCGCATGCGTGTGGTGTGATTGCGAGTGTGCATGTGGTGATTAAGACGGGCTATTTCTATTTCCCTGGCTCCCTGAATGATTTCCTTTCGAGTGTAAATCCTTTATTCTGCCACTTTTATTAAATCAGAGGGAGACAGAGAGAAATAGCGACAGAGGAAGAAAGAAGAGGGTGAAAGGAAGAAGGATACCAAGCCAGAGAAACTGAAAGACAAAAGTAGAGTGAGACAGAGAGACATGAAGGCAGCGGGAGAGTTTTAAAGGGGTGTATAATCCCTGTAGTGTTTGTTGTGGTTCCTGTCTGCAGGGTGGTAAGAATTTGAACGCTCTATAAAAGCCAGGCTTGTGCTCAGCTATCCCAAGTCACACAGCAGTCTTTGCCGTAAGTGCTTCATTCATTGTTCTGTCAACCTGGCAACGAAACCAAGAAAAATGCATAAAATGAGAAACATCGGCACAAGATGATTAAACACTGAGCAACTGGATATCCCTAAAAATGTCCTGCATCAAAACTGTTGCTCGGGAATCACATACAACAATACACATCACGCAACAAAACTTATGTAGATACACACCAGCATGCATACTGATTATCAGTGTGTGTCATTAAGGCAGGTTATTAGACCTTAGAGTTAATTGAGTCATTCCGCTAGATAATAAGGTCGCCTTAATTTCCTCTCCCTTCAGCCTACATTTTTAAGCTCCCCTTGATCTATTTTCTCCTTCTTCTGGACTCCACTTTTGTTTTCATTACATTTTTCCGCCTCCTCTAATGATGCCTCTCCATCCCTCACCTCTGGTCTTCTGTCGTCTCTCTTTCAAGCTCATCATCTTCCTCTTTTCCCACTCAACCCAATTGGTCTAACTGCGTTAAACTCTTTCTGTTGTTTGCCCTCTCCCCTTTTTTACATCCTTCACACCTCTCCCTCCTTCATTTTTTTCTGAATTTGTGTTGGATTTTGTACCCCTTCTCCCATAGTTTGTTAGTATAGTGTACAGTGACCTCTGTGCAGGTGCGGTCCCTGTTGGTTTAGCTTTTTGAATAGCCCTTACTATTATGCACATTGACATCAACACACACCTGCTGTTTCACGTAGCGTTGCGTCAGATGTAACATACTGTACAGACAGAAGATCAAGTCAAGGCACAGTATTTAAGATGTACAAATAGCTGGAGCAAATGTGACAAACGCATCAAGATGCTGGTCTGTGTTACCCTTTAGCTTCATAGGCACCTCCATCGCTCTACATGACCGCTGTAACATCATCTGTGGTATTCTTTTGTCCACCTCATTAATTGATCAATGTATGATATATTATTTATGGCGAAACATGGGAAACCACTTTGCCGAGGACCGCATAGAAGATGCAAATCAAGTTCAAAGTCATTTATTCATCTATCCAACATATCATCCAGAATACAGTATAGTTGTGGAGCAGTAAAGGGTTTATTCTTGTCTTCAATAGGATTGGGTATCACTAAATGTTTTATGATTTCAGAGATCTTTTCTGCTACTGAGACAATTCCAGGGACCCAGGAACTATTTTAGAGCTTTAAGAACTATACTTGCTTTTCGGCTGGAAGAACCAGGGTCTAAATGTTGTACTTTCCAATGGCCCAGAACAAACAAGTCCTATAAATTAAACGACACAATGCATTGTTGTCCATGCCCTCAAGAATGACACATAGAAGCATGTTCTGATCTGACGACCCTTGTCTGTTTTATGATGCATCAACGCTGTCGTTAAGGTTTGGTTAGATTTAGGAACAAAAATGGGAAACATCATTATTTGGGAGAAAAAGGTTAAGGGAGCTCCGTCGTCATATTTACAACAATAAACATGTGGTTGAGGTTCAGAAACGATTGTGGTCATGCTTATAAAAACAACATCGACCATCGGTTTGAAAAAAAGGAAACAGACAGTGTTAGGGGCCGTTCACATGCTGCATTTTTTGTGCGCTCAAATTCATTGTTGTCAAGCTAGACACGCAGATGGTCGCTGCATGCAAACGTTCCCAAGCACATATTTTTTAGGGTGCAACGGCTGCACCCCAAGGAATAAATAATTTAGTTACATTTTTGGAGTGCTGCAGAGTGCACCACATGCCATGTGGCGAGGAACAACCAATCACAGCCTGCAGTTATCTTTGCTTTCTTCAGTAAATATCAGTCTAGGTAAATATATGGAAGAGAGGTTAATCATTTTAGTTCAGGACTATCCAGAGCTTTATATTCGTCCTATAGACTATTTTGGGGGCGAAACAACATCAGGTTTAAAGGTCAGACAAACTGACACAGACAAATCGAGCGTAAAGCTACTGTGATCCATTCATCTTTGTTTTGACTTTGTTTAGATTAGTCAGTGAGGCTTACTGCTTAATTACTGCATCATCATCATCATCATCATCATTGCAGCGTGCAGGTTTTTGTTGCTTAGTAGCAGCAGGCGCTACAGGAACGCAACCGCCCAAGTGCCTTGGATAAAAGGATGAAAGTGGCACTAAGCCGTGTTTCTTGCACACCTTACTCATTCTCAGCAGGATACATCTCCACTACCTGCCACCATTTGGTTAGCAGCTGATAGATTTGACGTCATACATGCCACCTACAGTCTATGTAAAAGGGTTTCCCCACCCTTGAAACACGCAACACACCGGCACCGTGGAGTGCAGCCACATGGAAAAGTAAATGACGCACAGCTGTGCAGGCAGATGGCTGATCTCAAGAACAGCGAATCCAACTCACTGGGCAGCTATGGTGGTCAGGTATGACATGAAAGGTGATAATCTTATCCATGACTTGCAAATTAGATTTCTTTTATTCATTGAAAACAATCACATTAATCAAGTGTGTTTGGATGCAGACATGTTGGTTGTGTCTTTGTAAGAAAGTAGTGAATGCTGTGCTTATTCCCATACTTTTTTTTCCCAGACCACAATGACCTTTTGCTGGCGAGGAGATGGTGAGAGGAAAAAGAAGAAGTCAAGGACTGAGTCTCCACAGTGGTTTGAGGAAAATGCTAAGGAGCACAGGTGTAGTTATCAGAAACAATGGCCCTGCAGAAGCAGATGGAGCCTATTGAAATTGACTGTAGGTTCTTATTTTTAGATCCCCCATTGGCCACTTTTGAGAAGTCAAATTGCCCTTTTAGAAACTACTCTATTTGAGCTATGGATGGCATATTAAAACGTTTCTGTTTTTATATAGCGTGGATACATCTGTGGAGGATACCGTGCTTTCTAAAAAGTATGTGTAATTTGTGTCTTGAAAAGCTTGAACCGCTCCTTGATTCAAATCTAATGCAAGCCTGTTTCAAATATAGTTTTTTTTCTCCCATTTCCTTCCCATCAAACCTCATTTACAATGTCATCCACATTCCTGCTTCCCCATACCAAAAAGCTTCACATTCACAAATTCCGGGGCGTCTCTATATCTGACAAATCATCTTTCTTCTTGCATTCAACAAATCAATCGGCCTGTGGATGTTGAACTTTAAATGTCATTGCTGAATCTGTCATTCTGTCTTTCAGGCCGAGTGCTGCACAACCCACCTTGTCCCCGATAAGGTATTTGTATTATCCCGTGAGAGTTTCCATCACTGTCTGCAGTCTCTTATTCAGCACCGCCAGTATCTCGAGTCTAAGGGTGCGATCTAGTGTTTTCTTTCAGTAAGATTTTTAAGAGTTTAATTGCCATTAATTGTAAATATTGTTAGTCTTAAATTGATCTCTCCTAAGTGAAATATCTTTTTCAAATCTAAGATGCAGGATTATGAAGTAAGCCTATTCAAGTGGCACAAATTGTACCTTTTCTTAAAAACTCTTGAAATTTCACAGCAAATTACTTTGTTTACAGCTGTTTAAAAATGCCACACAATGACTGCTGGTGTTTCCCAGAGCAGATATCAGTTGATAAAAAAATTACAAGAGGTGTCAGAGAATGCCTTGTTTTCAGGGCCGGCTTAAGGCATAGGCCATATAGGCGGTCACCTAGGGCGCCACCTTTTGGGGGGGCGCTGGTCGTCCTCTAAAAAAAAATAAATAAAAAAAAAATAAATAAATGCTGGATGGCGCCCTTCCTCATTTTCTGCATTAAGATAACAAATGAGCAAATAAATTAATAATGATAGAAATACACTTTTCACCCCTGTAACTCTCTCTCACACGTCTGGCCACTTTATTTGTTAATAAAAGTGTAAATTGTAGTGAAACTGACTAAACACTTTTAAGCCAACAATATCAGGAACCAATTGTTTATTTATATCATAATAAATACTGTTATTTATGAAAATAAAAAAAAATCATAATTTTTGTCTTAAAACCATTGTGATGTTTGATGTGTGATCCAATTCAGAATTTTGCCTAGGGCACCAAAAGGGCTCACTTGTTTTATGACATCTCATGAAAAGTACTGGAGGCACCTTACAAAAGTTGCAGTTCATGGAATAGGCTTCACTCTGCAACTACCTACTGCCAAATCTGAGCACGACCCTGTGCTGTAAAGATTTTGGAAAGCTATCTGGAAACACCATGCAGGAAAACACAGTTTCGACAGGCCATGATTCCCCTACTGGCACAAACCGGTGTTACACATTCAAATGAGCCCAGTAATAAAATGTTAAGATCCCAGTGAGGACAGAAACAGTGCAGTGTTCTCATAGGCGGAATGGTGCTCATGTTTAATTTGAACAACAATGTTGTTTATCTGATCCATAAAGATGACAAAAAAGACTTATGTTGGCACTTTTATGACCCTGGCAGTGTATCTGTGTGTGTGTGTGTGTGTTTGCAGCGCTAGCCTCATATTTCCTGTGCTGAGTGTGCTGAGAAAGTAGTTCTCTGGCACTTTCTAGGCCAGAGATGCACCAAGTGATCTCAGTAAGTGCAGCATATTTAGAGTTTATACTCTCTCTCTCTCTCTCTCTCTCACACACACACACACACACACACACACACACACACACACACACACACACAGACAAGCTCTAACACAGATCTGAAAGCATACATGTACATAAATGTTTGCATATTTGTTCTATACCAAAGATTGGTTCATTCAGTACAAAGGCCACTTAAGTACACAGTAAAGAATTTAAACACACACAAGTGTGCACACACACACAGAGATTCAGCAGTGTGGTCCCATTTGAAACTCACACACACCTCACACACACACTTCGAGCTGTTATTGACAAGAGTTCCCTGGTGTGATTTACCCTCCAGCTCTGATAAAACACGTTGCCCTTCTCTCCTCTGTTCTGTCCTTTCCTGTTTCATTCTGGTCTGGTGGTGTGGTCGTTCACTCTGTCTGGTCTCTGTTTTGGTTCGTTTTGATCTTTTTCCGTGTTTCATTTTGTGTCTTTTGTTATTTTTTTTGTGTTGTGCTCTGCTCTGTTTTAATTTTTTTGGCTCTTCTATGTTCTCTGTTCTGTTCTTCAAACAACACAACAAATGGCTGGTTTTTGGATGACGATATTGCATATACTTTGAGAATTATTTAAAACTATCAGAGGAAGAGTGTTCAAAAAGATGTGTGCCTCAAGATCTCCTGCTTAATCCCATTAATGTTTTTTTTGTTTATAAACAGCATTTCCACTAGACGTTTTGTGTGAAACGTGTCCGAAACATGTGACCGCCACACCCCCCGGAGGCTCAGGCGCGTGCACACTCAGACGTGGCGCCTTCCCTCGGTGCTTGTTGTCATAGCCGGACGTTCTGCTACCAAGGTGCCCGCGTAAAGGACATTACACCCACCGCTCTGCAGCTGATTGAAACACATAACTCTGCCTCTGCAGTCGTTATTCACGGTCATCAGATCAGATTGTATATGTCGAGTGTGGTCAATGTCAGATCCCTGAATAATAAATCTTTTATCTGTCATGATTTTATTTCATCCTATAATCTTAATTATCTCATGTTAACAGTTACATGGTTCCATATATGACGCCTCCTTGACTGAAGCACACCCCCTAACTACTCCCACTTATCTAAACCTAGGCCTTTAGGCCAAATGAGGAGGTGTGGCTGTAATACACAGCAATGAATTTAAATGCTTTCCCATCTCCTTTGGCAAATTCAACTCATTTGAACATCTATTATTCTCCATTAACAACATACAACAACCACTTGTCTGTGCGTTACTCTATACCGTCCCCCAGCAACACAAACCTAACTTTATCTCTGACTTTTTGGAGCTCTCATCATTTATGATGTCTAAACTTGTTATTATGGGTGATTTTAATGTTCACATTTGTTGCACAAATGATCCGTTTGCCTTAGACTTTAATAATTTATGCGACTCATTTGGCTTAACCCAATCTGTTACTGGCTCTACTCACAATCATGCCATATTTGTGACCTTATCTTATCCTCTGGACTCACCCTGGACCGTCTATCAACTAAAGAACATTTTGTCTCTGATCATCTTGTCGCTACTTTCAACCTTTCTGCCTGCAGTCTCCCCAATGCCCTAGTCACTTGCTTAAAGAGACGTGTGCAGAAAACTCCTCAACTTCAGCCATGTTTATTGGGGAATTTGACCAATCGTGCAAAAACTTCATGGCAGATACTTCTCCTGAGATTTTAGTAGATCAGTTAACAAAATTACTTTAAAAACAAACTGGTCCAATTGGCACTCCCTGGTTGAATGATTATACTCGCAAACTAAAGAGGGAATGCAGGGCAATGGAATGTAATGGAAACACAGCAGACTTGAGCTCGATCTTGCTCAGTTAAACAATCTAATGTCCAATTACAACTCTGCCATCAAAACTGCAAGAAAAAACAATTTATCCTATATAATTGCTGAAAGCCACCATAATCCCAGAATATTGTTTAGAACTATTGAACATGTTGTCAACGGTCCTAAAAGTAACTCATCACCGATCATTCGTCAGAAGCATGTGAGAACTTTTCAACATTCTTTACAGCTAAAATTGAAAAAAGTTGGGATTCAGATTGTACCACAGATTTGTAACTTTATTATTACCCACCCACCTACAGTTTCATTTACCTCTTTTGAATTGATCTGTCTCCAGACGCTGCTGGAAATTGTCTGTCAGCTTAACTGCTCTTCATGTCATCTAGATGCAATTCCTTCCAGACTCTTCAAAGTGTTACCACAAATCTCTCCCAATTGTTCTGTCCATTATCAATGGCTCACTAGCCACTGGCTATGTACAAGCATCCTTATGTACTAAACAATTACAGACCAATCTCCAAACTCAAACTTCTATCAAAGATCTTAGAAAAGATTGAACACAAATTGGCCACATGAGCCAACATAACATTTATGAAAAGTTCCAATCTGGTTTTTCGAGAAAAACCCAGCACTGAGACTGCTCTCTAAAGCCTGATTTATGCGTGCCGTATCCGCAAGGGTCACGAGTGTCCACACGGCCAAAGTGGCATCACACCATCAGATAACGGCCGTGCGCTGGGGTTCTGTGCAGCAGGTTTCCGCCTGTCCGAACACATCCGACATTTTTCTAACTACATGGACGTGGGAAAAGGGGAGAAAATGGAGGACTTTGAGATTATTTGCCGTGAGGAGAAAACCTGCACAGAGTATAAAAGATTCAAAAGTTTTCCTCGACACAATTCCGGGTCAGCTCAGTCCATGCGACCGTCCTTGCGGAAAATATATTGAGTATTTAGGGTGACCAATGAGCATCTCCTTGCTGCTGATGCTAGTGAAGGGTCTGCCTTAATCCTACTTGATTTAAGTTTTGCTTTTGACACAGGAGATCATAGTACCTTTATTTTCCGTGCGACGTGCAAGTGGAAAACACGTCTGATACACTTGTAGTCTAGACGGGGGGATAGCCAATTGTGGATTGTATTCATTCAATCAAATATTACAGCAGTGGTCGTCGCAGACACACCTTGCAGAGATCTGCATTATACTGATCGCACCTTTCTAATTTACAGTATTTTTTACACAATCCTTTATGACAAAACTGTTTGTTTTGTCTGGTGAATGTACGAAAGAGTAACACAGGTTTCTAAAGATTACTTCCTTCATGTATAGTCAAACCGAACAGTTTTATGTTTACATTTGATACTGCTGCCAATGAGCCTTCACTAAGATGTGCAGCTGTGCTTTCAGTAGATATGGCAGCGGAGGGCCTTCAAATAGAATTCACTAGTAGGTCTATAATAAGAAGCTCTTTGTAAACACTCTAGGGACCCAAATTATGGCACTGGTTTCTGTACTTTGTAAGATGTTTCTTTAATGGGAAACTCATGACCCCCTTACACAGAATAGGCATTTACACCTGATTTAGATAATCCTCTACTGGAAAGGAACATCTGTGCACAAGGTACAGTCCACAGCTCATCTGCTAATGTCCTAAAAACTAGCTTCCATTAGCAGTCTGCTTAGTGCTTTACAGCATCAAGAAGATGACGGTAACTAACGTTTCATGTTAAAGACAAACGACCAAGGAGGCAATCAGAACGACTTTAGCCCTGTATGTAAAATGCAGCCTCCTCATTTTTTACAAAGACGTTGACATTTAAAGAGATGGGGCGGGCTTTCTAATGAAAGACACAATTGAGTTGCATTATGGGAAATGTAGGATTCAGTGGTTTTGGAGCTTGACTTATATCGGAGACTAAAAGTCAGATAACTTGGCCTCTGTTGCTTCAATTTTGACCATTATTTTTTAACCTTTCTTTTGTGATTCCTCCAACTTTATGGAAGTAAAATACTGAATTGATGTAGTATTCCTTTAATAGAAAATGTGATTAGATAATAATATTCGACGTATTCTCACACAACAGTTTGTATGATATCTAACGAAAACTCATTCTTCCTTTTTCATTCGATTTCCTACAAATGTCCAACAACACATTTCACTTTCTACTCGTTACATGCATACATTCTTTTCAAAATATACTTCCGTCCTCACAGGAAACAACTTGGTTAGGTTTAGGCAACACAAGTACTTGGTTAGGTTTAGGGAAAGATCGTGGTTTGGGTTAAAATAACTACAGAAGTGGCGTAACATAAGTACGTAAGTTTCATGACGAATAAGTCAACGTTGACTTCTGGTTTCACATGGGACACGAACGCCGGCCTCCCGGGTGAAAATCCGGTATTTTTAGACCCTCCCATCCACCCCGACCTCCACCCCGTGTTCGCCGCAATTTATATTTCCTCATTCACAATTACGTGGATTACATACAAATTGATTTTGTGGCATATACACAAATTACAGTGCATTACTTTTTGTAGGTATAGCTATGAACAGTATGTGAGAACAGCCTGTAATGTTACATTTGGACTTTGATGGTTGTGGAAATGGATCACACACCATCAACACATACAGGGAACCGGGTGTTGCTATTATATGTCCACAAGGCATATCTCTCTATAGCTGTTTCCAAATCCCTGATCAGCATTTAGGCTTACATTGGAGGGAAAAGGGGGGTTGGATGTTGGATCTATCAATTATTTGCATGCATTATTCAAACCTTCCAAACCTTTCATACCTAAATATACCCCTGTGGATGTCAGTACCAGTGGACTTAAAGTGTTAAACTGTGTTTTGAGTGTTGTCCCATTGAACAGAAGAAAAATCACTCAGAAATCTCACACCTCTCCCTTCATCTCTTGTCTTTCTTCCTGTTCCCTTCCTCTCTTTCTATCACTACTTTTCACCGTTCTCCTTCTCACTCCATCTCCTTTCTGCAACATCCTCCTTTCTGTCAATGATGATTTCTCCATCTTCTTCTCCTGTCAGTCATCCCCTTCACCTCTCCTTGTCTTCCTCCCTGGCTGTCAGTTGGTCTTTTCCCTGGAGGCACAGTTGGTTTCTGAAGAAACAATTTCAGACAACAGACAATAAAGCCATGAAATCAAGCAAGGTAGCGAGAGATAGAGAGAGGATCTTAAGGTAGAAGGAAGATTACATAAAGACGTGATTGAGGTAAGTAAATAAGAGATATACTGGTGCAGTGAGGAAATAAACCACCAGTCAAATCACTGCATTCAAACAGCAAAAATATGCTATTAAATCTTCTTAAATCAGTGTTAAAAGAAGTATTTTACATCCGTCTCCTTAAAGTGTGGAAGATATTGCAATGAATTGCCATGAGAGTGTCCAGATTCTACAGATGCTATGACTGACCTCTAGACTGATCTGAGTTGTTAAGATCACATCAAACATATTTAACCTTTACAGCCTGACATATGGGAGGGGTTCAGTCGTTTAGGGATCACAGATTTATTCACAGAGCCAACAGATTTCACAGTGAGATAAGGTGGAAGTATGTAATTATAAACATTTGCCTTTTATCCAGCGCATATTATTTCCCATAAGGATGCACAATATTATGCCGGTGGCAGATGTGATTGATGTTTTCAGAAATCAGTAGATAATCCGTAATCCTTTGTTTTAAATTATCTAAGTTTATAATTATCAGAATAAAACGTGGTGTGATTTCCTTCATGCCGCAGTTCAATAGTTCACAGCAGATGTTTCATCATCATAATTAATAATTCATAAAATATGTGTTTTAGAATTTAAAGCCTTAGTTATCTAAACTACACTGGCTTATTGGCTTACTTATAACTTCAAATGGTTGGCAAGTCACTGCTATCAGTTTTAGTATTAAATACTTTTTTGCATAAGCCTATTACTTGGAAACATTTTACACTTTTTAACCTCATTCACTCATTTACTTTAAAAACAAACTGATTTTAGGTTGAAACCATGAACTAGACAAGCGTTAGTCATAGTTAATACCACACAAATTAATATCTGCTGGTCAGTAAGGGCTATCACCCCAGACGTTACTAAATTAAACATTTTCCTCGGTAATAAATACAAAAATAAAGCTCTTATTCTTATTTGGACACTCATTTGTGTATAGACTGATACTAGAAACTCTGGCAAATACTCTATATTCAACGTTTGTGTGAGAATGCATATTCTGCAGACCTGAATAAATCCACCTATCTAGTGTGTCTGATTTGATGCATGGTGAGAAAACCATGTTTTCCAGGGTTGTTCCCCGGCTTTGGACCGTGCTGTGAAAATGCACAATTCACGCAAGGACAAAATACTCAACAGACAAACATTCATCCACAAGATAGCTGTGTCTATACCTGTGGCTCCCTCTATCTGTTACCATGCTGCTATTGTTAGCATGATTTCAACAAAATATCAGAACATAAGAGAGTCCTGTATTAAGGATGGTTGCTACTCATCTATTTGCCCAAAACGTTTGCCCCCTGCTTAACCTTTATGGGTGTTCTGCTGCCTTGTGTTACAGAGTAAATACACTCCAGAGTATTGAAAAACATCTTCATTGCAGAAATGGCCATCTGTCGAGCAGCCGAGAAATATTGTGTCACGGGATGTGTTGTTGATGGCGAGACAGTATTAAACGTGGCTACAGTTAGAGAGAAAACCTTTCCGTGGTCCCAAAATGACCCACGTCCAAGAGCTCGACAGGAGAGTGTGTGACTGAAAAACACAGTGAAGGAATACCTATTATCGGTAGGAATTAGGGCTGTCCCGAATGATTCGAAGCGTCGACCATAGCCATGGTATTCGACCTACAAATCAGTTTTCAAATGCTTTGTTTTTTTGTTTATATATAAGTATGTAATGATAGTGTATAAATCCCGAAATAGCCCATGAAATAAGGAATAATCCCACAACATTATTCATATTCAACATTAATTATTATTAGTTTATTAGTTTTTGAGGCTCAACTAGGGCTGTGAATCGATTAGAATATTTAATTACAATTAATCGCATGATTGTCTATAGTTAATCGTGATTAATTGCAAATTAATCGCACCATTTTTTATTTGTTCAAAATGTAAGGTACAGTAAAGGGAGATTTGTCAAGTGTTTAATACTCTTATCATCATGGGAGTGAGCAGAGATGCTTGCGTTAAGCAAATGTATGTATATATTTATTATTGGAAATCAATTAACAACACAAAACAAAGACAGATATTGTCCAGAAACCCTCACAGGTACTGCATTTAGCATAAAAAATATGCTCAAATCATAACATGGCAAACTCAAGCCCAACAGGCAGTGTCAGTGTCTTCAGTGTTGCGTCGACGCTGATGTGACGCTTGCGATGTAGACACGGGGTAAGGAAAAGTTAGGCTTATAGTGTCAGTGCTCTGTGCTAAATCTCTGTACCTCATGATGTAAATTTGCTGAGCAACCTCCTCACTAATAAGCGAAGCTCATAAATCAGGTCTCATAACTCTAATCATGTTTCATCTTGAGAACAGGCCATTTATCAGTGCAGGACTAATATATAATAATATTATTATCTCAATTATAAAGAGGAAAGCAAAAAGACAGCAGAAGACTAAAAGAACTCCGGGATGACAAATTTCATTCATCAACTGAACATCGATCATCTATATATTTCCAGCAGAGAGTGAGGATTGAATAAGTGCCATGTAATGAGGTTTGCGTGCATTCAGAAACCTAATGAAAAAGTAATTAAATTCACTTATTATGGTTGAGATTATTAGCACCTTTAAGAGTGTGTTCTTGTCAATGTGCATGTCTATGACTGTTTTTGTTTGTCAGTGTGTGTGTGTGTGTGTGTGTGAGAGAGAGTGTGTGTGCATCACTGTGGAAAATATCTGAGTGCAGGCCTTTCGGCTGAAGGTCACTCTGAATGGAAGCAGATAAATGAACTGGAGACACCAACAAGCTTATTACTGTAGAGCGCGTGCACACACACACACCAAACACTGACATGCACGCTAGCACACGCTGACACACGCTGCAGAGACTTATTACTGCTACTGTAGTGACATGAATTACTCCTCCTCTGATTCCCTCTGATACTGAGACTTACAGCCACTGATACAGAGGGGCTGGAAACAATACTGGGAATAGTCTATACAATATATTGTAATACAATCCAGTTCAAAAGGCCTGCAGAAATACGACTTTTGTGAAACTAATACTAATGTTGTCACCCTCATGTTTTTGGCTCAGTACTTCCATAACACCTTGCAAAAAAAGGAGGGTTGTTAAAGTTAACACGATAAAACGCATTAAAGTGGCAGAAGGCAGTATATTTTTGGCATCATTGGGCAAAAATTCCATAATAACCTTTCAGCATATTGTGATTCAAGTGTTCTGAGAGATAACTAGACTTCTGCACGTCATCATGGCTCTGTTTTCAGGCTTTAGAAAATCATTCCTTCAACAGATTTTCACGTAACATAATATTGATTCATATTTGATCAGCGCTGCCTAGTTTGACCGTTTGGTCGGAGTTCAGAGTGATTGACAGCCGGCTCTCATAGACGACAGATGGACAGCAGACCTCAGATCAGCTCTTACTGCTTGTTTTCCTCCGGTATGTGAAATCTTGCAGATGCCGTTAGGAGCACAGGAGGACACAGAGGCACATGATTTTTTTCAGGTTACCTGTTTCATGTACTACTGTCACCATATAGCGACCGTTTTAAAAAAATATTTTGTTTTAATCATATTTGCTCCAATCTCGCCTTCTTCAGCTTTAATGAAAATTTGTTTTAACGCCACTAATTTCTTTAACTCATTAACGCAATTGATCTTTCGGAGGTTGTAGTGGAGGTACTGGCATCATATGAAACTAGAAAAACCTAAGGAATCCATTGGTACCAACCGTGTCATACTAGCTTGTCACGAAGGAGGCTAAATAATGCTCCAAACATACGGTAAACTTTTACATAAAAGTGAGGGAAAACTGTCATGGCCATTTTCAAAGGGGTCCCTTGACCCTCGAGGCTTCAAAACCACTGTCCACAAACCAATGGGTGACGTCACAGCAACTACGTCCACTTCTTATACACAGTCTATGTATGCAAGCTTGAATTTCTGGGTAACCTGTGAAAATCCTCTACTGCACTACAAGCAATTGAAATTGACCCGTGTAACACTTGACCTTGTCCGTTCATAGAGAGAATATGTGTCAGGTATTTGTGGTCAATTTGACAGTTTTGAAGCAGGTGCAAGGAAGCTGTCTCTAATAGTTTGTGAATTCTGTGAACGAGGCACACACAGCGAGTGACAAGACTAAAAGTGACTGTCTGGATTTAGAGTGTGAACTGTCTGGGCCACTTGAAGGTTCCCAGGTTTGTGTTCACACTTGTAATTGACAGCCTGCTGGCCAAGCTTGACAGAAGATATAGCTCATATCAAAAATGTTCAGGTGTGATTTAGTTTTTTAAAACACATTCATCTCTACCTCTGCTCAAACTATGTTGGCACTGAGGCTACAGAGGAAACACTTCAAGGACTCGTGGAGGAAGCGTTTCAATTTAGGGAGTTTATGCTCAAACAAGATAAATCTATATCTGCCTATCGACTGCTCAAACTAATAACGAGAAAAGAATACACAGCTGATATCTCCAGTGTTGACACTTCTATGCTGAATTCATGTGCTTTTGATGGGGTACAGCTTCACCCACCAGGATCAAAGTGTACAAATTGTACTGTATCTGTCCTGTGTTGTTTTTGCTTTGATTTACCCATTTCATTTAGCATTCATAACACTGGCTTGACACTGCGGGCCAATCAGCTGCAGGCCACCGGGGATGCTCCAGATGGCCAGTCCAGGCTGAAAAGCTGGCCGCGAGAGAGAGGGGCGAGACACAATAATCAGTGAAAGACGAGGATAACGGCACACGTCGTGTTGCCCTCGGTTGTAGCTACAATAAAGTGACAGAAATAGTTGTGTCAAGAATGAAAAAAGAGAGCTTGAGAGATACGTTTAAACCCTGCTCACTTTCTCATGCGCACACGGACACTCAACCAGCCAAGCGCTGAATAAATTGGGCATGAATATTGAATTGGCAGTTTCAGAAATTTACAGAAATTGTCAGATGCAGACCTGTTGGAGTATTGGCATCTTACGACTCTTTTTACTGCAAACTCTACTGCTAGTCTGGGTAGGACTGCCTGGAGAATATTAAATGGTCAATAAGATGCCTAGAAAAGTAAGACATACAATATTGCAGAAAGGTAACGTTCATAAATATGAAAATTAACTTAATTGACAGTTTGCTAAAGCTACCGCTGAACAGCAATTGTCCAATCATAGCTTAGCAACCATAACTAGGCATGGCATGGGGCTTTATAAGGAGCGATGCTCCGTAGAGTTTAGAGGGTGGTGACTTTTTTTGGGGCTTTACAAAAGGAGTTTTCACTTTTGTTTTATTTCAGTTGTCAGTTTGTGGAAAAAAGTGGTGCTTGGATGATCCAAAAGACACTGCTGAATACAAACCTGCATAGAAGTATTTATTTCTTCAGGAGATTGTGTAGGCTTCCCTGCTGAGTCTTTGATAACTGGGATCATTATTTTTTCTTGGTTTCTTTTCATTTGATTTGCCAGGTATTTACGAGATGCATTACGGCACTCAAATAATAAATAAGAAACCCCAATTTCTGATACACAGACTCAGACGTGAAATATTTAATTTAGTTGGAATTTGTATTTTCTTAGTCCATTTAGTATTTCCTCTGATACATTCGTTTACTTTAGTTGATGTTGTACTTTCTTTATAATATTCTTTTTATTGGTATTTAACAGATAACAAGTACATAACAAAAAAAATCCCCACCCAACCCACTCTGACAACTTCTTTAGGTTACAAAAAAGACATTTTGAAATAAACTTAAAAAAAAACAAACTTTATTACATTTGTCATATACATACATGTACATACATACATGCAATTTGACCTCTGCATTTAACCCATCCTAAGCATTTTAGGAGCAGTGGGCTGCTTATTCAAAGAGAGCTACAGTTTACCTATGGTAACAATCCTATTACAGATTAAGAAGACTAATCCAGAGGTGTACAAAAATTATATAATTAATTATAATTATATATATATATTAAAATAGGTGCCCATACCTCATGTCATTTGGACTTACTGTATTTCCCTCTAGGGTATATTTTATTTTAGACAACTTTATGTGAAACAGTACATCTTTCCGCCATCTGGCATGACAAGGACGTCTAGACCCCTTCCAGTTTAACAGAATGAGGCGGTGTGCCAGAAGTGTTATGAACGCAATCACATTAGGTGACCAATTTGCATTGACACCAAACAAGGCAGCAATGGCCTGCACATCAATAGTGATACCATATGCTTCACTTAGAGATCCAAACGCTGCCTCCCAGAAAGCACAAAGGCTGGGGCAGGCCGAAAACATATGGAACAGATTGTCTGGAGCCGCCCTGCACCTCTCATAACAAGTGGGGTCAATATTAGGATATATTCTTGCCTGTTTAGTTTTACAAAGGTGGGAGTGATGGACTATTCTAAATTGGATGAGAGCATGTCTACAGCATGGGGATGATTTATGCACTTGTTTTAGTATTGCCTTCCACAAATCCTCAGAAAAAGGGCTGTCAAAGTCTTATTGTTAAAGCGTTGTTAAATTATCCAAAGGTCACATGTTCAAATAATTTATTAAAGAGTATTTCTGAGCAATAAATCCTTTCTTTGCACTACAAATGAGTGCATACCAAAGAGGTGCCCAGACCAAACAGTAGAGGTCACTATGGCAGCAACACAGACATGAGCCCTCACTGGCTTCCCACCAATTGCGCTGAGTCAACTCCGACAAGCTGGAGGTGTTTTACCACTGAGTCATTTGTGCAACAGGTTTGGAATATGAACTATAATAAATGATAAATATCATTTCAACTCCTAAAATAGACACATTAACAAACAACAACAACAAAATACTATATACTAGGGGTGGGAATCACCAGAGGCCCCACGATACGATATTATCACGATACATTCTTATTACGATTTTAAACATTTTGCGATATGCTGAGCACTGCGTTAAGATACTGTATATTACAATATATTGTGATTTAATACCTTTTTTTCAACCGCAAATTATGCAGTGTGTCAACATCTGTTTTCTAATAAGATACAGTTTTCACGATCTTCATCTCAGAGTTTTCATTCACATATCTTGAGGTCAGAGGTCAAGAGACCCCTTTAAAAATGGCCATGCCAATTTTTCCTCACCAACATTTAGCATAAGTTTGGAGCTTAGTTTTGCGTTTTTCCCGGCAAGTTAACATGACATGGTTGGAACCAATCGATTCCTTAGGTTTTTATAGTTTCATATGATATCAGTGTCTTCGCTCTAGCTTTAAGAGTGAGCCCTCTACAACCTCTGAAAGACAGAATAGCGGTTCGTTAAGAGAATAATAGTTTATATAAGAAAAGATCGATACTCGACATCCGTGTATCGATACAATGTTGCCACGCAAAATATCAAGATACTATGCTGTATCGATTTTTTCTCCCACCCCTACAATAGACACACCTGAACAAATTCTATTTATTTACGTTGACATAATTTTGGCTTTTCCCAAGCCCCTCTTTGAAGAACCCCAAACTCTTTGAACTGCCATGTAACTTTGACTGTCATGTTTGTAAGGTAATCTCGCAGAGTTAAAAGTGAGAGGAAAAAGACAGTCTGGGAGTGATTGTATGGCAGAGAGAAAGAACACATCTAGTTCACAGAATCTAAAAGAAGCCCTTAGTTTTTGGGAACATGATGATCTGGATTCTCTTGTCTCTTCGTTCAGCCTCATTGTGTCACATCTTGGCTTCCACACAACCCTTCATGGCCACGTCCCAGCAACCAGATTATGGAAAAGATTAAGCAACAATTTTTGACAGTCCTAATGAAATCGGATAAGACGATAAGTTATGCTTATGTTCTGTTTGGGGAAATGGGAACGGAAATGGAAACAAACAAAACATTTTATTAAAAATAATTGTGATGATAGGTATGTGTAACATGTTGCTCTAAATACATGGAAAACATAAAACTATTTTTGCCTGATTGTAAATGCTGTGGATACAGTAGGCTTACATTATACAGTATAATATGTGTTTAAATAGACAGCCTGGTGGGAGTTGATTGAAGTTAGTTTTCTGAAGTGACAGAGGATGGATGCGTTTTGATTTCAGTGTGTGTGCGTCTCTGTGTGTGGTGTGTGTCGGAAAACAAGTGAATCCAAGGTAGCCAGATATGCGTCACTCCATCCTGAGCGCCTGAAGGGTCGTTTTTAGAAATAACAAACTGGTGAGTGTAGGAGGGTTCTCTCACTTTTCCTTTCTTTCCCCCTCTCACATCCTTTTTTCTTTCTTACTTTCTCTCTTTCTTTCTGACCACAGGCCCTCCTCTCACTTCCTCCCACTTGCATTTAAGCGGGAAAGCATCTTAAGAGAAGCTGTCTTCCTTTTCAGACCCCTAATCCCTTGTCTATTCATCTTCTTTTCTCCCATCCTCTCTCTTTCACCAGACACTGAAATGTCAAACACATGATTATCTGCCTTTTCTCTCCCTTATCCCTCCCAGCTGCCCTTCTCTTCAATCTTTCTCTTCTCTCCACGCTCTCTTCCACGGTCTCTTAATCAAAACCATAAAAAAGCAACTTTCTCTCGGTTTCCAAATATTAATTAAGTGATGATGACTCGACAAGTGTTATTTGGAGTTTGTCCAATAAGAGAGCAGATATGGTTTTGAAGTGGGTGTTGAATACTAGGTCAGACAAATATAAACACTGGCATTTGATCGATGCAGTTTTTACACTCCTGAAGATGAACTACATTGATTTTGCTGCATGTAAACAAAGGGAACTACAGATCCTTTATGTAAATTGTCTAAATAGTAATGAACTCCCTGCAATGACCTCTCGTGGGCAAAGCTTTTGGCTGATTACAAATAATTTGTTTTGGTGTACAAATGTGAACTCGAGTCAAAAGACTTTGTTATGAATAACGGCAAGGTGTATGGCCGGTGTAGTTTATGAACGTAGTGCCATACCAGCCCATTTTCATTCCCAGGGCGTTAAATACCGAGGCTTTGACACGGCACCCTTTAGCGCCTGTATGAAACACACCGGGCGTTCCAGTAACTATAATGTAAACCCATCTGCGGCAACAATAAGCGCTCCGAGAAAGGGCGCTGGGAAGGCGCTGACGTAGTTTAAAGAGGCAAAGAGACACACCGGGTGGGTACCTAACTGTAGTGGTTTTGTTGTCTGAACCTAAAGTGACACTAAGGGGCGTGACAAAGCGGTGGCATGTGACGAATTGGGATGTAAACGTGTTGGCCATACCTACAACGCTTTAGATTAAATTCATGCATAAGCTTCTAGACACATCCATCACTCAATATGCTCAAATCCTGTCAAACTGTGGCCTGTTGGTGACGTTTGAGAGAGGGATTCAATTCAATCATCCTTATTCCTAATTTACGAGGTGGTGACAGTGAGTAAGATAAAAAGGTTTTGGCTAGATATAGCAGAAAAAGAAGACCAGCCTTCTATTGTTGTTTCTGGCTAGCAGAGTTTGGTGGACAAGATAAATTACCCCCTCATGTCAGTTTGTGTCCCCTCTAGAAACATATTTTGGCGAAACCAGACCTGGATGAACTTGAAGTCAGCACTGACAGAACACTATGGCACTGACTTTTACTCAGAACTGCATTTTCGTGATGGATCTTCTGGGCAACAACCACACTCTACCCGCTGCGCTGGGATCAGATAGTGAAGGTCTCTAAGTATCTGAAGTACAGATAAAGTAGAACAGCTATTAAACTGGCAGAAAAGAAGTTGGATGAGAATCAACAAAAATGCCTAGAGGAAGCAATTCAGATGGTTCGAGATGATCTGTCCTTCATGGAAGGCGTTAGGGAGCAAAGCAGGAATGTCTACACGTAAAAGAGATGAAAGTATTCTGCAGAGTTGCAGCAGTCCCACAAAGCTTTAGAGGAGGAGATAAAAGCTCTTGGCAACACACTGAATGTATCTGATACCGCCACAGTAAATCCTACCCAGAACCTTTCACCAGCCAAGGTGCCTGAAGTGAGTGTAGTTGAAGGAGGACAGTGCGACAAGCCCTCATACACCATTCTGATGCAGCAGATAGAGAGCGGGCTCTGAAAGGTTAGAATCAGAGGCTGTCGGGGCTTTGATAAGGGTGTGTCCTGCTTAAAAAAAACAAATTCATTCTGCCTGAGCCTTAGAGAACACATTAAACAGACTCACAAGGATTGACAAACGTCACACGCTCATTTGTCACAAAAGTTGACAAACCTGAGCAAAAGCAAAAAGCTTGCCAAGAAATCCAGTAAATTTTAAAAGGTCTATCCGAGTCCGTCTGCACAGTCACATGTAGGGATGTCATGATACCAGAAATCTAGTAGTTGATACCAATACCAGTGAATTTCCACGATTCTCGATACCAATTCAATACCACAGTAAAAAAAAAACAAAACAACAACAATAAATCCCATATAATTCAACACACACTCTTTTATTAAAAACATTTGAACATTACAAAAAACAGAGGCATGTAGCCTTTAAGTAATAAATAAAAAAGAATTGACCCATTTTGTTCATTTTGCCATATCAGCGGCATGCTATCAATCGATAGTCAGACGACGGACACTACATACTGACCGTGAACGCATCTGGTCTCTCAGCTTAGAGTAGTAGGAGCAGGAGGCAGAGGATTTATTGTCGAAGCAAAAAGCAAACACACCTATTTGGCAGTATTTCATGTTTAATCCTAATGCTATAAGGGAACCATAATGTTAATGAGGTAATCGCCGCGAGGTGGATGGAGCCGTCACAGCCGGTGTGCACGGAGCAGCTGCGCCAGGTAGACCCCCGCAGCGGAGCCCCGCAGCAAAAGCGCTACCGGAGAGGCCAGACACACTGCCACCCGACAGTAAAGATCAGAGTCAGTGCTCTGCACATATTGACTGTAATCTTTCTTGTAAAATGTCCAGTGTAATCGGTAACACCGGTGTTGTCACAAGTTTATTAACCGGTGGAAAAATTTTCCTCACTGTCACATCCCTACCAATGACCATTACAGGCATCGTACGGTACCTTCGGTACTGTCAAAGAGTACCGTCACTTTTTTAAAATTTTGACATCGACTTGGTACCGAAGCATCGGTTCTCGTGACATCCCTAGTCACATGTGAAGATGCAGTCAGAGCAACAGAGCAGGGCATCCTAGAGCAACACACAATACACCCCAGGAACACACCCAAAGACAGAATATGCTGACCACAGTTCAGCCATTTCCCAAAGATAAGATGCAGGCAGAACAATAAGATCCTGTGACCGGCAAAATATTTGACTACTGAATGAGAAATGAGAGAGCTGCTGCACACAAACTGATAGGTGAGAGTCGTGAGGCTGTAGTCAAAGAAGTTGGGCAAGCACAGAATGATTAGCACAGATGGGACCACACACTGGAAGAATCAAACCAAATGGCAGCCTGTGCTTCCAGAAGTGCACCCCCTCTCATTCTAAATGAGCTGAAAAAAACCCCCAAATGGGTCACTCAGGCACAGAAAGGCCATTACTGTTGATTGGAGACTGCTTCTTTTGGCCCGAAATGCAAAAAAGATAAACCATTTCGTCAGAAATGTGAGCAAGTGTCTGAAGAACAGAAAGCAAACAGACAGTTATGTTGCACCCATGACAAGTGCTGAAATCACTCAACCATTCTATTTGTTTTCACTTGACTTTGTGCATCTTACAATCTGGTTATAAGAAGACACTTGTGATAATGGACCATTATACTTGGTTTGTGTGAGCAAATGCAGGAACCAGCTAATGAGCAAAGTTTAGTTTTTTTCAGAAACGCTGCACCACAACTTGGGATGGGACTTAAATCACTCTTTAGTATCTGCGGGTCTCAGACCAGCCTGGATCACTCTCAGGGGAAGGGACAAAGAGAGAGGTTTAATGGAATTGTTCTCTTTATGTTAAGAACACTTACTGATGAGCAGAAATGGGTTTTGAACCCCTCCCCCCCCACACACACACACACACTCACACCCCCAAGGTCATGGGTGGCTATAATTGCACAGCTAATGCCTCTTACTTTGGCAGGCAACCCACACTCCCAACAGACCTTCTGTTGAGAATTAAATCGGGTGACTGCCCATGCAGGCTCCTGAAGCAGGGCTGCAGATAGAGGAAACAGACGGTATGACATGAGAGTTCTGCACTTCAAGTAGGCTGCCCATATACTCTATATAATGCTTAGTTCACACTACACGACTTGCTGTCTTGTAATCGGGAGTCTTGACATATTGCTAATGTTAACGTTGGCCCTTGAGGTTTCCCCTCAATCCGTGTCTTGCGCTCTCATTGGCTTTAGCTCGTGGTCGGAGTCCCCGACAGGTCCAGATATTTAGCATGCTAGATATCTGGAATGTGTCTGTGAGGCATCGGCGAGCGTCGATGAGCCTCGCTGCTTGTGTCTTTGAGCAGTTCACACTAGCCGACGCCGATTTGCCTCCAATCTGGGGCTTTTGTCGGGGAGCTAAAAAAACTGTCGGGGAGCAGAAAATCAGGGCTGAAGTCATGTAGTGTGAACTAGCTATAAGAAGTGGATGTAGTCACGGTGAAGTCACCCATCGGTTTTTGGACTGCCGTTTTGAAACCTTGACTTTTGAATTTTGGCCATTGCCTTCTTGATTTTTGGCCGTCGTCATCTTGTTTTTTTGCGACCAGAAGTGACACGAGAGGGTGGAGCTAAGTTCAACCGAATGCTGAACAAGACATTTTTAGGTGACCAAAATGTTATAATTAACTTTCATGATCTGAAAACACTGTGAAAGTTGTAAGACGAAAACACGGACAACTCCCAGACCGGATAACGCCATGGTAGCGACCTGTCAATCACAAGGTAGTCACGTCCTAAAGCATCCCCTGCTTTATGGTCTATTTGACTCTAAATAGGACCATAATTTACTAAATGAACATCATGCTGTATTAAAGAAGACTTGAAACTAGCAATTGAGACCATAAACTCATGTTTACAATGTTTACTGAGGTAATAAATCAAGTGAGAAGTAGAGTCATTTTCTCAGAATTCTATACAATCAGACTTCTTTTTGCAACCAGAGGAGTCGCCCCCTGCTGGCTATTAGAAAGAATTCAAGTTTAAGGCACTTCAGCATTGGCTTCACTTTCAGACCCAGAGGTTGCCAGAGGCAGCCACATCCTGGTGAAAAATGTGACTGAGAGAGGATGCCTTAGAGAAATCCGCTCCTAAGCCCAAAAAATAAATGCACTCAAAACATATGGGTCAGGGGTTATTTGAACAAGAATGTACTGGCTTTGTGAGTTTTTGGGCACAAAGACAGCATTGTATTCATGAGTGAGGGGCATGTTTTTTTGGTGAACTTAAATCAAGGTTATAGCCCTAAATGCTAACTTGTCAACATACTGAACATTCAATATTATTAATTTCCATGTATTGTTTAAGGTATAAGGAGGAATAATTGAGTGTTTTGGACAAATGTGTGGAAGACACGTTTAATTTACATTTATAAGACTGTTTTATGAGTAAATTCTGTGAATTTAATTAATGTAAATTAAATGTAAATTAATTTTGTTTTGCAATTGCATTTTCTATATTTATACAAGGTTTATCATTCTATATTTTCTCATTTTAGGTGTGTAAACATGGGCTTATGCTCTTACACATAATGAGGTGACTTACGTCAGATGAAATGAAACCGAGTGCATCTGGGATACTTTATGTTGTGCAGAATTCAAATTCTGCATTGGGGATTATAGACTAATCATAAAGCTTAAGGCACACAGGTGACATATTGCTAAAAATACAGTCCAAGCTACAGGGCGACATAAAGAAAACGCACTATATCCTCCACCTCACCACATTCCTACATGGAGTTGCTTGAGGGTGGAGAAATTCGTCAGTGGATGTCATTTCAGGTTCTACAGGTATGATGTCCACCAGGAAAAGAAGTGCTCATACCACATGTATTTCTAATTTTTTACCCCAAGCAGCCCCTCTGGTGAAGGGCAATACATATGTGTGAGTGCTGCTGTCACTGAATCTATGCATCTCTATATGACAGCACCTGCTTTTGTGTGAGTGTGTATCTTTGTTCTTGAGAAACCAGGACATTTGGTCTCAAAACTGTTGGCCAAGTTGCCCGTTTTAAAGGAACATTTTGGTGGCAGTCCCAGAGTATTACTGGCTTGTGTGAGAATATGTGTCCACATTAGCGAATACACACCCTTCTGGTGTTATATTGTGTAAGTGATTGTTATGCCAAACCCTCATTCTCAACTTCTTTGGCAATGACTAATAGAGGGCACTCGAAGCATAATGCTGAAGATAAAGATTGCAGAATGTGATTCATGACACGCACATGACCCCGAGATATACCGAGCTTTTTCGCAAGCACGGTTTCTTATAATCAAATTAATGATGAAACTCAAGCACATTCTTGTTATTAAGGGCCCAAATGAATGCCTGACCTATTCTGACTTGAGTTTTACGATAGACCACAGGGGATGATGGTAGGTTCAGATCTGTAGGTAGAGCTGTCAGACAGCTAACTTAAGCCTGCTGTCAGCTTTTTGATAAGTAATAGTACCCCGAGTTCTTTTTTAGCCTCACTCTGCGTCTCTTTTCCTCTCTCTCTCTCTCCGTTGCCAGGCACCATTTCCCCTCAACAGCTTTGATGTTTCTCTCTTCCACTCTTCCCTTCTGTCCTTTATTCTAATCCATTTAGTCTCCCCTTTCTGTGTCTCTCTTTCCTCCCTGGCCCTCCCCAATCCTTTCCTCCCTGTACAATTCAGGTGAAGCTTCCCAAGCAAAGAAGCTGCTCTCCTCCTCTGCTCCTGTCTTCCTATCATCCTCCCCTCCCATGCCAGCTGATTAGAAGCTGCTCTTCTCCACCTTTGCCCTTCCCTCACCTTCTCCGCCGCCGTGCTGAGAAAATTATCCTGACTTGATCCTGAGGAAGCATGATATTTCAAATAACAGCTGAGAGGAGAGAATGAGTGAGAGAGACAGTGAAAAGGGGAAGAAGAGAAGTAAGTGGTTACTGATGAATGGACAGGGGGAAGACACACAAATCAAACTGTGCAGACACTGACAAGGAGATTGACAGGATAACCAGGGTCAACAAAGTTAAATGCAGAAAAGTAGTCAGACCGACTGAAAAACTGAGAGGAAGACAGTTACAAGCAGATACAGAAACGTGGACAATAGCCCATAAAGGGCGGAGGCTGATAGAGAAACATGGAAGTGGCAGAAAGACACTTTAAAATGTGCAGTTTTTACATTTTAGACACATAGCTGAGGGACTGAGAAGGCCTGCAAGAGTAGGAAAAAAAGCCCCAGCATGCAAATGGATAGACAGTGCAAAGATAAGTAGGCAGTTAGACAAGCAAGCAGCTATATTGTATTCTGATTGGCAAATAAGCAGATGCTCAAAAAGGATAATTGTACACAGAGAGAGAAGAGAGACAGGAATGCAGAACGTGCGGACAGTCAGACAGGCAGATGAGGTTTGGCAGACAGGCTTGGAGGTGTGCAAATATGCAGGCCTCTGGGTGGGCAGACACACAAACAAACAGAGAGGCGAGCAAACTTTGAAATGAAAAGGCAGATACACAGACAAGCAAGCAAACAGGCGCAATGAAAGACACACACACAGGCAGAGAGGAAGAGGAATAGAGATGGGAGGAATATTCACTCAGCATCTTATGACGGTGTTGCTCCACTTTACTTTTCCTCTCTGTCATCAGACACACTCTCTCACGCACGCACACACATGCTTACAGACGCAGACATACAGCCAAGCAATCCAGTGCTTACCCAGGCATGCCAGGCTGAGTGCCATCAGGGGCCAGGGAGAAGAAGCAGCATGCAGCTTTTGAGTGCTTACACACAGACACGCACACACACACACACACACACACTGAAAGAAACAGTGAGAGAGAGAGAGAGAGAGAGAGCATTGACATCTGTTACTGCCTCTAGTTCAGGCAAATCTACTTATGCCACGCTAGACCAGAATTCACATATGTTCCTATGATGCGACTGTTCATTCAGAACAACACCAATTTTCCACAACTACAACCCATGGAGCAAATTCCTATTCAAGGCTCCAATGAACATAAACAGAAATGTAAAAACAACTATTTAGTTTGGAGCTATTTCTTACTTCTGGGCTCCAACTATAGCACAGGTTGCAAGAGATGAAGCAGGTTTTGGTCTTTGTACATGTAAGAAGGTGCGACACCTTATACTATAACTATTTTGGTAACTACTGGGTACCTACAGGGTATAGAGGAAAGGAGAAATGATTTATAATGTAAGTATTTTAGTAACTACTGGGTACTGGCGGGGTATCGTGGTGGGAAGGAGAACTGATGTTGAACTGTTCCATTAAATGATAAGCTCTGTTGGATTTGAGTATACCCAAATATAACTAGACCATAGACTGTATAGGGACGTGTCTCCACTTCCTCCCACTGTACAAAGTGAAGCCAAAATATCCTGGAAACAGGAGCTGCCATCTTGAGATGTTGACATCATTTGAAGCCTCTCTGTGCAGTATAGTGATCGGGAGGCTGCAGCCGCGGTATCGAGGTCCCGCCTGTTTCAATCTGTTCCGTTCTTCAATAACCATACAGATTGTACGGTTAAAGCATTATATTTGCTTACTTGTGACTTTATTCAGTACGACAGTCCACATGTTAATTCAGCTCTAGCAAGCATTACTTTGTCTGTGTCACACTCTAAACATTCCCCGGAACAACAATGACTAGGAACCAACAATCCTATTGTTACACCGCCCGCACACCCGCCAATCACGAGCAGAGCATGGACGCAGCTTGTGAGCATGAGCAACCTAGCTGCTATGTTAGCATCATGGTAGCAAACTTTTTGCTAATTTTTGACAAGTTTTGTCCAATATTGATCCACAGAAAATTTGGTAGCAATCGGACCTACAGTTTAGGAAGAAATGTCAAAAATCTGTTTTTCCAAAAATTAAAAATGATGGAAAATCTAGTCAGGCGGACTTTAATGGTTCTTGAGGCTTTCTTGTAGAAGACATTGAGCTGTAGATGTGTGTCAAATTTCAAGTCACTCTGACTTACGATATGAGGGGCATGTTCTTTCCAAAATCACGATTTGGGGGCGTTAATGACAGCGCCACCATGTGGCCGATTGAAGTCACATGTCTTGGGAAGCCCTTGCACATTATTTCCAGTTATTGGGCCAAGTTTTATGTTTCTAGCTCATTCCAGCTCACAGGAATTTGAGCTGCTGCGGCAGACAACGACTAATAATAAACAAACTCAATCGGGGCTTGAACCCTAAATATAGGGCGGCGGCAGGATCTGCCATACTAATGATATCCGAGGTCTCATGAATTTCTCATTTTGGTGCTTGCGAAAGAGTGCTGAATTAAATTCAAACTTTATCCTGAACAGAGTAGATGGTATGTGATATTTCTAGTACTCTTATAAACAGTATTGTATATCTTATTTTTTTGCTGCGGAAATGACCCAATTGTCCCGCAGGGATCATTAAAGTTTTATGTTAAGAAGAAGTAGTTCATTAATCCCTTTTGGGAAAATTCAATTTTTTCACTCTATTGTCTATCGTTATTTTACCATACACACAGACATTGGAAAAACACACATATGTGTAGTATTTGTGGAGAGATGCCAGGGTTTCAGTGCCTTGCTCAAGGGCACCTCGGCAGTGCCAGAACTGAGCTAATGTAGAACTAAATTTAGGGATACGTATGTTTAACTAAAGGAAAAATGACAACTGCTAAACCCAAACCGTCACTGTGCTCTATGCTCCAACACATATATACATATTTTAAAGAAAGCTGTAGAATTTAGTGATTAATTTTTCCGGACTATTCCACTGAGCCGCTATCCTGCTTCGCTGTGTTTGTCAGGTTCAGCTTAACACTGAGATAAAGGAAGATGGCACGGTTTCTCACTCGAGTCATGCCTTCTTCTCTAATATTGCTCACTAACAGCGTCAAATCTCTCCCTCTTTAGTTCCCCTCTCTGTAATTTAGGTGTGAACTCCTACATTTGCAGCTGCTGCTATATTCTGCCTTGCCTTCTCCTTTATGCACGTCTCCCCTCGTCCTCCTCTTCTCTCTCTTACCCCCTCTGGCAGAAAAAAATTATCCAACTTAAAATGAAAGTGTGACATTTAAATGAGCAAGAGCAAGAGCAAACAGAAGGAGTAGAAAAGAGAGAGGGGTGAAAGAGGTAGAATATGACTGGGGGAAGAGACTGATTAGGTGGAGGAAAAGACGAAGTCCAAAGTTTAAAAGAAAGGAGAGAAAGCGAGGGAAATTAAAAGGAAGTGTGAACCCCAAAAGCATTGGTGAGTTCAGCCCTGCCCTCATTTGAAATGGGATCGTGAGTATACCCATGTCATTACAACTCTTGCATGTATGGGAATTGTATGTCAAGATTTGATAATGACTAGATTAAAGGCTCTACAATAGAGTGAGTGAATAAATAGTAAAGAGTGCTTTCATATGGAGTCAGATCAGTCTCAATATTATTGAATGCACACAGAAGGATTCACAAATGTATTTTGTGATTTATACATAAATGACTCCACAAAAATGTTTTTCATTGCACACAAAAGTAGTTATCACTGTATATATAAATGTAAAAAAAAATCCACATCTAGAAAAATAAGGTTCACAAATATATTTCTGATGCACACACAAATATCTCTTGAGGAAATGTTTATCTATATTGCATCGAATGCATGTCTCACTGGGCTATACATGAGAAATACGGCACATATTATTTACTACGCCATATTCCTGTAGGCTATATAATATAATATTGCAAAAAACTGTATATGTATTACTGTTGCTAACATGGCTTTAACTGATTTAATTTTTTAGCTTATTTTTTTTTCTTGTAAATGTAGGACTTTATAATTATGGAAATTAGCGAGTTTATATTTGTAAATTTGCAACTTTAATCTCATAGAATACCCAAGTTTTTTCTCGGAAATTTACAACTTAAATCTTGGAAATTCAGAGTATTTTTCTCTGAATATTACCCCCCAGCCCCGGCTCTGGCCTTAATGCGCCGTTGAACATTTCACCTGCTGATGAAGACCATGATATGTGGTTGAAAGCTCTCTACAAAGCTAGTGAATCTTGAATTAGGATTCTTTTGTCAAACTGGGTTCTGTGTTTGATTTGCGAAAGATTTTTCGACTTCAGTAATGGACATCCATCACAAAAATCATATAAAAATACAAAACTGGATAAAAGAATAATACTCTGTAGCACGCACAACTGAATGACCCTTCTTTCCATCAACTGATGATCCCCATTCAGGCCCAGCAAAGTTGAGAGAGAGAGAGAACACTCAGAGAGTCAGAGAGCTCTTTAAATCATTTCTCATTTTCCCGTCTCAGGTCTACCGTGCACTCACATAACCCATGTGGATGTTTCTTTATGATTCGTACTTTACTCAGCCCACAGTGACTAAGCCATAAGTGTGGTTATCTTGACAGTATCCCTCCTTTCATCTGACATTAAGATATATCTTCCCTTTTCACGACTTCCGGATAGAAAAGTCTTTACTTCCCCTCACTGTTCCACCTCTCCGTCCCATATCAGCGAGCTGACACAGCTTCCTTTAAGTCACGTGTGAAATAGTCGAGTAGAGTAAAGCTTTAATGTCCCCGAGGGGCAATTCGGCTCGCAAACAGCAGTCAATAGAAGTGAATATAAAGTACAACAATGAATAAAATGTCAATCCATACAATATACTGTACACATCCAATTCAATATAGACATACATAAACACAAATACACAGGTTCACACCGACATCACTGTTTTCGGTGTCACTAGTCACAAAAACGAGGAAGCAACAAGAAAAAAATAAACAAATTGATAAAAAATTGGAATTGAAATGTAAACAATAGAAGAAAAACATCCTCAATTCTATTTTGTTAATTTGTTAAAAAGCCAAATAGCTAATAGATTAAAAGATCTCATATCTCCATTTGTGTCACATAGTGAGGCAAAAGCTCCGCCTGAGGGAAGCAGATTAAACTCACTATGTAGAGGGCGCTGGGAGTCCATTAAGATGACCTGAACTTTCTGACTTGATACAAGTGGAAAAGATGGCATCTTGAGAGAATTTTGCTTTTGATAATATATTCTTGTTGAAACAGGATTTTAAGAAAATAGTGTAGTGTTCAAAATTATAAACCAAGTTAGTGTAAGAAGGCTGGTAGGCTGGTTGCAACGCTAATGATAACAGTTAAAGCTGCAGTAGGCAGAATGTTTTTGGCATCATTGGGCAAAAATGTCATAATAACCTTTCAGCATATTGTAATTCAAGTGTTCTGAGAGATAACTAGACTTCTACACCTCCTCATGGCTCTGTTTTCAGGCTTTAAAAAATCTAGACTTTGGCCAATCACAGGTCGTTTCAGAGAGAGAGAGCGCTCCTATTGACTGTTCATTCAACGGAGGCAGCTGTAAATCACTCGCAAACTTCGATCAAACTAGGCAGCACTGATCAAATATGAATCACAATTCTGATACTGTAATACCTATTTCTCACCTCAAATGTTTTCAGAAACATCTTGTAGTGTACCGTTTGATCAGAGTTCCCGAGTGATTGACAGCTGCTCAGAGACGGCAGGCTCCAGATCAGCTCTGATTGGTTGTTTTCCTTCGGTCTGTGAAATCTTGCAGATGCTATTAGGAGCACCGGAGGACACAGAGGCACATGATCTTTTTCAGATTACCTTTTTCATGCACTACTGTCAGGATATAGTGACCGTTTTATAAAAATAACTTTTTTTAATCATGTTTGCTCCAATTCTACCCACTGCTGCTTTAATAACTAAAGATACACTTCCCTAGGCAGATGCAATGAAATTTAAGGTTTTAAATAAGGGTTTAACTTTGTCAATAACTTTATCCCTACTTCTTTCAGCTCTGTATGGTGCTCAGTGACTTTGGCTTTTGCCTGTAACAAAATAAATCTGAGGATCATACATGGCTGGACAAATGTCAAATTATCAAGTATTGAGTAAGCCAATAGAGTTTTGTTTTTAAAGTGACACACGGTTACAATCTTATGTAGCTTTCCTCGAATGATCTGCTGTCTAAAATTCATGTTATATAATAATTTTAACCCACTTTCTTGGATGATGGAATGAAGGACTTTTTTCAGTCCAATAACATTTTGGGAGCTCTAAATCCAGTGTGTGAAAACTATCAATTTTTTCTCCTCAGAAACAATATCTTAGTAGCATTACATGTGAATGCCTAATGTGCCAAAAAGCCGCTGACCACGGTGACAAACAAACAAACAGAAACATTTATTCTGTACAGTGAACAGTATGGATACCGGTATATGTATGCCTCATACCTTATGTCTGCATGCCATTGCTAAAAAAGATGACTTGTTTTTTCAGGTTTCAATAATAAACAGATGAATAATAAATAATTTATGAATCTTTAGATGCTCAAACCTCACAACAAGACTGTATGACGTCTTTTATTGCTTACTTCAAGCCAGCGCACACAGAACGTGTCTTAGTCATTCAAGCTGCGTCGAGAAAGACATTTATAGGCTTCTAAATATATGAGTGTAGTTAAGATTGAATCTGAAATTATATATATCTGTCCTTCAGGCTGTCATCTGAAATTGTAAAACCACAAAGATCTGTGATGTTACTCTCCGAAGAGGACTGGGGTTTCTTTTCTTTTAGGCGTTTGAAGCACACCAGAACACCAGAGTATTAACCAATTGAATCCCAGACACTCGTGCCAACGATTTGTTTGTTCATTTTGTAACTGTAATTGCTAACATATGAATTGACTGTTCACTGAATCCCTCCCACGAGCAGCAATTGTCCAATAATAGCTGAGCAACCATAACTAGGCACAGCAGGCCTGTTGAGCTTTGGATATCGCTACATGTTGAAGCGATGTGCATGGGGCTGTAGTAGGAGTGATACTCTGTATAATGATAAGTGTAAGGAATGGATTAAACTCTGTTTACTGCTCTGATGTGCAGACATTAGCATGTCTGACTAACCAGTAGTACTGCAGTAGTAACCTAACCCAGCGTTACTTCTGTTCAGGACTTTCACATCCACCCAGTGGTTGTGTTACACTTTCTTGTTGTCCACAGGGTTGTAAAAAGTCATAATCTATTATAACCCGTTATTTTAATTAAAACATTTTAATAACAATAATACATAGTCATGTTTAAAAGCTGTGTCTGTGATTCTAATCCAATACGCTTTTTGTCAAATTCAGCGAATATCTCCTCCTCACAGTCCGCTTTCTGTCCGTTATGCGTGTATGCAGCGGCGGCGCTCGCTGTGTTTGTGTTTGTTTAATAATTAATATACAGAACAAGCTTATAGATTATGCATTTATAAGGGCATGGAGAGAAAAGATGAAGAGAGACACGACACCGACCGTGCGATCTCTTTTCACGTCAACACGCAGACTGTCAACACACTTCTTGCAGCTTTTTTTCATTTCGTTCTGAAGGCTGAACTTGCCCTCTGCTGCTGCCACAATGGAGACTTGAACCAGCTCTCTGAATGTGGGATTTTCCCCGATCCTGCAAGCACTCGCTTCACCGGGAGGTCATCCCGCAGCATGCTCTCTTTCTGCACCAGCGGCGCCGCTGCATCGGCACTGCTCATGTGAGCCGAATGGTCACAGACACGGTCCAAGTCCAGTCCGTCAAATGACTTCAGATTTTTTCGTCATTGTTAAAAACATTTCAGTCAATTACGGAACATTTTCGGTTAGCGCCACCTCTGCATCCACCATGTAGTATTTTGCCAGTGTGGGAGCTCGGCCTGGATGCTACTATATCAAGAGTGTAGACGTACGTAAGCGGCTCTATCCTGCTTGATTTGGGGAAGTTTACTCTCCAGCCAAATTTGTCTCAGCCTTTTAGCACAATATGATGGGTGTACCCTAGATTTCCCATTCTAAAGTGAGTGACCTTAAAACATTAAAAAGTTATCTGTTTCAACTGACTTGTGAGGCAATGTTAACTTAATTATCTAGCTGATAAAATCTGCTAGCGACATTTGTCATTTCAGCCAACAAAATCATCGGTTGCTGCCAAGAAATGAAAAGTCAGCTTTTGTCTCCCACCATCTACAATCAAGGACTCCTTGGAAAATTACTAATAATTTTAAGTAGTCAATCTTATGGGTGGGAAAAAACTTTATTCACCTATTTATCAAGATTTTTTTTTTTTTTTTTACGATACAATTGCTTCATTTGGGTCTATGTGGAGGTAGAAGGAAGTTACCGCTTTATTGTTATAGTCGGAGTAACATGACGTCATATCCGTTCTGTAACCCTCAAACACCAAAACAAAGAGGCAGCGAGCCGAAACCAGAAAGTAGAAAATGACAGAGACTTCACATTTTGGTAACCCTTCCTTTTACAGTCCACTATCAAGTATTTACAGGGTAAATACATGAATAGTAGTATATTATTGGGTAATTACCACTGCTAAATATGTAGGTAAATACAAAGAAACAGATGAAATCCTTTAAAAAAAACATCACTATTACTTATCAACTCAAATAAGGTCTGTGTAGTTGTGTCCGGTTTAGGTTGGTAATAACTCTTACTCATACTTTCTAGGAAACTAAGCAAACGATTCTTCGAAACACTTACTCTATCACCCCTCAATTCAAGTTACCATTGAAAGGCGTAGCAACTGTAACTAAGGGGGTGGGGCTCAGTGAAAGGTCAATTAAAGATGTAGTAGATGCTACCAACACTGTTCCAGCACACTGTCAGTGTCTGAATTGCACTCAAGTTGTTCATTTGTGAAATATTACAGCCTTCACTGATTCTGTAGCTGCAGGGTAAAAGTGTACATTACATACAACACACAAATTGAGATAATTGCTGTGTCAGAGTGAGTAGGCTGATTTGGCAAGTGCAAAGAGGAAATAATTTAGCTTGGAGACTTTTAAAAGCATAATCCAGAGGTTTTTTTTCATGTTTCTTTTTCTGAATATAGGACGTACTTTAATGCCTCTGACATCCTGATGTCTTGTTCCTTATGCTCTTATGTTGACTGGCTCGGTATTTAATGTGAATATCTCCCTTAATATTCCCAGAGCAGACACTGAATACATGAAGAGTTTTGATCCAAAATTAAATATTCACCAGAGATAAAGTTGGTTAAAGAAAAACACGTTGCAGCGAGTTTTCTAACTTTCACTTATCAACCCTTCATTTATGTTTTGAGGCGCAGTGTACATCAAAAAATGTCCCCTTTGGTGACAATAAAGTCTTTCTATGTCTATGGTAACTACTTCATCCTAATTCAAACTGTCTTGATTCAATATAAAGTAGGTGAGGGCATCGTAAAGTACTGAAAAATAATAACAGAAGCATGTCAGTTGTCATAAGAAGCAATCTACGCTAAGTGACTCTCAGGGATGGCACATCTGTGCTTTAGTATCCCAAAAAAAATGTAAAGTGGTGCAGCAATCAGGCTTATACAGGCTTTATGGCTGCTCCACAATAGAGAATACAACCATTCAAACATCTATGAATGACATCAAACATAGCGGGTTTGTACATTTGCAGGTGGTCCACCATGAGAGCAACCAATGAGGGCACAAATGTTTTCTTCAGCAACGATAGAACTACAGTAGATTAGCCAGGAGGAAACAATGAATGTAGGTTCTCCTCCTGTTTTATTGCCTTCCATACCACACATTTCTCACAATGTGTTTTAACTCATGGGAATCATCTGCTTTGTGAGGCACCGCATGGCTCTCAGCTGAAAGAACTTTCTGAAAACATTGACAATCAAATACAAGAGCTAAGCAAGTGAGAAGGCATGTTGTCAAGACAACAAACTCAGTTACATGAGAGAAAAGGGAAATGGATGAGGATAATCCCTTAAGGGGGAGATAAATCTAAGCCAATACACAAAGATAATCACCTTGGCTTTGGGCTTTCACAGAGTTCAGCTCTGACTGTCTACTTCTTGCCTCGGACCCTCTGAGAAAACTCAAGCTTTGTTTTTTTTTTCCTGTGTGAGACAGGTGAGCTCACTAGAGCTTGTTGAAACAGAGCCAGATAACCTTTGAGACAAAAAAAACTCAAACAAATGGGAAAAGCTAATACTGCTGTCAACAGTTTCTTTTTCATGTTGGTTAGTTTCTAAAACTTCAGAGCACCGTGCCTGTTTTTAGTCTTTAGTATTTTAGACTTTCACGTCTTTAGTGTTCTATAACAAATTTCTATGGTGAATGCAAATTAAGCATCATAAAAGACATACAGTGGAAACCGCTTATAGTGATCACGGTTACAGTGATCAACTTCTTATAATGATCAAAAAGCTTGGGACAGAATCACTCATAATGCTGTTTAAATAATTCACGGTAACACTTCATTTTACAGGTCCGCAAATTTCATGGTCATTAAGTGATAATTAGCAAATAACCTATTTTAAATTTCTTTGGAATTACTGCCAAATTACCCCAATATTTACCTCAACATTGATCAAAAATTACTTTATTATAAACATTACTTAATAATTAGATTCCGCTATTTCCCAATAGCTTGTAATTTATTTAATACATTTCCAGGAAAATAATACAAAAATAATTGATATGCTTTTTTTTCCATGGCTGCTGATAAATAGATAATAATTAACAAATAACTTATTTGAAATTTATTAAAAAACTCCCTGAATCATGACATTAGCTTTTGTGTCAATCACTACTGATTGTCTACACAATCAGTAGTGTCTTCTATTAGTTTTGGTTTTCCACCTCCCATGAAGAGCAGCGCACCGCCGCTTCTCAAGCCTAAGGGCCCTATTTTAATGATTATGCTATTTTAGCATATAATTATTAAATAATATTTATAATAAAGTAATTTTCAATACATTTTGAGGTAAATATTGGGGTAATTTGGTAATTTTTCATACATGACAACATTTTGAAAAACGTTTTAAAACTACGTTAACGTTATTTAATTGAATTTTTGTTTTTGTTTTTGACTTTAGTCCCATGATACTTTGCCTCACGGACCGTCTGCTATCCGGCTGGATACCTGTGCTGTGTGCACACTGATACTGTGACGGGAAAAAGAATGAAAAACCAATGTGCATGGGAAAAGCACCTGTGGTTGAAGCCGCCCTCGTCAAGTGGATTGATAATGCCTGGTCACGTAATAACTCCAAGGTGAAACTTTGCCGATCCTCAACCGGCTCTACAGCACACATGCAGATCGGCGCCCGTCTCCCTCCATGCTGCTACTGAGTGAGCGAGCGAGGATCCCTGGCAAAGGGGCGCCGTTCTGCATGCACTCTTGTGCTTCAGAGCCGGCCAAAAACAGCAAAGCTTCACCCTTGGTGAGGTAACAGTCAGAAGAATTGGCAGCACTTTGTATTCATGTAATAAATATACAAATGTCAATAGGATGCTAATCTGCATGAGAAATGATGCACAAAACAAAAATTCCGTTATAATAATCATCCACTTATAGTGATCTATTTGACCCGGACAGATGTCACTATGAGCGGTTTCCACTGTATTCATATTTTGTGCCATACCATTTCAGTGTCAAAACATTGACCCGGTGCAAATCGAAAAGTATTTCAAAGTCCTCCTAAAGTATACAGAATATGCTATGCTACCTTGCTTGCCTTTCCTCATCCTTTGACTCACCAAAATCCGAGCAGATGCTGAGCATTAGTTAGCAATATCCTCTCGTCACAGCAGATGGGCGGCATCAGACACGGAGGCATCATATTTTCAATCTATTCAATGGTTCCCCCTCTGATCCCAGCAAGTCTCTTGTATGAAATTACATTCAGACTATAACGCAATGTCAAAAGTGAGTACGTTGTGCTTTTCCATAATACAGGTATATTGTTGTTTTGAATCGTGAATGTGTGTGTATGTATATCCAGCCCTGTATCCTAAAAAATACACTCCCATACAACCAAACTGTATTCTCAATTGTGTTTGGAAGGAAACATATTTTGATGCAGATTACGTTTGTAAGTCTGCGGAGAGCCGCAGCAAGTGACGTAGTACATCGAGCAACACGCAGAGCAGGTGACGTAGTATATCTAGAGACCGTTAATGAAAGTTACATGGAATAATATCTAGGGCTGTCAAAGTTAACGCGATAATAACGCATTAATGCTAATTTGTTTAATGCCACTAATTTACTTAACGCATTAACGCAACTTGCAATTTTTAGGTTGTAGCGCGGTGAGTTTTAAAGCTAAAACTAAACCAAGTCATACAAGCTTGTCGCTAAATAACGCTCCAAACTTATGCTAAATTTTGGCGAGGAAAAATGGTCATGGCCATTTTCAAATGGGTCCCTTGACCTCTGACCTCAAGATATGTGAATGAAAATGCGTTCTATGGGTACCCACAAGTCTCCCCTTTACAGACATGCCCACTTTATTATAATCATATGCAGTTTGGGGCAAGTCATAGTCAAGACAGCATGCTGACAGCTCTTGTTGCCTGTTGGGCTTCAGTTTGTCATGTTATGATTTGAACATATTTTTATGCTAAATGCAGTACTTGTGAGGGTTTCTGGACATTATTTGTCATTGTTTTGTATTGTTAATTGATTTCCAATAATAAATATATACATACATTTCCATAAAGCAAGCATATTTGCCCACTCCCATGCTGATAAGAGTATTAAATATTTGATAAATCTCCCTTTAAGATACATTTTGAACAGATACTAAATGTGCGATTAATTCGTGATTAACCATGATTAACTATGGACCATAATGTGATTAATCGCGATTAAATATTTCAATCGACTGACAGCCCTAATAATAACATTATTGAAAGTTACATGGTATAATAACGAGAATAACAAGCGGGAAACATCACTATGGGTGGGCATGAGGGGTGGTACATGGGTCCAACAAACACAGGACTGTCCCCAAGGAGACTGCTGTTCGTGTCCCATGTGAAACATTAAGCCAAACCATGATGTTTCTTTTACTAAACCTAACCTCTTTTGTTGGCTAAACCAAACTAAGTATTGTTGTTGCATATTTTGCTTTGTTTTGTTTCAATTTACAACGTTAACCACGTGTTTAAGACTGTTTAAAACTGTTTAAAACTGTGACCCTAATCCACAACTAAATATGTTTCCCTCGAAGAGGTAACTGGGAGTGCATTTTAGCTGTATGGGAATGCAATTTTGTAGGAGACAGGGTTGGTATATCGCAAACTACAGTGCAAAATATGGCAAATAATGCTTGTGCAGAAAAAGAATAAATCTCTCTAATGCAACTATCACATACTCCATCATGTGACCACAAGGTAACAAGCAGCTGTTGATAAATGGTCCAACTGGTCCAAGAAGCAGTGGTCTGGGTGATCATCTCTACTCAACGGGTCTGTTTCTTTTGCCGAGTTACTGATACCCCTCTCCATGCAGCCATACATTCAGCTAATTAGCTTAGCACATTTGCAATTAGCTTTCTAAAGGAGCCTATCAGCAGCAGCCCGCTGAGGAAATCCAAGACACTCTTCCTGCATGGATTTTATCCTCTTTCCCTTTCCACTTTGTGTCTCAGTAATAGTCTAAATAACGCGTTTCATTTATATCTGTGTTATCTCCTTATTCCAACATGTCTCTGGGCGATGCACTCTGCTCCACCAACACAACCTCTCAGCTCTTTAACTATTTAGTCAGGTTTCTCAGGTCAATGTGGAGAGGGAGCTTTGAAGCTGTTAGTCAGCAGTTCAGTCCTCCTTTCCTCTGCATTAACTTGTTCTCACTGACACATGGATACAGCCAGGAGATACAGCTCCAGCTGCTGCCCTTTCTGAAGCATACACCTGCAGTCACTCATCCAAGCTTTCCGGCTGGTACAGTAGAGCAGGTTACCTAATTTCCATAAAATGTAAATTCCTTGCCCCCACTCACTTTTTTCTGCATTTTAAAAAAACGCTACTGCTCCAGGCTGTACCGTGTTGTATATGTTGCAATATGCTGTAACATGTCATAAAGTGATTACTGTCCTCTCTAAAAGGGTTAAATTCAGAGGCTATTATCTCATCACATCCACACTGGTGCTGATGATGAAACAACTCATGTTTTACTCATGAGACGACAGTTTATTGCCTTTATTGGCATGTCATGGCCGTGACATGTAAATCTCACACAGCAGAGAAAGCAGTAATTTCCACAACGGTTCTGCATCGCAGATGAGGGCAGCAGAGCGCATGAGTGACAAATTTGTTTTCCATCACCACTATCCTATGACGTTGACAGGTATGATTGACTCCTGTGCTCCATCAGCATGCTATTTCAGTGCAAAAATATTTCATCAGGTCTGCTATTGACCTAGAGAAAATCTCTCCATTTCAGTCTGACTTGGAAATCAGCAGCCGGCTTTGACTGACCATCGCAAGCAATCGGGAGATTTCCCGGTGGACAGGCCAGCTGATTGGTCCAGAGAGCCAGGCCAGTGTTAGGAATGCAAATCTGTAAATTAAAGCAAAAATGACACAAGGCAGATACAGTCTAGGGGTGTGGATGGGGGGAAATCGATACAGCATAGTATCGCAATATTTTGCGTGGCAATATCGATACACGGATGTCAAGTATCAATCTTTTATTATAGAAACTATTAACCTCTTAACAATCTGACGGCCTGCCAGCGGGCTTGACCGCTAGTCTGTCTTCAGAGGTTTTAGCGGGCTCAGTCTTAAAGTTGGAATCAATTGGTACCAACCATGTCATGTTAGCTTGTCGATAAGATCGCTAAATAACGCTCCAAAGTTACGCTAAATTTTGAAAAGCCGGCATGGTCATTTTCAAAGACCTCTGACCTCAAGCTATGTGAATGAAAACTCTGAGATGAACAGAGTGAAAACTGTGTCTTAATAGATGAAACAGATGTTGACAAACTGCATAAATTGCAGTTAAAAAAGGTAATAAATCGCAATATATTTTTAATCGCAATACTAGTATATCGCAAAATGTTTAAAATCGCAATAAGATCGTATTGTGATAATATCGTATGGGGGGGCCTCTGGTGATTCCCATCCCTCACCTGATGGTATGATCTCTGCCTGTCATCACACATGAACATCAACACAATGTTCATTCAGTGTGTGGAGTGTGAGTGGAGAAAAACTGGACAGCAAAGGTCAAAGAAGAGAAAGAGAAAAGGTGGAGCTGAGAGGAGAGGCCCTACAGTAAAGTGACGCTAAATGCTGCAAAGTTACAGATATGTTCACGAACAAGGGGCATGTTAGCAGAATGTCATAACTTTACAACTACCTTTCCTGAGTTGATTCAATGTTTAAAAAATAATAATAAATTGCAACACATATTATTAAGCTCTGTAGGAAAGCAGGAGATTAATTATGGAACGGCAATAAACTCCGAAAACATAAAACAGTTGGCTGTTTTCAACTATTTTGGATGTTTTCTGAAGCAGTTTTTGTGTGTAGTAAAGAGATATGTCACTTGTATTGACAGTAAACAGAAAAAATATGAGTACAGTACACGCGGTCTGTTGTGAATGTTGGCCTGGCTGACATTAGATTCCCGGCCTGAATTATTTTCCCAGTCCGGCCCTGCCACAAATTGTAGCCCTTGGTCCGCTATCTGTGCCCTTCAGCAACACATCACGGACCAGAAAGCGTGAGGTGACTTTTAAATCGTGCTGTTGAAGAGTTTCTGTGCAGACAGCTGCTTGGAGAGCCCGTCATCAACCATTGGAGCCAAGCAGTTGGTAGACAGAGTAAGAGATGAGATGTCCTTGTTACTGGAGGGTTTTAAATCCAACAGTGGTTTTCTACTGTGCATAGCGTAGTGGAAAAACCTGCCACAGAGGCCCACTCCAACAGCATAAAGAGTTGGTGGTGACAAGATGGCCAAAATAGATGGGTCCCCAACAGAGGCTTGAAATAGATGTGCATTGGCCGTTCTCACAGGGAGAAAAGAAAAGTAATGGAAATTCAGTATCACAGAATTAATTTCATCATTTTCAGACATGCCCTTCTCAGAAAAGTCAAGTTTTTTTTAGCATCAACCATAAGGACTGGTCACACAAGTGTTTCTAATCAGTGCCAGGCTGATTACAATGATATTGTTGTGTTAATGATCCCAGTTTCCTGAGAACAGACTGAAATAATCAATTTCAGGAATGATAAAGATTAAAATGTCCTGCTGCTGCCATCCCAGTTCTTCTACACTCCCTTTGGAATTAGATGTGTATTACACGATTTGACCTTATTTAGCTCCAATTAGTGTAACTTAAACACATTTTAAGAGTGGGTTGAAAACTCCTTGAGAGAACCAGCAATATGCTTTTTTTATCTTAATAATTTGCTTGGACAGCTAGTTCTGTGCTTGAGGCTTGTTGAAGCTTTAGTGCAAAGTCCTGGCATGTTTAATAATCCAGCATAGACCGAGCCGCTGCAATATGCCTAGACTTAAAAGCTATGACAGACGCAGAGGCATTTTATTAATCATAGGTCTCCTGTTGAGTTATAGGGTATAGTCACAGCTAATACTTCCTGATAAAATACATAATGGTTCTTTCAAAACTGTTCTAAAGAATGATTGATAAAGCAAACTTAATTTCATAACCTCATAAATTCAAAGTGTAACCTGACTAGTCGATCACAACGCACAAATTAGTTTGCATGCCTCTTCTTTGTTATTTCTACAGTGAATTTATGAAAAAAATGGTTTTGAAATTGTTTTGATTTAACCAAAACAGTGACAATTTCAGATTTCAAAAATTGCAATCAAAGGACACGGAAGGTATAAGACAGAGGAACACAAATCTCTAAAGGCAGTCAGTTCAGGAATACGAACAGCTGACCTGAATCACAAGTGAGTCAGAAAGATTGGTTAGTTTCCATCCACCTGTTTTGATGCACAATTTCAATTTGTGCATTCAAAGTTGAGAATTTGTTCTACTTTTTTCACACACAATGCGATTGCATACGCTCGTAGAAAATTCTTAAAAATGCTGCTTACCATGAAACGTGTGTTTCATAATACAATACATGGGGTGTGAATCAAAATAAAGGAAATATCAATAGTAGATGATTGTAGGTGATCAGCAGAAGGTGAAAACACAAACAAAGTAACAGACAAGGTTAATATACTGTATATATTGTCTGTGATGAATTTGGCCATGCTTCATTCAGCAGTGTTCAACAGCCTCCTACAGAGTTGGATTCATGACATTTTTTCCATACGTTTGCACCTGTGATGAGTAAAGTCGATATAAATGGATGGTAAAATACCGACACCGTCAACTCCAAGGTGATGTCTGTCACGGGTCACTATAATGGATGCACAGTAGGAGGGCTAAACGTATGAATGCATGAACAGAATGACTATGGCTCCGGTGAGAGCTCGGCCCAATCACTGGAAACCATTCAGGCAGTGTTGAGGCACTTTTGTTTAGAGCGGTGATGGAAAATGCTGTCACCCTCTGGAGGTCTCGTTTGACCTCTGTCAGCAATTTTATATTCCTTGTTCTGTCCATCTGGAAGAAGACAGACACTTGTCAGGACCAGGGCCTTTGTATTTTATTACATCACCTCTTGACTATTAGATTTATGCGGATTCAGAGTACACTTAACCAATATGACATAAGGTAATGAGCTAATGAATTAACTTTTCTTCAAGGGATGAGAAATATATTTGTGAGTCATCTATGTGTTGACTTTTACGATGTTAATTTAGTCCGTTTAAACACAATTACTTTGTTAATCTCTTTGAAATCAAACCAATCCCTTAACTGAACTCTAAATGCCCTAACCAAAAAAATGCCCAGTTGTTATAATGGTAACACTTTTTATGACACCCATGTCTATAATGCATTATAAACATACTTATTATTTTGTATGTGTACTATTTACAATCTGCTTATGTTACAATCGTTTAATCAATTAATCAATCAAAATGAATTAATGAATTAAATGAATAAGCACTCACAAATATTTATAATGCTTTTTAACTATAATCATAACATATTATAAAGCATTTTATAATGACTTATAAGGTCAAGTATCATAATACTTCATAACTGCTGGTCACTCACTGACATTTTTCTTTTTTGCAAGGATTATAGTGTATTAATGTTGCATTAATTAATATAGTGTTATAATTCCCACTGTTGTAATATATTATAATCTTTGTATAATGCATGATAATCACTGTCATAATGCATTATAATGTGATTATAAGAAATGGTCATTATTTGCTATAAGTAAAGAAAAAAATATTGAAGAACAATACCCAAAACATTGTAAAATATTTTTTTACTCTACTTAAAGCAAACAATGACCAGTTAGAGTAACTCATAAACACATTATAAGGCATTATAACAGTGATTATAATGTATTACAACTAGGGCTGTCAACCGATTAAAATATCTAATCGCGATTAATTGAAAATGAATTGCACATTTTTATCTGTTCAGAATGTACCTTAAATAGGGATTTGCCAAAATTTAGCGCACATTTTGAGCGTTATTTAGTTTAGTTTATTTAGTAGTATGCTATGGTTGGTACCAATGGATTCTTTAGGTTTGTAGTTTCATATGGTAGAAGTATCTTCACTCTAACTTTAAAACTGAGCCCGCTACAACCTCCAAAAGATTGTTTGCGTTAATGCGTTAAAGAAATTAGTGGCGTTAAAATGAATTTGCGTTAATGCATTACTATCACGTTAACTTTGACAGCCCTAATTACAACTATAGGAATTATAATACACTATGATCCTTGGAAAACAAAAAAAATAACAGTGAGTGACCAGCAATTATGAAGTATTATGATACTTGACCTTCTAAATCATTATAAAATGCCTTATAATGTGTTATAGTTATAGTTATAAAGCATTATGAATATATGTATATATATATATGTATATATATATATATTTAGTGTTTAAACAGTAACTATAACTATACAGTGCTATAGGCAGATTCTAACACATAAATATGTTTATGTTGCATTATAGACACGTGTTCCATAAAAAGTATTTTCGTTGGAGTAAATACCAACAAAATTTCCAAACATTTGGGAAAATTGCTCTGCTCTCCATCCTCGTCAGGACAGAAGCATACACACACAGAAAGAAGGCAGCTTTCATGGCTTGAGAGGCGTTGATAATTTGAGTTGAAATGAGCTTGTCTTCATTAATGACAGTCACTGCTAAACCGTTTATCTTCGTATACCCAGGTTACTGTGCTAAAATGACTCCCTCTATGCAATTCCTACTAATAGCTCTCTTTAATGTCAAAGAGAGAGCACAGCCTGGAGGAGAGTGCTTTTCTTTCTGTCGTTGATAAATTGTAAATGTACATGATGCATGCATGTGAAGAAATGTCGTCAGAAGGTAACATTAACATGCCACCGACGTGTTTCTCTCCAGGTCCTGGTTGTCCCTACAACCCGTATAGGTGATGACAGGTGTGAGTTAATTAATGTAATTCAGTCGGTTCCAATGTGAATCAAAGTAGAAAAGGATACAAATGATGAGAACAAAGTGAGCTCAGCATGTCGTGCATGGTGAGTTGGCTGTGCTAAGCAAGGAACACTGTGTGTAATCTTAAACTGCACAGTTTATGAGACCGCACACAGGCAATGCTAGCACCAAGAAATAGCAATAGTGTTTTGGGGCATGCATGATTTTAGGATTTAATCCTCCCTCCCTCTCTCTCTATCTCTCTATTCATCCATCCATCTTAATATCAATCTATCAAGAAGATGAAGTGTACAAATAATGACCCATATTGCCTTTACAACTGCATTACTGTATAGACAACAGCCACTTAGTACACAATCCTTTACAGTAATCTCTGTGGCACAGCAGACAATATTACAGTCACAGGAGTGTGGACAACATGCTCAATAAAGGACCTCCTGCAAAAGAGAAAAGGAAAAGCAAGACCCTTAACTGTCATCCTACCAACCTACGTATTTAACATACAAGGACTACTGACTAGAATCTCTGGGGACCCCAAGAATAAAATACTGTAAAAAACAACCATCATAACAAAATGTAAACTTATTTCTTCTCAAAACATTATTAGTTATGTTATTAATGTCATCTGAAGAAAAAAAACAACTTACAGTTAATTTGCATATTGTGTAAAACAAAAATAGACCGAGCACACGAGGTATGCATCGGCCTCCTTCAAAATGACTGACAGAGTGTGCCTACCCCCCTGATAGTGTGTGACTTTAAATTAGGACCCATGGCAAACATTTTATCTATTTATTCTATTTTAAATATTTACGGCTGTCAAAGTCAACGCAAATTTGTTTTAATGCCACTAATTTCTTAAACGCATTAATGCAACATGCGATTTTTAGGTGGTATTGGGCTCAGTTTTAAAGCTAGAGTAAAGATACTGGTATCATATGAAACTAAAAAAACCTAAGGAATCCGTGTTCATGTCATACTAGCTTGTCGCAGAAGCTCCAAACTTATGCCAAATTTTGGCGAGGAAAAACTGGCATGGCCATTTTCAAAAGGGGTCCCTTGACCTCTGACCTCAAGATATGTGAATACAGACATGCCCACTCTATGATAATCACATGCAGTTTTGGGCAAGTCATAGTCAATGCTAAATGCAGTACCTGTGAGGGTTTCTGAACAATATTTGTCATTGTTTTGTGTGTATTAAGTGATTTCCAATAATAAATATATACATACATTTGCAAAAAACAATCCTATTTGTCCACTCCAATTTTGATAAGAGTTTAAATTCTTGACATATCTCCCTTTAAGGTACATTTTGAACAGATAAAAAATGTGATTAATCGTGTTTAACTATGGACAATCATAAATATTTCAATCGATTGACAGCCCTAATAATAACAATATTGTAAGTTATTGATATAATAACGAGTATAACTAAAGCTGCAAGTTAAGGTAACTGCATAGGCTGCAATTGGGTGCTTTTGACTGGGGTCCCCTAGGGCCCCAATACATCGGTCTTTATAAAAAGCACAAATTAAAACAATGATGTGAAGTCATTAGGAACAAATTGATTGACAAAGTAATGAAAAACTGGAATGATAGAATAAAGCACCTGTTAGATATGACAAAAGTAGACCTCTGGCGTCTGCAGGTGGTGAAACGCTGCTGCACTACTGCAAGAATGCAGCTGATTCTGAATATTCCAAAATGCCCACAATAAACTGTGTAGGATTTAACATTTTAATAGCTCAGGTAGTGCTCAAATAAACATGGTTTTAAGGCATATAACATGATTATGGCTTAATATGGAGTTGATACAGGTGACTTGTTTTTAGCTGAAGCTCAAGGCAGCACCAAATTACTTCCATAATATATAACCACCACAATAAATGGTTAAAATAGAAAGGGAAATACATAAGAATGAGTACTACACCAAATGCATAAACTAGATGTGCAAGGATGTTTTTTCAGTCATGTACTTTATCTAAACAATACAACACGTGTCATACAAAAGCATGTACAATTATTGCATGAAAATATAATAAAAAGGGAATATCAGGGAAACCAATTCACAGCATAACAATCCAAAGAGCCTCAGGTCTTACATATGTTCATACAGTAGATACTACCTCTGATGGGAGGCTTAATACTCTACTAAAAGCTAAATCTGGTGTTTCACAAAGAGGGGTTTTGTCTGTTGATGCTGCTTTTGTGCTCGGTTATCCATGTTGTATTTGCTAATGTACAGTTTGGGACAAGGATGTTGTATTTGTGTTATAGTGGCCTACTGCTTGCCTGGGGATTTTGAGCTTGTAAGAGGGCAAACGCAGCAATGTCCACAAAGCTGATGTCCACAAAGCTGATGTTTCTGAGCGGATATTGCATGATGTGCATAGTCGCTGAGGTTTGCATTGTGTCAAAGTGCAACCATTGGCATTTTCTTGAATATGCTGGGTAACTGTGATACAGTACATGCCAATGTTTCAGTAAAATCCACTGTATACAACTGGCTCGTCATCTGATTCAGCCTTAACTTCGTGATACCCTGTATACCTGTAGCACTTCTATTTTTATTCATCTTCTCGCTGGGTCAGGCTGTGACATAGCTTGCTGTTCAAAAAAGTAAACTCATAATGTTATTCGTGGGTGGGTCTCAAGAGCATGTCTTGTATCAAATCCAGTATTTTCAGTATTTTGACATAAGGCAACATATACTGTAGTCTTATTATTGTAGCACAGCTAAGAAGGCTAGTTCAGTGGTTGTCAATTCTGGTTCTCAAGGGGACTAGAGCACTTCTGATTTTCCATTCTGGTCATCAAATCATGAAGTGAGTTATACCTGAGACACAAGGTGAATGCAATTTACGACAGCATCCAACAGGATTGAACACCATTAAACTAATTTCCATAATTTCTAGACAAAATATGCAGGTATTCAATTACACATTGGAACTCACTCTTTAACTTTTACTTACTGGCAGCAAGTTTCCAGATAATAGAAACACAGCTTGAGTCAAACTACAATCCAAAACAGACTTGTGCCCTCCGACATGCACCAAGACAGCCACCCCATAATAGCAGCACTTTTTTTGAGACTTGCTTCCTCGCTTGGCACATCCTAGTTATTGGACCATGACTTCTGCTCTTGTCAGGTGATAGTACGTCCTCTCTAGAGCTCTGCAAGCTGTCACGATTAGGAGGAAGAGAAATTCATTGTTGAGGTGGAAAACAACCAAGCCTCTGCAACCGACACTATCGGATAAAACTGGTGAGCCATAGCTGGAGAGGCTCTTCAGGTGAGAAGTCAAGTTATATAACATAAACAAGACTCCTGAATTCATGGCAGCACTCCACATTTACTTTATGTGATATGCTGATGTGCCATGTTGCGGCGATGCCTGCTGATGCAAAGCGCATCACATAACACGCTGCTGCACTGTGGCGGCGGTGTGCTTACACTCATAAACTCACACACTCATGGACCTTTAGTGACACCACCGAGGTTGTTTCCGAAGAGTCTGCGTTGGGTACTCCAGTTGTCAAAAATGCCACTTTTTCTACTGCACAACATCGGGAGTGAGTGACCCAAGTGAACTGTGGAGTGCACAAAATGAATAAAACTGCAGCGAGCCGTTTCAATTAACCCAATGATATGACAACATGTTTAAAAACACGAGCAGAGCTACTTTAGGTAAAATAAATAAATAAATGCTTAAACAGATAATTGAAGCGACACACTGCATTGCAGGTGCATTACACTTAATGGGCGCTGCTGTTGTAAGCTGAATTTGAACGTTTGAACTGCATGTTACTGTATATTATGTAGGAAAAAAAAACTGTGATATAAATATCACATCAGAGTCAGTATTGGGAGATATTCAGTTTTAAAGGAAATTGATCGGGAAAAGGGAAAACAAACCAATAAGTGCTCCAAATTAATCAACAAAGTGCATTGTTTTGTCCATGCCCTCTAGAACGACATATTGTATATACGTATATAAGTGTTATGATGCTACTATCGACAGGACAACATCATTTCTCAATGACTTCCAAAGTCATTATACTAAATCATCTGTTTCATAATCAGACAACGTTATGGTTAAGGTTTGGTTAGATTTGGAGGGAAAACATAGTTTGTGACAAAATTACTAAAGTCCTTCATCATCAATTTTAAATTACTTTATAACACGGCTTTGTTGAATACTCGATTCTGATTGGTCAATCACCGCATTCTACAGTCTGTTATTTCTTTATAGCAGACTGCTGCCAAAGAGTAAAGAAGAAAAGAAGCGAAACTCTGGTGCTTTTTTGACAATGGCCACTAGATGGCGCTGCCGTAGCGCTGCTGCCATTTTGGAATGAAAACGCCAATGAGTCTATAGCCATGAATGTATAAAGAGACGTCTGTAAATCAGAGGATCATTTTTTTTTTAGGTAAATCAACTTCCCAGTAAGAACACTCAAATAGCCCTCATTTAAATCATTTGGTCATAAAAGTAAAATTCACTAATAGCTTAATCTAGAGTTATTTTCCTCGGCATAATGACGTGCATCAGACCCATGGGACTACATCGCCCTGCGCGTTCATATGACATATCTGGTTCTGCCAGCTTCCTGCTAGCTGTATGCGGCTGTAATGATGGATATATTGGCTGAAATTCATCACTTTTATGATCTTATAATACACCCGTGGGCTGTATGCTGTAAGCCTGTGGTAGATGTATCGGCCAGTAGCTAGTAGTGCTAGTAGCATGATATAAACAGAATTTAATGTAGTTGTAGGCTATTTCCTGACACGCAGGGAAAAAGCACAGCGCACAACCTCCTATACATCCGTGGTTTGTGGTCTTTTGTACATCTTTTTTGGAGGTCCTTGAAAAACATTGAGATTGCTCTCAAAATCTGTGTGCTGGATTTTTCTGACTTCCATTTATGTCCATCGCTCACTATGTAAGTAAGTAAATAGTTATACTATTATGCATATTTATGATATTTTTATTTAGGCAGATGTTTAACTGGCCTCATTATGGTAGTCGACTCGATTACAGTCCGAAATGGCGAAGTAGCTCTACTGCTGGGCGCTGGTGTTACAATGGAATGTATAATTGACTTTCACTTCTTAGCAATACACGTTCTTTGCCGCTGCTATAAAGAAACAGACCGTTGCTATGGATATAGTTCTGATCTCGGACTCTGGAGGACTATTATTGATTTATTGATTTCTTAAGTAAGTAGCCGTGTAATAAGCGGGAAATGTACACCGATCGGGGAATTGTTGCGAAATAACCCCCTACCGGTAACCACGTGGTTAAGGTTAGGGAACACCTGTGGTCATGGTTAAAATAAACTTGGTATTGTTTCCAATGTGTCACACACACATTATATGTCATACTGGGCTTTAAAAATAGACTTGAGGTGAGATTAAACAGTGGAAAATAGCATTAAAGCTTTGGTCCAAATTCCTGAACAGCACCATTAAGTACAATACCAGTTACTGTGAAAAGAGATAACGAAGAAGACATATGCTCAGTCAGAGACTTCAGAGGGAAAACAGATGCAATCCATCGCCCTTGTGAGGATTGCAATCGGCTATAGTGCAGAATTTGATAAATATTCAATTAAGGGTTGCTGAATCAAAGCCATTGTAAAATCATTGTAGGAAGAGTATAACAAGCAGCAGCTGAAGAAACCATACTAGGTTTTTGATGGAGGATAGCACCACGTGGTATGAAACACAGACAGTAGAGCAGCTTTTATTGATTTCAAAGAATCATTCTTTCATTGGATGATTGTGATGTCTAACACCTGCTGGCTGTAATAAAGCCTGGAGGTTAAGGTTTGGGACCACCCTGGAAGACAAGCTGAAAAGGACCATCAATCAAATCGTATAAATTATTCACAGTTTCAACTTTATCATTGCGTCCACACAGCAACCGAATGCCCTGAGGAAAAATCAGCCCTTGTTTTCTTCCTGCTGGCTTTGGATCTTGTCAGTCACTTTGTATGGAAATGCAGATGCTTAAGCAGCAAACCTGAAAATAAGCAATTAGCAGCATCAACCACCTCACTCTCTCGACAACTCTGTTTTCTCAAAGGGATTCTCGCTATTGATGCTGAAATTGTCCTTGGTGGTGTTCCCTGTCTGTCATCCCTAGAGAGTCTCCATTTCTTTCCCTGTCTGAGTCGCTGTTCCCTCTCTGATGCTTTTCTCAAAAAAAATCTTCTCCTCTTACACACTTTTCCCTTTTCTTCTTATTTCTCACTCCTTTTTCTTTTCTTTTTCTTTCTCTTATTTTTCATCTCTTGCGATTGCTGGTGTAGCCAGTTGTTCAGTAGTCAGAGCACATCCTATCTCTCCATTACCTTGTCGGTACCAGCAGACAAGCACCTGCCTACAGATGAGGGAAAGAGAGACAGCGAAAGAGGAAAGGAAGGCATGAGTTCAACAGCTGTGGGTTATACCTATGGGTCAGGATGGGGACATTACAAGCTACAACAAGATAAGTGGCTATATTTGCATACACACACAGGCAAATTTTGCAGTTGACATGTTAGCAGGCACATATGCACACATAGGTATGTCTTTTCACTTACTTGATATAGATTTTATGAGTGAAAACATGTTCTGGTGTTCTAAATAGTTTACTATGGACTTCTTCCCTATAGGTGTCTAAGCTACTAATTGGACTTAGTGGAAAAAGTGGTATTTCTATTAGCTGGAGGCTCTAAAGGTGTATATGATGGATTTCCAACATTCAGGGTTGATATCCTCATACATACATCAATTAATATTATATAATAGGGGCTATGCATATTGACATAATGTCAGTTCAACTTGCAAATAAGATTACACATTGATTTTAACAAGTTTCAAACTTCAGTCCCAGTTTTTCTAAGTGTGCTTCTCCATTGCCAACAAAGAAATTCATTGAACTTTCTTGAACAATCCCTAAAAAACAGATGAAGATATAGTTTTTGTGATTGATGGTTTTCTAATCATACATTAATAATATCACTGAAATCCAGGGTTGGGATTAATGCAACATTATTTCCAATGCATTTCCTGACGTGTTAAATAACATACCAAATAAGTTACCTAGTTAAGTAATTCTGACGTTACCATATTTTGTTTGGCCATCCCTGCTTTTTAGCCAAGCCAAATAACCAATAGCTCTTACAATCAGATCTAGTCCTAATATTACAGGAATCAATAAACACAAGATATCCCTATATGCAGATGATCTGTTATTATGCATGACTGTCCCACTGAACTTGCTCTGACAGTTGAGATTTATGTGTGACCTGGAATAACTGGTAGATTTCCAATTTAACTATATTTAACCAAAGCAAAAACAAGACCCTTCCATTTCATATTCAAAATATTCATGTTAAATCAAATGCATTTCTTTTAAAATACTCCCCTAATGGTTTAAAGCATGTGGTCATTCAGGCTGGAAATTAATTTAGTTCCTATTGAGTAACGTTTGAATGGCTTAGAGAACAAATGATTTATAACTATTACCACTATCTTTAATCCGTTTTGTCAAAATTCTTGCATCTTTTTCATCGCCCTTTAATTTCAGAAACATTTTTCATATAATTAAATTAAGCAATGACCACCTTCTGAAAGCATACAAATATCAACGTTAAACTTTGTATGGTACAAGCCCTCTGTGCCAAATATGGTTGAAGTTCTCCCAGTTTCAGAGGGGTATTACCTTACAACTCATTTCCGACCAATACGGATTTGGCTTCATCCGGAAGATAGTGAAATCAGATGGTTCTTCTAATTTCCAGGATTATCTGATTAGTTGTAATTAATCCCTTTATCCTAATCCATTCTCTTTTTTCTTAGTCTTTTCTGTCTTTGACCCTTTTCTTTCTCTCTTTCTATCTGCCTTTTGTTTTTTGTTTTTTACTTTTATTTTTTGATACTGATGTACTTAAAGCCATCATTTTACAATATGTTAATATAATAATTAAATCTAAATAAGTCTTGATTTGCCAGCCTGTGAGCGCTGCCCATTAGTATGGTACAGTACACCAAAATAAGTAAACCCTGCAGTTTTCACACATGCTGTGAATACTCTGCCATCAGTTACCTGTTTTAGTCTCGCTGCTGCTCTTTCCAGCTCAGTGAACGCAGGTGTCAATCCAGAGACTCAAAGCCACTTTGAGTAGAAGGACTGCAGACTCACAGACCAATATCGTGACTTTATTGTAAAAAGAAAATATGCCCAAGAAGTTGCATTTCTAGCCAGGCCCTTCTGTGTAAAGAAATTGCTAAAGGGGTATTAAAAGTCACCATATCCAGTGACGCAGTTGATTAGTTGTCAACACTGGTTTCAAGTATGCTCCCCCTTCTTTTGGGTTTCATTTTCTGACAGTTTAGTTTGTAACTGCAGTGCTTTTTGGCAACCAACTGTCACATTTTAGATTATCGGGCTTCTCAACAGCACATAAATGCACCATAAGTTAGCTATCAACTGCATTACCAAGAAAACAAGACAGGGATGAGTTTTAGTGGAGTATAAAAAAGAAATACAGTAATAGAAATTCAGAATGAGCAAGTGCTGTATTACTTGTGCCTTGGGAACTTTGTATTCAGATTCTTCCCTAGTATATAGTGACTCCAAAGCTGGTCTCAGGCCAATAACAAGGCCACCTTCCTGAACCACTGATACATTTTGCTAATTTCCAAACCTTCAGGCGTGTTTAAAATACTTTACAAAAACTACTCAAAAATCCTCACCAGCAGCCAGTTGCTACATCAATAACAATTGCTTTGTAGAGCACTGCAGGGTCAATGGACCTATTCAAATGTGGTGATTCTAACAATTCAACCAACAATGGACTATCAAAATAATGACACTTGACAGTAGAGAGTTATTGGACTTCGACACTTCACAGTACCTGTCAATGAGGTGACATACTCTTCACTGTACTCAGCAACTCCCTATAGTGCCACTGACCGCCACTCAAAATCTATTGCATAATTTCAGTTTTGTCAGTCTAAACGTGATTTTTAAAGGGTGCTTAAGAGCAGACTGACAGTGCTGTATGACTCTGTAGTTACTTTCAAAAAGCTCCATATCAATATCCATTGTCTTCCACATGTTCTACAGAGGGAGCTATTGGACTTCACCACTTCAACACCAGAAAATCAGTACACCATTACCTGAATACTTCATCACACAAGATATAGACTTAAATTAAGGCCACCCAATAAAACTGATTTAAAGATGTTGCAAACTGTGGCTGTCTTTTACAGAAACACAGTCTTCCAAACGTTAAGAAAATAATAATGAACATAACATTTCATAATAAAGTAAAGGGGGCAAATTGTATGGAAGGATAGACAAAGGGATGGATGGATAATCGGATTAACAGAACGTCTGGAAAATCTGACATCTGTAGATTTGTTTGTTGACAAGCCTACTGTAATCTTGGCCTCTTTCACACCATTAATGAAGTTAATAGAGCCTGAAATTGTCCACTCAACCAGCCATTCACTCGGTTGATCACATTTATTGATCACTTTACATCCTTCCAGTTCAGTTCAGACACTCTCTTTGATCTTGAATTTGGCTTTTGTGTGTTAGCTGGTGCATGTTGGATCGTTTACAAGTTCGATATGTACTATAAACACAAACAAAATTAAATCACTGATCACATGTTTTAACAAAGGATTTTACAATAGTCATTCATAACATTGAGATTTAATGTATTTTTTTCGAAAAGGATGAAAACAAAATCTTAACCTGACTCCAACTAAAATTTAAATTAAAAGCAAAAACTCGACCGAAGAACTCATCACACTGGAAACCACTCAAGGTACAGAATGTATTAAAAAGGAGATTCCACCAACATTTTAGTGTCATTTTGGAGGTGCTCTATCATACAAGATTACCCTGAAAGTTGATAAGATGAATACGATAGATCACGCTTGTTCAAATCAAGCCAATTGCTATTATAGTAAATGATACATTTCTAGTGCTCCGACCACTCAAAGCAGACACTACATGTCAGCATTCACCCATTCATACACTGAGGCTGCCGTACAATGTGCCAACCTGTCCATCAGGATCTATCTAATCTAAATACTCATTCACACACCAATGGCACAGCCTTCGGATATATAGACCTTTTTTAAATCTAATTTTAGGAAAACTGTCATAGTATAAAGAACGCACCACCATATGCATAAAATCTGAGAAAAAAAAGTTAGATTTTTTTATGCAATTTACATTTATCAAAGTCCCTGTAACATCCAACATCATGGCACTTCTTTGAGAGGGCACATACACGGAGAGGGCACTTGCCTTTGCAAATCAAATAAAGTATTGACTGAGTACATTTTTGCACGTAAACTATCAATTAAAAATTGATACAGTGTTTTTGAGAATCGATACAGTATCATAAACAAAATATCGCGATACTTGATATTTTCGATATTTTCTTACACCCCTAGGTACAACCAATTGCACTGATTACATTAAACTTGTGATTTTGCTGAGTGATAGATTTCTGATCTCACAGACTGATTTATTTAAAGGGTTTAAAACCAACTGTGAATCCAGTTATCCAGCCAATGTAAAGACACAAAAGAACACAAAAGGACTACAGACATTTAAGGGCTTTTCACAAGCCAACATTTATTCCACTTTATTCAAACTCTAGTGCGGCTCGTTTGGACAGTTATGAACACAGTAATCATAATTTTAGTGCGAACCAAATCAACTGCTACGAGACCACCTCTCGCAAACGATCTCGTTTCCAAGCCAACCAAAATGCAGGCTGCCTGTGCGGGCATTTGTTAAGATAGATACAGGTAAACAACAGGTTAACATGGATGGGAGAGGACTGACCTGGTCTTCTGCAGGGGTCCGATGTTTGGTGGACATCTGGTCCGAAGAGAACACAGAATATGCTAAATAAAGTCCACAAAAACATTGATGTTTGTTAAGTCATTTGAGATAAACTGGTGGAGAGGGGATTCGTGCGCAGAGCACATCAGTGCCGAGTCAAGGGTGAAAAAACTTTGACTACATCAAGGTCTGTGATTCCCTGCATAGAAGTGGCAGCTCTCGAGATGAAAAAAGACGAATTCGCTCCATACACGCCCCTCAGCAACTTATTTTATTTTTTATTTGGTCCTCTTTGATTTTTGCACTGTGAAACCAAACGAGACTAAATAGAAAACAAACCAAAAGTATCAACTTAACTCTGATTTGGACAAGCCAAACGGACTATGGCTTGTCAAAGTGCCCTTAGACAGAGCTTGTAATCTTAAACATACGGCCTAACCCCTCGATCAAGATGGCATGGTGTAACAGAAATGTAACAGAAATTGTGATTGAAAGGTTATAGGTGTAAATCCTGGATAAAAAGTAGAAAACTTTTGCTACTACATGTATGAAAAGAACACACTATTTATGCTATGTAATTCAGTCTACTTTTTTGCACAATGTTAATGTTGATCCTATACTGTCAAACTTTGCTGCCAGCTCTTTGTTATTAGGGATGCTGTCTTAGCTGAAACTGACCGTTTGCTGAAGGCATTTGTCATAGATGAAAAATTATGTCGTTCCAGGTATCCTCTACAGTGGTTATTTGAGAGAAAACAGGTGGGATACAGCTGTGTGCAGACCTGTAAACCAAACAGTAATCACACACTGCTACCCACTACAATGGTGGGTGGTCTGGCTCTGACCTGGCATTTCTGCCTTTCAAAAGATGCTGGCTAAGTGCTCTATTTGAATAACCTGGCTGTCGGTGCCACTTCTGCTGAGCATGGTCAGAACCTCCAAACTATCAGAAAGAGGCTGGGTTCAGCTCAGTGGCAATAAATGTCACTCCATGCAACATTTTCTCAAGTATATGTTATTACTTAACATTACTCAATAAAACTGGCTCTCACTCAAATTATATTTCTGTTACCGTTCGCTTTACCTTATAGTTGCCATAAATGAGCATTTTGAAAACATAACTGCTTAAAAAACAGTTGAAAACCTCTGAAATAGATAGAGGAGGGTGTTTTGGTTGCAGAAAGGCATGAGTTAAGGAAGGCATGGAAACTAGAACTGTGCAAACTACAGTACATTTGAGTGAAAAGTCCCTCATTACACCCACAGTTTATCATCCAGCAGTGGTGGCAAAGAGCTGTCAGGCACTGACTGATTGGATCATGTTCCTGTTCACGGGTCAGACAGTGATGGAATAATTCTTAAAAGTCTTTAGGGATGCACCGATCTGACTTTTCTAGACCCGATACAGATGCCGATACCTGGGCTTTGGGTATTGGCCAATACAGAGTACCGATCCAATACTAGTGTTTAACTAATAAGCTGTATGCCTCACTGTGTGGACGTGACTGGGAACATTCTTTTATGTGTATCAGGCTTAACTTTAACATTACTTTCCTAACAAATAAATACATAGATATACATTTACTGAATTGTTATTTATCGTTAAAAATAATTAATCGTAAACTAACAACTTGGTAAAAAAATCTTCAAAAGTAACAATACAAGTGTTTACCTTTTTAATGCATCAACAAATTGTTCAAAATGTACACAGGAATTAAAATTCCAGTCCATAATGTATATAGTATATAAACATAGAATTGAATTGAATACATCGGCCCCATTGTCACCAATATCCGATCCAGCTATTTGAAGGTCCAAGGTTCAAGGTTCTTTATTTGTCATATGTCAATTCCAGCAAAGGATTGGCAATGAAAATCTTTGGGCTCAGGTTCATTCAACAATGCCCATAAAATATGTATATATAAAAGTAAAAATCCCACAACTAAATGTATAAGCAAAATGATCATCTAAGGCATAAAATAGTGCAGATAAAATAAATATAAACATAAGTCAATATAAAATAGTAATGTAAATGTAAATTTGTATTTCAGATGGGAAAACTGAATGTCAACAGGATGTAGTATGTACACTATATGCATGATGAGAAGTAATATATGTACACAGAGGTGTAAACAGGAATGTAGTATGCAATAAAGAGAAGTAATAAAATATATATACAAAGGTGTAGCAGTTTGTAAAACAGTATGTGAAGTATATAAAGTAAGTTAAAGGTAAATAAAGGTAAAGTGATTTGAGTCAGTATTGGCCTGATATCAGATCTGGTATCAGTATTGGTGCATCCCTAAAAATTGTAAAACATTTGCGTGGAATACGCCACCATCTGTTCACTTATCAATCTATCACAGCATATTTTTAAGTATTGCTTTTAAGATGATATGGAGTTGTTGTTTCAGCATGGACACTTACATATCCAAAAATGTACAGAGTTTACAGCAGCATGGTAAGCAAAGTTTGCAACTCAGGCAGGACCTAAAAATGTGTGCAACCTTGATTTCACAATGACATTGATATGCCCATTAAGGACTTTGTTAACTAGAATACATCTGCCTGCAGGTGTAGGTGAAAGTGAGCTACTTTCTTTACGCCAACACTCAATGTCAGAGCCCTTAAAAAAACACAAGTATAAAGAATAGTGTTAATGTAAAGCCACATAGACAACAGTATAACTGTTAAGGGCGTGGAATAAGAGGCCTGGAGCTCTACTTGCTTATGTGAAAGCAATCTAACGCTCTGTGGACCTTAGAGATCAGGGTATTTGTCCCTTGTGCACCATACACAGTAGTAGGTATTACAGGTCTCTCTGCTCGCTCATGCCGACAGAATATGAATTGGCAGCAGCACAGATCCTGAACTGTAGAAGCCTGTAGGTCAAGGGCACAGTGATTGCAATATACACCACAACCCCATCATTGAGAGTGTGTATGTTCACACAGAGTCTTAAATGTACTCAAAATGGTACAAACTTCTGTCAAGGCCATTAACCATAAACACTGTAGTGAGCACATGACAAAATGGTTATACAAAGTAGGGTAGGATGTGGCTAGATGGTAGCACCAGAGGGAAAGCCATAGGGTCACTGATATCAATACATATGTCTATTAGGAGAAATAATGCACACCGCAAATTTTGTGCTTTACTACTAAGACATCAGGGGTTATAATCAATGGAAACTGAAAGGTTGTCCTGATTGTGGTGCTGAGAAAAAGGTCATAGGGTTACCAAATTAATAAATTAATACACCGCATTTCATCGAAATCCAACAATTTTTGAAAAGATAAACAAATGGACATGCTCCTTGGCTGAAGTCTCTAACAAAAAAAACTAAGTTCAGCTACTAAATACTGAACATGACTGTTTTTCCTCTTATTGCTGTCTCTTCTTCGTGCTCTCTTTCGTCATTATTCCCCCAACGGTTTGGTCTAAAAGCTGAATACACTTTAACACAACAATTTTCAGAGAAACTTTACTGTGTTGTTTTTCCAGTGACAAAGTAGAGCTGCTGGGGCTATGGCCTTGAATTACATCACTCCTCTGCCTCTCGACTCCCAAGGCTTTGCACTACTGATATATGGCCTGACATCAGGTCAAAACAAGAAACACTGCCTGTCTATTTCCTATTGTCTATACACAGTGGACACCTTTAGCCTTGGGCTAAAGGAAGGAAACTGCTTAAGAGGTCCGGTCTACACTACAAAAGATCTGTTTAAATGGCGATGTTGTCCATGAACTCACTCATATTTAGGTGCATGGACATTAAAGCATAAGCGCCTGCACAGTACTGCAATCCAACATAATATCTTTGAAATGAATACCAACTGTGTGAAGCTTATAATGTTCAATTACTGTCAAGACTGTGTCAGAAAGGTGCTATTTTTTAGTTTGGGATATTAGCCTTCATTCTGCTGGTCTGGCATTACTGCCAAAAATCTGAACAAAACTACATGTCTGTGCAATTAGATAATCAATGGAGTGGTGTAGGAATGAGTCGAAAAATTAGAAAGTAAGCATTTTAGCATTTCTGGTTCCGGTTTGTTCTATGATATAATACACATCAGTAAATATCCCACTCGCCTTTGAGTGTCTTAAAAAAGGAGGTTGCTAACAAGTGACTAAATGAGACTACTAAATATCATCACGCCAAAAATTAGTCCACCTTTAGCTCAGTGGTGGTGACGTGAAGTCATGCGACTATGGCGTAGTCCGTTTATAGCCTAACGTTAGCTTTTTACTTCTGATGATTGCATTTCGGCTTCAAAAATCATAAAAGTGCTGTTCATTTGTGAAGATTATTTTGAACAAAACTAGTAAGTATCATAAACGTTTGTTTTCCACAGAGCTTATTTTCTGCAATAATCCAAAACTCAATGGAAAAATCCCATTGGCATTTTGTCAAGGGAACCCAGGTCGATGCTAACTTCCTGGTTGGCCTACAAAAACACGTCATCCCTGCAGTACTCTATGAACAATGATAAAATGATGAAAAATGATAAAAGAAAAAGAAGCAAAACATAGTACAAATATAGATTTTTAGGTTTGTGGACATATCTAAAGGTGGGGGTATGCTGGAAACAAACTAGTTCGTATGATAGGATGCCCAACCACGTTGGAAGGCAATGTGTGTATAACTGTTCCGAACTTCCACAAGCAAAGCGGGCTGAAAAGACGGCCATCGTAGAGAGGTGAGAGGCAATAAAATGCGCAAATGAGGATAATGGCGGACACTTTTGGACAATCTTTCCTGGAAAGAATTCATAGGGTTGCACTCGTTTCTGCGTACGAAAAATGACAAAAGCACTTGTGTGAAGATTGAAAAACAGAGCTTGAGGAAGAAGTTCAAACCCTGCTTACTTTGTCACCTGCAAGTACCTGGCCAATCACTGCTATTCTAATGTCGGGGGAATACTGGCGCATCAAGGATGAGCCCAATCCAATTCAAGTAATGAAAATATCATAGGATGTCTGAGCAGCTTGGTTCAAGATGCCACTAAATATCGACAATCTTGAAAATTGCAGGGCACCTCTGGATTGCAAGTGACACTCCCGCTGTTGCGTTTCTCCTCCTCCTCTACTCTGGAGAGTAATCAAAATACCAAACAGCAGCAGGCCAACAAGAAACGCTCACTGTGTTTGAGGAAAATTTAATCGGCACAAAGTGCAGCTGCACTTGGAAAGAGCCAAGTTTTGATCCATTTAGGAATGGCAATAAAAGAGGGGAAGGCATTCATCATTTATAAATTGTCGATTAAAGTCCATCATTATCAAATAATTAGGTGATTTTTTTAAAAAAAACAATATGTTTATTAAGATTTTTCATTTTTCCACATTAACAGAACCAATACAATCAAAACAAGTAGCATCAGTGATCAATTATTATAATTAATTAATTAATAAAAAAATAAACAAGAAACAAAATAATAAATAAATAGGTAAATTAATTATTTATAACAGCAACAACAACATAATAAAAATAAAAATAAACTCAAATTCAACTAACTCACCTAAAGCACTTACGTGGTTGAGTGTCCAGATGTGTTTTATACAGTTAGAAAAGATAAAATACTCACTTAGGGGGTCCAGAAACGAATTCCTTTCAATTTGGGAACCGATTTTGACTCATTTAGGCAAACTGAAAACAATGCCTGACACCCTTTAGCAGTTCCAATCAAATTAGGACACTCAACCTTGTAGACTTCAACTTACAGCATAGTCAAACTATCATCCGGACTTATTCACTTTGTTTTATTTTATCCACTTTATCTTATTTTTATGTACAGTACATGCATGCCGGTATATGTATGTGTGTATGTATATGCAATATATACGTGTATGTATGGGCATGTACAAAAAAAAATAATAATAATAAAAATAAAAATAATTAGAGAAATTAAAGGGACTGTTTGTAAGAATCAGAAATGCTTCTTAACAGCGACACCTGCGGCCGTTAAGTCAATGAAAGTCAGCGTCCGGCTCGTGCTTGCTCGCTCTACATAGACATGAACGATTATCGCTCAAAACAGTGAGGCGACACACGTCAGCTAAATCCAAAATATCACTCTATATTTCACTTGCTTGGCAGTAATGTTAGCTGACCAGACGGAGGTCTCTCCATGAACATTATTTAGATCTGCTCCTGCTTCAGCCTCCCGACCACTGTTTAACAGACGGGCTTCACTAGATATAACTTTGACATTTTTGGTGCTTCTGTGTAGTTTGTGTTGGAGTCTTGTCTGAACAGCGTAGCCACACGCGAGCGCGCATATGCGAGCGCGCATGGGAAACCGACCCGGTTGATTTATACGTGTAAAAAGTTACAAACAGTCCCTTTAGGTACATCAACTGAACCCCCCCAAGCACAGCCAATTAAGAGAAATTTAACTCTCAAAATCATGAGCTGGGCATAGCTTTAGTCGCAGGAGCTCATTTTCAGGTCGTAGAACTGACCAGTAAAACTGCAAAGTAACCTCCTGGATTAGGACAAAAACATCCGGTCCATTGTTCCGTACTCGGTGCTGGTGCGGATGTGCTGTTCACCACTGCTGGGCTATTAGGGCACCCAGCCAGTTCAACACCTCAGTGACAGCTTATTCCCATCCAAACTAAAGCAAGGTGAAGTGTTTCCTAGAGTAATCATTCTGCCATGCAGGGACCTGCTTTCGATTCTTCTCAAAGCAGCAGCAGAGCGGAGCGGAGGAAGAGTGGTATGGATGAATGGTCAAACGATCTTACCTCCAGTGGTTCACCGCCCCGGGCAAGCTTTGGCATCTATAGTCTTAGTGACCCTTACTGCTTTCTATTCATCGCCGTTTTCCATGGTATCAAAAGCAACAGCTGATTGATTTTGTTTGACAATGAACTTTGTCTGACACGGTGCGAGTTACGCCACTGTGCTATATCCTCTCGATCAGATCATTTCAGGTAAACCTCCCTCTTGTCATGCCTCCTGTTCAAATGTCAAACTGTCTATCCGTGTCAGCCTCTCTGCTGCAGCATTGAGTCTGTCACATGTCACATGTCAACCTTTGTGATGTCACAGCAACCTTGATTCGCTTCATGTCCCATCTTCTTATTGAACGTTCCTTCAACTCTGGCTTCAGATTGATTTCTTCTCAGTTCTTCTTCTTTTTTATCTATTTGTGTAGTTAGTTTAAAATTGCCCTGGATAAGGGAATTTACTTGAAATAAATTGTGCAAAACCTTGGATTTTGTTTTCTTTCAAAATGTAGTTGGTGTCACCAACCCATTACAAGAAGATACCATTTTTTTCTTCCCAATTCCCGATTCCGATACCTGAACTTGCGGTATTGGCCGATACCGAGTACCGATTCAGCAGCGTGATAAAAAAAAAACTATAGTTATTATTATTATTATTAATTAATAGCTGTTAACTAGACTGGCGTACTTGCTGATACTCGATACATTCAATACATAACATTTTTGGCAGTATCAGACGTATTTCTGATACTGGTGTCGGTATATTGGAACAACTCTAACAAGAAGAACGCTTTCCATCTCACCCTTCTCTTCCGTCCCAGTCTTTCCCCCTGTCCTTCTCTCGAGTTTGGTTCCCCCTCTCCATCTTCTTCACTTTTCTCTCACTTAATTATTTCATCTCCATACTTTACTCTCCGATTCTCCTCCTCTATTCCCTCCTCTTATCATATATTTACTACTGGTAGATATCTTGCTCTCTCAGGTTGGGATCAGTGTTTTCCCTCTCCTTAATTTATTCCCTGCTTATGTTTTATTTTGTCAGTTATTCAGGGATCTGGTAAATATTTGCACGGAGAGGCCTGCCGGTAATCAGCCAGTTGGCGTAGCATCACTGTGTGTCAACTGGAGCAGGCCTATTTATGTGTGTGCGTGTGTGTGTGTGTGTGTGTGTGTATGTATGGGAAACTGTGAGAGATAGCATGTTAATGTGTGTAAGAGAGGACGAGTGTGTGTGCGGGGGTTTATTGCATGGGTGTTGGCTGAGGGTCAGGGATGAATTCAAGGCTCCAGAGAGAAAGAGAGAGAGAGAGATTCAGCGGACCGATATCGATCAGATGTTGTTTTATAGAGTCTTCCACATAGAAAACAAATTGTGTGAAGGGAAAGAACAAATAATTGGAGCAAACAAATAACCTCTCTTCTTATAAGAACAATGTGTTTGGCTGACCACACTTACAGAGAGGGAAAAATAAATGGAATAGAGAGAGAGAGGAGGATAGAGAACAAGGATTAAGAAATGGTACGATTCAATAAACTTAGGTACTGTATGTTACTGTATTTTCAGAAGCCGTCATGTTGACCTGCAGTGTTCAGGTGGTTTGTTGATTCGCTGTGCACCAGAGCTGAGTGTTGGACCGGCTTTTGTGTTCTAACCAGATGGTAACATTACCAAGAGGCTGTTTGTTTCAATACAAACTGCACTCCAACATATGGGAGGAAATGTAGATGCTTTAGATTGATGACCTGTGTGTTTATGTATATGTGTGTGTGTGTGTATGATTGCTTCAACAGCCTGGTTATTGTATTCTATCTATGCACATTGCGACTGTGCATTACTGCATGTAGTGCGGAGGATTTACAATGTAAATAAACCTGTTTTTACATCTTTTATGATTATATTGCGCTTCTGGCTACAGGAAATATTTATCATAATGATGATGATGAATGAATGATTTTACCAGAGCTCCAGTGAAAAATAGCAGCAAAGTTATTAAAGCAGAGACGGTGAAGAATATAAGAAGACCTGTGTTTTCTGACACAAAGATAAAGATAAATGTATCTATAAGTGTTTTTAAATCTGCAGAAAGGTGTGACAATGGCTGCAAAAATCCAAGCAAGCTCCATTTTTCCTCCACCAATATGCTACAGAGTGGCCCTAATGCTTTGGGGATTCGGTATTGGTATTACATTAGCCCCACAAACAGTGCATCCATTGTACCACCCCCAACAATTTTTCTAACACACAGTTTATTATAAAGCTGAAGCAACAGTGTTGGAGCAGCACGTAGAACAACTGGAGTAGGAGTTTCAACAATGTCTTAGAAGTGCAAATTTGTACGGTATAGATTAAATATTTAAACAGCATACTGGTTATGGATGAATGCTGTTTTTGAACAACTGTTTGGACAGATTAAGTGTGTTTGTGTGTTTTGAGAGCAATGATTTCAAGGGAAATATCGCAAAAAAGAAACAAACAGTTTCCACAGCTGGCTGAGATGGAAAACTTGGGGTATCAATAAAGAGATGATTAAAAAAAAAGGCAGATGGAAACAGATTCTTGGCATAAACAACATTATAATAAACATTGCAGTAACTGCTTGGGTTTCTTCTCCTGTAGACAAAGCATCTGTAATAGTGTTCCCATTCAAGAGTCAAGCATCTTTTAAGTGAACTTTTGAAATAAAATAAATGCAAATTAGGCCCGTTTCCATGATCTGGTTTGGAGAGAATAAACTCGGCAACAGCATAGTTTGGAAAGAAGTTGGTGCTATAGGCTACGCATGGCTGTAATCCACCAGTAAACAGTAGAAGAAGTAGAGGTTGCGAACTGTAAGCAAAACATGTCAGCTTGGCCGTCTAACCATCTACGAGAGAAAAAATGGAATTCAGGAATTTGTTTGAATTGGGCATGTTTTAATTGTTCTTTCATGTCAGCTAGAATTGGCCATATTTCATGTTGTCCGGCAACCCAGTCTCACAGGAAGTCGTATAAATAATACGACATTACAAGAACATTCCGTGTGTCATGAGGAGCATGGAAAGGTTCAGAAAGAACATCATGGTTGGGCTTAAAGTATACTAAGTAAAATGCATACTGAAGCAACGTAACAGAGAAAGTACAGAAAACACGTCACTAAAAAACACATGACAAACATCACTAACGTAGCTTACAAAACAAAACACCGGTCTCCTGGCTATACGGTGTGTATGTTGGAACCATACACCTCCCCAACCGCCCGCCATAAGAAGTCTTTCTCACTTTTTATTCTACCTCACTAGCTCTGACCGAGGCATATTTACTCGGATGCATTTACATTGCAGTCAGAGCAGACTAGATGGCATACAAATAACACGCCAAAAGCAAGAAAGGCGTACTTATTGCACACTAAATGCCTTGCGCATTATCGTGTCATTCATACGCCTTTTCATGCGAACGGGCTATGTCCGGAGATGAAAACAAGCTTTTGCGCATTATCCAAGACGTCGACAGCAGATCGACCGCTTATCGGTCATCTGAGTTAAATGTTCGCTACGTCAGAATTCCATTATCCATTCGGTACATCAGTTCTTTTTCGACAAAGGCAGACACCACCTCAAGCGAGCATAAAAACTTTTTTTCCACAATTGAGGATGTTTTATCGAATTTTCCGTTTCCATACAGCTTTTCTAATGCGACACTTCAAAATGCGAATAAAAATATGTGAATGGGAACATGGCTTGTGTCATGCTGCTACTCTGCTAAGGCAGAAATGTCCTAAAAATAAGTGGGTGTCGGGTAATAGACATAATAGCCTATTACTCACCTGCAACATGCCTGGTACTAGATGTACTAGTTCTGTATTGTATTCTGTATTTCTGGTTCTTTACTGGTTATGTAACATTGCCACTTGGGTATATTTGCATAACAGTAGCTGAAGAAAACATGCAGGGATTAATATGTCATCCTGTCGATGTTTACAAAATTTGCTTAAAACTTTGGATTTGAATGGAAACATTGTGCTGCTGTTGTTTCAAATGCATCAGATCGCTCTTGCAAGCTAAATACATTGCTAAAATATAGCTGGCCAACTAGCCAGCAGGCAAAAATGTGTCTTGTAGTCCTTTATAGAGACACCCCCAGAGGTTTGAGTATGTGCCTAAAGCCTATAAGCCTAAGTTTCATGTGTATAATAGCATATGGTTTCGTAGAGAAGATAATCAATGCAGGCGGTCACAGAGTAGCGCCAATATTTACTCTGTGCTTTGTCTGTGCACATTCGCATGTGTGTACAAGGCTATAACTAGGGCTGTATGCCTGAATATCCCACAGTACTTTCAAAGCACATATATTCACAGACTTAAAGGTGAAGTCAGCGATTCTGGAGAAAGATTGTTAAGTCAAGTCAAGTCAATTTTATTTGTATAGCCCGAAATCACAAATCACAAATTTGCCTCTGGGGGCTTTACAATCTGTATATCTGTATCTGTATCTTGTTGATATTTAAACTCATAACCCCCTCCATATTTACCATCCCTCTCGGTCCCACTGTCTTCTTCTTTTATGGCCTTTCCCGTGTCCTGTGCACGAGCATGAACCCCCCTGTTGCTGATTGGTCCCAGCCACTTTGTTTGTTTCCCATTTACAGAGCCAAGGCTGTGTATGAAAACTGGATTTTTTTTTCAGCGCACACGGTTGGACAATCACTGTCCGGGGAGGGGTTTAGCCAGTGGTCAAATGTCTCACTGTTTTGGAGGAAATCTTTTTCTATAAATAATGTCCTATCTGAAATGTAGTATTGGTTTTCATCTTAATTTCCTATTCTGTAGCTGAATGAAGGGAGTAAGACTTAGCATCTGTTTTGTGATCATTGTCTTTATTTAATTTTTCTACTACCATACTTCTATCCTCCATCTTCTTATACAAACTTCTTTCTCTCCCCACAGTACACGTATACACCAAGATCAACACACACCTCAACACAACACATACATCTCACACTAACAACACAGGTAGATGCAAACAAACAGGCACGACCTAATACAAATATACAGACACATTAGTGTTGATTTTACAAAATAAAATTAGAACCCTATCTTTGTGACAATCAAATACAGAGAGGGGAACAAAAATTCAACATAACAGGGACACACCAATATGGAAGTGCCTTAAACTTGCATTCTTTCTAATAGCCAGCAGGGGGCGACTCCTCTGGTTGCAAAAATAAGTCAGATTGTATAGAAGTCAATGAGAAAATGACCCTACTTCTCACTTGATTTATGACCTCAGTAAACATTGTAAACATGAGTTCATGGTCTCAATCGCTAGTTTAAAGTCTTCTTCAATACAGCATGATGTTCATTTAGTAAATGATGGTCCCATTTAGAGGAACTCGACTCAACTGCCGAACTCGAGGCTTCAAAAACAGTAGCCCACAAACCAATGGGTGAAGTCACGGTGACTACGTCCACTTCTTATATACAATCTATGGCAGAAAGACATAACCTCTGCCGTCATGATGGCCATGATGCCTGATGGGGGTATCATCACCATCATTAATGCCTTTATTCTGGTTCTGAGGGTCAGAATGGATGAACTCTGCTGCAGGTTTTGGATTTACAGATGTATAAGGAAGTGAGAAGACACCTGCTGCTATAAGGCCTGTGAGGCACGAGGGCACTAACTCACGGGGTTAAAGCTGCTGTGTCATATCGATGTTGGGTCTACAAACAGCAGAAATGAGGTTTGATGGCCTGATATAGTCTTAGCAAGCAAAAAAATAATAGTGCTGCTGTACATTTTAGTGCGCAGTGGAGAGTAGTGGAGCTCTGTGAGAGCGTCAGAGGGTGTGGTCTGCATGGAGCAGCAAAAAGAAACTAGAAAAAAGCAGCAAAGAGGAGAATAAAGATGTATGTGTGCTGCCCATACAAATATGGTGTTGCAAAAGTGTGATCGTGCGTTATGGTACGCATCTCCTGTCACGCTTCATCCTCCTAAACTGACTTGCTTCCTATTTCTTATTGCCTGGAGTACCATGGCAACATGGTGACCATGAAATGATGGATGTCATTTTCTCTATGCGTATCTATTTGTGTGTGTGTGAGAGAGAGAGAGAGAGAGAGAGACAAGAGGAAGGGGAAAGCAAACGCCTGTGTGAGTGTTAGATGAAGAGTTTTTAGGGGATATATTGAGACAGGTGCTGTGCTCTGCCTTGTTCTCTTTGTCTTTCACACATCCTCTCACCCGTGCTCTCTCTGTGTATCTCACCGTTGGTTGGCAGGTAACCATGACAATGCCAAGAAACAGACCTGAAAATGCAGATTTAGAATAGCACATTAACATCATCATCACCCTCGCAGCAAAAAAAGCCTCACTACCTCCTGAGCGGCAGCCCAGTTGCCCATGAGGCAGCAAGGCTCCTGGCCATGTAATTCACTTTGTCATTTTTTATCACTCAGGAGGTTAATTAAATCCGACCACTCTCGAAACATTTCTGGTATTTTGAACACCAGCCACAATGTCTCGGTAATTAGAGATGTGTCAAGTGGAGAATATTGGTTATTAAAGAATAACATCTGCATCTTGAGTCTGGAAGTATCACAGCACTGATATTGTCCTGCTCTCAGGGGTCGTTTTTTTTTGGGACCAATTTTATTTTCTTTATGCATGCTTCCCCTTGGGCATATTATTGATAGAGATGTTTTTTTTATTCATTATTATGCTGATGATACACAGTTGTACCTGCCCGTTAGATCCACAGACCCTGGAATGCTGAGTTCACTTAATGCCTTTGTGATGTCAAAAACTGGATGTCAAAAATGTTTCTTCAGCTGAACTCAAACAAAACAGAGATCCGTGTCATCGGGTCCCAGTACATGGCAAAACAAATTCTGCCACCTGCTGGTTCCCTATTGGATCATATTAACCATTACAAAGAATCCCAGTGTTTGGTTTGACAGTAATTTAAGTTTTGAGCAGGACACTACAAATCTTGTGCAATCATGTTTTTAATCATCTTAGAAATATCTCAAAAATACAATCAGTCTTAACTTTTAAAGACACAGAGACTTTTACACACTTTTCATCACACCTGGGTTATTGCAGCAGCCTTTTTACTTGCCTAGAATGAAAAATCTTCTGATTGACTCGTGACTGTGCAGAACTTTTAACCAGAACCAAAAGATATGATTATATCACTACTTTTGAGGCTCTTCATGGCCTCTCTCCCTGTTATATCTCTGACATCTTTGTACCGTATGCGTCGGTACGTACTTTGATGTCCTCGAGCAGAGGTCTTTTGTTTGTTCCACAGGCCCAGCTGAAAAGTAAAGGGGACAGAGCATTTGCAGTCAGGGCCCTGAGGCTGGAATGATCTGCCCGAGGAAATCAAGTCGGCTGAGTTAGTGATCTCCTTTATGTCCCTTTTTTAAAACATAGTTTTATCGGACAGCCTTTACTGATTTTACTCGAGATTGAATTTCCTTTGAAATGTCTTTTTTTTATGTCCTTTAAAAATGGTTTTCCCTTCCTATTCTTACATTTTTCTGCACTACATTGCCTTTTATACACATTTTTTGAAAACACATTTTAATCTTTCTTTTAAACTTGATGATTTATGACTTGTCTGTTTTATTCTGCTGCTACATTCTGTAACAAGGATTTTAAAAAGTGCTCTATAAAAAAAGAGTATTATTATCATTATTATTATATTATTATTTTAGCTTTCTGGTTTGGTTGATAAACGTGTCTCTTTATATATTTTTCAAGATCAGTGACTTTCCTTTGAGTAAGAGGAATAAGAAGTATACAGTGTATCATTTTTATGTGACAGAGTTGGCTTACTGGGAAGCCCTTCATCAGTGAGAGGGGGCGGCAGCTGTCGATTCTCAATATGGCGTTTCTGTCAGTGGTCTTTGCCCAAACTGCAAAGATCTGTCTTGTGACACAGAGATTCTGTACGGACTATTTTCAGCCTCCATGTCAGCTCAATGCGTACACATTTTGTCTGGAATGTGCAGTAGCTACTTTGCTTTCATATAAGCTGATGACTAAATGTGCACAGCCTGTACTGTTCATTGCATTATAATGGTTCTAAGCCTTAATGTATAGATGGTGTTTTAATGATTTAATGGCATGCAATTTTCAGGGGATGGTGTAATATAATACTGCTTATGCAAATGAAACACAAGCACTCACTCACACTCACACACACACATACATACACACAATCTACCAGAGCTCAAAGTGGCCATGTAGCTCCTCTAGATGTTCTTTGAGAGTTGTAATGCATTACTCCAGCCTGACTGACCAAGCTGCTGGTGTGTCAGCATGTGATGATGGTTGTCATTGTCACTTTCTCTGATTCATCACCATCAGGCTTTCATGAGTTTCCATCTTACTTAATGTTTTTAGTAAATTCTTTATCATTGCCATCCCTGTTCTTTTCTCTATCCCTCAATAAAGGGTAAATTCACAGTTAATTAAACTTAGTTAATACTAATTTTACTGTTAAACAATTAAATGATGATTAATGTTTACTAATTATTAGTAATGCTATAATTTCTATTATTTTATCATTAGTTTGTGTAATATGAAATAATTAGTTTATAAATTATATATTGTATCATAGCTGATAGGAGACAATAACAATTACATTCTGATTACATTAGTAAAGTATTTATTAACAGTTTATTGTTGCACACATTATAACACTTTATGTACTATATTATGGTATTTGTTAATGCTTACCAAATTATTTGTATTTGTAAGAAATCATTTGTAAAACATCTATATACATTACAAAGATGGACCAGAAGCCAATTATTAACAATTGACAAAGTATTAACTATCTAAATAATGTTTATAGATGCTTTACAAACTAAATATCAACCAAGTATTACAAATATCTGGTCCATCTATCTATGTAACGTGTATAGATGTTTTACAAACAATGTCTTAAAGGTTTACAAATCATTGTTATCATTAACAAATACTTCATACAGTATATAAAATGTTTTGATGAGTGCAACAATAAACTGTTAAAATGACAAATTATTACTAAACATTATTAATTATAATTTCATGGTTTATTAACAGTAAAATTACTATTAACTACATTTTAATTAACTACTAATTTACCATTTATAAATCATGGTTATTATAAAGTGTTACCTTTTCTCTTGATTTCTGGTTTTACTTCTCATAATGAAAGAAGGTAGCCTAAAAGCTGCTCTGGAAGACAAAGAAAGTGAAGTGTACAGAGGATATGTGTTGCATCTGTGGTACTTTTCAAGGCCTGAGGTGTATGACACACAAATAATCATACATTTAAAGTGAGTAGGGTAAGGGCTAGTATCAATCACATGCAATCAGATCAGCTCAGACACGCTGACAGTTTGATAATGGAGCGGAGAGTCCATATAATATTATTGCCCTGCAGTTGTAGAGTCACAAGCACAACTATAGCAGCCAAATATGAATTTTATGGCAGCACAAATACGTCACTGAGGGTAAACAGTTTTAAGCTGCACCCATGCTTATCATCATGTTGTTGAATAAACAGACAATGCCCATAATCATCCTGTTTACTATCCACAAATAATTGTGTGTTTTTCCCCCAACAATTATACTTGTTTTCTCCCCCACTGCAATTAAATTTATTCAACACAGCTATGATTGTCTCAATGAAAAGTTACAGTTTTGCCCTTACGCATCATATTGTTAATTGTTGCCCTCTGTTGCAATTAAAATGCAACGCTTCATGCGCTACTTGCCGGACCTGATGGAGAGGGAGGAGATGATGCATGCAGCTGTTGCAGTCCGGTGACCCGCTGTTTTAAGACGTGCTAGGACACCAAGAGAGGATTGGTGGGATTTGGCACTCCTGACATTCAGTGATGTAGAGAGAAGATACAACTTTTAATTGCCTTGGTGTTTTTTCATGTGTGTGAGTGTGTGTCTAATAATTCCCTGGTTTCAACTCTCCTGATAATCCGCACTGCATAAACTGGGAAGAATGCCGAGTCATAACCAAGCGATCTGATTTCAGCAAAAGCTCAAGAGTTTGTGTGCCTGATGCTGGTTTCATGATTTAATGGATTGATTCAATCATTAATGGATCTGCTGGTCATTAGATCGCAGTAAGTTTTGTGTGCCTCAATGTACCTCACCTGTGTGAGGAGCTGGTGTGGCAGGTGGGAGCAAACAGAGAAAAAGGCAACCAATCTTCACACCAGTGCTGCTGGATTGCCAGTGACAGATTGTGACTACACCTCTCTTCCCACTGTACAGGTGCAGTGAGGAGGAAAACCAGACTGTTCCTCAGGATTTTGTCACTTCACCAGCAAAAAGTTTCACCTCGTGCATTGAGCTTGCACAAAATATGGTGCTGTGTGTTAGATTTAACACTGTCAGGTGTCAAAGCTTTAAACCCGCTATGATTGCCATCAGATTGGCCCATCATTCAACCCTCACACAATGGTAGACCAAGATATAGTGTGACTTTGGGATGATAAACACCAGCCACAGATTAAAACTACTGCTGCAGTATATTATAAAATGGGTGGCTCAAATCAAGTAATGTGATTGGTTCATAGTTCAGTATCACTCTGTGAGGAAAAAAAACAAAACATCTAGATCACAGCTGTCAGTCATGACCTCTCAACCCCTTTTTATAGCATCAAATAACTAATTAAAACCAAACTTATCAGAAAAATGAACACTTGAACATACAGTATATCAGCATGATATGAACTACCTAAAATGACAAAAAACATCTTTTGGAAAAATTCATTTGATGTGTACTTTTACTTTTTAGTTTGGCCCATGTCCCATCCACTAACATGGAGGAGGCGGGCTTTATGACGTATACTGCAGCCAGCCACCAGGGGGCGGTCAAGACGTTTTGGCTTCACCTTTGGGGAGCTGTCGTATCATCCATCTTTATATACAGTCTATGGTCTAGACTACTTCACTTCCACCAACACGGAACAGGTTACAGATACAAAGTTACAACGTTAGCTGCTAAAACCCGCTACAAAGTGTTAATATTTAAGGCTAACTTCTATGGAGGAGTGGATGAAGCAGTGCCCATCTCCAGTAAATAATCCACCTGATAAACAACATGCAGCGCTGCGCAAAGAGGAAGTTCCACAATATTGCCCAGAATATACAAGCAAGCAGGAAAGCAGCAGAAATACATCAACCACTGCCTCCGCAGCAACATGATTCAGAAACTATCTGATGCAGGTTTCAAGGACAAGAGAACTCAAGAGAGTTTATGGCCGTAAGTGGTCAAAGTGTGAAACCTCTCTCCAGAGCTATTAGCAACCAAAAATCGGGGACCGGAGAAAGTGGAGCAACATCCTCGCCACGCCAAGCACACACAACTCCACCTTACAAAAAAAGGCAAACCTAGTATAAGCAGTTATCAAAGTCATCCTACGGACACTGGACTGCTTTTCAGTGGTTCCACAATAAATGACAACATACAAGTAATGTAAATAAACAGCCAAATAATTAAATCAATATTACACTAGTCTGTGATGATAATAAATGCTATCTGCTAGAATACATTCCATAGCAACCGCCTTGTGTGTGTACATGTGCAGGCAGGAAGGCCTATTTAGTGTTAACATTATTATTAATAAAAACTATTTAAATTGGATTGTTTCTATAACTTTCATATTGCCATACTTGATGAGCATTTTATAAAAGCAATAGCTCAATAGCTCTTGCTTAAATATTCTACAGTGCTTTCATCAAGAGAAAGAATAGCAACACAAAGAGGATCCAACATTTCATGCAAGTGTAACACAGATTTCAACACCCACCTTGAAATCTTTAGATAAATCAGAATCTATTGATGACCACAAGCATGTAAAACCTTTAATGTTTAATTTAGATTCATCACTACCTAGAAGAGAGAAAGATCAGATATACTGACATTAACTTTGATGCATTTGTGAATTGACGCTTTACATGTTTCAAGGATAAAAGGGTTGGGAAATCCACAGCATTTAAAAGACAATGCAATCATTTGATTCGTGACAAAAACAATCATATGATTCTTGAAATATTATCATAAAACACAGCATTCCCGCAAGTCTGGTTTATTAGTCATCATAACGATGATCCCTCCGTCCGGGCCCACAAACAATATGCTGCTCAGATATAAAACATGCCAACAGAATAAATTAATCAAATATTCACAAGGAAACAAGTAAAAACAAATAATTAAAAATGCATATGAATTAGCATACTGTATGTCTCAGGCTTGAGCAGAATAAACAAGGCTACAAGTAAAGTTTCCTTTGTGTGTGTCAAAGTCTGGCTGTGAAACAAAGAGCAATAGAGAGACTGTGTCTGGTAATGTGATATGTGTGTGTGCTTTTAAGGCCACAGCGCTGCACACAGGCAACATCTGTTTGAACTGCTCTGCTGTGGTTTTCAACTCTGTGTGGAAACAATTGTGTTTTTGAGTTTGTGTGTGAATGCATTTGCTTGTTTGTGTGAAAAAACTTACACATTTCCTCATTTTTTGTTTCTACCTGTGTGTGTGTGTGTGCAGGAGCTGCTTGATGCAGGCTGATGGCAGCTGCAGTGTTAGGGGGCATTCAGACAGTAAATAGCTCTGTGTGCGAGGGGCTTCGTGATGGGGCGATGTTGCTTCAGGTACCACTGACAAGAAGAAATATGATGCAGGAAGGCTGGTTTGAGTAATAGATCCATGAGTTCAAAGGCTTATCAGATGCCAAAACATGGTGCAGTAGTTTATAATACTGAGAGGAAAGATTTTACAACTCGGGAAAGTCACTAGGGCTTATAATTTTAGAATCAAATTCAGAATAAGGTGTTTGGTATATACAATAATTATATTAAGAAGAAATACAAATACATAAATACCGTAAAAGTCAAGAACAGGGCTGTCGCAATAACCACAAAATTGCAATATTGCGATATTGACAAGCCAATCGCAGGGAATAGCAAGCAACTGCCACAACCACTATATTCATGTTTTAGCGCCACAAGACGCTAAGCATCGATCCTTCGCTGAGCGCTAAGCTTTTTTTCTGGTCGCCGAGAGTTAAAAAAATGCTCAACTTTGAGAAGAATCTGGCGATATAAGTATCACGATACAGGGGTTCCGATTCAATATATTGCGATATTGTAATTAAGACGATATATTGCAAATTTTTTAAAATCTAATTTCAGGACAACTTTCGTTGTATAAAGAACACACCATTATATGCCAAAAAATCTGAAAAAAGTTGATTTTTTCATGCAATCAGAAAAGTGGGATCTGCATTTGCATTTATCATAGTCTGTGTAACATCAAACATTATAGCACTACTTTCAGAGGGCACATCTCTTTGCAAATGAAACAAAGTGTTGACTAAACTGTAAACTATGAATTCAAAATCGATAGTGTTTTTGAGAATCAATACAGTATCACAAAACATAATATCAAGATATTCCATTTTTTCAATATTTATACCTCTATAAATATAACTATGTGTAAAAGAAGACAGAGTAATAAAAGGGGAGAAAGTTCATGAAAGAAATATGAAGGCAGTCAGAGTAAATACAAAATGAGAAAAACAGATTTACAGAGCACTGGAAAGATATAGAGGGGAAACAGAGTACGACACATACTAAAGAGAATGATATTGAAATTGGAGAGCCACTGCAAGGCGTCAGAGCACTTAAAGCCCACTAGCTTGTAGTTCTCTCTGCTCACATCTTTCCTGCCCAAGGAGACAATTTTAATATCAAGACCAAATGCTCTTATTTCTTATTTCACTTTACACCATATTAGAGGCAATATGCTAAAGTGACTGCAAGTACTATTTTCTATCAGTTTTGTATTTAAATTTAATATCTGTCAATGTGGAGTAGCCCCAAAACAAATTTGAATCACTGCCTCTGTCCAATATTGGAGCTGAAGGTAAAATAGAGAAATGTATTAATTTATTTTTATGTCACAACAAACAGAATCAATAATGTTCCAAGTGAATCACTGGCCATCTCAAATTGTCCCAGACAGGAGATGTGACATGGAAATACAAAACAAGTAGAATTTAAATGGTGCTGTGTTGATAATTAATATTTAGAGAGTGTGTAGTAGCCATGGGTAACATTTTTGCATAACTTGTTTTTTTAACCAAATTTGTCAGGAGAGCAGGTGGCCGTGACATGTTTTCTTGTCTCCTATTCATGCAAAAACTTCAGCCTTAGGAATAAAGTGAAGAAAGGACCAGGAACATGGAGACATGTGCCACACGAGCTCAGCTATATCTTCTTTTTTTCTTTTCTTGGGCTCCTGTCACAGTTTTAATACAATTTTACTTAAAGGCGAACAAAGACCTATAATCAAAAGCAATTGAATCAGTGAGGTGATGTCTCCATCTTTAATCCCATCATCAGAAAACCACTTTGTTGTCAGTATCTTGTTAATGATTTCTTGTTGTCAAATAAGGCACATGCATACCATAGACTGTAGACAATGGACATAGTCACCGTCAAGTCACTCATTGGTTTGTGAACTGCTGTTTTTAAGCATACCCTGCTTTATGGTCAATTTGACTCTAAATGGGACCATAATTTACTAAATGAACATCATGCTGTATTGAAGAAGACTTGAAACTAGCGATTGAGACCATAAACTCATGTTTACAATGTTTACTAAGGTAATAAATCAAGTGAGAAGTAGGGTCATTTTGTCATAGACTTCTCTACAATCAGACTTCTTTTTGCAACCAGAGGAGTTGCCCCCTGCTGGCTATTAGAGAGAATGCAAGTTTAAGGCACTTTCGCATTAGCTTCACTTTTCAGACCCTGAAGTTCCCTGACATACCGAATCAAACAGAAATTGATGGTTCAAAGTTACATTGAAATCATGCTCATTTATGCTTGGAGTTGAATGCTTGCATATTTTATGAATAAATACCAATTTCTGTGTCAAATGTGGCACACAAGTTTCTGTGTACACACCATTGCTGGCCCAAGATGCATGCCGCCATGTACCGAATGTGCTTCAGCTTCAAAGAGATTATCATAGAAAATGGTGAGTGCCAGCAAACGATGTAAATGTGCTGACTTTCTCACTCTGTCCTTTTTGTTTTGACATGGATAGGGCCTCAATCATTGGGCTCCAAAAGCTGGCTTGCACAACTGACATCTGTCCAATGTTACTCCATGTGACATTCACGCTTTTCTTCTTGGCCACAGTTGCTGTGTCAGCTGGTGTGATAGGGACTTCTCAGCTCTCTGTTTTCCACTACCTGGCATGGTTTGTGACCGTAATGAGCTGACACACCGAATAAGGTGTCAGTCTGACCCGATGCATAACCAAGGAGAGATGATGGTATGTTGCGATCACAATTACTATGTGTCAATCAGGCTGCAGTGACAATGCACAAATGACAAATCTACATGGAGAGGAAAACTGACATCTAGTTGATACAGTATGTGAAGCAGAAGTGTTTGAAAGTAATAAATGTTTCTTAACACGTTTTTGTATAATGAGCATTAACCATATTGTTCTATGGTGTCTGGCCTTCATGGTCCATGGTGCTTATCTGCATCCTTTTTAAGCAACACGTCCTCATACCTAAATGACAGAATAGGTCGTTTCCAATGAGCCTGTCTCACAAAACGACATATATGACCGTTGGAGAGCATTGTGAAACGGTTGCAGTTTTAAACACATGGTTAACGTTGTGAGCTTAAACTGAAACTGAACTACTTAGTTAGGCTGAGGCAAACAAAACTAATTGGTTAGGTTTAGGAAAAGATTATGGTTTGGGTTAAAATATGTACGTTTGTTATGTAAGTTAGGTTACGTGACACAAGTTAAGTACGTTATGTACGTGAGGCAAGTTAAGTAGGCTAGGTTACATAAGTTAGTTTACATACTTGCTTAAAATAAGTCAACGTTGACTTTTTGTTTCAAACGGGACACAAACAGCGGTCTACTGGATGAAAGTCCTGTCCACTACACAGACTTTGTCGCTCTTTATACTACGCCACATGACTTCCTCACGCCATAATTATTACAGCCACGAGAGGTTGCTGCCTAATAACAAATGTAAATATGGGTACAAAGCTGCTTGCACATAATGACCTATATGGCTGTTTTTCTTTAAGCCATGCCATGGCGATGTCGCTGTTGGATGCATTGCCATGACATTTTGTTCAGTCATTTGTTTTCCCCAGTGGATTAAGCCCAATGACTTTGGTGATCCCCTGACTTCTCCTCTAGCACCACCATCAGATTAAAGTTTTCACTTATCCAGTGAAATATTGCAACCTCTACTTGATGGATTAGCACAACTTTCTTACAGACATTCATGGTCAGCCAGGGATGTATTTGAATGAATTATAGGACGACCTCACAGAGCTGGTAGCATGGCTGTAGACTCTTAGTCTTCTTAATAGTGACAGTAAATCAAATCGCTACTTGTAATATGAAAGGGGCTCACAATGACAAACCTACCCTACTGTTGACAGTCAAAGAGAGTGACTAGTCAGTAAAGAAAACTGGCTAAGAAGTTGAACATCTAGCATGATAGAGAGCCAGATATATTTTCTAAGAGGCTGCTGGGGCAATAAGGGGAGTGAATATTGGATTTATATTTGTCAGGCTGCCAGAAAAAGATCTCAAAATGAATGTCAATGATTGTCCATGTCTGCTGCATTTGTAAATAGGAAACGGATTGCTAAAATACCAACTTAGCTTTGGATAAATGCGCTATATAAATGCAGCCATTTACCATTTATAAGGCAATGATGTGACTTGTTTGCCAGCTTGTTTTGGAGTTGTTCGGCCCCAAAGTGGCCAAAAATCGGTTAATGTAGCTTTAAACAACAATAATAATAGAGGAGATAGTTAAAGAAAGGGTCACACTCAATTGATGAACTATTTTCCGCTATCAAGAGGACACAGACAAAGGCTAGAAGGCCAAAGACTGGCTGCTTATTCTCAGAGAAAAATGTAATAGAAATGTAGGTGTGATTGACCTTGTACTTGGGAGATTTCTTATAGATAAAAGTACAGATGTCCATTAACATGTATTGCATTTATATAGTAAATACACTGACAGGATGCTGCTTACTCAATCTGCTTGTTTCACACTAGATATTAACAATTTAACTGAACAAATTGTTGTTCAGTTGAGGCTTTTGTTCTGTGCAGGTGATGTCCTGTGAGACATGTGTGTAATGAAGGGTGTTACAAATTAATTAACTGGATTAAGCTTTAATAGAAAAGAACGTGAGGAGAGACAGAAGAAGAAAGGTGACGTGGGATGGATCTAGACTGTATCTTACGTGACATGATACCAGTTTTTGTTCCCTCTTAGGCACAGTAATATGGAGGAGAAGGTGAGGAGGGAAGTGAAGGCATGGAGGTGATGGATACAACCAGCAAGTGAGGAAAGAGAAAAGGTGGGAGCAGAGGAGGAGGCAGGGGGGAATTTATTCCTCAGATTATATTGAGCATCTCAGTCAATCTAGTCTCGCCAGAATATCAACTTGTTTCTTTCTCCCAAGCTCAGTTGTTGTCATTTTTTACTTTAAAGGTAGCAGCAAACAACTAGCCTATTTATATGTAAAGATATAGTGGAATAATGTCGTCCTGAGCAGAGGACTAGCTGGTAGCCACCGGCTCAGCCGTCGCCATGTTAAAGCTGAGATGGCGAGATTGGAGCAAATATGATTAAAACGTTTTTTTTTATAAAACGGTCGCTATATTGTGACAGCAGTACATGAAACAGGTAACCTGAAAAAGATAATGTGCCTCTGTGTCCTCCAGTGCTCCTAATGGCCTATGCAACAGGAAAACAAGCAGTCAGAGCTGATCTGAGGTCTGCTGTCCAGCTGTCGTCTATGAGAGCCGGTTGTCAATCACTCGAAATTCCGACCAAACTAACAATCAAACTAGGCAGCGCTGATCAAATATGAATCAATATTATGTTACTGTAATGCCTATTTCTCGCCTCAAATGTTTTCCGAATCATCTTGTAGTGCACGGTTTAGCTGTAAAATTAGAAAGTTTGTGACGCCGCCGCCATTGTGAAATCTGGTGAAGGAACGCCAAGTTCTGGTCACATGACCGGAGCACAGCCAATAGGAACGATCTCTAAATGAAATGACCTGTGGTTGGTCAAAGTCTCCTGTCATGAGCTAGATTTTCTAAAGCCTGAAAACAGAGCTATGAGGAGGTGCAGAAGTCTAGTTTTCTCTCAGAACACAATATGCTGAAAGGTTATTATGGCATTTTTACCCAATGATGCCAAAAATATAATGCCTACTGCCACTTTAAGAGCCGTGTCACTCAATCACTCAATTATATGCTCTGAATTTCAAATTTAGCACCTTTAACTTAAAGGTACAATCGCAAAGATCTCGGTTTCATTCTCTTTGACAGCACCTATGGCGATAAGCGGTAATTGCAGGTGTGTTTTTGGATCTCACTGCCCAGAGATCGCCGCTTGTGATTTTTTTCCGGGAAAGTCGCCACAGATGCTTTCATCAGTGAGCCATAGGCTCAATGACCATTGTGTTACCTCATTTCCTGATAGTGCCAGGTTTAGAGTTATGTTTGACAGCCACATGTGCAGAGCAGGCTAAAGGAACAGTGAGAGCAGGATGAAGGAGTGAAACAGAGCATATAAGAAACAGCGATGGAGGCTGGAACAGTTGGAAACCAAGGAGGAATGAGAGCAAGCTCAGAGGAGAAAAGAAGTGACAGTTTGCATTGAAACAGAACACCTGCTTTCTCCATCTCCTCTCCTCCTACCCCATCTATTTAAACTCTCTCTTGCTACCGCTTTCAGCTTTACCCTCCCCCCAAATTCAACCTGGATGGACTCCCCGATGGTCTCCCCATCTCGCTATCCAACCCCCCATCCCCCTCTCCTCTCTTTCTCTCTCATCTTTCCCTCGTCCATTCTCTCCGCGTTCATTTGTTTGATAGACGAGGTAATTACCAGGAAGTGTATAAGGATCCCACCTGAGAGGCTCAGTGCATGTGTGTGTGTATGAGTGTGTGATCCAATGTAATTATAAGGGATTAAGATGTTTATCACACTGCTGTTGTAAATCTGGAGCACACAGACTCACAGAGAGAGAGACGTTCCCACAGTGATACACAAATACTCTCAGACATAGATGTATAGTAGTGCTGGCTCTCTGTTAGTAAACTAATTTGTGACTTCAGGATTGCTTGGATGTGGGAGAAGGGATGTCTTTACTTTGCTTTAATTTTGATCTTTGCAAAACAAAACAAAACAACCTGCAAACAGCTCAGATTAGAAACAAAGAGATGCGCCAATGGCAACGAGTCTGGCATTCAACATCTGAATATATCTTTCCATTTTTATGTGTCTTTTTATATTTATTTTTATAATCAGGTACATTTTACACATTTAGTTCAGTTCACAAGTCGTGAAGAGTGCTGCCCAGCCTGTGAAAACCTGAGAAGCTTTATCAAGTCAGAGAAAATAACCATGATAAGGCATTCAGATTTATCTCTTCTTAGGCTTTGGTGAATTATAGTAGAAAGCCATGTTACATACTTGATGCATGATGAATGAAAGCTGTGGGCATTTGCTAGGCAATGAGGGTCTAACAAAATATTCTATTTGTTGCATTATGGGACAAGTAGGATCCAGAATTTTTGAAGTTTGACCCATATTGGGGCCTCAAAATTTTTCCGTCCACTATAGGTCAAAAGAATTCCAAAAGCAAGCTATTGTTACTTTATGAAGTTGTCACTAATGTATTACCAAACTATTGCCTTCTTGCAGTTGCAGCCAATACAAAACAACATTAATATTTATTACTATACTATTAAACATAAAAATACATTTCATTCATTCATCACCCCATTGGAGCCATTGGAGTTGAGGCCTTTGCACATCAAGTTCGTATTTTTCGTCTGAACTTGTCACACATTTAAAAATAACAACCTCACGTTGCATCAATCTCGTTTACACACCAACTCTGAAACTTTCGTCCGGCATTAAAGTATTCGGAACAGGTTCGAATTTCAGAGTTTTTTTCTGCATCCGTCAAAAGGCAAAAAGAGAGTTATCTGACCACTCGGAGCCACTGTTCTTGCAAACATCATCATCCAAAATAGCATGATAAACATTCACTTCGTCTCCCAGCACAAAGCACTTTACGATAAAGAAATAGAAGGATAGAGATGCAGAATTTAAAGACAGATTGAGGCAGGTTAGGGATGCTAATGTTGAAAATTTAACCAATAACCGACCCTCGTTAATTGATTATTAACTGTTAACTGACAAAATGAATGCGTTGCTAACGGTGCTATTTGTACGTGTTTTTCTTTTTGTACAGATAGATAAGCATGAAAAAAATAGGCGCTCAGGACATCCGTCTTGCCTGGATTTTGAAAATTTGGACACTGATAATGCGTTTTACTGCTGATACCACAAGGATGCTCAACAGTGGGCAGACAGTTGCCTCTGAGTCCAGATCTAAAGATTAACAAGTGGAACCTCTACCTCAGTGACACTTAATCTATGGCCTGCAGGCCAGATAGGGTGTACTTTGAATGTAAATAAAGAGCCAGAGTGCATATAACTACAAAATAGACTAATAGGGATTATTTATATATATATATATATATATATATATAAAAAAAGTGCCAGAGGAAGATCCCCGGACCTCTGCCCTATTATGACTGTGACTTATGAAATGGTCGGCGGGCCGTAAATTGAGCATCACTGGGCTAGAGGCTCCACTTGTTAATCTTCAGATCTGTGGTTATCAAGGACACAGAGGCAACTGTTGAGCTAAGCCCCGAATAATAAATCAGTTAATTTAAAAATAAAGAATTTCAAAGAAAGATGAAATACTGGCCTTTTATTTTTTATTAATTTTATCTGATAAATATCATTAATGTTTGTTTATTAAATGGCCCCTGGCCTCCTGTCATCAAAAGTGGCCCCTGGGCAAAGTAAATTTGAGTAACCCTGCTTTAACCTTTATTTATGATTTTTTTTCCCTTCTTTTGCCCATGTATGTGACATGGTCCTTTTTTCAAACTACTAGTTTGTTCTTTCTTTCTTAAAAAAAAGTGGCTCACTGAAATTTGAAAATTTAGTAAAAAACTGCTTTACTATGGCTGATATGTGCTATGTTCTCCTTCTATGACAGGTACTAAGCTGTCAGCCCAAATGAGCATATACTGCTGCTGAGTGGAAATTATTAAGTCCATCTTGCTTGTGTTACTGAAAACTGTAAAAGTAGGGCAAATTCAAATTTCAATCCAAATTGTTGTCTACCATATTTTCACCTGAATAAGCTGATTAAGTAAATCTTCTATTTGGGTTGAAAATTCATGAAAATCAGAGCCTGTAACATGCACTCATTTCTGACTATAAATGCCACTGGATGCATTTTATTTTTGAGATTAATGATAAAAAGATTAAGATGCGAGGATGAATATAATCAAATTTAATCCTTCAACAATTCATTCTGAACAAAGGTTAAAGCTTTCACATCACGGTTCATAACTAAATTGACGGACTATAGTCTGGTCACGGTAACACTGCTTGATGCAAATTTACTTTTTATGTCCTTATACTAATAATACTTTTTTATGATATGTTTGCCTGCTTTAATAAATAAATAAATAAACGTTTAAAAAAAAAAGTTTTCTCTATGTGTGTTGTTTTTTATACGTACAGTATGTGTGTGTTTGTGAGATGATAGGTTGGCCTAGGGGAAGGTCAGTAGGGAGTTGTTTTCAGACATACGCGCGCACGCACGGACGCACACGTGTGCACACACACACACACACACACACACACACACACACACACGCACACACACACACACACAGAAGTTGTATATAGACAGCGAGGAAGGTTTTACTTCAGCACACAAACACATCTAAGTACATGCCATCCTCACCACCAAAACTTTTCATCTACATCTATCATAATGATCATGGTCACTGTGGTACTGAATGCTATGGAGGCACTTTATAAACTGAAATATTGGGACACAAAGACACGTATCACGACATAAAAAAAGAGAAATGAATAAGAGTGACAGGGTGAGAGAAAATACCATAACAAGAGAGAAAGAGGAAAAGCTAGAAATCATTGGTATTGTGAACAGAGGCTGGTCTGCAGTCATAATGTGTTGATTGATCTGCAGTCAAAATAAAAAAGGAGACACGCTTAACTCTTAACTGCTGTTTATACGCAGAGTATTCAATGGAAAAAAAAACTGTGGATAAAACACTCAATGCCATGTGTCCTTGTGCTGTGAAAAGATGGCAGCAGTTTTTCACATTTCTTTTTTTTTTTTTTCAAATCTTTTTTGAATACAGAGTACAAAGCGAAGTGAGACATCACACAAAATGAGAAAGCACATCAAAAGAACATACAGTCAAACAAATGAACGAATATGAGGACCAAGAGAAAATTAAATAAACATAATAAGGGTTTACATGAGTATGGAGAAATAAATAAAGCATTTGTGTGGTTCTTCATTGGCTTAAAGACTGCAAGAGACACTGGAGTTTTCAAAGAAAAGGCAGCAAACTAGGTAGGGAATTACATTTAAAATTTAAATTTTGCCCCGCTCTGTAGGTGGAAATTTAATACCAACGGTTACAGGAAGACATTAGGCTGCATTGTTACACAACTGAACATTGGTTGCTTCTTTTTGCAGGAGTGTGACACTGGTAAACTGGCACACGTAGATAGTGTTTTACCGTCTTGTGCACCGCCAAGCACGAGTGAATCCGTAGCTACAGTAGTGTTAAGTGTTCCCAGGTTTACCGTGATGGATGACCTCCTGTCCTCGCCTAATGAAAACACAAACTCTCCGCTGTAATCACATCTATGAATGCAAGTGAAAATCCATAACATTTTGCTCTCGCCACCAGAACAATCAATGTCTAGCTCGAACCTTTGGTCTCAGCGTTATAAAAACAGGTCTGTTGCTGCAGGTAACAGGACAATAGGCCCGGGCCAATAAAGCGAGAAACAATATTCGGCGGCAGAGTAGGTTAGAATTGGACGGAAGATAAACTGGGAAAATAACAGAGAAGGACAGAGATAATAGAGGGAATAAAGCCGAGAGAAAGTACTGAGAAGGTGATAACGCTGCGGATAGTGGCGAGCCATCAACATAAAAATCATAAAAGAGAAAGTCAGGGGAGAGAGTTAGTTGAAAAGTCAAGTAGATGATAGAGCAATAGACTCACAAAGACAACAAGGAGGGAGGTATTACAGAATAAAGATCACATGCGCAAAGGAAGAGAAAGGATGTAACAATAAATGAAAAGAACACACAGAGAGCATTGTAGACAACTATGAGGGCAGGATCTTTTTTGTTGGTTAAGTTTTTACAGTGAATTACATATTACACAGCAACAGAAACAGTTTGAATTAGAACTGCAACATTGTGAATTCATTATATGAGCCTTGGATTGTGCACACGGAGTCTCCAGACAACATGCTGAGACTAAAGGTATGATAACATCCTCTCTGAAGCACAGGAGCTTCTCAAGAGAAACTACACTTACTAAAGGAATCGTTTACCTCCATGTAAAGTGGGCCACTGAGTTTTTGTTATAGACTGTTTATAAGAAGTGGACGTAGTCACTGTGACATCACCCATTGGTCTGTGGACTGCCGTTTTGAAGCCTCGAGTTCGGCGTTTTGGCTGTTGCCATCTTGTTTATTTTGCAACCAGAAGTGCAGGGCTGTCCCGGATACTATTTTTTGGGCTTTGGAGCTTCGGTGAGAAATATTCTAAAGTATTCAAAGCTTCGGGACTGTACACACACGCACCTCTACACATAACAAACAACGATATCTGTCCGAGAATAACTCATAATAATTGATGTTGAATATGAATAATGAATATTGTTGTGGGATTATTCCTTATTTCATGCGCTATTTGGGGATCTGTACAGGATAATTGCTTATATGTATAAAAACAAAAAAACAAAGCAATCGAATACTGATTTGGAGTTCGATTATCATGGCAACGGTCGAAGCTTCGAGCATTCGGGTCAGCCGTACAGAAGTGACACCAGACGGTGGAGCTAAGCACAACTGAATGCTGGATAAGACGTTTTCATATAATCAACTTTCATGAACTGAAAACACACCGTGAAAGGGTTCTTAGACAAAAACACGGACAACTCCCAGACCGGACAACGCCGTGGTAGCAACCTGTCAATCACAAGGTAGCCACGCCCTAAAGCGTTGTCTGGCTATTAGTAAGAATGCAAGTTTAAGGCACTTCAGCAATGGCTTCACTTTTCAGACACCGGAGTTGCCCACTGGTTTTTGTACAAGAGATGGGAATTAGTCAGTCTAAACAATCGTATTCACCATCACGTCACCGTCTGCCAAGTTGTACATGATCATGAAATGTTGTCAAGCTATCATGGACATGATATTGTTGAGGATGACTGGTGAGTGCAATACAACTCTAACACATGCAGGTTGGGCCAATTCAACAGCGAGACATTGAAGAGGATGAATAACTTCTCTGCGTCCTCATCACAAGCTGTAGGCGAAAAGAACAATAAGCCAGTATGCAGCTTACACAAAACTCTGAAGTCATGTCTGCGTGTGTACGTGAACACTTTGTTTGTGCCTGGGTGCTTATTTGTGTGGGTGCATTTGTGTGAATGTACAACAACTAAACAGATCCTTGGGCTGTTATGTAACCTTCAACGAAACACTATTCAGGAGATTATACAAAGTCTTCAATGTCTCAACAAGAAGCAACACAAGCACACGCCTAGACAATGACAAAGAGATACCGGTAGTTATACAGATAAGTACACACACACACACTCCCAAAATAAAAGTGCTCTGCTATTGGAAGTTAATACAGCATAGCTTATTGTCCTGTTGGATGACTGGGCTGCTGCCAAAGACACTTTGTCACTCATTTTGTTTGCAGCCTCATGAAACCTCCTATCTCCAGTGTAGCCTTTTAAATCTCTATTTAAAGAGTTGCTTTTTCTCCGACCGGCATATACCATTTTTGAAGGGATAAAAAAATGTATTGTTACACAATAGACTTTTTTTTTTACAGTAGACATTTTGACTTGGCATAGCAGGAAAAGCCCAAGTGGAGCTAATAGAATGAATGAAGGCTCTGTTCCATTTGTAAGCCTTACAAGAGAAGAAAAAGTAAGTACAGAAAAACAATAAAAATAATAATAGACAAATAAAAAATATTAAATAATAAAAATAATATCTATTAAATAATAATAAAGAACTGAAAATAAGAAAAGGTAAAAAAAAAACAATAACAATAATAAATACGTAGGGTTGCAACTAACGATCGCCTTTGTTATCGATTAATCTGACGATTATTCTCTTGATCAGTCGTTTAATTTCTTTAATGCATGAACGCAATCGATCTTTCCGAGGTTATATAGCTGGCTCAGTTTTAAAGCTACAGTGAAGATACAGTATACAAGGAGTCCATTGATTCCAGCCATGTCATACTAGCTTGTCGCAAAAAAGGTTAAATAGTGCTCCAAACTTGTGCTACATTTTGGCGAGGAAAAACTGTCATGGCCATTTCCAAAGGGGTCCTTTGACCTCTGACCTCAAGATATGTGAATGAAAATGGGTTCTATGGGTACCCACGAGTCTCCCCTTTACAGACATGCCCACTTTATGATTATCACATGCAGTTTTGGGGCATGTCATAGTCAAGTCAGCACACTGACACACTGACAGCTGTTGTTGCCTGTTGGGCTGCAGTTTGCCATGTTATGATTTAAGCATATTTTTTATGCTCAATTCCGCACCTGTGAGGGTGTCTGGACAATATTTGTCATTGTTTTGTGTTGTTAATTGATTTCCAATAATAAATATGTATACATACATTTGCTTAAAGCAAGCATTTTAGCCCACACCAATGTTGATAAGAGTATTAAATACTTGACAAATCGCCCTTTAAGGTGCATTTTGAACAGAACGAAATATGTGATTAATTTGCGATTAATCGAGATTAATCATGAACAATCATGCTGTTAATCACAATTAAATATTTAATCGATTGACAACCCTAGTCAGAAGACAGTGAAAATACCCATCCAGCCTCGTCCAAGGTGACATCCTCAGACGCCGCGTAGCCCCGTGTTTTCATGCTATGAAATAGATCTGAAAACCCACAGTATGCTACCTGTTCAGCACCAAACAGCAGACAGACACAGTTATCGACTAGCTGGTGAGCCAGATATTTCCCTTAGGAGCTGGTGGATACCAAACCAGAGCTAAACAGAGAGTGGGCACAAACAGGACTCCAAATGAAAGATAATGTTGCTCCGTAACGGCTAAGTTTGCCATATCAACTTAAATGGTGACAATAATGTAAGTGTTGTGTTCACAACTTGTTTCTGCTGCAGAACATCATTAACTGCATGTTTTAGCTTAAATGACAGCAGCATTGTAAAAACAGAGATGCATTGCCTTTTAAAATCATAGTAAAAAATGCTAACTGTTAGGATACTATCTTTACCTCTAGGCCTTTTTCATGAAAGCCATTTAGACGTACCAAGAAAAGCTCAGGTGTACAGTGTATAATAACATTAACGATGGATGAATTTCATGTAGCTGCTTCAGTTTCAGGGTCCTGGAATAATGTATTCTGGCTCACTGTCACAGCTCACTGGGACAACTGAAGAGCACAGAGCCATCGTTAATGTTATTAGCAACACCTCTGCTTTTATGGCAAGTCAAATGTCTGCTGTGAATGGAATCACCAGCAGTTTCCAACTACTGCATGTGTATGAGTGAATATTTTTCTTGTAGTGTAAGTGAGAGATGTTATTGTCTCTGCGCATTTAGATAATAATGTTGTTACCACACTAATCCTGTGTGTGTGTGTGGTTAGTCTCAGTGGCCATGTCAGTGTGATTTTCTTTCATATTTTTTTTCATTACAGGGATTGCCTATCAGCCTCCACAGAGGGACCTTGGTGTTGTGTAAATGGAACCTGGCCCACTGCAGTCCTGGCATTGGCAGCGGAGACACAGAGAGAGAGAAATAAAGAGAGGGGGTGGCGGTGCAAGGACGAAAACAAAGAAAAACTGTATCTGGCATTAAGGAAGAGACAGGAAGCGATAATATTTCTGTTGTGTCTTGACTTGAGGCAAGTAGTTTAACATGCTACTTTTAGGGCCTTGGCAAGCTGGCATTGAGAGAAGCACGGAGGACAGATGGAGAAGGAAATGGGGCAGTGGGAACAAACTGAGGAAATAAGAAACAATGAGAATGAAAGGGAAATAAAGAGAGAATGGCTGGCATTGCAATGTGGCACGCCATCAGTGGAGCTGCAGGGAACAGTTCCTCCAACAGTTTTGCCTGTCCATTCTGAACAAACAAGCCTATTAAGGACCATTAGTAACCGCAGCCTTTAAGTCGGCGGCAATTCAGTAGCACTTTTCCTTCTTATACAGTGAACTCACTTGGGGGCACAAAGTGTTTGACACAGTGGCCAATCATTTTGCCGGTGAGGACCATGAATGACCAAGCAAGAATACAAAGAACAAGAAGAGTAAAAAACAAGCTTTCAATTTAAGCAAGATGAGCTCCTATTCCACATATTCACTGTCCTTAAACATACAGTATATTTTAAATGAAAAAATGCAACTAATTTCAAACTTAAAGGTACAGTGTGTAGGATTTGGCAGCAGCTAGTGGTGTGGTTGCAGATTGCAACCAACTGAGTACCCCTCCGCTCACTCCTCCCTTTCCAAGACTGCGGTAACGTGACCCACCGAGTGCAAAACTGTGGTAGCGCCGTTCGCATCGCTCAGAGGCCATCCTTAGCATAATAACACTACTTTCGGTGTAACAGAAGTCAGACGGCGACCATCGGTACCACGGTTTTGTACTCTGTGGCTCACGTTACCGCAAGTTTCACAAGCTTGTCGGAGAACTACGGTTGCCTTCAGGTAACATAAAAACGTGAAAGGCTCTCTCTAGAGCCAGTGCTTGATTTGTCCGTTCTTGGCTACTGTAGAAACATGGCGGAACAACATGGTGGACTCCATGAAGAGGACCTGCTCCCTATGTAGATATGAAGGGCTCATTTTAAGATAACGAAAACACAACGATTCTTAATTTCAGGTGATTATACACTAATGAAAACATTGTTAGGAATAATATATTCCATTTCTGCTAAGAGATCCCCCTAAATGTAACTCACTGGTCATTTATGTACAAAAAGAACATTTCATGTCTATAATAAAAACTTAGCTCAGTCAGCACCCCTCTATCTTTCTCCTATCTACACCGATGTGTTTCAGCTGTTTTTAAATCTGGTAGTCATCCAGGATCAACAGTTACACACTTAACTCTCGCTTTAACGGCAATGGAGATTGAGAGAACAAATGAGTGGTAAGAGGGTGTAAGATTGACCAAAACACTGATCAATACTGTAAACTACTAGCTTACTAACACTAGTAGTGCTTCTACTGCTAGAAGAAAGTAGAAAAAGGGAAAGTTAACGTGACGTTTCCTCGTAGATCAGGGACACCATTGATTTTTTGGGGATCTAAAGGACAGAGTTGCTGGATTTTCACTGAAAAAGGAATATAACTTGTTGGAATCGATACTATACTTGATAGTGTAATAAATGACTGCAAATAATTTACTAACTCACAAAAGTGGATTTAGTGTGAAGTCACTCAACCTTTAAATAGATATGTGTGTGTGTTCCTACATTGCTTTATCTGGACTGACCAAAATATTTTTCAACATGTCTGTCCTCTCTGCATTCTACCTGAAACTCTGCCTTCAGGCTGTCCAGGAACAGCATCAAGATCCTGGTCCAGATGTCAAAAAGCCTTGACGTAGACGGAGCCACCAAACTGAGGTGCTGGTCACGGTTTCCTGGATTGCATGTGTAGCTTTGTGTCAGGCAACAGCTGACATCTTAGCCATGCCAAGAGCCACTTTTGGCAGGACTGTGAAGGGAATGATGGCTATCCTCCGAGGAGAAATTCACTTTCTCAGGCCAGAGGGGATGGGGGACAAGCTTTGCTCGCCTGTGTTGGCCCAGGGGAATTGAGGTCCGCAGTCTGGTGCCACATCAGGATTCTCCCTCGGGCGGAACAACAGAAGAAATGCCATGTGAACCCTCGGTGCTACACTGCAGGGTGTCTGTGATGCCAGAGGTGCATTGCCAGGTGTTTACATTACCAATGCAGCATCCGTGCAGGACACACTTGTCCTCTGCAGGTCCCCTTTGACAAAAAAGGGCCTGTATCCACCAGATGCCTTTATTTTTTTTGTAAGGAGCCTGTGAAGAAACCCACACCTGCAGCATCCTGTTTCAGTCATGACCCAACTGTCAGCCTGTGGGAGGTAAAACCCGTCTCTGTCAAAACACACTCAACCTCAGGAGACATGGTGAACTGTGCATTGGTCATTTCGCTTTTAAAACACTAATATTAATTAGGGGTGTAATGATATGTTTTTACAACGATACGATACATGTCACTTTCCATGGTTCTGATACGATTCAAGCACGATATTTGGCTCATCTAGAGCAATACGATATGATACGATTCAATGACTTGAAATTGATACAGTAACTTTTTTTTGCCAAAAATTCAATCAGTGCGACTGTGAAATAAATACCTGGATACTGGACAGTGCAGGTCAGGAATACTCAAAGTTTTTCTTGTAAGGGAATCAGGGATGAATTAATTATGGATATAAGCAAGTAAACAATTAATGGCAAATAGTGCTAGAGTTACCTGGGCGTTCGGTGTTAGCAATCCTGTGGCGTCGGTGCAAAAGATTGATTGTGTTGCCGTCGTATTTTATCTCGCTTTTGCATATTCTGCAAACAGCGAGCGATTTATCAAGGACATCTCCGTTTTTGCAAAAGCCCAAATGTTTCCACCTGCCGGACCTTAAATGTGGCTTGAAAATCCCTCTCTCGTCTGGCTCTTCCCGCAATCAGCTATGCTTTGTTTTGTTGTCATCATTCTGAGAATGGCACTGCTGGCGAATGTCAAAGGCGTCATACACAGAGAGAGTGAAAAGTAGTAACATTTAACATTTCTTTATGATTAAAAGTGCTAAAAATACATCCATATAACATTTGTCGTTCGTAAATACAAGGTGCAGATTCTTAGTATGGTTACAATACATTATTTACCTTGCAATTTGATTTTAGATTGATATACGTCCCCGTGAAGGACAGCTTGCAGAGTACTCATTAATGTAGTTGTATAGTAGGAATTTAAATCGATACATAGATGTAGTAGATGAATTGTTACACCCCTAATATTAACTCTTTCCCGGCATTTTAATAAGCAGGCCAAGCTGAAGCTTGTTACAACTAACACCATGCCATGGAGGAGCATCATTTATCTTTGGCAATCATCTCTCTGAGGGCGGTGGATATCCAGCCTCTGTTTGCCCCTAAGGTGACAGAAGCGTGCTGCATCCTCCACAATGTCTATGCAGCAGAAGGTGATGGAGGAGGAGGAATGCCTAAGACGATGCGAATGAGAATGAGCTGTCAGGAAACGGTTCCTGAGCAACAGCATGCATGTCCACTCCTGCAGAAGTGCTTGCACGCCTGAGTCAGCATGATACATCTAGAGGGCAAACTCTTCCAGATGTCCATTATCACTCTTCCATTAGATGGTTACTGTACACTCAATGTTCACGTTCAGTGCTACCCGCAATCCAAGATTTGAATCTCTTATGCACTCAGTACTATACATCAGTATGAGACTCTGCTGATAATGTAAACAGATCATCAGAGAACCGCTTAACAAAATCCTGCATATAGCTCCCCAGAGTTCAGGGCTGACCCCGTTACATACATTAATTTTTTTATACCCACACCCAGCATACAGAACACAAACATACTGTAGGATACCGAAGGTAATGAAAATATTAATTACATAATAAGGAGCAGGGGCCACTCTCTGGCTTCAGTTAAGCCTTAGTTGTCCTTGGATTGTTGTCGTACAAGGCCTCTTGATTAATGGAATAATCAATCTCCCTTGAAGAAGGAAAGCCTCTACTTCTTTGAAGACGAAAGGGGAGGAAATCAACTTTACACTATGTAGTCCGGAACATCCCATTAAAATTCAACTTTGTTTTGCTGTGATGATTTGAGACGTCATGAAGGAGTCCAACAAATAAAGTTGGCCCGGTTCAGCCATTGGCCATTTCATTCAAATCTATCACGAACTTTTGGAGTAATCTTGGTCACAAACAAACAAACAAACAAACAAACCAACAAACCAACGCCGGTGACAACATAACCTCCTATAGGCCTTTGGCCTTGGTGGAGGTAATGATTGTCCAACTCACTGTTGATTTTATTTATTATATATTCACTTCAATGCACTTCACATAGCATTACACTGCAGAAAGGGGCGAAAATTAGCGTTGGGGCTGATACATACCCATGACTACTGCAGAGTCATTTATCACTGGAATGAATGCTGATTGTAACCTTTCCCACTTAAGACAAAACCGATATGTTAGTGGGTGTTAGTGGGTTTTTTTTGTCCAGTGGGAAAGGGGCTTTAGAATGATTAGACCATTTATCAGTGTTTTGTTTACTGTATCCACTAATGAGGTGTCACTACTTTAGACTAATCACGCAGTATACTGAACCCTATAAAGTGTGTGTATGCGTGTGCATGCGTGTGTGATTTCACGTGTGTGTTTGGCTGGTCTTCAAAAGCGAGAGGATTTGGCTGAAGGATAGAAACCATAGAAACCCCTCTGTATCTTGCTGTGCCTGTCTGTCTGTCCCTCTCTTTGTGTGTCTGTCCTTTCCTTTTTCACCTCCACTCTTTTTGCTGATGGAAAAAAAACAAATCCGTCCCTCTTTTGTTGACTAATCTCTTCCACTCAATAACATCTGCTTTCTGAACTACAGTACATTAACCTCTGCTTTACAGTTGTCTGCCATCAATAATTCAGCTTTGTGTATACAATGTGTATAAATAATACAAGAGAATGATATAGATTGTGTTAATTTGAATGGTATTTTTTTTACATGGCATTATTTCTACTTTAATTAAGTTAAAAGTTGTTCTTTTTTAAATTTGCAGTTGCAGCACAAACGTACACAATCACACTTCTCGCTCTAATAACACTGCTGTATGCATAGGTGTCATGTGTGCATGTTCCAAAGCACAAAAGTGTTCAATTAGCGCGGCTGCTTCATTAGGAGATCATTACACCGAGACGCCTCTGGTCTCTTGTCATTTTTTCTCCTGTCATCTCTCTTCCTTCCTACAACTCAGACACGTACTTCCTCCAGTCACTGTCAATCCAAATCTTTTCCCTCTCACTGTACAATGCTTACCTCTACAGTAAAAGGTTTCCTGTGAGGCTTGACACTGATGTAGCGTCAAGTTACTAGGTTTAGCTGAACTCACTTGCTCCACGGTGTGATTTCTATTCTCTACCAGTTCATACAATGACACCTACTCTGAAAAAAAACCTTTATTATCTGAGATATATAGAAGCGATAGTGTTAGGGGTGGATATACAGATACAATATTATCACGATACTTAAGTCATGATACAATCTTATTACGATTTTAAACATTTTGCGATATGCTGAGTATTGCTATAAGATATATTGCGATATATTACCTTTTATTCAACTGCAAATTACACAGTTTGTCAACATCTGTTTTATCTAATAAGATACAGTTTTCACTCTGTTCATCTCAGAGTTTTCATTCACATATCTTGAGTTCAGAGGTCAAGTGAACCCTTTTGAAAATAGCCAATGTTCCTGAAAGTTAGACTCCATTCAGTAGACTGTAAAATTCAACCAGAAAACGGCTAATAGCCTTCGTAGAGTGACAAACTTGGTGATTATTCCATTTGGGTTCATTTATAAAAAAGTACTGATTAATGCAACCCCCATTGACCCCTATAAAGGAATGAAATGAAATGATTGGGATCAACTTCAACATGGAAGTGAGTCATAAAGGTAGGATAAATGACTATTAGCAGAAGTCACTGCCCCTCTTATGACAGAAATACCACTTAAGCTTAATGCGGAGCATCTTGTAGTCCCGAGATGAGACCAGCTGTGAATGCACATTGTATTTCCATTTTGCAGAGCACTTGGAACTCTACACTATCTAAACATTACATACCAGAACATATAAATAAATACGTGAATAAACAAACTCACTGAGCCTCTGGCATAAGATGTGCTTAGCCCCCACAGCTGATGACATCTTAAGTGATAACATGAAGAGAAAATCATACTGAGGGAAAATGAATAACTAAATTACAAATCAGAGCGTTATTTTATAGAATAATAGGCAGGAGCGAAAACGCATCATGCTCCCCTCTGTGTGTGATAAACCACAGACTTCAATCATCTTCAATTATACCCTTCAGTAAATGCATACAGTCATGCTATATAGCAGTTATTCTATAAGCATATGACCTAATTTACATGTTATAGCACAGCCACTTTGTTGCATTTTGTTGCTGGTAAATGCTTCTCTTGTGTGTTGTATGTTGTAGGCTTAAGAGTGTACTCCACTAATTATATCCACACGTATGCATGGACTTGTTTTTTTGGCCCAGATTCTTACACAGTATAAACTTGAAAGCTGCTATATACTTTTTCCTTACGGCTCCAATGATCTAGAACGAAAAAAAAAACAACAACATTATTTTCTTCTTCTATCACAAACTCGCTATTAAGAAACATGATGTGACAAAAATAATTCTTACCATGCATGTGTTTGCTATTGTGAGAAATACATGATTTTATGATATATAATTATCTCTTATCGGTCTTATTGATAACATATTTATGTAGACGAATATCTTTTTTTATAAATAATACATCCACAGGGCCTTTAGAATGGTGCCAAATAAAAGTATGACTTTTCCTGAAAAAAATGATTATGATTGTGAATTAATCATTTAAAAAAATGTTGGCGGGTCCAGAATGAATGTTTTGTTTATCTCTGTGGAAGATTTCAGACGTTTGGTTCACACTTCTAACAAGGCTTGTGAGCCAATAGTAAAACGACGTTGGTATCACGTGATATCTCTGGGTCGTCAGTTAGTGTGGAAAAAAACAGATAAATGGCTGAGATTGACGGTAGGTGCCCGGCAACGACTTGTTGTGTAGTAAATGCAATAGAACGGGGGAGGGAGAATGCGACATCTAGTGGCTGAATGTTATCAAAGTTATCAATAACACCTCAAAAACTCAAGACAACTGATTTCTTAACAAGCTGCATATCCTTTTTTCCCTCTATATTAATATCACCTATCCCTTTATGTGTTATTTTTAGCGCTTGTATTCTCTAGTTAATGTGATATTGTATTGCTCGTTGAGCAGTTTTAACCAGTTCAATGTAAATTCTATAATTCACCTGCGAGTGACCCGAACAGCTTGAGATTCGTCGACAAGTCAGGTTCTCATGCTTTGAATCTCTGTAGCAAAAATAATTCTGTAGATTAAGAAGGAATCTTAATCTCATGATAGGGGAATCAAACTAATTACTTTCCCTCCCTTCATATCTCTATGTGTTTTTCTTTCTCTCTGCTACCAGAAGTGAAGATTATTCTCATTGCAGCCTCCTCTCGCTCCCTCTCGCTGAGCTAGCGTGCCACAGACTGTGAAGTAGGACATTAAGCTATCTGATTGTTGTCAATACGTTTGTCTGTCCTCTCCTCTTTCCTCTCTATTTGTCCTTTATTTTCCCCGCTGCATGCATAGACCTCTCTCGGTCTCGGCCAGGCTCCACTATCAGCGGTTGTTTGATGTTTATTTTCCTATGTAGATGTTCTCTTCCGCTGCTAATTCATCACAACATGATATTTTGAGTGTCCTCTTTAAAGTTGATTTGCGCGCATATCATAAAGCTTGGTGATAAAACTGTAATGTCACAGAGAGCATACACCATTACATCTACTATTGCAGCATCTGGGAAACACTGAGACCTCTCATTTCCTTAAGCATCAGCTTTTCAGTGATTCAGGAAAAGCTGCGACATTTCTTCCAAATTAAACCGATTTTAAATTCATGTCATGGTCACCCGGCTCATTACACATATGGTATGTTCACATTATTCTGATGTTACCAAAGTGTCACTGCCTCCTCCATCTTCCTATTATGTGACGAGTGGCTGCAAGGCTGACAAATACGCAGCTGCTAAGGGAAAACAGGTTATAAGGCAGGAGAACGCGTTTACATGCACTGTGATAACCTGGGAATGCTGGAAAACTACGCAGTCTGGCATCTCCCCTATATTTTTTAACCAAGGCTGGCACATTTACGCATACGTTTCTTGATGATATATTATGCTGCAGCCCGAAAGTTTTTTTATTGTTGGTGGTAGCATTGACACTGAGTGAGCGGACATGGTCTGTAGTGAGAGAGCTCACTGTTTTTCCACATGTGAACGTGTCTACATTTTTTAAACTGATTTATTTATGTACTCTTGCTGATTAGTTTCTCTTTCAGGACTTTGAATTGAATTGTTTTTACAAGTCATCCAGCAGCACTGCTTACATAGCTGTAATTTCTATGTCTTAAAGGTGTAGTCCAGTGATTTTGTATTGTGTGCAGCAAAGACAGATACATCCTGACTTAAGTCTCTAGTATAGGTTAAACTCAAGTGGCAACATCTGGTGCTGAGAAATGAAGCCAATGCGTAAGCGCCAAAAACTGCAGATCCTCAAATTGCCACTTTAGGCCTGCTCCAAAATGCGAGTCAATCCCTATAGAACTTCATGATAAAATAGCTAAATTTACATCAGAAATAAACATATTTATAGCCTGGTTTTGGTCTCTAGAGTTAATATCCCTGTTCATGACAACTGTGCAGGGGGTGGATTTTTATACAACTCACCCATTTAAATTATATTAAGGCTTAAAGTTAGGCATAATTGAAGGTATGGCCTAGGGATGTTAATATTTAACCATTTAATTGTTAACCGACATTAAGAATATTTACCGATTAATGCTTTCAGTTTAATGATCAAAAGAATATTAAAAATGAAATAAAAAGCTGAGCAAAACTCAGAGCAGAGAACTTTAAAAAGAGAATAGCTGGTCCACCTTAACAGCCCACCTTAAGCTCCAAAGACCATTCACCTCCATTTTTGGATTAGCCGGGAGTCAGGCTGTGTCGTCACTGCCAAGATGGAGACGGCCAGAACCATCCACTTTGAGCTTCACAACGGCTTTCCAGAAACCTATGGGTGACGTCCATATTTTATACAGTCTAAACTCAAAAAACACTGCATCCTACATTTCCCATAATGCAACTCAATGCCATCTTTAATCATTCATTGTAATGCAGGATTTCTGTTTGTAGTCTCCAAGCCCAAGCTGACATAACCCTGATGGCATCACTATGACATCACCAGGGTTATTTTTTTAAACTTTGGAAAGCTCCCTCCAGAGCCACAAGTCACAGACATTACACAACTGTTTGAACAGACTGTTTGAAATACTCCTTGTGATGTCATTTTAGAAATTGGTGCCTTTAAGACATTGGCGCATGTGCACATGTAAAAACCCCTTTGAAACCAGCCCAAAGAATATTGTTTTGCCAGCAGAGATCTATTTTAAGTGTTTTTTTTTTTCTCTTAATCCCTTACCCCAGCCAGTTCAGGAAACCAGGATTCTTGTTTACATGACTTTAAAATAAATTAGGTTACTGCAAAAAAACAAATCCTGCAATAACTTGATAATTCTTAAATGTGCTGATTGTCAGCGCACAATATTCTGTCTGGGGTTTGTTCCACCTGTGTTCAAACGGGCGCTGCTGTTTGCCACCCACAGGTGCATTATGAATGCTATTATCTGTCCGTGTCGACCCATCCTGTCTTCCACATGCTGGGGAATGCCACTGTGAGCCTGACAACGAATTAAGCAGGTAGAAACAAAGATGGAACACAACCTTCAGGTCCTCATTTGTTTGCACGACACACCTTTATTTCACAATGTACCCGAAACCCCACAAGTTGCCACAAGCCAAACACAGCATCTATCATTATGGAAACAAAGTGGTATGCATGTTGTGCAACCTGAGTTTGATTCATAAGGTTTTTAAAAGCTGTTTTCTGTGGAACTGGTGGTTCTTGGTAATACACATGATCTTGAAACAGAGATGTAGTTTGGCATATCTATAGACAGTCAGCTTCATTTCAGTTTGTTTTATATAAACTAGGGCTGCCAAAGTTAATGCGATAATAACGCGTTGACGCAAATTCGTTTTAATGCCACTAATTTCTTTAACGCATTACCGCAATCGATATTTGGGAGGTTGTAGTGGGCTCAGGTTTAAAGCTAGAGTGAAAATACTGGTATCATATGAGACTTGAAAACCTAAGGAATCCAATAACCTAAGGTAGCAACCATGTCACACTAGCTTGTCAGTAAGGAGGCTAAATAACGCTCGAAACATGCACTACATTTTGGCTTGGAAAAACTGTCATGGCCATTTCCAAAGGGGTCCCTTGACCTCTGACCTCAAGATATGTGAATGAAAATGGGTTCTATGGGTACCCATGAGTCTCCCCTTTACAGACATGCCCACTTTATGATAATCACATGCAGTTTGGGGTAAGTCATAGTCAAGTCAGCACACTGACACACTGACAGCTGTTGTTGCCTGTTGGGCTGCAGTTTGTCATGTTATGATTTGAGCATATTTTTTATGCTAAATGCAGTACCTGTGAGGGTTTCTGGACAATATTTGTCATTGTTTTGTGTTGTTAATTGATTTCCAATAATAAATATATACATACATTTACATTAAGCAAACATATTTGGCCGCTCCCATGTTGATAAGAGTATCAAATACTCGATGAATCTCCTTTTAAGGTACATTTTGAACATATAAAAAATTGGTTTGTAACTTGCAATTACTCGCGATTAACCACGGACAATCATGTGATTAATCGCGATTAAATATCTTAATCGATTGACAGCCTTACAAACAACAGGTCACAAAGCTGTGTTTTCATATTAAATTATCCTGTTCTCACCTGTCCAAACTAACAAGTAAACACTCAAATATTCTGCTTTAAACATGTTTGGTTTGAACACGTGCCTTACTTTGCTATTTGAAGAGGACAAACAGCAGTAGCCAGAGTGTTTACACATCATATGTGAGTGCAGGTGTGAATCTCAGAATAACACCTGTAGGGTAAATGATAAGTGGTGATGCCAGTCACCTCCTGGAAATCTCGTCTTTCCTTTCCATCCTTTAACTTAATGTGCAGCTTGGTGATATGTCTGTTTTTAGACACACAGCTGCTGGACAAAACAGCTTGACTTGTTACTTTAAAATGAAACAGAATAGAACATGGTGCACCATGGCCACGGTAAATAGTTGTTTTGGTTTTAAACTGAACTGGATACTCTGAACACACTTCTGATCAACAGTTTAACCACTAAAATTACAAGGTAAATTAAAGTCAGTAGTGAAATGTAACTAAGTACATTTACGCAAGTACTGTATTTTAGTACAATTTTGAGGTACTTGTACTTTACATAAGCATTTTCTTTTCCTGGCTCTTTCTACTTCTACTCCACTACATCTCAGAGGGAAATATTTAATACTTTACTTTCATACAATTATCTGACAACCATTGGTTACTGTAAGCCATGACCCACGATCATGCAAAAACATGTCATGGTTCCAGCTTCACAAATATGAGAGCTTTTCCTTTTCACAATTTGTATTTATTTTTAATGATTTTTTACGATTTGTTGGGCAAAACAAGCATTGTGAAACCATCACTTTGGGCTCTGGGTAATTATGACGCCATTTCTCACTATTTTTTGAACTATTTTTTATAAACCAAACAATCAAACGATTAATGGAGAAAATAATCAGCTGATTAATCCATCACAAAAATAATTATTAGATGCTGTCCTATACAAAGTGGTTAAAAAGTAGCTCCATCTCAACCAGCTATAACTACAACTATCACTATATAATGATATATTACCGTATATTTATACAATATATTGCAGGGGATTCTTTTTCTGCATTGAGTACTTTAAATACTTAAAGTGCATTTTTCTGATCATACTTACATAGTTTTATTTAAGTAACATTTTCAATGCAGGACTTTTATTTGTAACAGAATATTTTTATAGTATGGTATTAGTACTTTTACTTAAAGGCAGAGTTGAAGATGTTATCCAGTCTACACTATTTGTTATATTGGTTGAAATGGTCTTTACACCCCGACAGCGATCCATTACTTATGAGCTCTGAAGAAGGACCGGAAAAGAACCGTCATCTGTAGTTGCTGTAATCCTGTAAAAATGTCTACAAATCACTGCCTTGGGGTCCGCTTGGAAAGAACCAATCAGGCATGCACCAGCCTGAACTCAAAGCGCATTGCTGTCGCAAGTTTACTGGAGTATGGAAGAGGAAACTCAGCCCTGCAGTAGCACTGCCGCGGTTACTTGTCATGAGGTAGGGTTGTTGGGTTTAGAGTTGGTTAAAAGCAGGTAACTATGGCAACAATAGACCATGGCATAAGTCTGAGGTGTCTTGATATCGAAGTGTCCTTCTGAAATCTATAATGCGCACAGACTTTCACAACAAGGAGTTATTTATATGTTTAAGGCTGTTTGTGGTTTTGAGTGCATGTGTGTGTTTGTGCAAATGTGTGTGCAAGTGAGGGTTAGTGTGAGTTCAATGAAGCTACAGACCAAGACATCACGGACAGCCGAACATGCCTCGCAGCCTGAGGCTACTATCACACAGCTCACAAGAGGTCAGCTATTGCCATCGACTTCCCGAAAAATGTCAATAGGCAAACACAAAACTCTAATTGGGAAGGTAGAAGAATGCCAGACTGAATATGTCCAGCCACTGACATATCATTGTTTTTGTACCAAAACCAAGTAACCATTTCATGTTGTTGTAGACTTTCGCAGGCATTGTATGAGACAGTAAGCAGGTCGACAGGATGGTTTCACGGTTTGTGAGGCCACCTCGCAATAACAATGTTGGACTGCTCATATGTATATATATATATATATATATATATATATAGCAATAAACGCTCAGCTGCTTGGGTGCAACATTCAGCCACTGACCCTTCACTCTAGCCGGAGGGCAAAACAGAATTTCAGCATTTAGTTGACACGACACAAAATGCTATAAGACCGCCAAACTGTGAGCGATTTTTAGATTCAGTCACGTGCATTCTACAGTGTATTGAGTACATATTTGATAAGCTGTTGTAGTGATACCACACAATGCAGGTATATGGCACAGCGGCCATGATAGAGAGATAGATCAATAAATAAATGAACAAAGTGATCGATATTAAGGCGTGGAAATCAAAAACAACACAGACTTAAAGAAAACAAAAATGAGACCTACCCTTTGTAGACCTACCTGAAAAAAAGTTTTTGCACCAGTATTACATAGATAGTCATGGCACGGAAGCCAAGACAGAGAACGTGTGTGACAATAGAAGTTGATTTAATTTGAGATAGGCAGACAGACATGGTACGGTGGTCATGTTGGACCGACAGACAGACAGACATGGTACGACAGCCACACAGAGAGATAGATCAATAAATAGATAAAGGGGTCGGTAGGAAGGCGCAGCCACCAAAAACAACACAGACTTAAAGGAAATACAAATGGGACCTACCTTTTGTAGATATACCTAAACAAGAATCTATCTATCTACTGTGAGGTTGTATTCTGGAGCTAGGTACCGAAGAATTTCTCTATATGTTGTGATTGTGTATGTGACAATGAAACTTTATTAGAGATAGACAGACAGATATGGCACGGCAGCCATGAGAGAAAGATAGAGAGATAAACAAGGAAGCTATATAGGTAGGTGTGGCGGCCAACCAAAAACACAACACAGACCTAAAGAAAATAAAAAGAACACCTACCCTTTGTAGATCTACCTGAAAAAAAGAAAGAAAAGAAAAGACATTGTTACACTATAATTATTCTAAGCTGATTACATACATAGTCATAGCACGGCGGCCATAATATAGAGATAGATACATAGACTCTATAATTCATCCACCTGCCATACATTGCTGTCGGACTAATGTCCTTCTAGTCTCTATGTACTAATGTTGTAGTACTCAAGATTTTAAAGGTCTCCATCTCATCCCGGAATCGACCATATTTTTATTCCGTCTCGTCCTCGGACAAAGAGAATTTTATTTCAAGACCACAACTGAGGGGAAATCACTGAATTGCCTGTGCGTTGTCTTATTTACTATCATCATGACTGTGATTGCTCACTGAAAATAAAGGGACATTCCAACACATAAAATTAACCTCTGCAATGCCTTTTGATTATTTTATCAAGATATTTCTCATAGTACACTTATACACACACATATACATACAGTATGTATGGCAATAAAAGATGAAGAGGAATCTTCATTTTTGTTTTCTGTGAGTGTTTTTATGGGAATGTGGATCTTTCAGATCATTTCGAGGAGTGCCTCTGTTTTCCATGTTCCACATTTTATCGTAAGTGTGTCCTGCAGTGTGGGACTTGAACAGGTCTGGTCATGGTCTTGACTTGGTCTTGATTATGCTGTGGTCTCGGTTTAGGTGGCCTTGACTACAACACGGCTATGTACTGTACTGTACAGTATAACAACATTTTGTTCTTCAAGCTGCAGCATAACAGACTGACATTTTAATGCTATATTCATAATGTTGAATGTTTTACTTTGATATAATCTCACCTGGAACAATGACCATAAACACAACAGTATAACCTTCCTGTCACGATCCAAAATAGCTACAAAACTGTAGAATTCACCACAATACTATACACCAAACTTCATCCACTGCTCATGAAAGCATTGTGCAATAATGTATACAATATTTGCAACAATGAAATGACTGTAAATGTACTCTAACGCTGCTTACATAAAGATAGCCGTTAACCGGATCATCCGAGTCTGGTTCAACCCACGATTACATCTCTTCAGTCTTCTGGAGGCTCGTAAAGATTACAGTTGGATTAACATTTATAGCGTGAGGTTTTTGCATTGCCCAAATTGCTAAGTAGCCCAATAGTGTGAACTCCTTTATTCAGTCATGGAGAACTTCTAAAAATATCCCAAGACTGTATCATTAGTTCTCTTCTTCCATAAAACCCCCCCACATGACAATTTTGTTAAAAATCTGCCATGTTTAGGTCACTACTGCGTAAGCGGCTCTGTGTTCTTCTTGGTCAGCACTAAGAGGAGTTTGCTACTTTGTTCAGATTATACAGGGACTCCCCAGACACCCATCACTGCTCAGATGTTATGCATTATGCAGGGTTCAGTGTGTGTGTGTGTGTGTGTGTGTGCGTGTGTGTGTCCGCACAAACACAGCTTGGAGACATCAAGGTCAGAGTTAATTCAGTGGTGCTCTGATCTTGAAAACACACACACACACACACACGCACGCACGCACACACACACACACACACACACACGCACACACACACACACATGCACACTCTTGTTCTGTCAGTTTTTTGATCACTTCTTAAGACCATATAGACGAACATACACCCACACGCAATCCATATAGTTGCCTTTACACAAAAAGTAAATAGATAAATAATTATTCATGTTCACTTTGAAAGGTTTATCGGTCACTGTTATTCCTCATTTTACATTTGCAGCATTGGCCCTGAAATTGTGTCTGATTTTCGGATGGGTGGATCAACACACACAGAAGACTCTCCTCTGAAATAACCAAAAAAAAACTGAGAAGCTTTAAAAAAATAATAATAGAATGATGAGCAACTGTATGAGTAAAGATATTTTACCTACAGTATGCCTCTGAAGAGACTAGCAAATTGGCTTTACAGCAATGTGGAGTTAATTATCTCCGCAAGGCATAAGCCTGGAGGGGATCATATGTTCAGCCGTGTGTGTGCGCTTGTGTGCGCGTGTGTGCGTCCACAGTTAATCTCTCACACTGGACCCATCAGCCATGTATTTTTTGGGCACATTAATGACTGTGTGCTCAAGGACCTCTCATGGTTGCGGTGATTAAAGGCTATTTTTTCCACTGTTCTGTTTTATACCGTAATTGACGGCTAACTCCTCACTCAAGTGATTAACAGCTGCTCCAGTAGCAAAAGGTATTTCCGTCAATCGGCTAGGTTAAAAACAAGCCTTATGGTACGTGTACACAGGGGCGTTTTTTGGCACGAGGGATCGCCTCGCTTCCCAGCATTGGACGCTTGCTTGGCTGACACTAGGCACTAGGTACCAGGCACCTGATTGGACGAACGCTTCCCCTCGTGGGCTGCTGTTCCCAGCTTTTCAAAAAAGGAACCTTTTTTTCTTGAATGTTATGAAAATAGTTCAACGAAATGTGTTTCTGAAAACATTTTAAGCGAGAAATGATGCAGTTGCTGGATCTGTCTTCATTTTATTCAACAACGATTAGTATAAAAGGATTTGTAGCCTAGACCTGAAATTTTGCAAATGAGGAGCTCTGAGATTCAAGTCTTCTCTGTTTGGTAGCAGAGAGGGAGACACACCTGGAAGAGATTCTTTTTTTTTTTTTTTTAAATGTCTTTTTGGACCTGATGGCGAGGCCAAGTTCTCATCTACTCGCGACAGAAAACATTTACTGTAACAGTCCCTGCAGAGTTTCCTTTAACTTGCGCCCTCAGCCTGCCCCCATGCACATAATAAAACTTGCGTACATACAATAGGATGGGATTTTTGCTGTTTTTCATCATAAACATGGTCTTTTTCATTCCGGCAATCATTTTTATAAAACTATTTTTTTATAAACTCTTCGAATTCTTTGTTTAACTGTATTTTCTCTCTTACACTTTGGCACAGTGAGTGAGAGCTTATGGGTTTTTAAACGCAACCTCATCTACTTTGTAGTTTGAAGTTGCTATTTTTTCCTGCAGACTCATCTAATTTGTATTTGACATCATAAGATAAATATGAGGCTAAAACGCTCTGAGACAGAGAGATAAATAGAGAAAGTGAGAGAGTTTTTTGTGAGTGCAGCCTTTGTGAGAGATACTCACCCAAGCTAACCCCATCTTTCAGATCCCCACATTGCCTAACGCTCCACCTCTCCTCTGCTACCTTTTCTGCTGCATCATTTCTGTCAGTCTGTCATTTTGTCTTTTCGTGTCTCTTTGCCTCACCCCTTTCCTCCAGTCCACAGAGAAAGGCTGCACTTTCTTTTATAAATCTTCTTGCTTTAAATGTCACCTGTTACACCTCTGCAGCCAGAGAAGCATCTCCTGTATGGACAGAAAGGACACACTATGCTTGGGTACACATATTTACACATAGAGTAGACTATAGTGCGTGGGTAAATTTGACAGAAAGTTTATATTTCACCCCTTTCTCATTCTCAAGGCGTCAAATAACGACGCTTTGTCACACCCCTCTGCGTGTGATACCGACGCACAAGAACGAGAGTGCTTTAGGTTATCGATACAGTGTTCATGTCCTTTTTGTAAAATAATTAGAGAACTGTTCATCATAACTGTTTTTATTTGTGACCAAACAATATTAATGAAACGTTATTTAAACGATTTCTGAATCTGCTCTTCTGATTTATAGAACATCATTTTACAGGGCAAACATTTCCTGAAGGATTTAATGTTCAGACGAAGACTGTGATAAATAATAAAAATATGAATTTAGTGTTTTAGTGACACTGCTCCTAAAACCTTAATAAACAGCTCACACAACTCAGCTCTGCATGCGTACCTGCCTGTCTGGCTGTCTGGTGTTGATTCCAGACTATAGACACCCTAGAGTGATACTATAAATAACACAGGAAAGCACTTTAAGTATTAACTCTATATACAAACACACCACCTTAGTAATGGTACGTACGTAATTACTAATAGTAGTAATGGACACTGTTTACTATGCTTGTTTTATTGGTGCAAATGGCCCCCATCTGTAGATATGCACTTTTTAATGATACAGCACAATTTTATAATTTATAGCAAATTATTTCGCGGACCCTCTGACAGACCCTCGGACCCCTGGGGGCCCCCAGACCCCACTTTGAGAATCACTGATGTAGACGGTCTGAAAAGCTTAAATGTCGATTACACGTAACGTTATTTCTGAAAAAGCAAACTCTATAGGTGAAACATATTTTTTTTATAATTTTCCAGGCTTTCATTTTTTTCTCATTACTTGCTTAATCAGTTATTGAGTGGAGTAATGTAGTGCACACTTTTTCAACAATTCTGCAATTTTAACTGCATTACCACAAAACTGTTCACTGTGCACATGTTCACTTTGTGCTCTTAATCCTCCCCAAGCATGTTACTCAACTCAAGTTACTAAGCTAAAGCAACCCCACTCTGCAAGTTCATTTTCATGCCGTACTGAATTGAACTGCATGAATAATGCTTTGAGCCACAGTACGTTAGTTACAGTGACTAAAGCATACATTATTTTTAGTAAAGAGGCAATCTACAGTATATACTGTTAAGCTTCAGTCTTATGATTAATGGATTGGTAAATAATCTTGTACACAAAGAGTGATTACTGCCGTCCAACCGTCTCATCAGGGTGATGTACGCGGCTAAACAAGCTTAGTCAATATCATCAACTCTCCAATTAGACGAAGGCACTATCTTAAGGCTGACAGCTCTTTCAAAGCAGCATTTCAGACACGTTTTGCAAATCGGAGCCCAGCATCAGACAGCACTGTTCTATTAAAGTGTCTTCTCAAACAGACTCAAAAGAGAAACACATTCTCAAAAAAAACATATCTTGGGGGTGATTTCACTTTGTTTGCACATGGGTTCCCTGCCTGCCTGCCTATCTACTACTGAGGACTTTTCAAACTTTGTCTGCTTGTCAGAGAAATGTCGGCTGTGCTATGTTTGTACTTTTGCCACTGTTGGCAGTTCTGACATGTGAATAAAGTTGCGTCACTGATCCTTGATGCAAATACAGTCACATCACATACGCATACACACGCACCAACCACCTAAAAGTTCAAAAATCCATGTTCACGTGGGTGTTATGTGTCTGTTCAAACGGCTGTCTACAATAGAGACTATCACACACAATGAATTAGTCACTATTTTTGTCCCTAACAGAGATGTTGCGAGATGCAGCTGCGACAAAGATTTGTAGAGATGAGCGTAGAGTGGAAATGGAAAGGTGGAAAGAATGGCGAAGGAAAGGGGAAAGGAAAGCAGAAAATAATCTGTAAATAACTACATAATAACTATATGTTTGCTAACAACAATCAGTCAAGGTTATGGCACCTAATTACTCAAGATCACCTGAACACAAAGCTGTTAATATAACTATATTTCTTGACTTTACAAGTTCAGGATGACCTCAAATGCATCATTAAGAAAACCCCCAGATCCCCCAGACTAATCCGGTTGATGTTCGCACTGTTGTTGAGTTTTTAACAATAGACTGTATAAAATATGGACATAGTCTCCGTGACGTCACCCATAGGTTTCTGAAGAGCCGTTGTAAAGCTCAAAGTGGGTGGCTGGCAGGCACTGCGGATTTGTGACGCGCTTTGTGACGAAAATCATATGCAGACACACTTTGACTCTCACTACACTCAATAAGGCTAATTATATCACTGGTACAGGCGATGTAATGTAAAAAAACATTCTTCAGTTATTTTATTCTTAATATGTTATTTTATTTTTTTCTCCACAACCATCTGGTGACCCCCGGGAATTATGACGCGACCCCATTAGGGGTCCCAACCCTCAGGTTGAGAACCACTGCTTTAAAGGACACACACATGCTGCATCTCTTGATTGCATTCGTAGAAGCCTTGGGAATGAGACTTGTTACATTTGGTGTTGAAATGAGGAGGAAGTCCGAGAATTGGGGCACAATTCATGATTATGTAACAGCGTTTTGTACTTTGACTCACAGCACTGCCTTCAGTCTGAACCTTCTGCTCACAAATTACTTGCAAGTCAAATGTTGTGTTTATTTCAAGTGTTTTATTTTTCACGCTGTGATGCTTTCTTGATTCAACTCATTTTTTTAAAAAACACAGGGGCAGTTCAGCTGGCTTACTTTTACAATTTTCTTCTTCTAATAGTAGGCATATCAGAAGCCTCAAAAAACTTTTTTATTTTTCAAATCCAATCTTGAGGTAAGTGTCACTTTTTTGCAACTGAAGACAGCTGCTACGGAATATATGATCCCATCTCCTCTCAGACTGCACTGTCATCTAGCAGCAATATGTGCAACACTCTAACTGACTTAAAACACCATATCCCATATTATATCTAGTTTTTCCCCTCTGTTCTTTTTTAAATCCTGACCTTCAGAAGCACTTTTTTATAACGTGAACGTGTGAACATAAACAGAAATGCAAAGAGACGGTGGTGGTGGTGGTGATAATAAAAGATTTAAGTGGTGCAATGTTTGCCTCTGTTTTATTCTGCCTTATTATGTCTTTTACTGATACATCTGATCCAGGCTTGTATGGTTGTCTCTCAAATAAGTGTCAATAAGATAACCTGGATGTTGCAGCAGCCAGAGAATTACAGTATAAGGACAACTTGAAGGCTCAAACAACAATTTATCAACTGAAGGCCGCAGTAGCCTACAGCATGGCATTCTGTTTACTTTGCCTTGAAACTGACGGGACCACATGTGGGGATTGTGCGCCACACACAATAACAAAGCTGCCAGAGCCCTTCTCTCTATATCCTTTATTTCCCCAGGTGTTCGCTCTAAGAGTCATTAGTAATGAGAATAATTTTGAGGCAAAATGATATGGGGAAAAGCTGCCTGCATTGAGACAGGCATTGATTAATGGAGCAAAAAGCACAAACAACAGCATTGAAGGTGACCTATTTGGAAAAAAATATATTATAAAAAAAAAACAGAAACAGAAAGAAAAATATTCTAAAATGAGATGTCCCTCATTTTAGAAATGCCATGCATGTTTTGACAAAATAAAGTCTTTGTTCACATATTGAGTGATAAATGGCGACACAGTGGTATTTTAATATTGTGCTGATTACATTAACTATAGCTCCAAAATGTGATATTAATTCTTGCAGTAAAATTCTTCATAATTATGGCATAATTACAGACAAAATTCCAAACTCTGATTGTTTTATGGCCTTTTTGTGTGTAGATTGAGATGCACAACGAATAAAATCATCTTTTCGCAGACACATATGCATTGCTTAGTACTTATAAAGATCTACACTAATTCAGCTTAATACCAAAATCCTTAAACAGAATGTCATTTTTGTGACAGTAAAATGGATTCAAGTCATACTCCACTCAAACGTCTTGTCTATTTTGTCAGCATTAAACCCCTCCTGCTTGAAAAGTGACGAAAGCTTGTATTGAAAGTCTTAAAATGTTGAAAGAAACTTCTCAAACTACTCCTGCAGCTTAATCTGCATGTCAATCTGTGTTTTAACAAATCATTGCAACCAATTGCCGCCGACATTTCAGATTTATTTAGTGACTCAAATATGTCTGGTTTTGTGCTTATCGATGGCTGTTTCCCACCGGCTGGAGAAACAGTCGACCAATCTGAGTTTTGTAGGTGGGATTAAGAATGTTAATGTCATCTTCCTGCACAGCTTGTAGCTATATTCATGAAAAATGGACACAAAGATAAACTGATGGTTTTGTTACACAGAACCATCTGAAAAGCTGTCATTGGAAAAACTGTTTGGAAAAGGGCAGGCACTTTCAAAAAAAACTTGGCAGGTGATTGGATTAACTGTCACTCAAACCCTTGCCGAAGCCAGTCAGGAGAAGAGCAAAAACAACTTTTCCATCAAGAAAAAGCCTTCTTTCAATGATGAAATACTCTCCAGTTCCGATATGACTGACTATTGCAGTATCTATGTAACCTCTCCATTGTTGTTTTGAATGAACAGTCACCTCTTCGTGTCACATCACACACACCTTAAACACGCCCGTAGCTGCCAGTAGCTCCTCACAGGACGCTGGTTGGTCCAAACCATTGTGGTTCGGACACAAACGCATTACTTGAAGAGAGTGAATAAGATGGAACAAGATGTACAAGTTGTTCTAAGTAGACTCACAGAAATAACAACTCTTGAACCTTGAAACGTTGTGAAAAATGCAAAACTATCTGCTTCAAGCTATTACTACCACAGCGTTCATGTCGACTGAAAGTGACTGGCGGGATGCATCCATCACTCGCTACTGATTGGTTAGGACAAAACCAAACCAATACCCCGCCTCCGTATAGTATTTCCTCACTGTGATGAAGCCCGGACTGGATGCATCAGAGTTTTGAGAAACATTAGTGGCTCTGTTTATTTAAAAAAAAACATTTTCAACCGGAAATTTGTTTTTTTGCACTTCTGGTTCCCTCGTCTCGAAGTCAATGTTTTTTTTAAATATCTTTTTAGTTAGATGCCTGAAATAAGGACTGTGGTTAACACAAGCTGAAGAGATTTTAATGTTTTGTTCTGCGATATAAAACACTTCAGTAAATATCCCACTTGTGAATTTTGAAGCTTTTATGTGTCGGTTGCTAATAAGTGGCTAAATGAGACTACAAAACGTCATCACATCGACTCGTCCGCCTTTACAGTCTCGTTGTGTACACTCGCGCTCATGCGACTGTGGTGTAGTTCGTTTATAGCCTAACATTAGCTATTTTTATTTATGTTTCAAAATCATACAAATTTTATTCATTTGTGGAGATTATCTTGCAGAACAAAGCGTGTAAGTATCATAAATGTCTGTTTGACACAGATCTTAATTTCTGCAATAATCCAAAATTCAATGGAAAAATCCCATTGTCTTTTTGTCAATGGAACTCAGGGCGATGCTAACTTCTGGGTTGGCCTACAAAAATACGTCATCCCTGCACCACTCTATTGACCATTCACTAAACCTCTCCCCCAAACAGTGATTGTCCAATCATAGCCTTACCAACCATAACTACTGTGATACTCAGCATTTCAAAAGTTTAGAAGTTGGTGTCTTTTTTATTTTAGGAAACACGAGCAAAATTGTAAGAAATGTATTTAGAGGCATATGTATCTGCTCTAACACAAGCTGCATGCCTGGCTAACTAGTTTACTACCTACAGTAACCATATAGGATTATAGTGGATACCGATTTGTCTTTGAATATGGGAAGTAAACCTAACGGACATGTTTAATTTTTTACATAAAGACAGAAATGCTGCATGAGAGACTGCATTGAATAACAAAAGCTAGTGAAACGGAGGCTAACCTTTTGGCTTTGGGTCTCTATCAGCTGGCCACAATTTTCTAAATAGTGTGTCTAAGTGTAGAAGTTGTCACAAAACCCAACTTTCCCAAACTACACACATCCCTCATGATAATGGCACGGCAGATTACATTACCAGGGAAAACCCTAATACCACAACCCATTATGCTGTTACATAATTCCCAGTGTGCACACCTAAAGTCATTATCATCACGTAAATGATTCCGCTTGTTAAATGTTTATCTAATTAGGATTACAAATTTAAAAAGTGTTGTGTAGCTAGCTCGGCTGTCGTGTTGTGTGTCTGTGTGTGTACAGTATCATTAGGAGCAGTTAGTGTGAGCACATTGCCCACATCAGTGTACAGTAAGTGCAGTTCCGTGTCTGTCATAGCAACATGTAGAATAATTACCCAGAACGCTGTTCAGGCACATGCATAAAGGCATGTACTATATACGTGGCTCAGTGTGTTTGTGTGTGTGCACTGGCCTTTGTGCGAGCATTTCTATGTGTATTCGCATATGTGGGATCACTGATGTGCAATTCAGATGACTAATTTGCCAGCTGGCTTCTCACGTCCCTGAGCCAATTCACCAATGATGATTGACATTTAACACCAGTGTGACTGCATGATTGGTCACTTCACAGCTTGGTGATTGGCCATTGCCCACATTTTAGATGATGATTGGCATTTGTGCACCAACACACACACACACACACAGTGGCTGGCTATTTGCTAGAGCAACATTATAATGGGGTAGATATGTATTCAAATGTATCAAGAGAGTAACATCAGAACCAACCTAAACTCAATAGTTTAAAGGTCTGATAAATGTCAGCATCTTTGTCAAATTATTAACACATTTGCTACATGATGGTACACGTTCAAGGTTACTCGTTACCCTTTTTCTTGCTATTTAGTTTGACTGGATGTAATTTTTTTGTCATTTTCAAATCTCACTCCCTGCTGACGGCATCATTGCCCAACTTTATTGCCTCTTAAGGTTACCCATTCATCATTTCTGCTCAAAACAAAGGCAGGAAACTCATTCAATCAGCATCTTTTAGGCAGACGTTACGGCTGTATAGTCAAAACATTTTTTATTTGTCGTCGTAGCTCGCTGCAGTTCGATTTTCACTTTTCGTTCAGCAATATTGTTAGTCATTCATTTAGGACAGGAGGCTTGTGGGATGGAAATTACCAAAATATTATGTACAAGCTGTGGCACGGATCAACATGTGGCTAGAGTAATTTCTCTGGGCTCCATTGTGTGCCCAGCCTTCAGTTTATGAACGCAAAATAGAGCAAAATATGAAACATATAAGACGATTAAACGTAGGTATTCTTGATTTAGATAAAATCAACATCAACAAATTACCCTAACATGTAAGAAGGCCATTGATTTTCAGGATTTACTGTAAATAGTATCTGATTTCTTTTCATACATCACCCACCATAAATAGCCAGCTGTGCATGTGGATCAATATCATATGGATTGAAGCTAGAGGTTAGCAGCAAAGGTGACAAATGTTTAGTGACAAGTATTGCATTAATAATATATTACATGCTGCTGTGAGGTAAATTAAGCTACTACCATGAGTGTGTGTGTGTGTGTGTGTGTGTGTGTGTGTGTGTGTGTGTGTTGGAGTTCAGCATACCCTGCAATTTTTTTGCATATGCCATACAGTGCCATGAATGCATAAAAAGTTGAATTGGATTAAAAGGCAAAGTAAGCAGTCCACTCGCCATTTTTAATTGAGACGGTTGGAATGCAACAGAGTAGACAGCCCTGAGGAGAAAGTTGTGGTGGGATTCAATCTTAAACCAATTAGGGGACACAGGCAGCACATTTAACCACTTATACTGTGATGTGGCACCAGAGAGCAGAATATTTTGTCAGCAGAGCCTTCAAACCTTAACCTAGGCAGTGTTAGTGTCAAGCTCTGAGTGTTGAGTAGTAGCACTACGTCATGTCAACTCCTCATAGGCCCTCCTGTCTCGGCTGTCACCTCGTGCTGTCGTAATACGGCTTACTAATGGTGCTTGGTGAAAGTATCCCCTCTGCTCCATCATGGATTATTCCATGTAAGCCACACCTCTCTGCTACTACCCACTCAAACCTTTCCACACTTTTCTTACTTAGGCTGCATTCCTGTCACAGTATTTACCGGTTTCCAACTCGTAAATGCTGTTCATGTCAACCTCCAAGCTTCGAGTCTTTCAGTCTTTTTCTACAGTTTACTTCTAATTTGCCATGCGACAGCACATTAGGAAGACTTAGCAAAACATCTTGAGATAAACGTAATGCCGCCTAATTTCGTTTGTTGTCAATATAATGAGGAAATGTTGTTAATTGATGTATCTGACGAGTCACTAAATTTTCATAAACGTATCTGTTCACTGACAACATTTTATTTGTTTTCCCAACAATATACACTCTTGCAATATACAGTACATCCGCTTATAGCATGGATGTATAAAGACAACTGGATACAGCATCGAAGGCGGGGCCCTGTCCATTCCTATGAGAGTTGCTCAGTGGCGCATGAAGCACAAAAAAGCTCAACTTCCGAGCATAAAATTACCTGGATCGTCTGGGGCTCACTCACATGAACAGAGGAAGGGAAATTACTCTATTTTTGTCTATTAGTGCATTTTACAACTTTTATCAACTTTGTAAAATGCACTAATAATGATTGCACAAATTATTTAAATAAGGGTTATTCAAGTGTTCGTGCTGAGAAGTTGATTAACCTAAAAAAAAAAATATACACTGATTTACAGATGTCTCTTTCCCAATGTAAGACTATGGCGAAAAGTCTTTTTGGGCCCAATGACGTCACGTGACGGACACGGAAGTTGTAATTCCACCGTTTGCTCACTATGTAAAATTTGCTTCAAAGCCCGGCACACTCTTCCTGGAGGCTTGAGTTATAGCAACTAAAGCATTATTAATGTATTTTATGGTTATGTTTAGTAGCTTCCTGGAGTCTTGTGGTCACTGTGAGGTTGTCGGGCAACCAGCGGTGCTTCAGGAAGTTACAGTGGACACTGAGTTGCATTTTACTACAGGGATTAACCAAACTAACGTGTTAATTAGTGACCTTAAGAGATGGCGGTAGGGGGATTTTGTAACTGTTGGACAAAGCCAAGGTAGCTGTATTCAGTGTTTGTGCTAAACCAAGCTAAGCGGCTGCTGGCTTTAGCTACATAGTTTGCGTACAGACAGACATTTCCCAAAATGTTGAACTATTCCTTTAAGGCTAGGGAAAGGCTGGGTTTATTATTGAAAATGTTAAATAGGACATCAAGCACAAGACAGTATGTGTTGACTTTATTAACATTTAACCGAAACCTTGATCTTGCCTAAATCTATATCAGGTCTTTAAAAATTAATTAAACCCAATTAGCTCAAGATGCTGATGCCAACATCTGGCCAACACCCTCCACACCATGCCAGTATCATGACTCCATGCAGAATCAATGTGGGGTTATGCTGCTGACAGATCAGGAGGAAGTCTAAACCAATTTTTAAAAAACATAACTTTCCTGATTGAACTGCTGGTTTATAACTAGCATATATTTCAGAGGAAAAACAATTTATACATTTCATCCATTCATCGCTAGTTTCATTCCTCAATCTGTCCCTCTATAGTAGTTTGTTATTAAAGTGGTTGGTCAAGGTATATTAAACACCTGTTGAGGAACATAACACATCTGAAGGGCGTTTCAATTTGATTTTCTTCCCTTAACTCGCAGAGAATCTAAATCTGGCAATATTCGTCCACCCCTTTTCCATCTCTTCGCTTGCTCTCTGTCCCTCTCCCATCTGTGCACGAAGATCTAAATCTGTTTACATCCACCCACTCGTTCCCAGCCCTCCCTCCATTTCCCTCCATCCCTCTTTCACTCATCCAATCTGTCCTGGGCTACAAATTTGTTTACATTCCTCTGTCTGTTCTGCTTCACTCAAATGAAAACCCTACCTAATATCTTTCCTTTTCTTGAATTTTATACCTTTCATATCTGATCCTAAAACAAAGAGAAAGACCCAGCTGTGGTCATACCTGGTTTATGTCTACGGGACACACTCACACCCTCCCTCACCCCTTTCTTCGTCTCTCACACACACAAACACAAATGAGTACTCAACATAGCGTGCGGCGCATACGCATGTAGACAGAACAACATCAGACTGCTCGTGGACAAGTGGCTGAATCTTCCTGACAGGCCCGTCTCGGAGGGGGGATAAAAGAGAGGGTGGGAGCATGGGATGGGAGGGGAGGAACGAGAGAGACGGAGAGGGGATGGAGTGAAAGATGGCGTAAAGTAGAGAGGTGGCGAGAGTGACAAGGAGAGGCAGAGGGGAAAGGGAGGAAGAGTCACAGCGACACATGAGGGAAAGAGAGTTGCGGTTGGCAGACAGCAGCTGGAGGGAATGATCAACTCAGCTGACACATCAGTTCATATCACCGCAGAGCGCTGGGACAGATGGAGGGAGGGTGGGACGGAGAGTGAAAGAAAAGGACATGTGGTTAAGGAACAGATAGACGTGGAGTAAGTGTGAGAGGAACATAAGGAGACAGCAACGTGGAGAGAGGAGGGGAAAGACTTATGGGTGATGGGGGAAAGGATGGAGAGTAGAGAGTAGGTGGCAGGCAGAGGGAGGAAGGGAGTTTGGTGTGAGAGGTGTGGGTTGGTAGGAGGATACAGGAGACAGGAAGATTAAAGAAGGGTGGATGGGGGACGAGTTGAAGAGAAGAGGTGAGTCAGGATGAAGAGAAGATACAGAGACATAGAAAAAGAAAGACAGGCCACGGTGGTTGTATATACAGTATATGAGACAGCAATGTGGCATGAGTTCTAAAATCAATATCATAAAGTTCTGACATTTAAAAGGACCATCGCCTCTGATCTCATCTCCTCTGCCTTACATTCTCACCTCCTTATTCATCGTTGACTCAATTCAAGTCAAGTCAATGTTATTAATATAGTTAGGGAGGCACTGATACCGATACCGGATCGCATATCGGGCCAATACTGACTCAAATAGCTGGATCGGATATCAGTGACGATGGGGCCGATCTATTAAATTCAGTTCTTTGTTTATATACTATATACATTATAGACTAGAATTTGAATTCCTGTTTAAGTTTTGATCACTTTGTTGCTGCATTAAAAAAGATTACACCTGAATTGTGATTCCTGTTCATTTTGAAGATTTTTTTACCAAGGTGCTGGTGTGTGATTTATTATCTTAATAATAAATAACAATTCACTACATTTATATCTATGTATTTATTTGTTACATTTTGTTTTGAAAAGTTAGGAAAGCAATGTTTAAGTCAAGCCTGATGTTGCCTTACACATAAAAGAATGATCCCAGTCACTTCCACACAGTGAGGCATTGGATCGGTACTCGGTATCAGCCGATACCCAAAGCCCAGGTATCGCTATCGGGACTGAAAAAGTCCCAAATCACAAATTTGCCTCAAGAGGCACGATTCCTGCCCTTTTCACCCTCACTTGAAACATTACATTTTAAAATGGTTAAAGCTCAATGAGTATTGCAATGACACAATGAACAGGTTATTTGTATTTAATTTTCATAGTTTTATAGAAGACAAAAGTTTCTTAAGACAATGAGACAGAAGAGAAAGAAGAAAAAATAAATAAATAAAAATTAGTCAAGAGGAAAAAAAAATGTTTTTTTTAGTGGAATAATTTCTAGCATTCATTTTATTAACCCTCCTGTTGTCTTCGGGTCAAATTGACCCGAAGACAACAGGAGGGATAAATCCACAGAAATTCAACATTAGGTCATGAAAAATTAACAAAAGTATGCTCATATTATTAATAATAGCCAGACAAGAAAACATTATTGTCAAATAATAGCCTTGTTCATTATCATCAGTTGGCCTGTTTAACCCTCCTGTTGTCTTCGGGTCAATTTGACCCGAAGACAACAGGAGGGCTATATGTCAAAAAGGGAAACACTGAAAAACAAGAGTTTTTTATTTAGATTTGAATTGGCTAAAGTTGGGGTTCGTCAATTAAAGTGGCAGTAGTCAGTATATTTATGGCACCATCGGGTAAAACTTCCATAATAACCTTTCAGCATATTATAATTCAAGTATTCTGAGAGAAAACTAGACTTCTGCACCTCCTCATGGCTCTGTTTTCAGGCTTTAAAAAATCGAGCCCGTGACGGGAGACTTTGACCAATCACAGGTCATTTCATTGAGAGAGCGTTCCTATTGGCTGTGCTCTGGTCATGTGACCGGAACTTGGCGTTCCTTCAACAGATTTTACAATGACGGCGGCGTCACAAATTTTCTCATTTTACAGCTAAACCGTGCACTACAAGATGATTCTGAAAACATTTTTGAGGTGAGAAATAGGCATTAACATAACAGAATATTGATTCATATTTGATCAGCGCTGCCTAGGCACATGATTTTTTTCAGGTTACCTGTTTCATGTACTACTGTACTATTCTTTGTCTTATTTTTGCAGTAATTCAAGACTCAAAGGGTTTTATTTGTCACATGCTCATACAATGTGTGCAGTGAAATACCCTATACTCTGAGGCTAAGCTAAAACGACTAGTGTGCTATAAAGGATAATATAATAAGAGTAAAAACAAGTATATATAAGTAAATATATATAAAAAAACATAATATAAGCATTAAAATGCTCAAATAATGTTCAAATGTGTAGGTGGGCTTGTTGAGTATATAAAAATGTAAAATAAAACTAAAATGTCAAACTATTCAATCAATATTGTCTCAGAGAGCAAAGTTTACTGTCCAGTTGGCCTGAGGGGAATACTAAAAATGTGTGTTATAAATTTCAGCTGCTTGCGTTTCTGCCCCTTCTGACTTCTCTTCACTCTCAATTTCAGAAATTGACTTGAGTGAGAACAGTTTTATCATAATCAATAGAAAAACAGACCCACATTCTAATAGACTGAATTTATCCTTTAATAACTGCAGTTATCACTAAGTTTGGAAAAAAATCGTGTCTATTGCATTTGCAGCAAACTCATAGCAAAGCAACTGAAAATATATATTTTTTTAAAGCTGGTGACAAAACAGCAGGTAGAAGGTTTAAGTTCATCACTATAGTACATCCTCCAGAATAGATTACAGGGTTCTACATAAATTAATCAAATGACAAAAAGCAACAGTCAGTGGCCCGGAAATTAGCCAAAAGCCAATATTTTATTGTCACAACACACTCTGTCCTTTTTTCACCATACGGATATATACAGGGTGTGGCACCTAAAATTTCCCCGAGACATTGTAACACATTTGGTTAATGCGTTGTTGTGGTTAATGTGTTGCTTGTTATCTTATTTTGACCGACACACGTGCTTCCGCATGATTAAGACCGCTTGTATTTTTCTATATTTTGTAGTATATGTTTTAATTTTATTTGGACGTAGTGTATTTGGGCAGACTAATGGACTTATGACATTTGAAATGTATTTCTCTCCATCAGCTAAATTGTATGGCATCATAAAGTTTGATTTATGTAAACAGAAATGACCACCAACAGTTAAATTCCCATTTGTACGTGGTAAAGTTTATCAGCCTATTTTATCTGTAGTTATTTATTTTTTATTATTCACTTATCTTCTCTTTATTCATATTGTTTGTTGTGTGTAGAGGTGCATTAGTGTACAGTAGTGCGGCAGATGGACACAGACAGACAGAAGAACATGTCAGCTTGCGGCACCTCAAAGCTTTGAATAGCTTGAAAATTTCTCATCGAAGCCCAAAAAACGGTATTAGGGGAAGCCCTATTCCAAACTGCACTCAAAACTCACTATGAGTATCTTTTAAAGCGCTATATAAATAAAATATATTATCATTATCATTATGATGAAGAGCCAAATCAAACTACAGTTCAATCCACAGTCCATGCCATCGCCGAGGCGCTCCGGCAGCTCTGAGTCAGAGGACGAGCATTCACACACCACAACCCTAATTGGATGTAATTGTTGGCTAACTAATGCTTAGTGAGAGCTACATTACAAGAGACAGGAAATATATCAAAATATTGGCTTCAGTTTAAAGTTGTGTTGCTTCTCATTCTAGTCCAGCCTCTCCTCTCTCCTACAACCCCTCAATTTGTTCCATTCACCCAATCACTGCCTGAGCTTCTGGCTCCATTCATAATCTGGCCCTTTTCCTTGTTCTCGTGTGCTGCTCATCTCTCAGACACTCATCACCTTCCCAGCTCCTGCACCTTCCACCAGATGAATCAAGCCTCCCCACTGGGACGGGTTCACACTCTGCTTCCGCTGCAGAGTCTGCGCCAGAACTTCTACAATCATTTTTTCTATCTCATTCGTGGGTGGCCTCAGATAGCGAGCTTCAGTTAAAAGCTTTCTCAAGGGACAAGTTCAGTTCACTTCCCCACACATTAGCCCCCTTCACTCAGCTACAGGAACTCGTTTTATTAGCTTTTCATTAAAAAAACATTAGAATTTAGTACTCTCCCACACTTGAATGTTAAACAGACAGAAAATGTGATTATAAAAATTCAGTGCAACAAAGGCAAATGACACAGATATAGCAGTCATATGGCATGTGGCACTTTATATGGCCAGAATCACAGGACACTTTCTAAGCCACTCTCACTATGAAAGTTTGGGAACACGTCATTTTACAGGTCCGCACATTTCAAGGTAATTAGGTGATAATTAGCAAGTAACCTATTTGAAATTTCTTTGGATTTACTGCCAAATTAATTATTATTGGGAAATAGTGGAATATAATTATTAAATAATGTTTATAATAAAGTAATTTTTGAAAAATGTTGAGGTAAATATTAGGGTAATTTGGCAGTAATAATAATCATCCAAAGAAATTTAAAATACCATGAAATTTACGTGTTATCGTAACGTGTATAAGTGTTATCGACATTTTTCATTAAACAAAAATGACTTGTCATAGGCAAATGGTCCCCCTCTGGCTCAGTCAAGTTAATGACCTTTTGCATCTTAGATTAAAGTACAAGACGTTTGCTAAATTTTCATCTTGTTTGGTGTTGTTGCCGTCAGTGTCATGTGTAATGTCTTTCCTAACGAGGGCTGACGTGTCATGACCACACGACCTAAGGAAGCATCTGGTCAATATGATGAGGCAGGCTGAGGGCGTGCGAGTGTAATTGCATTTTGTATGAGGTCCCTCCGTGTGTCAATGAGCGAGCAAGGACATTATGTGAGTGTGTGTGTCTGTGTGTGTCCATCCTCTTTAGTTCTGCTTTGTTCCAGTTGAATTGTTACATAACTTTGTGCTGCTATGGTGCTTTGAGCAAAGACATGCACACACAGTTTCACACACTGATGCATTGTCTCTCTCTCTCTCTTCTCTGACCTCTTTTCTCTTCTCTGTCCTCTCTCTCACACTCACCAACACACACAGCAACACACACAGATGGTACTTGACAAGTTGATGCAGCATCTGTGCTTGTATACGTCCGTGTATTTACTAATGTTTAGTCAACAGAAAAAGTGGTTACCTGGAGGTAAATTTTCTATGTGCCTTCTAACAGAGTTCAGACTATTGTTTAACACGGTTGAGATTCCACCTTGAGGTGTCTGATCACCTTTCTGGGTATACAGTATTATTGTGTATTTTGGACCCAGTTGGGTGGGTACATTGATCTGTTTGGTCAGTGTTGAGGCCTGAGCCTGTTATCCAATGGCAAATGCCGTTAAAAAGCAAAGAACTTACAAAACACAAATATGGAATGGAAAGAAATAGAAGCAAAATGTATTTTAAAAAAGTAAAAACGATATGTTGCACGGAACATTTTAATTCAGTATGGTGTGAAGTCACATTTCAGGTCTTCAGCTGATAAACTGAGGACCACGCTAGTAAAAAGTAAAAGGCTCTCTTCTCTTGTGTTGTTGTACGACTTAAGGCCTTTACACTAGGGCTGTCAATCGTTTGAATTATTTAATCGCGATTAATCGCAAATTAATCATACATTTTTCACCTGTAAATGTACCTTAGATTTACCTTAGGGAGAGCATTATGCAAATGTATGTATATATTTATTACCGGAAATAAGTTAACAACACAAAACAATGACAAATATTATCCAGAAACCCTCACAGGTACTGCATTTAGCATAAAAGATATGCCCAAATCATAACAACAGCTGTCAGTGTGCTGACTTGACAATGACTTGCCCAAAACTGCATATGATTATCATAAAGTGGGCATGTCTGTAAAGGGGAGACTCGTGGGTACCACATTCACATATCTTGGGGTCAGAGGTCAAAGGACCCCTTTGGCCATGACAGTTTTTCCACACCAAAATGTAGCATTAGTTTGGAGAGTTATTTAGCCTCCTTCCTGACAAGCTACTATGACATGGTTGGTACCAATAGATTACTTAGGGTTTCAGGTTTCATATGATGCCAGTATCTTCCTGGCATCCTAAAACTGAGCCCGCTAAAACCTAAAAATTGCAAGTTGCATTAACGTGTTAAAGAAATTAGTGGCGTTAAAACGAATTTGCGTTAACACATTATTATTGCATTAACTTTGACAGCCCTAGTTTACACACCAGGGGCGTGACGAATAAACAACACGAAGATGCTAAATACTCGCCTGCAAATATTATGAGTATAGGGCTTTTATTGTGAAAGGTAAGAAGGAAGGAATGGATCTGGTCTGCGCTGCCTTTGTCAAGGTTGAAATGAGCAATAAAGTTTGTCGTCCTGGTTCGGGCTATGGAGCCTCTATGTGGTCATTTCATAAATATTGGCGCAACTCAACCGGTTGTGTACAACGTGATTGGTTGATGCATTTATTTGTGGTGCAAAGCTCTGAAAATCGACCTTGTTCCGAAATAAAGTAAGCCCCTTTCTTGCCTTGTAATATTTGCCTTCTGTTTGAAAGTATTCATGACAAAATTAACAGTTCGAAAAAATATATTGACGTGCGATTAATCGTATGAAAAAATGCCGCCGGTGTGTAATGGCCTTTAAATGAACAAATGCATTTATTTGCAGACCATTCCTGTATGCTGCATACGTATGGTCTAACTGGTGAATGTGTTTCTCAATCTGCTTGTGTTTTATTTATTTATGGCATTTTCTTTCCTACGTGAGGAAATTCTCAAATGCAATGAAAAAAGAAATCCATCAGCAACTTTCAGTGAGTTCAGTTTAATTTAACGTCCAAGCCTGAAACGATCTTTTCTGAGTAAGCACAGCATAAGCAGGCATGTTGAAAGGGTGAACCATTAACGTTATGACATTATTGCATCAGACTGAGTCACTTTGAGTCACGAGGACCAAAAAACTAAATTAAGGGAAACGTCAACCCAAATGTAGAAACACTATCCCATTTCTGCAAGATTGTAGTACGCAGTGGACAAGAAACAAGAGACATTAAGATATGAGATAAACGTTATTCAAACTAGTCATATGTTCCCTGGCCTTGTGAGCCAACAGGATGTGCCCAGGTATTGAAAATGAAGGAGGTTTTCTTTTATCATAAAACAAGGGAATAATGTCCCGTTTTACACATGGATGGTTCTTATAACCACCTGGCCACTCTGAGGATAATAACACCGCTCTAAACCAACGCACTGTGACGACCTGTAACTTTCCATTAAAATCACCATATTTCAAAGGCGTATTGAATTTAATCTATTATTAATTGGTGAGAAAATTAAATTACATTACTTTATTGGTCAAGGCCTGGTCTGAGCAGAATAATAAGTTGTCATTAAACATTGATGTTGAAGACGTATGTTCACTGTAAAGAATATCCATTGTGAAATGACAATCTGAAGAGTCACAAATTAAAGAATATTTTACAGTTGCTTATTAAGAGAAAGGAATACAGTTACCACTCGGGTATAGCTTTCTCTGAAGATCAATACCCCGGCTGAATCTACATTTTGGCACTGTTCAGGAGGTGGTACTAAATCCGAGTTCCAGATATTTTAGGGAGGATAAAATGCAACAGCTCGTTTGCAACACTGCAAAAACACAGTGATTAATAATGCACGACATGTGTTTAGATAAGCACCGCGCAACGTTTCAATATACAGGCGATATTCTGACTCAGAATGTCAGATGTGTGTGTTTTGCTGACTTGTTCTGCAATTGTAAACTGTAGGTTGTGTGCACAGTGTTGGGGAGTGAGTAAAATCATGTTACGTTTCCAGTAGTGAGTTATTTTTTCCACAAAGCAGCAGAGCAGCATGACCAAATAATGCATTGCTATGTTGAAGCAGCTGCTTGTGCGTCCTTGGGGGCGGCCGTTCTGTCTCGAGGGACGCAACCGGCTCTGGAGAGCTGGTCTGCGGGGAGGGAGCTGGTCTGTGCCGCTCTTGTGTGTTCTCTTTTTGCTCCGTTCTGTCGACTTCCTACTGCAGGTGGGGCTCTTCTACTAATAAATATCTATAACTGACGTCTAAAAGACATCATATGTAGATGTGAAAGAAAATGTATATTAGTGGCATGTTTTCAACTGCTGTCTGTCCCATATCGGAACTGTACTTGTCAACCAAACAACATCGCGGGGCGGCTGTGGCTCTAGGGGTGATGGAAAATATCGGAAGTATCAAATATTGGGATATTATGTTTTGTGATACTGTATCAATTCTCAAAAACACTATAGATTTCTAATTATTAGTTTACATGCAAAGATAAACTCAGTCAATACTTTATTTCTGTTGCAAAGAGATGCACCCTATCAGTGTTATGTGCCCTCTCAGAGTAGTGCTAGTATTTTTTTAAAAATCGAAATATATAGCCTTGCTTACAGTATCGCAATATATCACAATAAATTGAATCGTAACCCCCGTATCGTTGTACGTATCGTATCTTTAGATTCTTGCCCCTATGCGGCTCAGAGGTGGAGCGGGTCGTCCACCAATCGAAAGATCGGTGGTTTTGATACCCGGCTTCTCCACCGCATGTCGAAGTGTCCTTGGGCAAGATATTGAACCTTAAATTGCTCCCGAAGGCTGTGCCATCGGTGTGTGAATGAGTATTTAGATTAGATCCTGATGGGCAGGTTGGCACCTTGCATGGCAGCCTCTGCCATCAGTGTATGAATATGTGTGTGAATGGATGAATGCTGACATGTAGTGTAAAGTGCTTTGGAGTGGTCGGAAGACTAGAAAGGCGCTATATAGATACCATATATCATTCTCTTTTAGCTCTGTTTTTGGTCCCCACCAACTCCTGAGTGAAATATCTGTCTCTTGAGCTGCTAAATGCTCCACTATGTTCTGCTGTCTGCTGTTTGGTGCTGAGCAGGTACAGTACATTTGGGGGTTTTTCAAGAGCTTTTTTGCCAAAAACAGCTGACTGCTGAAAATAACACTATGAGAGCGCTGAGAGTGAACCAAAACAGTAAAGCTGCAGACCTGACAACTAAGCAATGAATGGAAAAAAACTCACTATAAAGCTCCGTAAAGCTGAGGAGAGCAGCGGGAGGAGTAAAGAAGGTTGTGATTCTGGGATCTCTACTAACAGGAGCCTCATACAGCGATAATCTACTGTACAACTGTTGACAAGTTATAGTCACCATTGTTAGGTACTCGGTATTCTATGTTGAGTTATGTTGACCCGTGGGGCTCACAACACACAGGTGATGGTATAGCAAGTTACCAAGCACCGAATAAAGGGGACCTAACGTTGTTTACTCCAAATTAGAGGCATCTGAGTGGCTGCAGAAGAGGGAATGTGATATGCTGCATGCCTGCAGGATGGACACACAGCTGAAGGACAGGGACACACAAAATAACTAACATAATCCTTACTTATTACAGTTCAGTCAACACAGCCTCAAGATATGTAAATACACTATTAGATTCTGCCAATTATTAACTCCACAGCTATTGTGAGTAGATTTGTAGTTTCTCTGTATCTAATGCTGGTAGCTGTCGAACACAAAGTAACATCATGCAGTAATTTTAATCCAGCTTCACAGGCATCACAGCCAACAGCGTGTCAGCCCTGACCTTTCTGTCTTCGGTGCAAAAGTGCCCTTTTCAAATGTAAATCAAAGCTTTTTTTCCCCCCTCTCATGATGCCTGTTTTTATCTTTTGGCTAAAGAGAGACTGACCTAAATGGTTCCACTTTAGCCTAAAAGGCAGAGCACCCTTGAGACAGATTTGTACTGTTACAGCCCTTTCCCTGAGTACCTCATTAATACTGGACCTCTCTGCCCCCAGCACCATGTCTATCACTGGACCTCTCAGCTCCAGGTGGGTTAGGGTTTCTCACCCTTGTCCCTGAACATTTCTGTTTTTCACTGCAGCTCGCAGTTGCAGTGGTTAGCACTAGTGCCTCACACAAGAGGGTCACAGGTTTGAATCCGGCTCGGGGCCCTTCTGTGTGGAGTTTGCATGTTCTCCCCGTGTTAGCATGGGTTTTCCCCGGGTACTCCGGCTTCCTCCCACAGTCCAAAGACATGCAGGTTGGGTTAATTGTTGACTCTAAATTGCCCGTAAGGGTGAATGTGAGTGTGAATGGTTGTCTGTCTCTATGTGTCTGCCCTGTGATAGTCTGGCGACCTGTCCAAGGTGTACACCGCCTTTGCCCAATGTTAGCTGGGATCGGCTCCAGCCCCTCTGCGACCCCCAACGGGATAAACGGTTGCAGATGATGATGGATGGATGAAAACACATTGCGTGTCATTTGTACGCCTTTTTTCGCATGTCATTTTTACACCACGCAACAAAACTACTTAGCTAGGTTTAGGAAAAACATCATGGTTGGGCTTAAAAGAAGGCGTTAAACTAAGTAAAATATGTACGGAAACAACATAACAGAACTACGGAAAACACATCACAAACATCACTAACGTAACTTCAAAACAACACTATTGGACACGAACACCGGTTTCCTAGTTAAAAGTCCTGTTTGTTGGACCCATCCACCTCCCCTCCCGCCCGCCTTAAGCAGTCTTTATCACCTTTTAGCATAGCATATTTACGCAGATGCGTTTACATTGCAGTCAAAATGACACCCCAAAAGCAAGAACGGCGTTTTTATTGCACGCAAAATGACTTGCTAATTACTGTTTCAGTCATACGGCATTTACATTTTTGCAACCAGGCTATGTATACACACGGCCGGGGATTATGAATAAATTGTCTCCAAACTTTTCAATTTAATGTAGTCTTTGTAAAGTTAGATGAAAATGTATCAATATATTATCAAGGGGAAAGAAATGTCTGCATTTGGTTATGCAATTTGTAGCAGCACAAAGTAGGAATGGGAGCTATTCATTTCATGCAAACAAGCCATTAGAGTATTAATGTGCACATTTCACTGATTAATGTTATTGAGCAAATTGCTGAAAAGGGTTTCCTATATTCTGGCCATTAAAGCTGCTCTTTCCCTGTTTCCCAAATATTATCATGTAACTGGACTGCACCCATATGTGCAACCATACAGTCCTCACAATGTGGATTAGTTGAGATGTAGATCATCCCACAGCATCAATGTATAGGAATGGTTCAGATATTTTTTTGGATATTTGTGCAAAATAAACTGCATTTTTTTTACAGATATTACCACTGTGCAACGTTTGCCTTTTAATGAGAGCTCCTGTATCTAGTCTAGACTGTTTTGTAATTATAAGCAAGATAGAGTATACGGGTTGGTAAATGAGAAGCAGTAAACAAAGGTCTGAACTATCAGTCCAGTGTTAAATCAATATGTAGCACTTACAGTGCTAAGACAATTGTCCTCCATTGTTCAAGTTATAGGAAACACTTGTAAACGTAATTTAAGATGGAGCAATGCAACTGAAGCTGGAGGCTCTTGTTTAATGTCAAACGGGTCTGTGCAGTAATACAGACTGAAAAAACAGTTTGTCCATATTCAAACTCATTTGCTCAGTTTTCTGTATACATGTGTTTTTAATTGAAAACTATATTACAGTCAATTTGTAATATGCATTCTCATTTTTTATGCTTACTGTCTTTTACTTCATGTCACTCTGGCTTTTCCATTTTAAAAAGTCATCGCTACGGAAATGTATCACAACTCAACGCTCAAGTTCCACCTGCTAGAACTGGAGCCAAGGACCGGCGGCGTTGACGTCTTGGTTAAGAGGCGCTGGTCTTTTGCTCATTCAACCTCTGGCCTTGTTGTTGTTGGTAATTCCCTTCATTGATGTGTTAAACTCCAAAACCCTACATCACTAATAATGTGATATCCTATTTGGTCACCAATAAGCCCCAAACTTCACAAATGATCGTTGAAGAATTTCAGGCCAAGAATGGCATGTAGAGTCACCTTACTTACAATGAGGCGGCTGTAGCTCAGTGGGTTGGGCGGGTCGTCCTCCGCCTCTTTGTTGGTGGTTCAATCCCTGGTTCCTCCTTTCTGCATGTCAAGTGTCCTTGAGCGAAACACTGAACCCCAAGTTGCTCCCCAGGGGCTTCACAGCAACCCACTGCTCCTAAGGATGGGTTAAATGCAGAGGTCAAATTTCATGTATGTACTTGTATATAAATCCATCCATCCATTATCTGTAACTGCTTATCCCATTCAGGGTTGCAAGTGGGCTTGAGCCGATCCCTGCTGACATTGGGGCGAAGACAGGGTCGACGAATATATATAAAGTTTAAGTTTAAAAAAAACTTTAACTTTTAAAGTTTTTTTTATGTGAAAAACAAAAAATCCAAAAAAAGAATCTGCATATCTTCATATACTCATTGCTATTGATCATTGTTTGGAAATATGGACAAATCACAAAAGACCACTGTTGAGCTGCTTTACTGACAGTGAATTACAATAGCCTGACTCATTATGTTTGAGCCTATATACTGGAATGAACATTAATAATCAGTGCTGTAGCAGCTCTAACAAAGAAATTAAAGTGAATTGGTGCTTTTTAGCATTCTTCTCCTTGAATCAAATATTTGTGCAATGAGGCTCCAAATGATTCTCTCCCTTCAATATCAATGTTGAGCTGCACATCTATAGTTAATTGCATTATTATTCTCCTGTCATAATGTGCTGTCAGCCAGACAAAGAATTACAATTTTAATATAAATGTAATTTCCACTGACAATGGGAATGTAATTTAATTAGAGCCTGAATGATGTTGTTGGTAATGAAAGTTATCATCACATCACAGAGTATTAGTCATCCCCACTGACTGATTGGCTCGCTAATTATCTGACTGGCCAACTCATTTATTAATTGGCTGTAAATATTTTACTGACGACTGCAAAGTTCAATCATTTACTGTACATCAGAAATAACCTGTTGGTTGACGGACTCGTTGTGAATGTTTGATTCAATAAGTGAAAGTGCATGATTCATAAACTGACTTCCTGGCTTACATACAAAGTCTGTAACTATCTGACTAAATCAGTGATTTATAGCACAAAGAGGAGTCTCATATTTCGTCGTTTTGCTTCTCTCCTGCGTCCTTGCATTGCTGTGACCCATCCTCATTTATATTATCTTGTACAATCACCTCGCTGTTGCTAGGAGACATCTAGGAGACATTTTCTGCTGGGTTGTTGTGGTCCTCAAGGTCTCCAGTGGGCAGAAAGGTCTCTCCTGCATGTGTGTGTGTGTGTGATTATTGTACAGTGTGTGTGCAGTGGCGGTCGTGATGTTGTGATGCCAGACAAAGGCAGAATTCACATGAGCTGATCGTTACTCCTTGAGAACATCTTGACATGTTTCTTTTTTCATTTTCCGGATCTTTCTTCTTTCAACGGCCCATCCCTATCTCCCTACTGCACCTCTTTCCATCCTTTCTACAGAATATTGTTCTCCTGCTCTCTTTTAGAGAGGGCCCGATACAACTTTTAATGTCCGATACCAATATTACAACCCTGAGTATCTGCCGATACCAATACCAAACCGATACCGTCTTTTTCCCTTTCTTAAACAACTAAGTTTAATAAATTTAATAACTTTAGTTACTTTGCAGATTCAGGTTATTAATACAAAATATAATTAACTAATAAATTATGATGTATCAATATTGATTAAACTACCCAGCAGTATATTAAGTCATTAAAGTGAGCTCCATATTTACCAGCTGCAACATTAAAGTGATGAACACTTTAATTCATCAATGATTAGAATCCAATAATATAATATACATTATTCTGCATAATGAGTACTTTTACTTTTGGTACTTTAAGTATATGTTGATGCTAATACTTATGTACTTTTACTTGAGTAGCCGAATATTTTGAATGCAGTACTTTTACTTGTAGATAGTATTTTACACTGTATTATTACTACTTTTACTTAAGTAGAGATCTGAGTTTTTCTTCCATCTCTGTATGTTAACATTAGTTTATTGAAATATTAAAAGGGTTTCGTTTCACTCACATGCACAGATACAGTTAATGCAGTGTAGTGTGTGCAAGTTTTCACCTCTAGTAAAATGAGTCGTTTACCATTTTAGTTTATTCCTCTGATATCCAATCCAGTGATTTTGGCCATTATCAGACCGATCCCTACTCCCTTTGCCCCTATTCTATCCCTTGTTACATACTCTAGCTTGTCAGTTTACCCACACATTTGTCTCCGCCTCAACCGCACCACACCCATCCTACCACCTCCGACTCCGTATCTTCCTTTCATCACATATATTAGATCACGTAGTACTAAAGAGATTTCCTGGTTCCGAGTTGTGTTACACACATTTTCCAAAACAGCCTAAAATGTTGTGATGACATAAGTTCACTTAAAATCCTGTCCACCTCTTAACTGTTTAACTGCTTGCCATGTTGTACCCGGGGGGGCATTTAAATTTTTAAAGCACTACGAATTTCACGGACGTTTGAGAAACTGAATGTGTGCAAGTGCTCACAGCCGAGAAGAATTAAGAAGTCTTTACAGTAGAAATGAATGGGGAAACGCTCCCTGAAAGCTTGATAGGGCAGAGGCTTTGTGCTCTATTATATGTGTTACTCTGCAATTCTGCTCCCTTTTGTGATCTCTTCGCTTGATTTACTCTCTTTCTTCCTCTCTCTCTCTGTCATTTTCCCTCTCATTCAGTTTCTTCAGTATCCTCCCCATCGGCAATGAAAATGCACACATAAAACACGTATTACGGAAACACCAGGCATCAGTGGAGACATGCATGGCGTGCTGTTAAACTAACTATCATATCATTAAAATCTAATTCCACAGCTCCCCTTGTTTGTGACAGATGTAACAAAGACAACATAATAGCATTGCTACAAAGCCATCAAAGAGGAAAGTATTACATTTTCCAACCAATGACAGCTGAATTATCCCCCACTGCGAGGACGGCCTAACCTTGCTACAATTCAGTGCCCTAAAGCATTTCATTTCTTCTTCTACTATTCCATCCTGTCTTACACTTCTACCTAACGTACAGACACCGAGCGAACTCTGGCGAACAGAGTGCGAAAAAACCTGTCCGGATATACTACAAGCGATGTCACTCTCTATTACATAGAGAGAGTGATATTGATTAACTGTCTGCGTAGATTTTGACCAATGAAAATAGGTTGGAGGTGCGTTTTTTTCAAACAAAGGAACACGTTGCTTTGCCTGTTCGATGACGCAGGGAGCAGGTTAGTACATCTTCAGTGGGAAAAACTGAAACAATCTGATGTTCGCTCGTTCGCATCACGTCCAGTTATGAAGAGGTTTTACCCTCAATTCTCTTCCATCATTCTCTCTCCATTACTCTACACGTAGTCTGACTTTTCAGATGTAGACTGTAGGTATAAGCCGCCATGTCTCATGCGGCATTCTCCTCCCCTTCCGCTATCTGCGCGAAACAATTGTGATTGGTTTAAAGAAATCGAAACAACAAAAGGCAACAAAACCACTTAGTTAGGTTTAGGAAAAACGTCATGGTTGGCCTTAAATTAAGTACGTAAACTTTGTGCAATATACGGAAACAACATAACATAAGTACAGAAAACACGTCACAAACGTCACTAACGTAACTTACAAAACAAAACACTGGTATCGAACACTGGTCTCCTGGTTAAAAGTCTGGTGTTTGTTGGACCACTCCGCCTCCCCTACCGCCCGCCATAAGCGGTCTTTCTCCCTTTTTATTCCACGTCACTAACTCTGAGTGTAGCATATTCACACGGATGCATTTACATTACAGTCAGTACAGACTACATGGTGTACATATGACAAGACCGGCGTTCTTATTGCATGTTTTTGCCTTACCATTATCGTGTCATTCACACGCTCTTTTTGTGTGACCAGGCTGGCTGTGGAGATAGGAGACTATGCGATACTACTCTACGCACCACCACTTGTCTCTTTTCTCTATCCCTCCCTGCCAATTCAACTTTTCACCCCTCTGTTCCCTCCCTCTCCTCCTCTGGTGTACTCTTGTCATTATACTGAGAGTACTTGTTAATTAAGATAATTGCAGGCTGTAATGTATTTAGTTGATAAATACAGGCGGCTCATTATGTGTGCTTGTAATGGAGATGTTTCATGAGTGGTGTCAGCAAATATTAATGACAAGGTTCAGGGTTTTCAAAAGTAGTCTGACATCATACCACTGTTGTACATAATCTGTTATCATGATCTATACTACGATTTGGCGATGTCATCTTTGCAACTGGATGCTGTGGGTTGGATGTCATAAGTGCAGAGGTAGGTAGAGTAGCCAGAAACTGCTTAAAAAAAAGTACTCAAGTAGAGGTAAAAGTAGTCATAAAAATAATTAGTAGAGTAAGAGTACAAAAGTATTTCCTGAAAAAATACTTGAGTAGTAGTAGTAGGATTGGAATTATTTCAACTACAGATGGTCTTCCTCAGGTAAAGTTATGTGAATGACGTGAAGTGAATATACACCTGTATTAAGTCATCATCTCCTGATTAGATAACCTGCTACATATACACCAGACAATATTTTCAGTCTGTATCTCTCATGTGTGATCACAAAATATAACTACATTACAAATATATGCAGAAATACACTAACCACTGCCTCTGCAGCTCCCCGATGCCAGACTCTTCGCGTACCAAAACGCCCCATAGCTGTGATATAATCACAACATGCCACGGCCTGTCGTAAGCTATTGCTTAATATGCCTTGATAGACGTGTCATGAAATACATATTAAGGATTCTACTCTTTACTAAACAGAAAAGATGACAAAAAACACTTCGCCAAGATGGTCTTTTTTCCCCTCCATCTGTGTCTGCCTTTCTTTGTACATGAAATATAATCAAATAATGTGTCCCAAGGTAGCAGGCTAAATTTTCCATTTAGATCTCAGATCAAAAAAGTTAAAGAAGCCCTTATTCTTTATGTTGTCAGTACCGCTGATTAAAGCATTTGTCTGTTGAAGTTTCACAGAAAATGCCTGGGGTTCAGAGGAGGGGATGTTAAGGGAGACGGAAAGGGTTTCAAATCAAGAGAATAAGCTCTGCAGTAGTATGAATTAATCTGCTGCCCGACCCAATGTACCTGTAGCTACATCATTTTCATCCCCTGCCAATACAGCCCGGCCGATGCGAGCTAAATGAAAAAGTGATATTCCAACAAGCTGCATTATTTGAGTGTTAAAGCAGACGAATCAGTGGGAGCGTTCAACCTTCAACATTAGCTGCCCTGCGGGGATTTCCTGACACCAAATTGCAACTCAGACAGGCATCTTATTGTGACTGACTATTGGTGTAGTAGTTAAGAATTCACAAGCTGTTTGAAAACCCTAAATGGGCCTGGATGTAAATGGAAAAAAAATAGTGCTATAATCAAAACCTGAAATATAAAGCAAAAAAAAAAAAGGAATAGTATATTTGGGTTCTTTTGAAAAGCAGACTACGATCAATAATCTGACAAATATCATCAGGACTTCAGACAGGTTTTGCTCTGCCAGATATGTGTCTGTCTGATTCTGTTTCTCTTTCCGCCTCAGTATTTCCTTATTCATTCCTCCGCTCTCTCATTTTGTTTGTCTTAGTCTACTCTTCTTCTCCTCTCTATTTTTCTTTCTCTTTCTGTCTGTCCCTCCTGTGGAGACATATCCTCTCAGCTTGATTGCTCTCTTCTGATTTCTTCTCCTTGGGTGGTGTTTGTCAGGGATTGAGGGGGTTGCATGTTTGAGAGTGGGAGTCAAAACAAGCAAAACTCTGTCTTTCAATGATTTTGACACCTCACAAGTCTGCTGATTGTGTTTGTGCCTGCCTGAGAATGTTTACATGCTGTTTCTATAAGTTTTTCAGTCTGAAGTTTGCTACTTGTTGGTGCACTTAATCATCAAGAGTGGTTTTCCGAGCACACACCAAAGCTGCACCACAGACCTGTCCAATATTTGGAATGGTGTGAGGAACTCGTACAGACCAATTGTGACCCGATAGCCATGTTGAGATCAGTTTGAGTCGAGAAATAGGCATTACAGTAACAGACTATTGATTCATATTTGATCAGCGCTGCCTAGTTTGACTGTTTGATCAGAGTTTGTGAGTGATTGACAGCTGCCTCCGTTGAGTGAACAGCCAATAGGAATGCTCTCTCTCTGAAATGACCTGCGATTGGCCAAAGTCTCCCATCACAGGCTAGATTTTTTTAAAGCCTGAAAACAGAGCCATGAGGAGGTGGAGAAGTCTAGTTATCTCTCAGACCACTTGAATTACAACATGCTGAAAGGTTATTATGGAATTATGGAATTAAATTACATGTCTATTGTCTGCTAGAGCACATATCTGCTATGTAAATCACTTGTTCTGTGTTTTCCTTTGAGAAAAATTTGAAACCAAAAGAGATACATTTATATTATAATCTAAATATATTTAATACTGGTAGGTATCCATCTACATAGAGTACTGTATTTCCATACAGCCAATCACATATTGCATAAAGCAGTAACGCCAGTGTTTTATCACAAGCAGAGCAGACACAGCAGGTCACACAGACAACACAAGAGAACAACAACCTACATTAGCTTTCCTCATAGTTTCCTTCTTATCTAATTTCCAAACATGAACACGCGTCTTGTCCTGCACCATAGCTTGTTAAATGACCGACCAAAGGAACTTTTACCCGTGAAAGATGCTCTGCTAACTTCAGTTTGCAGGCCAGTTAGCTAATTGGCTGCTCCACTGCAGCACATTAAACAGCATGTAAACATACCTGCAGATGTCCCTTCGGTTAGATGCTGTTGTGGTCCTCCTTACTATATAATTTAAATCCACTAACAACACGCTGTCTGCCCATAACATGTAACTACAGCGCAAATTAGTTTACTTTGTCTGTCATTGTGGCAGTCTGCCAGCTGCTGTCAATCAAACACAGACGGGGACATGCCCCTCCAGCAGGCGGAGGTGACAAGGAGCATTTCCTTCCTTCAAATGATAAAAAAAAAAAACTAGAATATATCAACAATACTTAAAAAAACATTTGTTTTTTGTCATACATTTCTTTAGTAAAGGTTGCTGACCCCTGTTCTATATGATAGGTTATATGTTTTCTAAATACATATTGGTTAGTGGCCACTGTTAAAAACATAAACAAATCAGCCAAGAGTTAGCCATATGTCTGTTTTCAATAGGGCTGTCAATCGATTAAAATATTTATTCGTGATTAATCGTATGATTGTCCATACTTAGTTGCGAGATTTGTCAAGTATTTAATGCTCTTATCAACATGCGAGTGGACAAATAGGAGGCGGCAGTAGCTCAGTCCGTAGGGACTTCACCTCCTGGGTACTTCTGGGGAGCCGTTGAGCAAGGAACCGGACCCCCAAACTGCTCCCCGGGCTCTCTATAGTATCTGCCCACTGCTCCTTATACTAGGATGGGTTAAATGCAGAGAGTAAATTTCACTGTGTGCTGTGCTGTGTAAAATGCTCTGTGTGACAATAAAATCTGATTTACATTTAACATATGCTTGCTTTATGAAATGTAGGCCTATGTTTTTTTATGTTTATTATTGGAAATCATTTAACAACACAAAACAATGACAAATATTGTCCATAAACCCTCACAGGTACTTCATTTAGCGTAAGAAATATGCTCAAATCATAACATGACAAACTGCAGCCCAACAGGCAACAACAGCTGTCAGTGTGTCAGTGTGCTGACTTGACTATGACTTGCCCCAAACTGCATGTGATTATCATAAAGTGGGCATGTCTGTAAAGGGGAGACTCGTGGGTACCCGTAGAACCAATTTTCATTCACAAATCTAGAGGTCAGAGGTCAAGGGACTCATTTGAAAAAAGCCATATTACCTTCTTCATGACAAGCTAGTATGACATGGTTGGTACCAATGGATTCCTTAGGTCTTCTAGTTACATATGATACCAGTATCTTCACTGTAGCTTTAAAACTTATCCCACTACCACCTAAAGCTTGAGAGCCCTAGTTTTCAACCAACTAATTGAGCTAATGTTAGCTAAATTAGCCAGCAAGCTACAACTAACTGAAAATCTGACAGTTATGAGGCCTTTTATTTCAGACGTTAATATCGACAAGTTGACTAAAGTTAAAAATGAGATGTATTTGTCTGCCTCTGTCTGAAATCAAGGACCCACTGATTAAGACATTTTAATTTTGTGCGCTAAATCTGCCACCGTTACCATAAGCGCCATAATAGAGTGGAAAGCTTAACAGGCGTGGCAACAGTATCAAAGAAGGATATGGGCTTGGTGAATGATCAATTAAGTCTTTGGCTGGATCTGCCACTGGCCAATGTGACCAACATTCATCCATCTGCCATAGCAAACAAAGACAAACCCGCTCCTGCTATGGTCATGACTAGCCACGGGAGGACATTATTATGCTGGCAAACCTGATGCAGCCACTGTTTATTCCAACATTAACTATTTTCTCAAAAGATCAGTTGAACTTGCCAGTTTAGAATTGAAATCATGTTTTAAGTAATTTTTGGGGCTTATACCGTTCTTAATCTTGGCTCCACTTCTTGCTCATTTTAGCAGCGACTGTTTGCCTATACTGAACCTAAGCTTCTTAAGGCTTCTACTTTGAGCCCAAAGAAGAAACGCGGTGGTTGCCATGGTAGCAGATAGAACTAACTATTTATCATCATCAAACAATTATTGAGTTGGATGGTTGAACAACCCGTTTTGTACAAGCATGTGCACACAACAGAAGTGTGTACCGACATGTTCATTTAATATGCCTTATCTACTGTATGTGTACATTCATTGGTATGTACTATACATTGGTAGTCTGTTGCCATAACTCAAGACTGTCATGTTCGGTATGTAACAGTAATTGTTAAATATCTCTGACAGTCAAAATAAATGGCACTTCTATTTCACACAGGCTTCGCCCTTGAACACATTCTGTAGGTTGGATGATTGGATTTTTGAATTGGGTTTGATGTTTTTATTTCAGTGATTTCAAGCATAATCCTTTGGAACTTGAGGGTAGTCGATGGGCCTAATTCTTTTTCATGTCAGAAACATGAAAATGATGAAATGCTGCAATGGGTCAATGGGTCAATTGATAAAAAAAATCTGCTGGAAATCTGTTTTTTAGTAGGATCTTGAGAAAGATTTTTAAAAATGTGAATCCTGCTGGGTCACCATATAAAGTACATTCCAAATCTTGCTTTCCTATTTTCCATTATCAACCCTCTATTTCCTGCCGCTCTCTCTCTTATAACAGAAGTTATAAAAAGTAATCTACAAAAAAGGAGAAATGACACATGTACGGCGATGAGAGAGTGGACGGGAAAGGTGGTGGCAGGAAGGAGAGAGAGATGGAGGGACTTGTGGTCTCATTATAAAGTAATCACCAAGAAGAAAGGTCAGGTGGCTGTTACAACAGCTATAAAATACTGAGGAGAGAGGGAAAGACAGGAAGGGAGAGAGAGACAGTGAGTGAGAGAGAAAGAGACATATCAGCTATAAAACACTGACGGGAAAGGAGCCGGAGAGAGACGGACGGTGAGGCAGACGGAGAGAGGTGTAGGTGAGATCAACTTTCTAATATAGCCATAAAATACTGCCAGAAGGTTACTGTCAGGAAGGAGGGATTCTGTGGCAGAGAGGAAGAAAAGGGAATGGCCTTGATGCAGGGGCATTATATCATGGCTCCATTGTGGTTTTCAGGTAAAGCACCCTTTTCTGGCATTTAATGCTGATAAAGTCCCTTATTGGATGAGCGGATTGAATTTCCAACACACCGAAGGGGAAGATGAATTTTTTAGGTACCCGTCAGGATAATTGACATTAATGTGGGTAGAGTAACAAAAACACAACAAACTCTGACGGATCCATGTGAAATCCATTAAATCCATTAAACTCCGTGCAACCAGTGGGCAACTCCGGGTCTGAAAAGTGAAGCCAATGTGGAAGTGACTTAAACTTGCATTCTTTCTAATAGCCAGAAGGGGGCGACTCCTCTGGTTTCAAAAATAAGTCTGATTGTATAGAAGTCTATGAGAAAATGACCCTACTTCTCACTTGATTTATTACCTCAGTAAACATTGTAAACATGAGTTTATGGTCTCAATCACTAGTTTCAAGTCTTCTTCAATACAGCATGATGTTCATTTGGTAAATTGTGGTTCCATTTAGGGCATTGCTACGTTCCTATTGACCCTTTCACAGTGTGTTTTCAGTTCATGAAAGTTAATTATAACCTTTTTGGTCGCCTAAAATGTCTTATTCGGCGTTCGGCTATACTTAGCTCTTTTCTGTCACTTCTGGTTGCAAATAACCAAGATGGCGACAGCCAAAAACCAAGATGGCAATGGACAAAATGCCAAACTCGAGGCTTCAAAACAGCAGTCCGCACTACATCCACTTCGAATATACAGTCTATGAGTGCAACCCATGTAACCCTCTAAAATATGTTCTATTACACTTACAGATTAGAGTGCTCCTCAACAGCATTGTGCTCAGTGGTGCCCCTTTTGGCTGGACACCGTATTGCAACACTCTCCCGCATCAGTATGCACCAGTCTGCAGCCTCTCATTTGAGGGATGTGCCGTGCATCTCCAAAGCACCGTGCAATTATGCATGCTTCAGTGTGGGTGCCTTAATTAAATCTTCCAGCATGGCACGGGGCTCCAGCCAAATAAGTACACAGCCCTTTGTCTTTTCTGCACACCCGACTGGTAAACTATTTCAAACTGATTCCAGCACAAATGATTAGAGAACAGGAGGTGTCCTCAGTGTGTGTCCTGAGCTCCATGTTTTTACTCTGGAGATGCAACATACTAAGCTTGCTCATTTTTGCACGCCTTTAACAATGCTCAAGGATCACAGGGGTGTTTATTTATCCTGTTTACTACATTTATTTTTAAAATGCTGTTTGGGAACCAAGCCCGGTCTCACCAAATGGCGTATGAATGACACTTGAATGCACGACAATGCCGTTGTTGCTTTCGGCGTGTCTTTTGACGCCATGTAGTTTGTACTGACAGCAATGTAAACACATCTGTGTGAATATGCTACGCTCAGAGCTAGTGATGTAGAATAAAAACTGAGAAAGACTGCTTACACTTGATGGGTCAAACAAACACAGGACTTTCAACTAGGAGAACAGTTTTCGAGACCGGTGTTCCATCCCAAAGTGTTGTTGAGTTATTTTGAGGTTAGTGACATGGGGTTTTTTCCGTACTTATGCTATGTTGTTTTCGTAGATATTTTGATTAGTTTCGTACCTATTTGAAGCCCCACCATGATATTTTCCCTAAATCTAACTAAGTGGTTTAGTTGCCTAAACATAACCGCGACCGTTTCATGGTAAATGCATGAAATATGCGAAAAGCCTATGCGAGGGTCGGTTATCGGTTAAGAATTTTTAACCGATAACCGACCATTCCTTAGGTTTTCTAGTTTCATATTATGCCAGTATCTTCACTCTAAAATGCTTTAAAACTGAGCATGCTACAACCCAGAAATCGCAAGTTGCGTTATTATCGCGCTAACTTTGACAGCCCTAATTTATATGCCGATCCCCATGAGATCAGGTTGCTGAACCTGAACCTGACTTCAAATACTTTTTAATTAAAGAACCCATCGAATTGATATTATCTTTTTAATGATGTTCATGTTTCCTTGCTGTTTTCCAGTTTTTATTTTTTTTGACAAAATAACGTGATTGTACTGTTAAGCAGCCGGATCAATCTGCAGTATGAGATACTCCACACTAGCCACACAGACACAGAGCAGTCTGGGAATCTGAACAAGATGGAGAGTATATAGAGCTTGGCATCAGGATATAATCACACTCAATCTTGGTAAACTCACCTCAAGCCAGGGAGGTGTGTGACGAAGGAAATTTATGGGGGAAAAATACTCAGTTAACATATAGTTTCACTAAACTGACTTGAAAGTTATCCATTGAGAATGAATAATGTTAAGGTTTTTGCTGTCAGATGATGTGCATGCTCCTAATGTTAAACAGTATTGGAGGAATGCAAAATTAGAATGTACTGAAAGCAGAAACCACTACACAAAAAATGCACCACTGGCTTGACAGTCACAGAACAAGAGCTGATTGACGGAAATTAGAATCATGTAAGAACCGACAAAGGCAATGATGTTGCAGCTTAATCAACAAAGCCAGGTCTGCTGCCTGGCAGTCGATTGTCGACATCAGTGCAGAAGTAAAGCCTGCAATCATCTCATCGTATAGAATTCACAGCTAGTGATTGGAATTGTGCTGTGATATAGGCCACAAGACATATGTGAGACTGCATTGGACAAATGCATAAAACAACCCTGACATATTAACTGTCCTTCCTGGGTAAGTGGGTGGAAGGTCTTTGACACCGGGGAGACAGCAGGTTTGCATCTGCTCCTAAAAACAGTCAACACTGGTTTCCTTTATGACCATGAACTTTCCTTAATTGCAACCATGTCATTTTCTCGCCTTGAAGGGCAACAACAAACAACCTATTTTTTCGTGTTAATATGCCAACTTGTTGCTTAATTTTGCTGTCTATTCTGGTTGCGTTTCTTAGACTGTTGACAGAAAAAAAAGTGGAAGAGGAAGGGAAAAAAAAATTCAAGATAAAACCGAAAGAATTAATTTGGTCCAAAATGTTGCTGTTTTAAATGTTGTTGTGACGAGGCCTTCACACTGTCATGGCTTCCTGGGACATAATGCTGTAATGTTGTGGTGTATTATGTAAATGTTCCACGGACTTATTGCGTTAATTGTACTGATGTAGGCTATTGTGACTGATTTAATTACAGTTTCAGAACCATTACGCAAATGAACCAGGAACATTACCTACAAAATGAGGTAGAATTTGCTACTCCATGAAAACATTATCAAACTTAATGGCACATTGGAGGAGGGAGCAATCAGACGCAGCGAGACAAACAGAGGTAGGTGTAAGTTTCAAAGGTTTAGTCTTAACACGTGGGCATAGACACTGCATGCACAAGGGAGGAACTCAACAAAACCTTAATTTCCAAAGCAACAGACTCAACAGAAACAGAAGAACCTATATGCCAGCACATTTTTTTACAAAGTAGAAATACAGGATGTCCAGACTGTGTTTAATTAGGAGACAGCAAGAGAGTCCAGAAAGAAGGAAGCTTTCATACCTTATTAGCTGTGTTACACTTTTATTTAGCCCTTTTCGGAGTATCAACTACACCACAACAGAGGAATGGTTTGCAGTCAGTTATAAGACTAGAGTCAATGTTAGAAATACATCCTTTGAATAAACCATTTGTCCCGTTTGCGACCGAGCTAACTAGCTTGATACCTCACAGATTTAGACGCGCAAATGAACTGCATTGTGTCACATTCTGTTGGCTTTCTTCGAGCATTAATCTACCTCAGTATGTTCTTGTCGTATTTTCATTTAGACATACCAAAATATTACTTAATAATTGTTTTGTAGCTTGCAATGCTAGCTGTTTGTGTGGTTGTTGCAACTATATTATCTTCATTTGTAACTAAGATGTTTGCCAGTGTTTCCAGGGCTGTGTGACCAAACCCATCCAGCCAATCAAAACCAGCCCAACACCAGCCCAATGCAATCAAAACCAGCCCAACACCAGCCCAATGGCCAATCAAAACCAGTCCAAAATCAGTCCAAACAGTCCAAAACTAACCCAATGGCCTGCAAAACCACCCCCAATCCAGAACTCAAAATATGCCCCTGCCAAACCATATACACTGCTATTAAAGTCAAACAACATTGCTATCATTGACAAATGTATTGTAATATCTACAATGTAACACCATATGTTAACTGTGCCAGCATTAAAAGCAGTTCAAAAGCAGTTTAACATCTTTTTCTGACCTATTCCTTCTTCCTTCCTGCCTACTATGCCTCTAATTGGCTTACGCTGATATTCTTACCCTAATCCTAACCAATCTCACTCCTCATGTCTAAACCTAACCAACCCAACCAGAGCCATCCAATGAAGGCAACGAGTACTAGCCAATCAAAGGTCCTAGGGGGGAATGGCGTACAGTTGGCTGCTCCACACAGCCGCCTGCTATAAAAAGGCCACCTTTTGAGGCTGGATGGGTATTTGATGCTAAATGTATTTTTGATGGAGTATTACCTTAAAGATGGTGAACACCAACACAAGTGGAAACACTTCACACCAAGAAGTCCATGCAGACTGCACAGGAGGGGGTAACTAAACCAGAGAGGATGCCTAAGGACAACAGAAATAAAACAAAACACACTGTTGCCTGACTGTATCATTTAAATTTCATGGCTATAAGGCATAAAGGCTATTCAGCTTTTTTAATTGCCCACTGATGAACAGAAAATGCACAATGTGCCTCTCCTTCAACATGTGCCCACACACTTAAATACCCTCTCTGTGGGTGCCCTCATTGGAAAGGTTTTATGTGGGTATTTCTACGTTGTAAAGCACAGGGAAATTCAACCACACACAATCATATTTAAGCTACAGTTATTATTTTCTATCATTTTTGCCTGTGGCGCTTTAAAATCATCTCTGCATTCCCCTTTCTGCAGTGTTTGAACAGAAACAACCCCAAACTGGGACTCTCAAGACCTGCAGGAGTCTGATCTCCTGTTCATCCTCACATTTTCTCTGTGGCTATTTATTGTGTCAGTGTGTGAGATAGAAATCACAAATTGTGTGCACACTGATGAATGTGTCTGTGAAAAAAATAAAAGACAAGAGCAGGATACAGACTGGTCGTCAGAACAAATATACTTAGAAAAAACATAGCATAGCTAAATTTCAGACAATACAGAAAACATAATAGAAAAACAGAAAAGACAATTATGTCCTCTGCTAAAAGACCTTTACTAGGGCAGACGAGGTGTAGCAAATAACATTACGTATGGCTGTTTCATTTAGCTGTGGCAGTCATCCAGCATGCACAGTCGGCCTTTTACACAAAAGATATTTGTATGTGTTGTAGGAATAGCAACGGTGTAAATAAAAAGTAATAATGGCTGAATTCCATTTAGCTGCTTCACTTTCAGGATCCCGGCATTGTGCATGCTGGCTCACTGTCACACGGTCATGGCTTACTGGAACATCTGAATAAAACTGAGTCTAGGTGTTGGGGAAAAATTGATTCAGCATAGTATTGTAGATGTTTTGTGTGGCAATATTGTATCGACACGGCGGGCTCGGACGCTATTCTGTCTGTCAGAGGTCGTAGCAGGCTCATTCTTAAGGCTGTAGTGAAGACTATGGAATCATATAGAAAGTAGAAAACATAAGGAATCGATTGGTACCAACCATGTCATGTTAGCATGTTGTGAAGAGCATTAAATAATTTGCAAAATGTTGGCGAGGAAAAACTAGCATGGCCATTTTCAAAGAGTTCCCTTGGCCTCCGACCTCAAGATTTGTGAATGAAACCTCTGAGATGAAAAGAGTGAGTTATCATTCTGTAGTTTGACAACTTCTGTTTTTAGATAACACAGAAGTTGACAAACTACAGAATTTGCAGTTGAAAAAAGGTAAGAAATCACAATATACAGTATCTTATAGCAATACTCAGCATATTGCAAAAATATTTAAAATAGCAATAAGATTGTATCGTGACTTAAGCATCATGATAATATCGTATAGTGGGGCCTCTGGTGATTCCCACCCATAACTGAGTCCTCATTAATATCACACTCTATTAATTTGTATTAAATTATATTAGATTTCAATCATTTGGCAACGGCTTGTCCAAACCGACTCACAATAACTACGTTCAACCAGTATTGGGAGCAAGAGCCAGATGCCATCAAATGCCTCACAATTTTTTTCATCAACTCTCAACAACCCTTACCATTTTTTTTCTCTCTTCTTTGTCTGTCTCTGTTTTTCTCTTTTGTCTCTACCTCTCTCTTTCTCTGTCCTTTTGATCTGTCCATCTCCTCTGTCTCACTCTCTCCCTGCTTCTTTTCCTGTCTGTACCTCCCTCTCTCTCTCTGTCTCCAGCCCTCTCTCTCTCAGGGTAATGAGATATAAATGTTTCAGGACTGTGATCGCCTTCGGCACTAGACCTGTCTGTCTCTTACACACAAAAACACACACGGACACACACACACACACACACACACACACACACACACACACTCAGAATACAGAGAAAGACACATGCCAAATAGAAAAACGCGGGTGCTGATGTACATGCAGTTTATTTCAGCAGTAGTGTTCCTCCTAAATCTAGTGGAACTAATTAGCAATTAAAGGACAGTGGGCTGTGGAAAAAATAGCAGAGGAATGTGTGTGTGTATGTGTGGGCTATTGTGGAAAAATACAGTTATGTGTGTACATGTGTGTAGGTGGTTGCAGGGCAAGTTGGAGGTTACATAGGGGTTGCTTCACCAAATATAAACTCGGTGTTTCTAAGCTAAGGTCAGCAGTCTCAGCTGGTTTCTACTGCAACGTACACACTCACTCTCGCACATACAAACATGGGAATAACATTAAATTTAGAGAAGGGGGTATATGACCGCCTAAACCTAAAGTTGTTTTGTTTCCTTTCACAAAGTGGTGTTGCAGTTTGGATCATCTGCAGCATCAGAATGGTAGTGATAACCACTGAAAATGCCCATTCAATCGGCTGATAACATTCAAAATGGGTGGAGGAAAAAAGATTATTAGATTAGCTCTGTCACATTGCTATCAAACATACAGAATTCCTTGCAATCAGATTGATGAATTGTGACAGGAAACCAGTAAATGGCTGAATTCTTCTTGAGATATACAGGACAAGGATATCTGATGACAGATTTTTTTGCCATTCTTTTATTTCCGTATCTTTATCGACCAGGCAGTCCTGACATCAGCATTACAGACGAACCACAAAAAAAGGAGAATGATGGCCTTTACACTCCGGGGGCCTGACAAATAAACAACACGAAAATGCAAATATTCGCCTGCGCATATAATATGTCTAGGGTTTTTTATTGTGAAAGGTAAGAACATAAGGATGGATTTGGTCTGCACTACCTTTGTCAAGTTTGAAAGAAGTATTAAAGTTTGCCGTCTTGGTTTGGACTACGGAGCGTCCTTGTTGTTGTTTCATACATATAGGCGCAACTCGACCCGTTCCACACAACATGATTGGTTGATGCTTTTATTTATTAAGTGGAAAAGCTCAGAAAATCAACATTGTTCTGGATAAAAATGATCTCGCTTTTTCACAGCGTATATTTGCCTTCTGTGTAAAAATATTCATGACAAAAATAACAGTTTGGAAAAAATACATTAACATGCAAATTAATCCCTTTAAAAAAAAACACTGCCGATCTGTAACAGCCTTAAAACTGGCCCCTAGATTGACCCTTGAGGGACAGCCTCCACCCCCGTTCCCCAAAGGGCGGGACTCAGAGAAAAGTAGTATTTTCCAGCAGCATGGACAGCGCAATGGATTTATCAATACACAGCACAGAGAGAGTCGCTTCTGAAACGCACTGCGTTGTGTCTGGTGGAATCACATGCATTGTCTTGAGTGGTCGGGATCAGCTCCGGCGGCCACCGGCTGTCAGTGTTCAGTACTGATGCACACGGCACCCTTTAGCTCCGTTATGAAACGCACCGGGCGTATTAACTATAATGTAAGCCCATCTGCGGCAATAGTAAACGCTCTGAGAAAGTGTGTCGGGAGTGTGATGATGTAGTTTAAAGAGCAAAAGAGACACACTGGGCGGGCTGGAGGGGAGGTGGATGGGTCCAATAATCACAAGGCTTTCATCCAGAAGAACCCTGCTCGTGTCCCCGTGCGTCACGTTACAATCAGCTCTTCGTTTGTGTCCTGTGTTCACAACGTTCAGTGTCATTTTTTCGCTGTACGAACGTGGTACTTTTAAGCCCAACCATGTATTTTTTCCTAAACCTAATGACAGTGGCGTGACAAAGCGGCAGTATGTGATGAGAATATGTTGTGGAAGCTATTAATCTGCATAACCCTCAATCAGATAAAGGATCAATAAGTCAGGCAGACTAGAGTTGAGACATAAACAACTCTCTGATACTAGAGGATGGAGAGGGGGCTTAACTAACACGTTAACGTGAACATTTAAACGTGCAGTATTTCAAAGAAAGTCAACAACTGTTTGACGACATACTGTATGAAATGTGTTCTGCAGGGACCTTCAAACCTTGAAACAAGCACATATTCTTCAATCTTCACACAAGCATTAAAAAAAAATTCAAAAGCCATGTAATATGAGTGACGTGAGTGACAAGTCTCAGTTTTAATGAATGCACTTGTTCATTAACAGCGAAAACAAGATCCTACCTGATTGAAGCTGTGAAAAACCATCACAAGAACAAATGCACCGCGGCGTATCAATAATTCATAGAATTAATACGTTGTTTTAATTTGTAGATCAGTGGAATTATCAGCGAGTGCAAATTATATTTTTCATGGGAATTAATGATTTAACTCAAGTTATTAAAATATGCTAATATGTCAAGGGATATTTTTAACAGATTCTATCTCTGGCTATATCGCTGTTTTTGTTCAGAACAGAACATGCCTTCAGTTCTGCTGCCAGGATTGAAATCCTACTGGGTGCAACTTGTTTAACAATGTGTTCAAGATGAATTCATTTAGATGGAATATGAATCGTGTTAAGAGCAAATTATAAACACCTTGACTTCTAGGAAAGAGAGGTGTGGTTAGAGCTGGCGATAGAATAGAGGCGTGCAACATGAAATCATTTGAATTTACATGCAAACGCTCCATTCCTGATCCTGTTCGCCTCCTATTGTTTTCCCCTGATCTGCTCTTACAGAAACTGAATAGAGCTGAAAGTCAAGTCCATTCTAACTCAATTTGCCATTATGTGGAGGCCAACAGCAACTAACAATAGTCTGATAACATTTCTAGTAGGTGTAATCAAATAATTACATCATGGATTAAAATGTTAAGCAGACAAACAATAACTTGGAAACCAATTAAACCACTCGAGCCCCACTCTACGTTTCCCTCTCCCCATTTTATCAACTCTCTCCACTTATTGTCTCTCCATGTGCTCCTCCTCTCCTTTTCCATCTCCCCCTCCCTTTCTCTGCTCTGCCTGCACCTCCACAATCAATTCACACTTCCCTCCTCTACTCTCCTTTCTCCTCCTCCTCCCTCTCTGTCTTGTGTTTCTCTCGCCTCGGCTGAAGGCCACAGCAGCCGAACAGGGACAAAGAGAAGTCTCTTCAGTGTGGCTGAGCTCTGAGTACATCCATTTAAATTTTATGTAACTCCGTCTCTTATAGGCATCCTTTCATACGAGCCATTTACCTCTTTCATGTCACTTCTCATCCACTTTGTCTTAATGAAGTTCGGCGTTGTATGCGCGATCACATTAGCGAAGTTTTTGACGGTGGCACATTCTCATTAAGAGGACTCTGCTCTGTCTTGTTACCCAAACACACTTGACAAGATGCTTTCTAGTTGCTCTGCCACCCTAACATTAGTGTCTGTCGTTCCGACTCGGCTTCGTTTGCCGTCCAGTGTTCAGTTCTCTGAGAAATGAGACAACACGCTCCAGCTACAGCTGCCAGGGCGGGCAATTTATCTCTGATATGATGCCGCATTTCATTCCAGCTGTAGCTTAGCGTAATGTCTGAAATCCACTTAGCATTAGGCTATTCTGTTGTTTCATGTGCAATGTCCTGTTAAAATGTGTGATGAAGAGGAACATGAAGAAAGTTCAGCTCCTTGTTTAGACCATTGTCCACCTAGAAATGCATATTGGCTTTATAATGTGCTATATATAGCCTGGGTCTTGTTTGTTTCCCTAAAGGCCCTGACACACCAAGTGACGGTCGGCCGACGACCAGTTTCGGTGAGCGTCTGTCAACAAAGTTCTTGCAGTGTGCCACACACTGTTGGCTCTAGTCTGCCCGTGTCTGAGTTTTTTTGGCCGATTCAGCATGTTGAATCAGCAGCGGAGCCCGTCGGTGAGAGAAATCACTCTGATTGGCTGTTCAGCTAAAACGAATCAGTGCACGAGAAGAGAAATAGAAGTGAGGAAAGCAAGAAAACGAGTAAAACTCAGAAGGGCACACACAGAAGGCTCTTCACATTTGTCATCTTCATCTCATCTGATCACTCCAATACAAGGATATTTTCACAACGGCATGGCCATCTGTAATGAAGCTAAGTGGTGAGTGAGAGTGGTGTGAAAATGGTCGGCAAACGCCACTTTGTTTCATGTACGTATCATAACCACGGCTTGTATATCCGTCGTTTTTTCTTTTGGAAAGACAAATACAGACTACCGCCGCCTGCTGGTGTGGAGGGTTCTTTCCTCGCACACAGGCACATAATGTACGTGGTAGTTTGCCGTTGGCTGTAGTCTTTGCGGTGTGTTCAAGTGCAACTTGTCGGGCAAGACAGGGGTGACGTGAGGCGACAAAATAGTCGGCCTTTATCGCCTACTACTTCTATATAGTACTATTATAAGTCACAATATAATTTTATTGCGATTTTAAACATTTTGGGATACGGTGAGTATTGCGATAAGATATATCACGATACATTGTGGTTTATTATTATTGCAAATTATGCAGTTGGTCAACATCTGTTTTATCTAATAAGATACAGTTCTCACTCTGTACATCTCAGAGTTTTCATTCACATATCTTGCGGGCAGATGTCAAGGGACCCCTTTGATAATGCCCATGCCAGTTTTTCCTCACCAAAATTTTGCATAACTTTGGAAAGTTATTTAGCATTCTTCCCGACTAGCTAACATGAAGCGGTTGGTACCGATGGATTCCTTAGGTTTTTCTAGTTTCATATGCTACCAGCATCTTCAGTCTAGCTGTAAGACTGAGCCCACTACAACTTCTGAAATACATAATAGTCGGATTGTTAAGAGGTTAATAGTTTATATAATAAAAGATCGATACTTGATGTCCATGTATCGATACAATATTGCTATGCAAAATATCATGTTACTATGCTGTATCGACTTTACCCCAACCCCTACTATAGTATAATATAACATATAAGTACATATGTAATTTCTTATGTAAGTTTCAAAATTATGTGTTAGACTTTTCATGTTTTTTTCATGGGTGATGTATTAGCATTAGTCCATCTTTTCCATTTGAATTCTCCCTCTGAGGCTTATTCATGATGTGCTCTTATAGCATTCGGCCTATTGTGTGTAATATGTGATCCCATACTCCCATTAGCTCTTTTCAATTCTGTGATGTTGCATTAGCGCGTGGCTCTATTTTGTATGCATAATGCTCCGTTACTTTTTGTCCTTTTCTTTCTAACATCTTATGCGCCGCTCATATCAGCCCCGTCCACTCTGTATGAGGTTTTGTTAGTTCTCGACACTATTCCTCATGAGTAATGTGACATTTGTATTTGGCCTATACTCTCTAATGTGTGATGTTTTGTTAGTGTTTGGCAGAGTCTGTACGTGTAATATTTTCTCGACATTTGGCTTAGTACTTTTATAATGAGTGACAGTCCATTAGCAGTCGCCCATATTTCTCCTAATGGGCAGTGGTGTGCTGTGAGACATGGAATCAAATGCTGTTTACTATGTACTGTTTGTGTGGGCTTGTGCGTGACGTGTCCCGTTGGCTTGGCGATCTGATAATGGCAGCTGTAATATTCTGAACTCCAGCACTGAACGACTGTCAACGAGGCTACACACATCTTCATAATCCCTTTAATGGACTCTGTGGGCTGGACAATATCATTTCACACACACATACACAGTGGACAGATGCACTTACAGTGGATAATAGATGGTCTGCATAAAATTTCTTTCAAATTTTCTTTTGCTTTCTTGTCTTGTGCCCTTGACCTGAGGTGTGGAATAAATAACCATTCAACTTTACTTTCGATTGTAAAAGACTACTGACTCCCAAGCGCATGCAGATGTTGGAGAGTGCATATTGAAGAACACACTGTTCTCTTAGGCCCCATTCACACGTGGCATTACAATGCTATCTTTATCTGGAGGTCAACTTACTCTGTCTCTTCCTATTAACTCAAGCAAGCCTGGCTGCAGATAATGGCAGTAGTTAGTGAGTCTTGCCTCACATAATGTGATTCAGTAATGAATGATGTATGTTCGTGGCATTGCTTTCCTTGACATGTGACGCGCCATGTCTATTGACCAATCCGCCAGTCCCACATTAGTCATTTGCATATTGAGATCCAATCACAATGCATTAAAGACCGAAACACACCCATCTTTGAACTCAACCTTCAATTTGATCTCAACTACACATTTGTAAAGTTTCATGGCTTCATCTTGCACAGTTGCGTCGCTATCGCGTCACAAAATCTGTCCATTGGCATATAAACATCTGGCAAAGTACTCAAAGCTGCCTCTTTTGTATAGTTCCTGCTACAGTAAGTGTCTCCAGGACGACAGTTTGCCCTACAGTGTGCGGACCTTCTTCTAAGTTTTTCATTGCTGTCTTCTAGTGGTCCAGCAGCGGCCTAAAACGGTTTTGGATGTGCGCAACCACCTTACATTGTTTGTGCCAAGGAGGAGCAGACAATTTATTTCAGCGTCTGTCCACAGACTGTTGTCCTCCTCCACGTTGTCCTCCATAGAGCTCTGCTAGTAGCAGCATGGATTCTGCTCAGTGCTTCCATCATTGAAGATTTGACCTTGTTGTTGTGTGTCGCGTTGCGAGTCACGCAAAAAACACTTTGAAATTATTATATTATTATATTTTGCTGTCCAGACTTTCTATAATCAATCTGGATATGCCAAAAATATGGATTTGAGCTTGCAGTCTGAACAAGGCCTAAGAAGCTGCTGAGATTTGGTTGACTGAGAGGTCACATTTTTTTTCAAAGATATTTTTCCAATTGTTTGCATTCCAACATTATCAGAACAATCTTTGCTCCTTTGACCTGTGCAGACTGTACTTTGTACTGTGCCTTGAGTTACAAAAATAGAGCATTAAGGCCTGACAGGCAGAACCTTGATTGGTTAACAACACCCACTCGTCCAATTCAAATGAAGTTAAGCTGCTGAGTAATTCAGATACGTCTCACTATGAGTAGAATTAAACAAATTCTGACTGGGGCACCCCCAGTGATAAAAAACACTGTGGGGCAGAATATTCTACTCAGTGTTTTCTAAACCTGTTATTAGATATCTAATGCTTCAAGAAAACTGTAGTTTTCTAATTAGTGGCTGAAAATGTCATGAATAAAATACCAGGTCAGTTAGAAAGCCTGATGCTCAAACTTGATCTTCAACGAGTTGGTTCTCCTTCTCCAAAGAAGCCCTAAAGTCTTAGTGTGTACACTCAAGCTTAAAGAATATATCCAGATTCACTGATGCAGGACCTGCCGTCTCACAGGAGCTGGTGCTATCTAACATGACACCAATCACAACAACAGTTGAGGCGGATAGCCATGCACACCTCACTCCAGATTCAATACCCAGTGGCTATTAGCTGTATCTGTTCTGAATCTGTAATCCCCATAGACAACACTTCCTCAGGACCATGCAGGTGTTGTGTCATAATTATCACACATTTTTGATGCAATTAGGGCAGCACAGATCAGTCTGAGTTATTCAGGTTGGTTGGGATTTAAGCCGTAAACTCCATAATGGATAGTTTTTGCACACCTCATGTCCATCAGTTTCGACCAAGCGTCTTAGTAGGATTTGCTTTCTGAACTGGTTCTGGTGCGTGCAGCAGCCTAATCAGTCATAATCCTCATGGTATTGGTATAGTCAAGATTAACACCAATAATAAGCCCTTCACTTACTATCCTTGCCTTTTTGACAATAATGCCACAGTTTGTGGGTGCATACAGGCTCTGCAGACTGATGCAGAAAGCAGAGGTCCATATCTGACTTAGCACAGGGTCATGTGTTGTCCTGGCATCACCATTACAACATAGAGTCACACCTAAACTCCAGCTTTTTGGGGGTTTTCTGCTCATCAAGATATAAGATAGAGGTTCAAAGTTCATTCTTCACCTAACAATCTAACGTCTAGGTCCATTTAGTAACTATGGAGCTTTCAAACACGATCTTCATTTCTATGGAGTTTGCCAGTTGGCCTTTTTCATGGAAGGCATTTGTAATGTCACAGTAGGAAAAGCACTGGTGTAAATAATGAAATTAATGATGGCTGAATTCCATTTAGCTGCTTTGAAATCAAGGGCTTTGTCCGAAATCGCATACAATGCACTACATACTCAATAGGTGTACTATCATTCAACATACATTTGTGTGAATAAACAGTAATATGTATCTTTTTGGACACACTGAGCAGTAATTTACATCCTTAAAGCCTCCGTGCCGGTTGGAGACGTGTAACCATGGTAATCCGTGCCAACCTGTGCCAACCTCCTTACCAAAACGTAAGCATGTAACATATTGCAGAAAATGCTAAGTCATAAAGACAGAGTAAAAAGATGAGGCCGTTGGCAATGTCAACATTTTCCTTGGACAACTTATAAAATTACGAAGAAAAAATCTATGACTAAAATTACAATATATTAACTTATTATGCACCAAAGAAATAACTTCCATGACCTCCGCCATTTCTGACAAAGTCAACAAACACGTCACAACTCCTAAACTCTGAGCTTTCAGAAACGTTCCACTTTCGAGGTTGTGAATACCACAAGAGGGGAGCGTTCATACAGACTCTTCTTGTGAACACAGTAAACACGACCCCATTTGAAGACACCAAGAGTCATGATCAAACTGACACATGTTCTATTACACAGACTGGTGACGGATATGGAAAGTTAAAGTTAGACCTTCTCTCGTACAATCCCCAGCCTCCAGCAGCGCAACTAATCAAACCACGGGGACCCAAATGCATTTGAAAAACACCTGTAACCACCAGCCTTGAGACATGTCTAACTTTAGCTGATGCTGTTTACATTTCACTGCGGCTGCCATTCAAAGTAATGACATACCACAGAGAGAGAGAGAGACGACTTCTATCAATTGATTGGGGTCCATAGCAACAGGCATCACAGGTACTCTGATGAAGTAGTTGGCTGTGAACACAGCCACATCACACATAGGTATGAACTATCTATCTTATTTTGTACCTATACTCATCCCTACTCTTTCCTTTTCAGTACTGTCCCATTCATCTTTGTTCTGCTTTTAGAATTTTGCTCCATCCAGTCCTTTTCTTTTCTGTCCAGTCACTCAGTCAGTCCTACAGATCAAGGTGTTTTTACGTAATGGAGCAGAATAACAGACAAAAAATGCATCCTGCCATCAGGAAGTCTTCTGTCAGTGGGCCGGAAATGGTGGGACAGAGATGGATGGCAAGAGGCATTCAGCTCAGCTGCGTGAAGGCACAACACTCACTCTCACCACCCTCTTTTCCCTCTCTCTTAGTCTTGCTTCCTTCCAGTTTCTGTCTCGCCTTCCCTCTCTCTCACACACTTTCTATTTTGGCTGCGTGATAGCTGACTTAGTGCCTGCTGGGAATGAGTGTGTGTTGAGTGATGGGGAAGTTGAAGGTTGCGATCTTGATAACTCTGCCTCTGGAATAGATGGCACAGTTGTGCTCTCTTTGGACTGGACAGTGAAGTGAAGACATTGGTGAAGAGAAGGATACTAATGATGGGTCCACAAAGTCTCAGTGTTTCAACTTGTCAAGCCTGCCACAGGAGGTTTTTATCTCAAAGGCTGAAATACAGTATGTCTTGCCACAGTCAAGTCATTTAATGTTCAAGGTGATGAACATTAAACATTTTGTCTCTTTTAGCAGATGTATGACATAATGATGCCAATGAAGGATATTTTAATGGCTTTCTCCTTGACTTGCAGTTATATATATATAATGTTGCTAAACATTTCATTACCTGTCTGACAGACATTGCTGATGTGTATTTGATTAACGATTTAATCAAAACATTACTCGGCTCCACTTCCCTTTCCTTTATCAAGAAATCAACATTTGTGGCCTTATTGTGCACCAATTACAGAATCCTTTCCAAACCAGGCAGCCTAAGAGACCTACATCTCTCTTTTGTAATTTGCTGGGCGTCTAGAGTGGTTGGCCTTCACGGTTGTTTTGCTTTATTACAGGAAAAGAGTTTTGACTGGGTTTAATACCACCATTTATGGTGGACTTTTAAGATTTCAGCCCATGTTTCCTCAAAAAACATTCCCTCTGGAGGGACCTAAAAGTTAGACGAAGGTCATTTAGGGGCTTAATGCAATCAGGCAGGGGTGATCTCTCTCTCTTCATGAAGTCAGACATGTTTACCTACTGAGCCAACACCTTGATTAATTGACACTAGCATTGTTTACCAGATATGGTCTGGTATTGGATGTACACTCCATTCAGCACTTGTCCAAATGGAGAACAACTGCCTTAGGGGCTGCAGCTGGATGTTACTGCTGGGGCCAGCCAGCATCACCTTGGGGCCGCTGGTGGAACTGGTGCGCCAAGATTACAGGATATGAATCCGCGCCAGGGCTTACACGGAATAAGTTGTTTGGGACAGTTTCAGGAGAAACACTCTGAGCTTCCAACAGGGGATGATTGGTGGCTGCTGAGGGAGCATCATGGGGCCTACAAACAGACTCCCAGTGCTGGGTGACTTTAATGGACCACTAATGACTCTGGGGGGGTCTGATGGGAAAGCTAATAGTGATTAACTCTGTTAAGGAAATGAGTTGTACAAGGCCTGAGTGAAAGAGATGCACACAGGTGCAGGGGCGGGGAGTCCATCCCTGGAATCTGATTGGTGCCAAGAGTCACAAAACAACCAAAAGGAGATACAAAACGACAAGTGTGACCTGGCTAATCTGATCATGAAGAATATCAAGTTAGAATAAATTTCTTTCGAATGTTGAAGCTTCAACTCCCTCTCTGCTATTACGGTAAAATGTATCTATGGGTTGTTAACTCAAGAGACGGATGGCGGTATGCGCTTACCCACAGTATTTTCATGGCATATCCGCTCTTATCTTCCCATTCTCTCCTTTCTCTCCTCACTTACGTCCCATACATCTAAAATAAAGTGGTGCAGGGATGACGTGTTTTTGTATAGGCCAACCAGGAAGTTAGCATCGCCCTGGGTTTCCTCAACAAAAAGCCAATGGGATTTTTCCATTGGATTTTGGATTATTACAGAAAATAAGCTCAATGGCAAAAAAAAAGTTTATGATCCTGACACATTTTGTTCTGTAAAATAATCTTCACAAGTGAACACCACTTTCATGATTTTTGAAGTGTGAATGCAATTGGCAGAAGTAAAAAGCTAATGGTAGGCTATAAACGAACTACACCACGGTCTCATTAGTGCGAGTATCAACAACGAGGCTGTAAAGGCAGATGATTCAGCGTGATGACGTCTCATTTAGCCACTTGTTAGCAACTGCCTTTTTAAGACACAAAAATGGTTTCAAAATTCATGAGTGGGGTATTTATTGATGTATTTTCATAGAACAAAATGTCAAAATCTCTTAAGCTTGTGTTAACCACAGACCTTATTTCAGGCATCTAACTAAAAACCCATTAAAAAAACCCATTTATTTCCAGACGAGGGAACCGGAAGTGCTTTATTGTTACTTATATTTCAGCATCAACTCCCCATTTAAGTTCTCATGATGAACACACACACACACACACACACACACACTCACACAAAACCCCTTAGTTCCCATTAATCATCCTTCTGCCAGGCATGATCCCAGCATGAAAAGGGAGACAGGAACAAATAGTTTGATTGGTTGATTAGCACCAAATGAGAACCTGATTGGTTTATTAGCATGTTGATCAGAGCTGAAGAGCCTCTCCTACCAGGGTACAAGAGCTCCTGATAAGCATCTTGGCCGGGCTTCATCACCACTTCTTCACTGAATAAATCTGTGGTGAATCGTTTCATCTTTGGTTTAATGAAAACAGAGTTCTTACACTGATTAATCACAGATTACCAGGATATTTCTGTCAAACCACCAGTCTGTAGCAAACAAGGGAAACAAATGAAGGAATACTTAAAATCCAACTGTGAGTATCAATGACCCATACAAATTTGATGAAAAACTACACTTGACACACTAGACACTGTGTACTGTTTAGTTATATGAAATTACAAAGTTTGCTCATGGCTGGTGGGTGGCGCTTGGTATTTCCTCAACTGATCTCAACATGGCTGCCGGGTCACAAACTTTCTAATTTTAAAGCTTAACAGTACACTACAAGATGTTTCTGAAAACATTTCAGACCAGAAATACGCATTACAGTAACAGAATATTGATTCATATTTGATCAGCGCTGCTTTGTTTGACCATTTGATTGGAGTTTGCAAGTGATTGACAGCTGCTCAGAGACGGCAAGAATCCAGCTCGGCACTGATTGGTTGTTTTCCTCGGGTCTGTGAAATCTTGCAGATGCCACAGAGGCACATGATTTTCTTGTTTTCTCATGTACTACTGTCAGGATATATTGACCGTTTTATGAAAATAACTTTTTAAAATCATATTTGCTCCATTTCTACCCACTGCAGCTTTAAGTAACTGGAAAAGTATCTGGCCACCAGTTTGGCAAAACAGCAAACATCCTTGCTCCTCAACCACTTTTTTTAAAACTCTGAGACAACAAGTCAATTCAGCACTGACATTGGGACTGCAGACCCGCCGGAGCGCGCCGACTGCCAGGCTTTGTCGAGACAGCTGCCGTGATGGAAGTGCCTCCAGTGCTCTCCAGAGACAGATCAGTGATGTGCAACACTCTTGTGCCTGTTCAGTCTTTCCTGGTCCTTGACGGTCCTGCCGTTGCTCGAAAGTCCCTCACCTCATTTAGGATTTTGGATGATTTAGCACGTCAATGGGGAACCAAAGATTATATTTATTGTCTTTTTCCTCTAAACAGTTGAGAAAGTTCCTCCACCAAGCCTTGGTCAGACCAAACACAACAAGACACACCTCACGATGTCTTGCAGTGTAATGTAACCCAATACATCTCCACAAATTGCAACCTCAGAAATTACCAAAGAGCTGAGCCAACATCTCTCTCGCACAGCGTCAACAACAATTTCACATAATAAGCGTCAAGTCTTTGTTTCAGGGCTGTTGTATTGGATTGCATTACATTAGATTAGACAGGTGTCCGTGACATTGTGTCCACCCCCCTGAACTAAAATGTTGTACTCCTTAATTAATCAATAATTGTGGTTTAAATTACAGTAATGAAACGAGAGAGCTTCAAGGATGACTTCATTAAGGGTTGATATTTCAGCAACAGAAAAACAGGAGATTAAAAAGAGAGCAAGGGCAAACCGATTGACACTGCATGTGTGTGAACTGTACACTTGTGTTTGCATGTATGCATCCACATGTAACATTGCACAAGCAACCTTGGCTCGTAATATAAATTGCCTTGTGGTGAATTGAAAAATTAATCAATAACATGAAAAATAGAAGAAAAAAATAGATTTTTACACTACAGCTCCTTGGTAAAGATAAAAAACACACAGCAAGCACATATAGTAATTCACTACAACATTTTTGACAATCTGATTTTTATGGGAAGCATATTTTTGTCAATGAGCAGAAAAACAATCCGACTAGGTTTCTTTCTATCTTCCACACATCTACAGTGTCAGTTAAACAGACTCTGTATTGAAGTACAAAAAAACAGGTGTTTCAGAAGAAGGGATATGACCACTGTCTGTATAATGACAAATACAATGTCATCTGCAGGACAGCCTTTACTCTAATCTACCCTTTTAGAACTAATAGCACCCTTGTTACTCGCATAATTATCTCCTCTTGCATCACTGAACATATAGTCATCTTGAATTATAGCTCTTTTATGCACCCAGCTGTGGTTTGGGCTATCTTACTCCATTACAGAAGTCCTTCTTTTAAAGCAGATGTGAAATATAAGAGGGAAAACTGTAGCTACACTACTGTACACATGAATGGTTCACATTCTGCTACACTTACAGGGCATGGCAAATGCCAAAATATACAATACTGCTGCTGTGAGAGATATTCGTCCTTTGGCAAAAGCATTTATTTTCTGAAAAGAGCAATATGTAGTCAACCCAATGACAACCTCATCCACAGGCCACTTTGTTCTGACAGCATCAGTCTTGCTCACTTGCTCATTTCCATTTACTCCACTCCACGAAGGGCACTTATATCTGACTCTCCTAATGTCCTATTTTTCTTTTATATTAAGACGTCTGGGACTCAGCTCTATTGTACTCTATTGAGTGAATAGAAATAATATCTACTGCTACCTGTTCCATCCAAAGACTGATCAGCACAGTCATTCTTGGATTCAAAGCCACAGTAGGCATACACACAAAGCATAGTAGTCTATTTGAAACTCTATCCCATATCCCCCTGACAGCTAGCCTTGCACATACAAAACCATAATCCATCATTAGTAATTGAGGCTGATAGTTTTCAATAGGTTCCTTATTCTTTTCAGGGAACAGCTCTGGTAACTGGCAACAAGTCCTGTGAAAAGTATATCACTTGAGTGAAAGTACCTGGTAGGGGTGCAAAGCTGGAGTTTACAGTTGTGATGTGCTTCATATCAGGCACCACATACTGCTCAGCAAGTTGGCACATGCTGTTTTTTTAATCTATAAAACACTAAATATTAATTTAACAATGCCCTGCATTATGATTTATTTAATGCCCCAGTCATTTTGTGCATTTTTACCATGGATGTGTTATAGAACTGGATACGCAGCTGCCGCTCAGCCTTGCTTCCATTTTTTTCCAATGGCAAAGGCCAAATGCATTTCCCTTTAGACCACCATTGTAAAAGAGATGTCTGTAAAACTGTTGACAGGACACCTCCAGCTATAAACATGGTCAATTATTACCCTTTTGTTGTATATTTTTAAGGGGGTTACATCTTTGTAAAACTTTTCCAAAGCCTAGAAAAGTCATTGTTTTCACAGTTCGCTCGTTCTCATTGGTTCATTGGCCCGGCTGGCCCAGAGGCATAATGGGATTAACACTACTGCACATATTCATTGGGCTACATAACTCCGGAAGTAACCCAGAAATTAGAATTTTTTTTGGCATATGTGCCAGCTGAGCAATTCTCACTGGACTGAATCGTGGGATCGGGTATCCAGTTCTATAACACATCCATGGTTTTTACAGTGTAAACCGCTTTCAACCTTGACAAAGGCAGTGCATACCAGATATACTCCTTCCGCTCATACCTTTCACAATAAAAGCGCTGGACATACATTTATATTTAGCTTTTTCGTGTCATTTATTCGTTATGCCCCTGGAGTGTAAAGGCCATGAGGCTGAAGGGAATGTCATTTGTTTTGCAGGTATATCTTAAACAAAGGTATTGACCTTTGGCACTAGATTAAAAGTTAAGGGATCACCAAAGTTGTCACAGTTCATTCTGAGGGTGACATGAAAGTACCAAACTTGTATGCAACTCATCCTTTTTAACCAAAACTACAAATGTCAACCTCATGGTAGCGCTAAAGGAAGAGTCAGGGGATCAAGTCATTAGGATTCATCATCTGGGCAACATGAACTTTGGCATTACATCTTTCTTTCTTTATGTGCTTATACTGTAACACTGTAACACAAATGTCCGTACCAAATTGTGTGTCAATCCATCTGGTAGATATTGAGATATTTCATAGGATAGAGAGATTCCTTGGCCAGCCGGTGACATTAGATGAAAAGTTAGGAGATCACCAAAGTCATTAAGATTCATCCTTTGGGGACCAGGCATGTCGGTACAAACTGTCATGGCAATCACTAAAGCCGTGGTGCTAGCAGGGCTAAAAATCTGACAATCAATTTAGGAGTACAGTCAAAAATCTGTGGGGGCCTACTCTGTTGTTTACAATTGTTTGAATATAACAATGTTAAACAACAAACTTTTTAAATAATGTACATCTCCATTTTGAATTTTGACTAAAAAGACTCAACAGGACTAAAATCTGGTCCATAAACTGTACATGGAAACACCGAGGGCCCAGGCGTAGCTCATGGCGCTAATGGTGCTATATAAAGCAGTAACCCTATTTCATCCATGAAGCTCATGGATTTCCACGAAAGCATTAAAAACATTTCTGTGGAAGCTTTTTTTTCCAGTGTACCTGCCAACGGACCATTCAAGCAAAAGGATTTTAATGGGAATGCCCCCTCAACCCATTCCCATTCTTTGCCTATAACTATGTAGTTATGTCTGATGTGCAGCGGGCTGGTGAAGATGGAGATAGATGGGTCTTAAAGAAAGATGGATGGCTTTCATGTAGTGCTGCTGAGCATTCAGATGTTTATGAGGGTAATATCTATCAGGTGGAGGAAGATTGATTAGCTGTGCCTAATGAGAATAAACATGTCTAACAACTTCTCCATTAATTGCTATTGCTTTCTGCTTTGCTGTCTTCCCTTTCTTTCCTCCTCTAATTCCTGTCACCTCTCCCTCTGTCTTGTTAATTTCACACTGAGGCCATGAAAGCCCTCTATCCAATTTAGGATCTTAGTTTATTTTATAAAAGCTACAGGCTTAAATCATGCCTCTGACACTGAAAGAGTGACTATATATTCTAAGTATGCTTGTTTTGCAAACGTATGTACACAGTATGTTGTTTTATATATTCATCAGTGAATGGACACAAGCATTGAGGCTTTTATTCATGGGAATGTGGGCCCGATTCTGGTTTCAGATAAGAATACCACTACATTTATTAATAGCACTTGCCAATGTGGATGCAAATAAGTGATATTTTTACATTATTCACCCTGCACCGAGTCTCAGTGGGAGACTGAGAGTGAGTGTCGGACCGCCCACATGGCACCCCAGCTGCCATCAGCGCTGCACAAAGGTATATATATATATATGCAAAGATTTCCCTTCTTAATCATCACATACAACCATGGGGTTGTTCATTTTGACTTACACTACTTCACACTACTGATATTGATATTGCTTCAACTAATCTATATGTATGTCTGTGTGTGTGTGTGTGTGTGTGTGTGTGTGTGTGTGTGTGTGTGTGCGTATACATGACCTTTGTGTATCCTGTTACATCAAGACCTGTTTCTCTAATTAAATGGCACGCTCCAATCGTTTTGTTGTATCTTAAGTTTAGATCTGTGTACCAAAATGATCTTCACCCAGCAGCCACCAGGCTAATGTGTTCCTCTGTATGTAGTCTGACTCACTGGATGTAGACTGGGGGTATACAGTAAGTTGGCCATGTGTCTCACGTGGCAGTCCTCCTATTATCTGCGTTATCTAATTTGCAAGGTCACAATTGCTGCATACTGTTCTCATGGAACATTTGTAGCTACAGTATACCTACGAAAAGTAATGCACTGATTCATATGTATGTACGAAATCAATCTGTATGCAATCCACGTAATCATGAAGTATATAGCATGACAAAAGGGAGGAGGTTGGGGTGGATGGGCGGGTCAAAAAAACACCAGACTTTCGATTACGAGACTGGTGTTTGTGTCCTGAACCAGAAGTCAACTTTAATTCCTTAATTTATTTCTCACATAACTTCGGTACTTAAGTTACACCACTTCCGGAGTTATGTTAATCCAAACCACGATCTTTTCCTAATCCTAACTACGTAGATTTGTTGCCTAAACCTAACCAAGATGATCTTTTCCTAATCCTAATCAAGATTTTTTTTGTTTCCTGTGAAAATGGAAGAACGGAAGTAACGTGTGGAACCAGACCTTTCTTTAGCGCCTCTGACACAACGCTGTGCAGATAGGTCTGGCTATGCAAGACTAGCTCCTCTGTAACAAAGATTCAAAAGAGTTATGGGTACAGACTCCAATTCCTTTGCACTACTCATCAGGGTATAATAAGTCATAACTGCAGAAGAATTGGCTTTTGAAAAGGGACAGTGTTGGGGAACCGTAATCAAATTATGATTTACTGTGACAATAAAGTATGGCACTGGTGCCCGGCGTTAAACACAATTGCAATTATTGATAAAACAGAGCAGAAGACACAGCGTTCTATATAATCTATGCAGTAACAAATGTATTACTGATAGAGCACTAGGGAAGACGGATCACTGCAATGCTCATTTATCTGCTTACATATGTGCACATACACACACAAAATGTGATTGTTCTTTATAGAATATCCACAATCCATACACATTTATAAAAGTGGTGCCCACACAATGTGCTGATCTGCTGCTTGAGTCAATTAAGCGTATGCATAGAGCAGAATGCCTGACTGACTCTCTCCAGTGTCCCATGACATTTTCTCCTGTGAGAAAAAAACAAAGCTGTGAGTTCTATAACTGTATCCTGGTTCTAATCAGTTCTCACCTCACCGTGCAGTCTTGGTATGCAGTGCAGTAACTGATGATGCAGAGTCATGATGGGGCTGCTGTTGCTGGAGTTAGAGAAATGTAATCATGGGAGAATGGTGACTATGAGACACATTTCACTGCTCTGCGGTGTCACCTTCAACGGGACACTTAACCTCAATTCAAACTATAATGGAATGACAGCAAAGGTGACATGGGCCATTTTATTGCTTCTGGCGATTCCGGGGCCAAACCAACAATGTTAATGTGAATTCTCAGTTTGAATGTCATCCCCTTTTTCTCAGGCCTGAAGCATCACACTGTATCTAACGGCCAGGCCACAGAGGCCACATGAGCGGCACGTGACGGCTGCCTCGCTGAACTGCAGCGTCTCTCACATCTGTGGTGTCCACACCAGCAGCGTTTCTGCTGCTGCTGCCAGCCCTTCCTTTCTACATAAAATTTGCCTTTCATAACTTCATTATAAATGTGATTCATATTTATTCAAGACAGAATAGGGTTAAGATTATACAGCTCTGTGTGTTTCTCTACCTCCACGATGATTTTCTTGCCATCCATCATTAATGAGCGGTCCGAAAAGTGAAGAGTTCTACCCGAGAAGAAATCACGTAATTTTTGTTTACAGACAGAGAGCACATAAGAAAAATACTGCCCTTCACCTGGTGTTCTTTTAACTTATTAGTATATCATAATTATAGCAGACCTGGGGTTTCTGCTATGACTACTGTGTTTACAAAATTAAAGGTCAGTACTCTATTAATTTATGGAGACCTGTAAGTAATTGCTTTTTCACAACCCTTTCTTGCAAATATTTCAGAATAAAAGCATTGTGTTAACGGATTAATTGATTCTTTCCACAAAAAAAACACTTTTACTTTTTACACTTTTAAGGCTTTTACTTTAAAATGAAGACAAGAAGTGTACTTTTTTTTTGTCTGTGACATATTCTACAGATATGGACATTGAAACTGCAGTAATGTTGCTGGTATGATGTCAATATACTGTCAAAAGAACATTTTCACTGTCTGTTGCTGCTGTGAACCGCGCACGTTGCTCGCTGTAATAAATAGGCGAGACCTCAAATCTCTAGAAGAGACGCAGCTGACACGCAGCCAAGCGGTCTTTTCACACCACTAGCCAATCTTTTCATTGAAAGATTTGAAAGATTTTGTCCACTGTGCGGATCAAGCTCGGTGACCTTGGGCCGGTAAAGAAGTAATTTTCCGGGGGCAAAGCAGATTTGGTCCTGTGTGTGCCTGCTCTGTTCTGTAATTTCCATGGCTTTCCGTCACATTGCTTGCACTGAAAACAGAGGAGTGCACTAGAGGGTACAGAGTCAACACAAACCGGGTTGCACAGTTCATTATTGGTCTACGAAATATGGCTTTACATCCAGATACTCGGATTATATTTGAATGCATGCAGAGATGTTGTTTTCCTCTGGAAATAGTTTTGGAAGTTGTTGTCAACAGCTGATCCATTTTTCATTGACAGAGGCCAGCACTTCCATCAACAGGTGAGCTCCATTCGCACAGCTGCTCTGATAACTATTGTATTAGTGAATCAATATTCATGATGTCTTTGTTATGCAATGTATTACTACTCTGCTGCTTATTTATATACAGGATATTCCACTTTGTCAGCTTGTATTTTTAGTTTTAGTGGAACACTTGCAGTACTCAGCTTTTCAAGCCGACTCTTTGTTATTGATTTGTGTATTCCCTAAGGCTCTGGCTTGGTCGTACAGTAATTCCTACTCAAAAAGACACATCCCTGCTTAGCGGATGTCCGTTTTGACTAATTCGTCTTGGCACTTTTATAGACTCCTATTAACCAGTGATTAACAGTTGACTTGAGACTATTATTTTGTCGTGCAGGTTTGCACTCCACTAATGCATCCTTTTATTGATTAATACCGTCTACCACGACTACCGTCGCCTGCTGTGATCGTTATCTTCTCCTGCCACTCTACTTTTTCCTCTAGTGTCTTTTTTGTGTGTGTGTGTTTGTGTGTGTATGTGCAGTGAGTCAGACATTTTTCTTCAACCCCCCTGGGGGTCTGCACTCTCTGCCCTGTCTGTCTGAGGAGCCCACACAGAGCCCCCCCCAGCCTCAGCGGGGCAGAGTGGTGGCGGTGGTAGCTGTGGTGCTGGCATATCAGCAGTATCTTACAGTAGAACCTGGAGGGCAGGGTAGGAAGATGGGCCAGAGTCCTGTAGAGTTCTGGCCCCTGTTCCACTTTACTGTGTTTCTAAGTTTTTACAGCAATAAACAAACCCTCTCCTCTCCTCCTCTTTCCTCTCCATGATTCCTCTCTCCTGCCTCCTCTGGATACTCTCATTACTCATGTGCTCCAGTGGAGTTGGCCGGGTTAGAGCTGCTGTACCTGAAACAGCACTCCCTCTCTGACTGACCTCGTCTTCCCACTGACATTTCAAATACCTCCTTCTGCACCGAGGAGTGGGTGGAGGGAGGAGCTGTCTCAGGATACAGAGCTGCTTTAACAGGGAATTCAACACTACCTTTAACCAAACCCATGCGGGCTCAGTTTTCAAGGATAAGGGGAGGGATGATACTGATATTATGTGAAACTAGAAAACCTAAGGAATCCATTGGTACCGAGCATATCATGCTAGCTTGTTGGGAAGAACGCTAAATAACGCTATGAAGTTTTGGTAAATTTTGACGAGGAAACACTGGCATGGCGATTTCAAAGGGGTCCCTTGACCTCTGACCTCAAGACATGTGAATGAAAATGGGTTCTATGGGTACCCACGAGTCTCCCCTTTACAGACATGCCCACTTGCATTTTGAATACAGTACAAGTGTGCTATTTTCGCCTATACTAAAATGGTTTATTTCAATATTTCTGCATACTGGGGTCCCTAAACAGTCTTGTAATTACATACATTGGGTATCACTGTAAAGCTGAGACTCTTGTGGATTCAATGAGCCCAATGGTATTCATGTGTGATGATGTTAGTCCCCATAGTAGCCGTTTCATTGTAGTGAGATCATTCCTTGAAATGTGACCTCACTAAAATGACCTGCTGTGACCTCTAGGATAATCACAGCCTCATGAAACTTTACAGCCATAAACTACAGACCTAGGGCATCCAGAGGATGGATGTCTCTTAGATAGATTGATAATAAGGAGGTTTATGAGCAGTTTCCAGAACAGAAGTGCTCGCCATCTAATAGCAGAAAAATGCAATTCTTGCAGAAATCTCCAAATGTCAAAAGTTTTTGAAACCAAATCACAGCATGGCTTTTTCCGTGGTGTTTCTCAAGATCTTGCTGTCTTAATGTGGTATTTTGGAAGAATTATTGCTAATTTTTCTCACTTCTCTTGTGGTAAAAAATTGATAAATTTAGCACCAAATCGGTGTAACAAATGGTATCAACCCAAAAATTGCTGCAACAATTTATGAGACATAATAGAGCATGGGAATTGCCATCATATACTTGTATTATAATGTTCTAAGCCCTGATACACTTTTTATTATTCATTTTAATTAATCAACTAATTTATTTATGAATTAATTTCTATTTCTTATTAATGACTAGAACAGCTTCACACGCAGTGCTGAGCTTCATCTCAAATTAATCTTCAGGTTCTCAGCGTTCAGATGAAGTACAAAAAAAAATTGCGGCGGTTAGTATTACCATTTTTAATCATGATAAGACATTTTCATACCATTTCATCTCTACTGACTACACATGACATATCTGTGATGTCAACCTATAGTGATAGTGAAAGTGTCCACTCTCATCTTGAGGACAATCCATAAAGAAACAGCTCAAAACAAATGAGAAAGAAGCATAAAAAAAAAACGTCCAGCAGACCTCAATTATAATAATCTGACTGTAAAATCCCAAAGAATAAATCACATCATCACTGTTGTTGTTTGGTTGGAGGATATCTCAGTGTGTTCTCTGTTCTCTGAACGTGCTGTTTATTTGGACTTCAGTATCACACTGCTGAGTCTCTCTTTAGCATGAAAAATGAGCTGTGTGAAAAGCCAGTGTGTGATTAGTCACTGTGTTTTTGAAGCTGGGACGGGCCAGTCTGTGTACACCACAGCTATATGCCATGATGATTAATTCACTGTGGGGCTCTTGTATACATTTGTTATTGTTGTGGCCATTTGAGCGCATGTGTGTGTGTGTGGCAGCATGTTACAGTACCTATCTGAGTGAGTGTATGTACAAAAAGCTTACTCGTTCCTTTGTGTACGGGATATTTAGCAGACTTCACATATTGCACATCATACACTATATATACATATATGATAAATTATCTGCTATTGCATGTTGGCAGAGATCAATCAATTTCCTCTGTGAATGGTAATGAGAAAGAGGGGGAGAGAAGTCAGCAAACCTGATGGTAATATAGCACCTGTTCCCGTGGGAGAGGAAATTGTAATAGATGAAATGACTGTGGAAGTGTCTATCTCATCTTGCTCTCTTTACTGTATCTCTATCCCATACTCTCCCTCTCTTTCTGAGACACTGTTTAATGCTCAAGGCAGAAATCTGCATGTGTCATTCAGTGTCAAATCTGTTTATTATGTATGAAACGACACTACACATTTAGATCTTGTCTTGAAGCCTCTCCTTGACAAAATAAAACCACATGTAACTGTTCCAGTCAGACCCTGAAGCTTTAGGAGCACAAGGACCCTTTTCACCATTCATTTATGGTGCTATATGTGCATATTCATATTTTCACATGTAAATATTATCACATGCTGTGCACATGCAATATTGTTGTTTTTGAAGATTTGATCAATTGCCGTTTTAGTCTGGCGCCTGCATTTCTACAAATGTGTCTGTGTATGTGCATGATATGCACCGCGGGAAATCCAGTGTGCTCAGGTTCTTAATTTATTGATACAACAATGATAACTTCACCAACACGACAAAGTGTGCCCCTAGGCTGAAAATAATAGCAGAACACCCCCAGAGCTGGCAAGGAAACAGTTTGAGAGACACACACGGGCATATCCGACACACAATATTTCAATTAATGTTGTCAAAAGAGATTAGAGGAAGAGAGAGAGAGAGAGAAAAAAATATGGTATCATGACGAAATGGCAAAATATTTGCTCAAATAGTCTTTAATAAACATTATCGCAGACAAATAGTTGAATTTGCTCTACTTTGATGTAGTTTTTATGCTGTAGAGTGTATCAAGCAAATTGGACGGAATGAGGTCCTAAGTGTTTTCTTCAAACTAAAAGCAATTTAGGACGAACCCCGCAGCACAAAGTGTTTGCTTCCTTATACATAATATCGCTTTATGTGACATTTCCAAGCAATCAATATGTGCGCTTGGCAGTTTTATGTCTGTGCCTAAATGTGGTGTGGAATTAGGCATGGTGTTTACAGGGCAGCGAACAGCCTTCAGCCTTTACTGAAACAAGCCCAAAAAATGGATTCAATATTAGGAAGTCTGTCCGTCTCTCTGCCTGTGCTTCCATCTGTCAAGCAGCTGGCCAGATGTAAACTGTCTACAATCATTTACAGATTTATCTCCCTAATTATGCATCCACTTATTGGTAAACAAATTTAAAAAGCTGGTAAAATACATTTAAAATTCTGCTTTTATTGGCAGCCAGCCTTTCTGTTTTTTGTTTTTGTGAACACATTTGTAACTGCAGGGTTAGACTTCTGACTGCATCTCTAATATTAATGTGTTTCCCAATTCTGGTCATGATGTGGATATAAATAAATCATTTAGATTAGAATGCGTGTGTATGTGTGTGTGAGTGTGTGTGCGCGTGTGTGCGTGTTTGTTGTGTCTCTCTGTCTTAGTGCAGCGTTAGTGTGGTTGATGTGTTGAATGTCATTCAAAACTCAAAGATGTTTTACAAATGAAGAGTTAAGAACATACAGTGAATGGCTTTGTGTTATAGGTGTTCTGTTCTATCAATCTACCTACCTACCTACCTGTTTGTCGAATTGGCAAGATACCCCCTTATCCTCCACCTAAACACATCATTTCATTTCTACTGCCTCTTTGTCAAACATGGTGCCTGCAGCTATGTGAACACTTAAAGCTGCAGTAGGTAGAATTGGAGCAAATATGATTTTAAAAAGTTATTTTTATAAAATGGTCACTATATACTGACAGGTAATCGGAAAAAAATCATGTGCCTTACGTGTCCTCCGGTGCTCCTAATGGCATCTGTAAGATCTTACAGACAGGAGGAAAACAACCAATCAGAGCCGAGCTGGAGCCTTGCCCTCTCTGAGCAGCTGTCAATCATTCGCAAACTCTGATCAAACGGTCAAACTAGGCAGCGCTGATCAAATATGAATTAATATTCTGTTAGAGTAATGCGTATTTCTCACCTCAAATGTTTTCAGAATCATCTTGTAGTGTATTGTTTAGCTGTAAAATGAGAAAGTTTGTGACCCATGTTGAGATAAGTTGAGGAAATACCAAGCACCGCCCAGCAGCCCGAGCACAGCCAATAGGAACGCTCTCTCTGAAATGACCTGTGATTGGCCAACAGAGCCATGAGGAGGAAATTACGGGAATATCCGAGAAGATGCCGAGAGCAGAAACAGCTGATCAGTCATGTGAGTTACAGTAAATGTTTCAGACGTCAGAATTTATTCGGCATAGGCTTTTCCATATCCCATTTAGCGGCATCAACTGTTGTTTGACAAGTTTTATCATGCGATACTTCAAAATGCGCATAGAAATATGTGAATGGAAACACGGCTATTTATTGTACTATACAAGAATGTCAGTTTTGTCTACCAGAATGGGATTGTTCATCGCACTGAGCTTTTTAGATTCTGATTTCAACAGTAGTAGTTGTACCTCCTCACAGTACCTAACACCATGTCATAAATGTTTATGTAATATAGATGTATGTCTGTTTGATAACTGAATAGATCATTTTGCATGTGACGGCTCAAATGATGAAAGACTGTTTAGAAGTTGTGAAGAGGAAGACAATTTCACTGAGATTCAACTCATCAGTTTTCATCAGCAAGACCTGCAAGTGGTTATTTGTGCAAATTGTTGACAAATGTACCGACTGTGCATTTTGCTTGAATGAATGAGAAATTCAAATCTGCTGTGAACAACAAACTAATTGTTCGGAGATTTGAGTTTATTGTTTTGAAACAAATAAAAGCTCATTGAAGGTTTGAGCCAAAGCGAATGAGACAAACTGTAATACAAGTAATTATGTGTGGAAATCAATTGGTTATTCATTAATTAACAAGCTTGATCACATCGCTTCCTTTCTTCTGGTTGTGGCTGCTATCTGTAACCTAACAGACATCTAACACCACATTCAGATGTGAGAAATGGACACTTTGCTCTTCCTCAGTGTTCTGAGCTCAGATGCAAGGAAAGGCTTCCTTTCCCTTTTTTTCAATTCTAACTAGTCCTTTGAACTCCCTTTATCTCTGCAGTTTTTGAGGATTATTCTACTCTGGATGAAAAAGAAACTCATTTCTGTCCCCTTTCCCCTCCCTCATGGCTCTCTCTTCCCTCTTCTCTTTCCAGCCCTCCTCTAATCCCATCGTCTCTCCCTCTCCTCTCCTCTCCTCTGAAATTTCCTCTTTTCTCTTTCTTCTCTTCTCCATTACTGTCCCATCTCATCCTCTATTTTCTCCAATCCTCACCTCCCTTAACCCCCTTTCTCCTTGACTCCTCTCCCCTCTCCTCTCCCAATGCCCTCCTCCTCCTCTCATCGCCTCCTCTCCACTTCCCTCTCCCATCTTTGCTTTGATCCTCTTGAATTTCCTCTCCAGTCTTCACTCTTCCTTCACTCCTCTCCTTAACTCCTTATATATTTCCTCTACTTCTCCATCCACTACTCCTGCATGCCTCTATACATCAGACTGGCAATACGTCATCCAGAATAGGCCTGCACGATCACCCCTGCTTTTGGGGGAAAACAATCCCATGTCCCTCAGAAGAACAGAAGAAGTTGAAACATGTCTCCAAACTTTACTTTAAACAAACCGGTATTAGTAATAACACTATGAAGAAGAGTAGCTGTGTAGTTGGTTACACCGACAACAAATCCCAAAACACTCATCTCCGATTTGTTCACCTGCCATGTCCTAATAAAGATAAAATAGAGAGGCTTTATGGCTCAAAGGAAGACCAGCACCGAGGCTGCGCTCCCTCTTGGGGGAAAGAAACTCACTGTCACAGGAGAGAAAATGGAAAATGCTGAAAAGCTGTTGTGTGTAGCGGGTTGACCAAGGCTTTCACAGTGAGATTTGAGGCACATATGATCAGCAGCGTAACATAATTGTGATTGGCCCAAGTGCAATTTCTTTTTTTCGGCCCCAAGCACTCTGGACAATTGCAAAGTAGACAATTGCTATGCCACCATGGAGAGTCTCATCATGCATCTCCCATACTGCGAACCAGCCTCAAATCAGCACCACGGAGAGTGCCAAATTTATCAACACTAATTTACCAGCCTGCCCTGGACTCAGCGGCCAAATGTTAGCACAGACACAGATTTTAGTAGGTGCACATTCCATTTTCCAACATATGTGATCAATTAAAGTGCTACAGATTTAAATCCTTGATCCCAATCCATAAAAACAAAAATAAACCACCCCTTAGAAGTTTATCCTGCAGGTCTTGTGCTCCACAAAGTCATTAACAACACTGCTTAAGAACCATGTCTTTTTTTTATTGGTATATCCCGGCCGTGAGCAACGCAGCGCAACGTGGTACACCGTTTTTTAACTGAGCTTTTGTCAGACACCCAGCTGTTGCTATTTATCACCTTGAAATCACCGAAATGGACCAGGAGCGGCTGATTGGTGAAGTTGAAATGAAGAGTTATCTATACAATACCTCCTCATTTCACTACAAATAATGAGGTGGCAGCTGGGTGGCGGGAGATCGTTGAAGCGCTGTCAGTGTGGTAAATCACTAAGTAATGCTGGTGACAGTGACTAGCATGGCTAGCTAATGTTGGCTTGTGTGTGGGAGGCTGCTGCAGCAATACAATCATACATTAACGTTATAGCAACGTTAGACTGTCGTCTCCAACTAAATCTAAGCCTGTGGATCTAACAGTTGCCTATTAACAGGCTGTTTATTTACAGCCAATGCTTAGCCTAACATGATTCAATCAAATATGTATAGATGTCTGGATAAGCAAAATCCGGCCACTGTGTTGGACGGGAGGACGACTGGAGGGGCATGGCAGCGATCAATCATAATTTATTAAGGTGGTATGCAGGTTCAGGCAAGGGCACAAAATAATTATTAGACATGTGTATAAAACAAACGTTGTGTAACAAGACATAAATGCATACGCACTTGTCAAAATTACAATCCAAACACATGTCAAAATTGCATTGAAGTCTATGGGATCTTTGATTTTCTTTTCCCCAAAATGGGGCGCGGCCTTGTCTTTTTGCAAAGTACAGTAAAAGTAGTATTTACGCCGGTCTGATGTATGGCTGTTAACATTTTCGGTTTCTCCGTCTTGCCTCTCCTCTCCTCTCCTTTGACCTCTTCTTTTACTCCTCTAACTCTTTCACCTGACTCCGTCTCCCGTCCCAAAGCGACCCGTCTCCAAACAGAGAAGGGGAGAAAACAAAATCTTGACAAAGCCCGGGGATCTGCCCTGCCAGTCCCTTCCATCTGCTCATCTATTCATTTGTTTGTGTTCCCCCATCCCATCCTCCCTCCGACTCTGGTGTGTGTCTAACTGCCCCCCCCCCCAGCTTGCTCACACACACACACACACATACACACATAACACACACATGCATGCGCACACAAACTCTGATTGCGACCTGACGGAGCGTTAAATTACAGCCTCACCAACACTGTTGTGAGGGAATTGCTGTGTGCTCTGCTCGCTGTCTCTTATCCTCTCCTCCTCTCACCCTCCCTCCTCTTCCTCGCTTCTTCTCTTCTATCTATACAGATCTTCCTCTCCACCCTGAATCCCGCTCCTCTCTCGACCCGTTATTTTTCCACTTGCTACTTTTCTGTTTGTGTTTTTTTTTATCATTGCATGTCTTGTCTCTTCCGCTTTCTCCATTCACCTGTTGATCTGCACACCTGTCCTCGTGGGTCACTTGGCCTTTGACCTTTTTCTCTCATCTCCTGGCATCATTATTTTTATCCATCCCTCTTCTGGTCCTCTATGCTGACATCTTCTTTTGTTAATCTTATATACAGTGCTGCCATACCGGCTCTTCCCGTTCCCCTTCTCTCCTTTTCCCCCTACAGCAACCACATGTTCTGTAGCTGCTCTTCTTCCTTTCTTTCCCCAAAGTCCACCTCCTTTATTTCCCTAATTCCCCTATCACTCTCTCTCTCTCTCTTGCGTTTCCCATCACCGTTCTCCTCTCTATCTTCCTCCTTTCCTCCTTCCCTTCTCCCTCCCAGCGCTCATTACCATGTGTGTGTGTCTGTGTCAGGTTTAATCCTGTCAGTGAAAGGTCAGCAGCAGGGATTTCCCTGGGCATCACAGCTAGCAGCTTTAGCACTCTGCATCACCAGCCTTATGCTCTATATTAATAATAGCGCCGGCAGCCGTGGCCCTTAATGCCACCAGCCTGCATGTTAAACAGCTAACACCTAGCCCCAAGCTCAAGTAACAACAAAAGCCTGCTACAGTGTAGGGTATTCAAAAGACCAGCGGCTTTAGCACTTATTGTCAACAGTTAACGGCAACAGCCTTTTTTTTGCTGCATGGCTAAAAGGCTAGCAGCCGTGGCAACGGGGTTAAGCACTGAGCCACCATCGTTTTGCTTAGAAGGCTCAGGGAGGTCAGGCAGCATTTGGGTTATAGCGCCCGTTACGCAATGGATTTTACAGATATGAAATCTAGCAAATGTTCAATACATATGTCATACAAAACAATATTTGGAAATGTGAACTCTATCACATTTCTACAGTATACAGCAGAATATACTTAAAGCCACTTTTCACATGATTCAGAAATCATACATGTTTCCACATACAGTAGTCTGTATCTGGAAATAGAAATCATTTTCTTGAAGAGCAATATTGTTGCATAAATTACTTCTTTTTTTTTTGAAGAAAATAATGCACTGTACTCATATTATGTTGTTTTTAATAGATGGGAATATATGTTTATTCGTATAGTAGTGTATATGTGTATACGGCCGGTAGGGGAGGTGGATGGGTCCAACAAACACAGGACTTTCAACCAGGAGACCGGTGCTTTGTTTTGTAAGTTACGTTAGTGATGTTTGTGACTTGCTTTTAGTACTTACGTTATGTTGTTTCCGTATGTATTTTACTTAGTTTACATTCTTATTTTAAGCCCAACCATGACATTTTCCCTAAACCTAACTAAGTGATGTTGTTGCTTAAACCTAAGTGAGTGGTTTTGTTGCCCCCTGCTCGTACTGCACCTTCATACACATGTCTAAAATTCATGCCTCGATGAAGCAAAATGTGACACTAACACGCAATCCTCTGGTGGATAGGCGGGTCTTACACGCTTTGGCGTGATATGGGGTTGTATATATCCACCTGCTGTAGCTTCTCTTTGTAGAGCTAAACTACATGAAGGTAAAAGGCAAAAGAGAAACAGAACGCAGGTTTGCGAGATGAAAGCAGACCCAGTCATTCAGAAGTCTGTCAAGGTGAGTGCGCCACAGTAAAAGTTGAAGTGTTGGCGGTCAGTAAATGTCAGTGTTCAATGATGGCTGTATTCTAATAGTACGAGTATAGCAATCTAGCAAGTGGGAGTTTGCTGGCTCAGCTCCCTGGACTAATTGTAGATATTCAGGTGTGACAGAGAAGGAGAATTTCTCAGGGCAACAAGTGTAAAACTACCTTTGACAAAAACCTCCAATGCCCAGTGACCGTTATACAAAAAATAATGGAAACTAAATAGACCAGAGTTCCAGAGTGCATTGTAACGGAGGACAATTAGCTTTTAAATCAAATGTTACAAAAGACTGGCCTTATGGTCTATAATAATGAAAAAGCCCCATCAAGAAACGACAATACAAAAGAGAAAATACAAAATGAAGTGAAGCTTGATAATGATTTCCAATTCCTCTTGCACAGTTGCAGTAATCCAATTTAAGACCCTCGGTACATTTAATTTGGTTTAGGCTAATATTGCATTTTGGCTTAAACTTTGTCTCAGCGAACCCTAATGACAGATCTCTGGAGATGCAATCAGTGTCCTGAGAGAGCATAAGAGTCTAGGGTTGGAAGGAAAGGCTCCGGCCACCAAGGGCTCATTCATTACTTTCATTTTCTCTTCACTAAGTTGGTTTGGTATAAGAAGTTGATGTGTCCCCGAATACCCTCTGTCTTGTTAGTAGAGATTTGATTTAGTGCTCCCTCCAGAGGGCCTCACACAGGCCGGGCACAGCGGTAATATATTACTGAGCAAATCAAAACAGGATTATACCATGCAAAGCGAAAGTTATCTTTGGAAATGGGAAATAACTTGTAATTTGTAACAGCAGTATTATTCCATTATGTGATGTAAGACTATTGTGGACCCAGCTGGTGGTAAAAAGACTCCAAATGAGATCTAATCAAAGCAGTAGCCTTTATGTTATAGTCTTTTGTGTGCCAACTATTTCACCTGTTGGACTAAATTTGACATCGGCATGACTCGTTCAAGCTTAGAAGGCCTTTCATCTCCTGAAGGCAGGGTTTAATTAACCCTCTGAGACCCACAATAGACGTGTTTTGTCTTTTTTAGGGGGATACAGGGGGTCTTTATGGGGAGATAGCAGGTCAGCAGTATATGACACATAGAAGTGGTGTACATCACCTGAAAGCTGGAAACCTGAGGTTTTTAATTTGAGATGGAGCTCAGCACTGTGTGTCAAATTGTTCTATTCATAAATCAGAAATAAACATGAGAAATTAAATAATTAATTAATTAATTAAGATAAATTGTAAAAGTGTTTTAGGGCATAGAACATTATCATCAAAGTAAATGATGGCCATCCCCAGATTTGGTGCAAAATTTAACCATTTTTTACCAATCAAAAATGCTACACCCTCTGAAATACATTAAAGTCTGTCGGGATCGGGTTAAAACCGTGGGATGAGGTCTTATGTGTCTTATATTTCAAGATTTATAGAGAGCTACTGCACATTTCAATGAACTTGTTTGTTTATGCTTATATCTAAATAATGTATGTCTGAGGTCAGGGAAGCTTCAAAAAGCCCTCCTTCAAATTATGAGCGGGTGCTACATATTCCTCTGCTACAAGGGGTTGTCAGCCTCAACTAACTCTCCACTTGTCAACAGGCTATTCATACATCGTTGTGTCTAAGGCTCCACATTTACATGTTTCACCCCCGCGACACGCTCGATGTATTAAAAGGTGATGGGGCTGCGAAGAAAACATTGTTGTTGCTAAGAGAGAAGAGAGAAATACAGTAATCCCTGCAAGATAAACATGAGCACACATTAGCATCGCTCAAAGATACTTAAATGCCCATTATATGGCAATTCAAAAACAGATACATAAGCATGAGGGCTCCAGCACGGGAGCGCATACCTTTATTATTACACTCTCCCATGTTAGCACTGAAGAATAAAGACGGCAAGCAACTAACAAGCACTGGAAGGAGGCTTTGTCTAACCTTTATAATAACTCGGGGAATTATGAAATTGACCTGGGATCATCCACCCGGCATGTTCGCCTTATCCAGGGCATCAAATTCAAAGATAGAACTTTTCATTATAGAGTTTCAAGCTATGTAAAGGATAAAAAGTAAAGGTGGCTGAGCTAAATACAGAAAAGGGGAACTGTGTGAAGGAGAATGACATCCCTTTAATTAGGTTAGTTATGTAATAGCTGTGCCATCCCCTGAAGAAACTATTTGTGCCCCATTATTGAATCCGAACAAATCAACCCCGAGGAGCAACACTGTGCCTGCTACTTGAATTTCATCTTAAAATTGCCTGCCAAAGGCATGTGAAGTGTACTCAAACTTATACTGTTCTTTCTTTGTTTAAATTACGATCTTGTCTACCAATAAGCAATATGATTTTGTGGGATATCTTGAGGGGGAAAACAAAACAATTAACTACCAACTTCCTTGTTTAAAGTTACATACTGCCCATATGCAAATCTAGCCTGTTTGTTATAGTTAGATTTTTTATGCATGTTGCTGTGTTTTGCAGCTGTGAATTGAATTCTGCATCCATATCTTCAGAAATAACCCTGATTTATGTTTGAGTGTGGACAAAAATCGAATGTAACAGCATACCTAATGACATTAGGCTGAAATTGTAGTCTTGGGAAACACTTGTTTACACACACACACTAGATTAAAGTGATGTAAAGCAGAATAATTGCATGCATAATAGTCTTAATAACATGGATTTTCCCTTTATATGAGATGAAATTGTCCACTTACTAGTGATACTGTGATTAACCCAGATAACATGTTTGTTCTGCCAGCAGCTGGTTTGCCGCAGCTACTGGGTGTTACTACTGATTAGCATATTGCCTGTTTGTTTTCACCTCTTTCATTTAGTTGTTCTAACAAGGATAACAGCCTCCTATTATCGGGAGTCCACATTCATAAACAAACACACACTAACACACTGGAAGGTTCACACATAATAGCGCAGCGGTACGCACACAGACACGCAAGTGCATGTGTGCACAGAAACACGCAAACAAGCGTGCAACACACTCCTCTGCAGAACTCCCTTATCGTTTTCATAATTTCTCATCCGATCTGGAAAAGACTTGTCTACGAAACGTTAATTATTTACTTCAAGAAATATAATGCGATTAACGTGATTAGCCCATGTATTCATCTTGTATGATCGTATTTAGGTGGGGATTATTTTAAGAGTGTGTGGGCAGTGTGGAGGTGTGTGTGAGTGGTTAGATGTCTGAGCATGCAAAAGAGGTTTATGTATGAATGCCTTTAAGCACTTGTGTGTGTACCTGCATGCGAGTCTATATGCGCCTGTGTGTATGTGCTTCAGCTGCAGTGTAGTTATGCTCGGTGTCCTTGAAGCAGTGCTTTAGTAGCTGGGGAGCTGCTATTCACTGTTTACAAGGCAGACACTAAAAGAAACTATTTATTGATGGAGGAGGACTGAGGGTTCTCTTTTTCAAGAGAACAAATCCGAACCTGGAAAAATGAGACCAATGTGTGTTGAGAAACCCCCGGTGGAAAGCTGTTCCAGGTGGGGAGAGGCCAGCTGTATCTGTTATGGATGGGTGAAGGTGCACAAGGCATTTATGTAATTATGACACCCTACCAGCTAAGTACCAGATATAAAAATCCTCAGCTTAAAGGTGAACAGTTACATAAAATTATATAGACATTTGTGTCACTTCTTGAGGTCGGAAGTTGAATTGAGGGCACAGAGGAACTTCTATTTTCAATAGATGTGATATTAAAACATAGTCCAAAACATGCATCTTTTGTATTTGCTAAATTTGTCTTTCTATTGTTTGTTGCTGGAAAGGTAGTGAACAACAGGTTTATCAGAGGTTTTTCACTGGAAACACCTGTCTGTCGTAGGTGGAAACAAGGCTGCTAGCCAGAAAATCAAAACAATGAGCTGAAACGCTCTGTATGCGACCAGAAAAAGTGATGCGCCCAGTATCTTTTTTTCAGAGTGCTCTGACTTCTTTGTGCAGCTGCTCCGAGCGCTTCTAATTGAAAATCTCTGAACTTTTCTGCCAGAAAAAAAAACTACATGGATACTTCTTGCTACATAAAAAAATACAAACCAAACACTTTTTTTATGGTGGACTACGAAGGATGAGTTTATGGGTCTTACAGCCGGAGGAAAGAAGCTGCTCTGTAGTCTGGTGGTAGGACAGCGGACACTTCTTTATCGCTTGCCAGACGGCAGCAGGGTGAGCAGGATGTTGCTTGGGTGGGTAAGTGTCTTTTAATATCCTTTGAACTCTGCGCAGGCACCTCACCTCATCGATATCACTGATGCTCGGTAAATGGATACCAATGATGTTATGGGCGGTTTTAATCACCTGCTGCGGAGCTCTCCTGTCCTGGGCCATACACAAACCATGCCAATTTGTAATGTTTCCGAGCAGGATACTTTCTATCAGTTCTCGGAATTTCGCTTTTTTACGTTTCCGTAAGAAATACCGCCGTTTCTGAACGTTTCTGAGCTTCTGATCTTAACCATGTTGGAGATGTGAGATGACCATGTCAGGTTCTCTGTGATGCCGACTTCCAGTTACCTAAAACTTGCTCCCCCTTGATGTAGACAGGGGTGTGTGTATTCGGCTCCTTTTTTCTAATATCAATGATCAGCTCCTTGGTTTTGCTAATGTTGGGCAGTAGGTTGTTCCCTGAGAACCAGTCTGCAAGATCTTCCAATCCGGCCGATGATGGTGGTGCCATTCCCAAACTTCACAACAGAGTTCTCTCCATGTCGGGTGTGACCACCAATCAAACCGACCACCACCAGAGTGCTTAGTTTCATGGGGGAGATTGTATTGAATGTTGGATTGAAATCAACAAACAACATTCTGATGTAGGTGTTGTTGTTTTCAAGATGTGTGAGGGCTGAGTGGAGGGCAGTGGAGATGGCATGTGGATCTGTTGGCTTTGTATGCAAACTGGTGAGGGTCCAGGGATGTTATCAGGCCCAGCAGCTTTACTCATATTCACTCTCACATCTGCTGTGGAAACTGACAGTGGCCGGTCCTCTGGAGGCGAGGGCAGACTTTGACAGCTGATTCTTTGTTGCGGAGATGAACGAGCATGAAAAGGAGTTAAGCTCATCCTGCAACATGGCCTCACATGATGGGGAAGCCACGTCTTTGGTGTTGTTGGTGTTGAGGTCTCTCTCCAGTCTCTCGCCTCCGCTTTGCCTCCTTGATGCCGGCTTTCAGTCTCGCTCTGGTGGGGGAATTATTTTACTGTCTTTGTGATCAGCACATCACCGACACATTTGCTGATGTGTGATGTCACCGTTTGTTTCTCAAGTTTGATGTGGTGTCTCCTGGATGGCGGCATCTCTGAACATGTGCCAGTCTGTGCAGTCAAAACAGTCCTGTAGCGCTGCTGTAGCCTCGTCTGTCCACACTTCGGAGTAAGTTGGCAGGAGAAGCAGGGAAATGTGATCTGATTGTCCTAAGTGGGGACGGGGGAGGGCTTTGTAGCTTCCAGGCATATTCGTGTAAACATGGTCCAGAGTATTGTTTCCCCGGTGGACAAACTTGTTGGGATTGAGGTAAAATAGATCTGAGGTCGGTTTGATTAAAATCCCAGGCTACAATAAAAATACCATCCGGTTGTTTTGTCGTTTCACTGCCGATGACCTCATACAAATCCTGTAGTGCATTTTTTGAAGGAGCAAACAACATCAACAAAAAAGCTGATTCTCTAGGCAGATGGTCGGCATCTTAATATTGAGAATTCAACATCTGGTGAACATTGTCCATCAACTTCGACTATGTTTGAGCACTAAGCATAATTGATGTAAACACAGAATTTGCCTGCCTTTGTATTACAGGACCTCCGGACCGGTGTGGCCATTATGTTTTCAGGTTGTCTGTCTGTCCGTATGTAAGTACATATGGCCCATTCTCGTGAATGCGATATCTCAGTCTGGAGGGAATTTCTGCAAATTTTGCACAAACATCCACTAAGGCTCAAGGATGACCTGATTGGATTCTGGTGGTCAGAGGTCATAGGTCAAGGTCACTGGGACTTCACATCCATCCAATTCTCATGAATGCAATATCTCAAGAAATGCCTTGAGCACATTTTTTTTTCAACTTTGGCACAAGCGTCCACTTGGACTCAAGGATGACCTGATTCAAATTTGGTGGTCAAAGGTCACTGTGACCTCACAAAACACGTTTTTTGCCATAACTGAAGAATTCAAATGCTAATTAGGACAATTTCAAACAAACGTCTAATAAGATAAAGTGACAAAGTGATAACATTTTGGGCAGACATGGATGTAAACTGCAACTTGACTGGTTGAATGAGGCATACAACTGCGAGATGGTAATTCTAGTTGTCCTGAACCAGACATCAGCCAGGAGTGGGCTGGGTAGTGGAATAGCCTTAGGTCCAAGGTGGGTTATCTTGGCATTTGTTCTGGCTGGTCTGGCTGGGTGGTTGGAAGATGTTGTGGGCAGTGATTGTCTCAGGGTCCGCTGCACTTAATCCAATTCCCATGCTTCCTTTTCCGATGTTAATCAGTGTATTTCTCTCATGGGCCATAAACGCCTCAGTAAAAAATAACAAATTAAAACCAAAATTTAGCAAAGTTCATGGGAGCTACTGGCCACCGCATCTGCATGCGCTGCCGTCACAATGGTTTCACATTACACACTTGACCCATTGTTAATATAAAACTATTGATTAGTGCAGCTTTAACTGAGTTTTTTTTGCGGCCTCATTTGTGACAGTATTTTGTATATATGCCGTCCTATATCTTTCTCTCTCCATCCCTCTTTGTCTCTCAGTTGATGTGTTGTTCTAAAATATGTCCTGCACAGGTCTCCATAAATATCCTGTCAGGAGGGTTCGGATAGCTATTTGGAGGGCCAATAAAAACAGACCCAGGGGCAGGAGCCAACAGACCCTCGTATGGTGGTGACTGCACTGCTGCTCAACCTACTCGGAGGAAGAACATCAATAAAACACTGATGTTTTTATGTACATGCGGAGGGCTTTTCTTCTTATTATTCTATGTTCGTACAGTCATCTGTTCCTATAAATCTGATCATTTGTCATTGCGATTATGTTTTTTTTTTTTTAATTTCAAAGTAATTATGATTGTTAGTAGGGGATTAATTTCCTCTCCAATGTATGGCTATGAGATTTCCAGAGTTACCCATAAGACTCTGGTCTGTGCTGGTCAAGAGAAGGAGCGAACCCCCTCAGGAACAAGCCTGTCATGGAGCTCATGCGAGAGACAGGAGACACGGGAGAATCAGTGGATCAGAAGAGTGTGAGCGTGTGAGAGCAAAAAGAGCCAGAGGGAAAGTAGAGAGGGACAGAATTGATGTTTATTTTGAAAAATTCCCTGGAAAAATCAATGTGTTTTCAAATTTAAACAGCAACAGATGACAGAGATGTGAAATATGGAAATTGTCCCCGGTCTCATCTCTCCAAAACACATAGTTACAGTTTCATCAAGCAACAAAAAACGCAGCAGATTGGAGTGGATGCTCTGAGCAGTGAACTGTTCTCTAACTTCTCTCTCCATCTGCTTTTTATATTTCTCATTTATTCATAAACATTTTGTTTTCCTCCTTAACTATATGCTTCTCCACTTTCCTTTTCTTTCTTTATTGTTTCCTTTTTTCTCCTGCTCACCTCTCAGCTATCTTTCGGACTCTCTGTCAGTCACTTATTTTCTCTCTCTCTCTCTCTCTCTCTGTCTCTCTCTCTCTCTCTCTCTACACACACACATACCTACACACACACAAGCAGACAGGGCAGTGAAGCAGATGCAGTTGACGCTCTGCACCAGCGAAGCATAACAGTGTAGTTAGCCTGCTTGGCATGAAACAGAATGCCTCAGCACGGAACAGAGCAGAGCACAGCAGGGCTGAGGGCTTTCTGGAGCAGCGGGGGCATCTCACATACTTGTCACGTTGTGAGTTCAAGTCCAGTGTATCACCTGTTGTTGCACATTGTTACCTCTCTCTCTCTCTTTCTCACACGCACACACTCCTGTTTTGTTTTCAATCTTTATTGGAAACTATCTCACACAGCTACAGTATGAGGGAAAGGATAATGAGAAGAAACACCTACACAATCTACTTTAAAGTTACTGTGTAAATATCTCAACAACTGTTATATGGACTGCCATGACATTTTGTACAGACATTCATGGACATCAGAGGTTAATCCTGGAGGACTTTGGCTATCCCCTTATATTTCCTATAATGCCACCAGCAAATCAAAGTTTCCATTGAAATATCTCAACATTTACCTGACGGTTTGGCACAAAATCTATGGTCCTCAGACTTACAGTAGACTGTATATAAGAAGTGCATGTAGTCATCGTGACGTATCCATTGGTTTTGTGGACTGCCGTTTTGAAGCATTGAGTTCGGCAGTTCGGCTGTCACCATGTTGTTTTTTTTGCAACCAGAAGTGACACCAAAGGGTGGAGCTAAGTACAACCGAACGCCGAATAAGACATTTTTAAGCGAACAAAATGTTCAAATTAACTTTCACGAACTGAAAACCCACTGTAAAAGGGTTAAAGTTCTACGGCGAAAACGCTGACATCTCCCAGACGGGACAACGCCGTGGTAGCGACCTGTCAATCACAAGGTAAACTGAGGTAATAAATCAAGTGAGAAGTAGGGTCATTTTCTCATAGACTTCTATACAATCAGACTTCTTTTTGAAACCAGAGGAGTCGCCCCCTCCTGGCTATTAGAAAGAATGCAAGTTTAAGGCACTTACACTGGATTCCCTTCTCAGACCCAGAGGATGCCCACACTGTTCCCAGACGATGAATACTAATAACTCTGGTCTTCTAGTGCCACCATGAGGTTGCCATTTTCACTCAGTCAGTAAAATGTCTCAACAAATATTGGATGGATTGTCATGAGATTTGGTACGCATTTTCATTACTCTCAAGATGAATTGTAATAATTTCTGTTCATCCCTTAATTTTCCATATAGTGCTGTACTTTAAATTTAGTGTTATTGGGCAAATCTTAACATGCTGCACCGAGATGGTAAACATACCTGCTAAACATCAGATTGTGAGCATTGTTAGCATACTGAAAGAGCATTAAGCTCAAAGCAGTGCAGCCTCACAGAGCAGTAAGTGTGGCTGTAGACTCTTAGTCTGTTTTTACTGCATATTGGCCTCGACAATGACTTTTAAAATGGGTGTTAATAATTCATACTGCCTTCATACATTTTCTGCTCATCTTGTCCAGGGTAGTTGGGAGCATGAACTGGGCGAGTTGCAGGGTATATCTACAGTCTGTTATAATAGGGCTAACTCACATACAAGACTCACATTTACACCTGCAGGCGTACATCTAAACTCCATTTTCCATTTGTCTGTGCTATGCTAATCTGCTATGCAACGCTATGCCGTGCCAAGCTGTATAATGCCATTTCAAGCAAGAGCAGAGTGGACCATTTATCTGTGCTTGATCGCTCCATTTTTCTTGTCCTGACTTAATCTAAAGTCAATCAAGCCTATATCCTATGCTGTGCCTCGCTGTGCTTTACTGCGCTATGGTCTTTCATGCTGTGCTGTACAGTACCATATCAAGCTGAGCTGAAATGTGATTTTCCATGTATAGTGCTGCTCTGTACTTTCGCTACGCTGTGCTGTCCCATGCCATTCTCTATACCAGAGACCTGAGGACGGTGGCGTTGCCGCAGTGCTCAGTTCACGCATGCTTCAGTGATCGCAACTATAAAATTCTTTGATGAGCCGTTTGGATCCACGCCATAACCATTTGAGAGTCCTGGAAACTGTTTAACAGCAACTCAGTGAACTCGGTGAACCGTTCGCAGAGTCGGTAATACAGTCAGTGGCAAAGTGTTGAGAAGGTTGAATAATAGAATTTTTTTCGAGTAAGGTAATAGCTGCAACTGTCACATCTTTTAAATAAAGACTGAAGTATTTCTGTTTGCTGCTGCCTTTTATTAAATCATTCCTTACACTGCACTGTAACTTGTATTCATGTATTTTATACCTGTCTTATTCTATTTTTGATTTCTATTATGTTGGATTTTTAATGACTGTTTTGAATTGTATTTAAAAGTCTGTTTATAATGCGTTTTTTTTTGCACTTTGTCCTGATGCTTTATGTTTTATGTAAAGCGCTTGCTGCTGGAATACTATACTATATAAATAAACTTCCCTCGCCTATGTCCAACTGTGTCATCTTAGCTGTTGAAAAGCCCAGTTCCAGCTCTCTATAAGGATTACAAAGATGGTATTGTTATACTAATTATTAGACTTGTTTGTTCCACATCTTTGCTTTGAGTCCTGCACGGTAAGTAGTTCTAAATACATGTAGTGCAATTTAATGAGCGCCAGAACTTTGAGTGATAGCTGCTGGCTTGACCTCCATTACTGAAAAAAACTATTTGGCCTTTACAATTTGTTGGAGGCATGTTGATTTATCTTTATAAGTTTTAAGGCTCCACTACAATAGATTTCATTTCATTATTACTGTCTCTGATAATGTGTCACCCTCCTACATACCATTCTCAACATACAATACCAAAACCATACTTTCTTTATATATCTTTTTTTAAAGTAAAGAATGTCGAAAAGTGCACTCAAGCACTTTAGTCCAGGCATGTTTTAATAACTGAAAGGATTTCTTTTCCCTTTTTTTTGTCCTCCTAATGGATGTGAGGAGGACAGCAGTGCGCTGGTTCGCTTTCACTGACTCATCACTTTCTAATTTGGGAAGCAACACATCTGCTACTAATTAACGAGACTGATTGAATCAAGGCTTTTACGGGCACACACATGGGTGAGCGGGCAGACGCACAAACACACTCACATGGGATCATTTAAGAAAGGAACCAGACACTGTTCGGGAAAACAGAAGTTTTCTTTTTTCAGTGTCTGTGGCTTAACATGTCAGGATTGGGAATGAGAAGTATTTTTTTTTTTTTATTATGTCTGATCCTTATTATTAGAAGTATTGCTCATTTGCATCACCTCAAAATTTTCAAAAAGCCAGTATTTTATTAAAGGAAGAGGGGATCTATAATTATATATTTATTATAATTCATTATTATTTCTCAGAGCTAAACTAACTCTGTCTTCTGTTCCACTAGCTCACTTGTTTGCTCACACACATTCACCTCCACTCTCTCTCTCTCTTGATTCACCACTCACTTCCCATGTAACACAAACTCTAGGTGTTCACTTTGGCCACCGTAGTTCTCCGACACACTAGGCACACGGGAGAAGTTTCATGTGGTTGCAGTCTGCAACCTCACCGCTAGATGGCGCCAGGTTCTACACACCTACACACTGCACCTTTAAGCCAAATTGCTTTGCATTTAGGATGTAGTAGTCTGTGTGGCATTATAGTGATAAATTATTGGATTAATCATCAATTACAGTTGATCTTCACATATTCTACTCAGGCAGCAATATTGTATTGCTACATCTTGACAAGAATAACTTGCTTCAGGTGAAAATTGGTATTTCCCTTTCACTTCCTTAAACTTACTATTCACATCATTAGTTGTGTTGTGAATACAACGTTTCCATTTCATGCATGCGGACCCAGTTTTATTGCTGCCTTTCTCTCTGTCTGGTGTTTGCTGGTGTCCGTGTTGAATATTTTCTTATCTGAAACACACTCACATACAGTTTGTTTTCTAGCTGAATATTTAATCTTGACACAAACACTAGAAATAGCATCTTCATATGCACCTTGTTATCAGACTTATCAGACAGAGTGCTTTGACAGCTTCACCTGATGCACGCCGTCTATCACATTTCAAATATATTATATACCTATTACCTGCACACACACACACACACATACTCACAGGTTATCTGGCTGAGTATTTGACACCAATACACAAGGTAGAATCTCAAGAAACGTTATATCTACGGCGGCTGTACATGTGTTCTGCATGTCTAATTCCCTCCCTAACACAGCAAACAAATAGTAAGAATGATAAAATGTCAAAGTAAACAAAAGACATATCTGTTGTGATGTACTATTCATACCTCATGTTTAACTGCACTTTGAATCAAAGCTCGGGGTAAAATGTCAAACTTTAATTAAAAGTAAACCAAATGTGTTTTTGAAGACACCGTGACACATTTACCCTTTTTTCGTGTTTAACTGGAGTCTTATCTCTCCACATTATTTGGTGTCGTACTGTTTTATTACATTTTCATGTACCTACTGTGTGAATATAATAAAGGGTTAGATCATGCTCTTGGTCATGTTTACTCTACGCCAGTCACAGATTTACGCAGGATTCCGTCTTGGCAAAAATACCAGTAACACGTCATTTTACAGGTCGTCAAATTTCATGGTATTAAGGTGATAATTAGCAAGTAACCTATTTGAAATTCCTTTGGAATTACTGCCAAATTACCCCAATATTTACTACAACATTTATCGAAAATTACTTTATTATAAACATCATTTAATAATTAGATGCTAAAATAGCATATAATCGTTAAAATAAGGCCCTTAGGCTATTTCCCTATTGGGAAATAGTTGAATATAATTATTAAATAATGTTTATAATAAAGTCATTTTCAATAAACTTTGAGGTAAATATTTGGGTAATTTGGCAGTAATTCCAAAGAAATTTCAAATAGGTTAAAAATTGCTCAATTTCAAATTTTACACTGTTTTTACTTGTAGACACTGGTAAAGACAATTTGTTAAGTTATATGAATAAAAAAATACCTTTTCCCTGAATCTCTATTCACAAAAATGCATATGCAAGATGCATACACGATTACTTTACTTCACTCTCAGAAAAAATAACCTGAACTGAGAATAGACTACTCACTCGCTGATACTGAATACAGATAACCTGAGCTTAATAACCTTTTCTTTCTCAGATACAATAACGTGTACTCAGTAACCTGCACTGGATTGAGAGTGCACTGACCTTAACAACCTCTATAGTGCAGAATACAGAATGAAAAAAAAGGTAGTGAGTCTCTCTCCTCCTCTCTCTGATGGTCTTTCTCCACCTGTCACTCAGTCATACTCTCTGTATTGACTTTTCCTCTCCTCCTTATCTTCTTCCCATCACTCTTTCCCAGTCTGAGCCCCCGGGAGATAGACATTTGCCAACTCTATCTCCTCTCTCCAACTCTCCTGTCCTCCATCTACTGATCTCCATCAGTCTATCTCTACATCCAAGTCCCACCCCTCCTCCCACACACATCTCTCTCCTCCTCTTTCTCAAATTCAGCGTTACTTAAGACCAGTTAAGTGTACAAGATCAGAATGTTCTACATTATTACTATCACTGTACACTTCACTATGTTATATAAACCTCACTCTCTGTCTCTACTCCATCCCTGTCTCTACTTTCAGGAGTAATGGATGACCGTGATGTGGCGGTGTCAGGGTCTCTACCACGTTCTCCGTCGCTGCACTCCCCCTCCATCTCCCTCTCTGCATCAGTGTGGTGATAGAGAGCCAGTCTTTCTCTCATGTTCCTCTGTCTCGCTCTCTCCTTCTCTCTCTCTCTCCGTCCGTCCCCCCCACTAATAGATGGCCATGGTGGGGTGGATGTGTCAGGAGAGGCATGCGTGTTGGCTCCATTAAACTGTAACCTTGCTGCTCTGAAGGACGATCCTATAACACCTCTGTTTCTCTTTCCCACACTCTGATTCTCTCATGGAAATAAACAGGTACCCTGGGAGCTTGATTCATTTTGTTGTCAGAAATTTCTTAAAAACTTCCCTTGCCACTGGAAAAACATAATAATTGACTAATTTATGAGCAATTACATCAAATTGCTAATTACTAAACAGCAGAAGTAATTAGTTGCAATACATGTTTCATTACTTTTCTCCTTTCCTCAACCCAGCATGGTCAAAGGTGCCATCCAAACAACTCCAAAGTTGCCTCATCACGTCACATTCTCTGTATTATACACGCAATAAAAAACAGAAAATGAGACATTTGGTTTAACAAGCAGCAAGCCGATGGTTTGAAGGTATTTACTGACCATCAATAGTTAGCTAAGCACCTAGCTTGGCGCTCCAGAAGTCTGGTCCTCAAAGTAACCTGACCCGCCAGATGTTTGTTACACAGAACCATCTGAGAAGCCGACATTGGAAACTGTTTGGAAAAGGGCGGGCACTTTCAGAAGAAATTCTTGGCAGGCGACTGAATGAACCATCCGTCAATCAAACTCTTGACGAAGCCAGCCGGGAAAAGAGCGAAAACATCTTTTCCATTGAGAAAATCCATCAGTGCCGTTCTTTGCTCTTCTTTCAATAAAGAAATACTCTCCAGTTCTGATATGACTGATGCTATTGCAGCATCTACGCTAACCTCCTCAGGAGCCGCCATTGTTGTTCAAAACGAACTGTCGCCCCTTTGTGTCGTCAAACACCTAAGACACACCAGTAGCTGCCTGTAGGTCCTCACAAGATGCTGATTGGTCCGTGCATTGGCTTGCCGGACAGAAACGCATTACTTGAAGCCTGACAAGATGGATTTTAGTGTAGTATGTGTGACATCGCAAAAATCCAGCTGCCGTGCAAGGTAAGGATCACACACCCTTCGACTGAACAAAACCCCTCCCACAAACACAGGACTTTCAAACAGGAGGCCGCTGTTCCAGACCGGTGTTTTGTTTTGTAAGTTACGTTAGTGACGTGTGTGACATGTTTTCTGTACTTATGTTACGTTTATTCCGTACGTATATTACTAAGTTTATGTACCTATTTTAAGCCTAACAATGACGGTTTTCCTAAACCCAATTAAGTGGTTTTGTTGCCTAAACCTAAATGAGTGGTTTTGTTGGCCCCTGGTACCGCACCTACATACACATATATAATATTCATGCCTCGGCGAGGCAAAACATGACACTGACATGCTGTCCTCTGGTGGACAGGTGGGTCTGTTACACACTTTGGTGTGATATCGGGTTGAAATGTCAAAGTAATAGAGCAGTACGGGGATTAGTAACTGTCACGTAATTACTGAATTTCAAATACTACTTGTTATCATAAAAAACTAGGAATATTGCTCTATTGCATTACTGCCCAACACATTATTACATATATAAAACAAAACAGTAAGACCTATTGAAGCAACAGCAGCTCTCCTAAATGACTCAGGATACCACTGAGCTCATGAAGCTCAAACCTCCCTGAAACCATGTCAGACCAAATATCATTCCTTAATTTACAGAATGGAAGTGTTGTGGTTCACCTTTGAGTGGTCTCTTTTGGCCAGAGCTTTCTTCCAATTTGGTCTCACCTTAATTCAGTAGTGTGACACCGCTGGAGAGACAGCGCTGGGTGAAGTGGTGAGTCAATCCGATGTATTTTTATTTCTTCTTAAAGCAGCATGGTGCTTCAAATGTGGAAGCTGATGGATCTTGTCTAAGCCATTGGTTAGCTGCCTGTGTTCTCTATTTCACTGATATGGGACACAAAGAATTGTGTTCGGACAAGCTGTCGATGCGGTGAGGAGCTGGCAAAAAGAAAACAATCAGATTGTACCATCCATCAGCACTGTTTCAAAATAGACGGTGCCAGTGAAACAGTCTTAGGATCAGATTGAAGTGAAATGATATTTGTTTTGATCGTGCTGGTTCAAATTCTATTTCATCACAAAAGAAAGATAGAAAAACTGAATTCTATTAAGACAGATATCTCCCCAAGATGAGGTGTGAGTGTTGCCAAGGCTGACTGATTGATAGCAGTGGTCTATCTTAACATTACTTTCCATAAAATAAACTGTTTTAAGGACACTAATTTGAGATTTTGACCTTTTGTGCAGAGAAATGCATTGTGCTGAAGCTTCGTCTGTTCTAGACCTACTGGTTGATTTGTCTGTATTAACAAGAGTCACCTCTGTTTCAACTCTATTCTGCATTTCTAAACAGGAGTGTGTTGTGACATGAATAAGCTTAATATATCTCTATAGAATATAATAAAGATAAGTGTGAACTTCACCGGTAAAGTCGATGAACCAGCCTCTGTTCCAATAGTCACCCCTGATCCTTTCTGTGAAACAGGCTTGTAGGCTTCTAAATGAAACACTTACCTGGGGCATTAACTAATCAATAACGATCAATGACTAAATTGTCCAATGGATTGTCTGTCAGCCTGATGCACTGATCTTGTGATCAGCTGATTGATTGATTGGTTTATTGGCTGGTTGGCCAATGTTGAACTGACAAGGGCAGACAGGCTGTGAGGAGTGGACAGGGTGTTGACGTGTGATTGTCACTTGAAAGGAGATGTGTGTGTGTGTGTGACTAGCAGACATGCACACAGGCACTAAGATTATATATATAATATGATTATTAGAAAGAAACATGCAAAACAATTGTTAATCCTCACATGAACTGTTGTGATATGACAATAATAGGGACATGGCACTCCTCCAAGACACTAATAACAGCTGTGCAACCAAAACGGCCAAAAGCCATGTTGTAATTTTTGGAAGTGAAGTGAAGCAAGAGTCGAAACCTCCAGAGACCTGGCAGTGCACACCTCCTCAAATACAACTTTTGGTATCATTTAAGGTTCTCTATATGGAATTCAGAGCATATCTCTTGCCTCCACACGGCTCTCAACAAGGTGACGGCTGAGCTGGCGACTCGCAGCTAACGGTGTAAACAACGGCAAGCAGTGCAGAGCGGCGGCCGTGAACTAGCAGAAAGACTTGCATGCACTAAACTGGCTATGTTAACAAAGCAAAGAGAAACTCAGATTACAACACACGCAGAGGGAAAGCAACTTCATTCACTCGACTTCATTCACTCATCACATACTGGTGCTTTGTCGGACCCCTCTGCGTCCCTTTTCGGTCGCAGTAAACACATGCTTAATGTTGTGAATTAAACAAAAACACTTGCTTGGGTTTAGGCAATTAAACCACTTAGTTAGGTTTAGCAAAAAACAACATGGTTGGGCTTAAAACTACTAAGTTTGTTGAGTGAAAATGACACTGAACATTGTGAACACAGGACCTGAACGAACGGTTGATTGTAAAGTGACGCACGAGACACAAACAGTGGTCTCCTGAATGAAAGCCCTGTGTTGTTGGGCTGATCAACCTCCCCTCCCGCCCGCCCTGTGTGTCTCTTTTGCTCTTTAAACTACGTCATCACAGCACTTTCCCTGAGCATTTAATACTGACGTGGATGGGTTTATATTATAGTGAAATGGAAAGCCCAGTGTGCCAATTCTAAAGGGTGCCTTCTGTGTCGGAATCAAACGCCGACGGTTGTGACAAAGCGTCGGTATTTGGCGCCCTGGGAATGAGAACGGGCTGGCAGTGCACAGCCAAGAATGACTGTGTGACTCAAGTTTGTCAAACATGGCAATTCCACATGAATCATAGGTTTGTTACTTGAAATTATATTGTGTATTGTGATTTGATTGTACTGGCTAAGTCATATGTATTGACTGATGATATTTCGTTTAATTTGTATGCTCAATTTTCAAGACAAAATCCCTTGCAGCAGTAAGGTATTGTCCCTATTTCTGTCTTTTTGTGTGTCATGTTCTTTGTACCCCTCTATTCTCTGTTTATCTCAATTTCTACAATTCATTTTTTTCTTCTTTCCTCTCCTCTCTGTTCATTCCTTGTACTCCTCTCTCCCAGGACCAAACACACTTGTCCTGTTTAGAAATCACTCAAGCGGTTTAGTGCATTGTGTCCTTTTCAACTCTTCCTCTACTCATGCCTCCTCTCCAAATTTGGTGACTTTAGAGACAAAAAAACCCCCAGCTTACCAGGCTGAGTGACAGACACCCCCACACACACACACAAACACACACACACACATGCTCGACTTATTGTCAACTATTTTGTGATGTCGATCCACAAAGAGAGCAGCCACGCAGAGAAATGATAAGAAACAAACTGTGGAGTGTTTTGGGAGGGCGGCAGGCAGGGGGGAGGCGATGACGAGAGTGTGTGTGTCGGGTAGAGAGCAACATGGATGTGAGATAAGTGTGTGTATGTGTGTGTGTGTGTGTGTGTGCGTATGTAAGAGAGCAAAAGAGTTAGAGTGAGAGAGATCAGAGCATGTTGAGAGGAGCTTTTGGCTTTTCTCTCTGAGGATAAAGCTTGTTCCGGCCTTGTGCTGCTGAGTCCTGCTGCAGCTCTGTCCGTGGTGCTGAATCGGCTGGAGGGTCTTCCGTCTCTCTTTATCTCCCTCCCTCCCTTCCCTTCTTACATTTTCTCTCCTCCTCTGTCTTTATCTCTTGTGCCCTCTCATTGTCTTCTCTATCTCTCCCTCTCAACTTAACAGACGCTTTGTTGTTAAGAATCACAGCATGTTGCCACGGCAATGTCAACACGTTCAGTATTGAAATGTCACCTCAAAGCAGCAACAAATACATAATGAATATACTAAATGACATGCGAAAATTAGTGAATCAGAAAACATCAGCTATAAATAGAAGGAATTACCATGGTAAAGTTTTTTTTTTTGCATTGGAATACATTGGAATAGTTTCCTCTATGACATATAAGGATGCAACTAAAGAAGTCTATAGAAGATGACTGCCCTCAGCAGAAAAATAACAGCATTGGTAATTTATTTTTTACGTTTACTTCACAAGGACTTCTCAAGGTCTCTTGTGGACTCTTCTGTCTGTTGTTTCCAGGAAACAAAGGCAGAAGTAATTATTATACCACCTCACAGCCTCTTAAGGAGAAGGCCAGGTCACACATGTCACTATGACAGGGAGGACCAGTGTTTGTATCTTTTTCCTACCAAAGTCAGTGTTGTTTTCTTCTAGCCATGATGATTCCTAGCCTCAACTAAGTAGTTTTGTTAACTATGACTATGATTGTTGATTGATTATGATTTAAGTATCTGTTGTATCCAGACTGTATATAAGACGTGGACATAGTTACCGTGACGTCACTGGTTTGTAGAATGCCATTTTGAAGCCTTGAGTTTGGGATTTTGGCCATCGCCATCTTGTTGTTTTTGCAACCAGAAGTAAAAGGGTTGAGGGTGGGGCTAAGGACAACCCAACGCTGACATTGAGACATTTTTTAGGTGACCAAAAAGGTTATAATTAACTTTCATGAACTGAAAACACAGTTTGAAAGGGTTAAAAGTCTAAGACCAAAACACGGACAACTCCCAGTTGCAGGTAGCGACCTGACAATCACAAGCTAGCCACGCTCTAAAGCATCCCCTGTTTTATGGTCTATTTGACACTAAATGGGACGATAATTTACTAAATGAAAATCATGTTGTATTGAAGAAAACTTGAAACTAGCGATTGAGACCATAAACTCATGTTTACAATGTTTACTGAGGTAATAACCCAAGTGAGAAGTAGGGTCATTTTCTCACAGACTTCTATACAATCAGACTTCTTTTTGCAACCAGAGGAGTCGCCCCCTGCTGGCTATTACAAAGAATGCAATTTTAAGGCACTTCAGCATTAACTTCACTTTTCAGACCAGCTCCACTGGTTGTACCTTAAACTAACCAACTATAGCAGTGCCATATTAGTCATGGTTCACATGGATTGTTCTGACAGGCAGTGACAAAGGACCTATTATGCCGTTTAGTTTGAAAGACTGACATGATAAACTATATTTTATCATTTTCAGTCACCTGCATTTTTCGTATCTAATCTAATAATTGTTTGGTCTCTAAAATATTATGAAAAATGCCCTTTGCCATTTCCCAGAAGCCCCAGGTGACATTTTCAAATTGCTGGTGTTGTCCAATCAACAGTCCAATACCCAAATATTTTTAATTTACAATGATATAAAACATATAAAACAAGCAAATCGTCACATTTTAAAAACTGGAAAATGCCCATCTTTAGATTCCTCGATTATCAAAATTGTTGGTGATTAATTGTCTATCGACTAATTGCTTAACCAGATAATTATTTATGTGCTAAAGAAATATTTAGCTGCAGTGCTGTTATACTTTTTTGACTCCTAGAATGTATTTTTATGGGTTTTTAGGAAAGAAAGTACATATTTCCTTGAGTTAAGGGACGTAAACATCTTGCATATCAAATGCCTTGCAAAAGGAAGTGCCCTCTCACCTTTCCTTTAAAGCAGTGTGATCACAGCCTGTCCTCCAGTTCTGTGTTCACTGAGTCTGTATTTTTTCCTCCAGGGTTTATTAGTCACACTGGTCTGGTAGTCTGCCACCACATAGACCTGCTGTCTATTTAGGGATAAATGTGTTTCCAGTTTGCGTGAGGATTGTGTTGCTCTCTCCATATTTGTGTGTTCTGTGTTAGCGTTTGGTTTGGACAGATGCTGTGAAGGGTTAGCTTGACTGAATGAAGCTGTGGGACCAGCTGGCGGATGAAACCTCTGCTTTGGCTCAGTGCAGTGGTGAGAATTAAAGGTGCTGTTTGCTAAATGATTGTCATATTTGATTGTTATTAGAGGATATTGAACAAATTATGCCCCGCATGCAGAGTCTCAACGGCATTTCTGAGGGCAGTAAATATTTGCAGAATTCTTCTATCAACACTCCTCTGTATCGCTTCTTATCTCTCTCACCTTCTTTCCAATCCTTTTGTTTTCATTTGCTTATGAACTCAATACCATGGCTGGATTTGTATGTGTCTGTATACCTATACTGTATTTACACAGCTCTGGTAACACAATTCAGTGGGATCCTTCAGGTTAGGGAGGATTTATCATTTGAGGTTCCCAAAATGAGCACATTTAGTTTTTCCCTGGGGACACCCAGCCTAATTAAAACATTGCAACTATGGATAGGAGCCATCAGAAACAAGACTCTGACCCATTTTCCTGTTCTGACCGATAGCTAAAGAAATGCTGCTGCAGGCTTATTAAAATCTCATCACATTACGCCTTCAAATGCCACCAGAAGTGACTTTCATGCATGTTGTTTCCCAAAATAAACTTCCAAAACCTCCCCACCTCGAATTTTGTGTCTCACTCAGTCCATCTCTCTCACACACGCACACACACATGTATTTATCTTTTATTACACTGACCTTTAGCCTATACAGCCCAGAGGTGTTTCTCCTTAGATTGAGGTTATAGAACATGAAGCAAAGCGTCAGAGTTTTCATTTTCCTGGCGCCCCATCTAATCTCCACCCGTTCTCTTAATGTGTTTCCTCTGTTATTCTCTTTATCTCTTTATTATCCCCTGCCCTCCCAGCCCAACCACCACCAACAACCACAACCCTGAACTATGTGGTGTTCTGCCAGCATTGCACCATATAATTCATCCCATCTCTTGCTAATCAGAGCATTGTAGAGCACTCACACTTTATAATCCATGAAATCCTGCAGAATCTATAAAGTGAGCACAGTAATCTGCCTCCTGCACCAGCTGTTTCATCCGTTTTTCTGATCCTAGCATTCATCGCCGCTGCTACTGAGTAACCGTGCCATCAGATGCTTTGGTTATCTATGTCAAAGAGGAAGTCACATACCTCTGCATCTATAGTGACTCCTAAACAGAAAGGTCTACACTAAATGCCACAGTCATTTCATGTTGTTTAGTGTTTAGCCATCTGATTACACTGTTATCAGGCCATTAAATAGGTGTTATCTGTGGTTATAAGCCCCATAGATGTGGGCCAGTAGGGCCCTGCTACACCCAATAGTAGGTTTTATCATCTATTCCATGTCTTGGCTTGGTTTTGTTGTCAATGTTAGGTTTCTGGCTGCTAGCGGTAGCTTTATATATACCGTACAGACATGAAAGTGGTATCAATCTTCTCATCGAACTCTCAGCAAGAAAGAAAATACGCGTACTTCGCAAAACTTCAAACTATTGCTTTAAAAGGTGCAATGTGTAATATCAGGCCACATGTTCCAAACAAATAGGGGGTAGCATTTCACCTCTACAACTGGGTACACACAATCTAAATTCATCGGTTACTAAAAAAAGCCAACTACTAACTAACAGTAGGGCACTGTAACCTTTTCACATTTTTTGATAATGTGACTTCTGAATGTTTTGAACTAAAATTCCGGCCAGATTTACATATTGCACTTTTAAATGTAAGATGTAGTTGCCAGTTCTGTCTCCAACGGCAACCAGGAGTCCATCTAAGGAAAGTAACAGCTTAAAATCAATTTTCAAACTAGAGACCATCTTGCTTGATGGGATCACACCAGCCGCAAAGCCAAATCGGGCCAGCGGTGTACAATACCCCCCTAACCCGGGCACCCTTACTCGGACCACACCCATCTTCAAACTCAACCTTTATTTTGATCTCGCCTACACTCTTGTAAAGCTTTGTGACCCCAAATTGGGCCGAGGGCGTAAAAAAACGCCTCTGTGGTCGTTCCTGCAATATCTCCAGGTGCCCAATTTGGATGATATACAGGGTGTGTTTGGGAGATTGGGAGCATATTTAGACGAAAAGAGAAAAAATGGGATTTTAATGGGTAATTTTATATTGTTATTAAAAAAAAAAAAAAAAAAAAAAGTTCTTTGTTTTGGATCCCAGAACATGCATAGACAGTATTTAAAAAAAAAAAAAAAAAGAATAAAAGTCAAAATCACTTTTGTGTTACCTGAAAAACTTAAAGTCATAATAAATAATACTAAAATCATAGTGTAGGCACTTGCATTTGCACGGCCCTCTTGAGGTCCCCGCCCCTCACTTTGAGGACCTCGCCGTGTCGGTGTGTGTGTGTGTCTCCAGACAGACCCAAACTATCTCGGCTACTTCTCCCAGGCAAACGCCCCATCAGCGATGGCATCACGCGCAGTCGTCATAACGTCTCCATCCGTTATTACCAGCTTGTAAATCCCGGAGCAGCGATTTGTCCATAGAACAGAGTAGGACGGAGGACAGAGGACACGGAGGACACGGAGGGAAGAAGACAGACACACAGGAGAGAAGAGGAGAGGAGAGGAGAGGAGCGGGTAGGCGTATATCGCCTCCTGGGACAAAAAGCCGCGCAGTGTGAAAGTAACTGCAGGAGGAGGACGGAGCGCTTTTTAACGACAGGGAGGAAAAAAGGACATGAATGATTTGAGGCTGCATGGTTTCCTGGATTAATCATCTTTTTTTTCCTGACCTATAACGCCTCCATCCATCCATCCATCCATCCACCGGGCAGCACGCACACTGCTGTCCGGCTGCCTCTCCTCCTTTGGAGAGAAACCGACGCCGGAGAGAAGAGAGAGGTCAAGACAAAGTCACTTCTGTGGCTGAATAAAGGAGGTGGACGAGCGTTTACAAGCTCCTCTGATCCTGCAGTTTATTTTGTACTCTTTATTGTTTAATCTCTTATACCTTGAGGCTGAAAAAAACACCTCCCTTTACGACCATGCAACAACAGAAAAAGGATGATTAACCAAGTGGAGATGCAAAGTGGATGAGTGAGATGTGATGCTGGTGTTTCTATAAAGGGGAGTTTAAACGTGGAGACCGGCTGAGGAGCCCAAGAAAACGACGCTTCACCGAGTACAGAGACGTTTCCTCCCTCTCCATATCCATCCTTTCTTCTCTGACTGGATCCCAGCGATATTAACCCCCCCGACGTGTTGGGTGTTTTCCTTAAAAATGACCGATTAACAGGAGTCTTACGCGAGGAGAGCTCATGTGGAGACCGAACGAGTGCGCAACGCGGCGGTGCGCCGGTTTCACGGCGTTTTTTTATTTCCACGCGCAAAAAGCTCTGTCCCAGTGGATCAGCAGCGGCGGACACCGGATTGCTGTAGGTTACCGGCTGCCACCGGTCCCGTAGGCCTGCCTGCCTACCCCTCTTTTTTTTTAATGCAAACTCAACGGGAACTAAAGTGAAACGCCTCGCTTGCCCCATCACCACCACCACCACCACCGCTCCAGGAGCCCCGGTGCAACACCATACATAGGCTATAAAAAAGAAAAAAAAGTGGATATATTTGTTTTTGACAAATGATCTGAGCAGGAGGAGGATTATTTAACATATAGGCTGAGTGGAGTTCTTCACCTGGCTTGTCAAAGAAGGGGGAGATAACCGGAGGAGAAACAGCCTCTACCTAACCGGAGAGGAGGAGAGGAAGAGACGCACCAGGTATGACCGTCTCCTTTATCTACTTTTCTCATCTGTCCGATTATCCCTCCTCTCCTCTCCTCCATCACCTTCTGCTTTTTTCTGTGTCTTCTCGCTTTATTTGTGCTGCAACGTTTTTTAAAAGGGTTCATTTGCAATTTTTTTTAGGAGAGCTGAGTTGAGTGCACAGAGATGGAGAGAGATGGAGAGAGAGAGGAGGCAGATGGGGAGATAATGGCGCTGGTGTTTTCTCTCTCTCATACGATTTACAGATGGTGATAGGTTATATATTCTGTAGATTAAAAGACAGAGGTGGAAGGAGGTGGAGAGAGATGATGAGGGGGTTGTAAAGCATGCAAAGTGTGAAGAAATAGGTCTGATGAGGAGATGAGATAGATAACAGCATGAGGAGGAGGAGAAGGGGGCAAAGAGGAGAGAGAGTTTAGAGGAGAAAGGGGCGACGAGGGAAGGAAGGATGGATATAGATATGGAAGAAACACTGAAGGGATGAGAAGGTTGCAATTGATTAAACTGGGGGGAGAAGTGAGACAGGAAGGACTTAAAAGGAGTTGGTATAGAGGAAGATTACATGAGGAGAGGGTGCTGAGATGGAATAGAGAGGAGATGGGCTGGGTGATAGGAGAGAGGTGTTCAGGGGGGAAAAAGGGAGAGAAGAGGACATAATGGCAGGTGAGAGAGAGGGAGGACTGCTGGAGAGGTGAGTAGAGAAAATAGGAGAGGACAGGAGAAGGTAATGGGTAGTGGGCCAAGAAGATAGGAGGTAGGAGATAGAAGAGGAATGGGAAAAGAGAGAGAGAGAGCAGGTGTTTGCAGCTGGCATTGAAATGATCCCTTAAGAAAGCTCTAAACAGCATCATGCTGGAGGCCAAGTGTAGAATACCCTGACAGTGCTTTGTGCTGCATGGTATTATCCAACGGACTGCTGCGTAATGGTCGTTGCTGCACCATGGAGACAGAAGGAGAGACACAAGAAGAGAGAGAGAAGAAGAAGAGGGGGAGACAGCTGCACACAGTTTAGTTTGCCATGTCAGCTCATCAGCTCCTCTTTCGTCCCTAACTGCCCAATTTGCATTTTGATGGGGTTTTTGCGATGGCTCTAAGCCACCGTAAAACACATGTAAACACACATGCAAGATTAAATGAGGTTTGGAGGGGAAGTCGTTCCGCGGTTTTACTGTTTCTGTCTCCAAATGTTGTATACCTGTGGCTTAGCTGAAGCCTTCAAAATCTTTCTCTCATTCTTTCTTGCTTGTATTGACACATCATGTTTGAATGTGGCTTGGAAACACTGGCCAAGTCTAGTTTTTAATGCATTTCAGATCACAATCTTAATGCATGTAATCATGGTGCACAGTTAATCAGGATCTTAACATGCTGGGAAATGCTGGAAGTAAATGGCATCATAAAGGGCACTCTCTTTCAGCGTGTATCTTTGATCATGACCCCATTTGCACCACGCCATTCACTCAAACACTGTCAGAAGATTTTATTAGGATTGAGCTTAGAGCCTCAAACTTGGCAAATATGCCCAAAGAAGATTGCCGGCTGACTTTTTCCCTCCAAACCGACACGAAAATAAATTTCAATCATGCCCGTGTGTAATTAGGAGTTGATGTAGTCCTAGAGTGGGCTGTAATGAGCTGGGCCTGGATTCTCTAAATCATCGTGGTTACTGACATTTCTGTCACACTGAGCGTGCCAAACAGGCGCACAGCATTCTGGGTTATAAGCTCATATTCTGGTCAAGCTCTTCTTTGAGATGCGTCTTCATATCCCACTCATGAATACCACTATACATGAACAGAATATTCTCACACTGCCATGGAAACAGAGTTTACACAGGCGATCAAAAAATAAAAATAACATTTTTAAAGAGCCTCAGGGAGACGTTGTTAGGTGCAGCTATTTTATTATTTTAGTTTTCTCATGGCTTAATCCTAAAGAATCCTTCAGACAAAATGGATATATCTGTGCATGCAAGCACACTGATAAAGAACTAATGTTTTCAAAAGCAATGGCTCTGAGCATTTTCTGGTTATGCCGCAGTGAGGTGAGACATAGAAATTGGACATAAACTGTTTAATGATCGCAAACAGCCCAATTTGTGAAGTCCCTGAATCCATGACACAACTCTGAATGTTACGTTTATTCATGTGGGAAGAGCTATTTGTGCTCCCTTTTTTGGAAAAACACATTAATTGTTTTTGGTTTGTTCTTTTAAAACACCTTTACTCATTGTGTGAGTCATTTTCGAAACAACTGAGTGCACATAAAAGCCCTCAATTGCTAACTTAGAGCATATTATAGCACACTGAGGGCTAAAACAACCTTGGGCTGCCGAGTTCTGCCCGGGGTTTCTCCTTAAAGGGGAGTTTTTCCTTGCCATTGTCGCAAAAGTCACGGGAGATCTCTTGTTGGGTCTCTAAATTATAGAGTACGGTCTAGACCTGCTCTATATGAAAAGTGTCTAGAATTAACTTCTGTTACGATTTGATGCAAATGAATTGAGTTGAATTAAAACAAATAAATCTATTTCATTTAAAGTTAATGTAATAAAGTTAATGTTATAAACGTCTTGGTCTTTACTGCGTTGCATTAGAATGGTGCTACAACTTGATAAGCATATTAGTATCATAGTGGGCAAGCAGTTTAAATGTGCTAAGACTCAGGGCCTGCCATACCGTATAAGCAAATGAAAATGACACCACTTTCTTGTCTGTACTATAAATACAAAGCTAACACCAGCTGCAAGTTAGCTTAGCTTAGCATAAAGACTGAAACAACCTGTCCAAAGGTAACAAAATCCACGTACCAGCACCTCTAAAGTTCATCAATTAAAATCTTATATCTTGTTCATTTAATTTAAAAGTGCATACCCAAAGTGTAAAAGTGACACGTTGTGGGGCTATGTGCTGGACAAGTTCTGGGCAGTAACTTCCTAGTTTTTGAATGAATTAAACAAATGAGATACAATGTGTTAATTTGTTAAGTTTAGAGGTGTTGGGTGGATCATGTTATATTTGGAGCTCGTCTAGTTTCCACCGGTTTCCAGTCTTTATGCTAAGCTAACTGGCTGCTGGCCCAATATTTATATTTACCAATGAGAAAGTGGCATCTTCCGTTTCATCTAACTCTCGGCAAAAAAGCCAAAAAACATATTTCTCAAAATGTACTATTCCTTTAAACATCAGATGTCAGAATGGATTAAGTAAGGACAGATTGGATTGACAGACTCGAATATACTGCGCAGCCAGTTCTAAGGGGTGTGCAGGAAAGGCAGAAATTCCCTGCAGAGAGGAAGGCCAAAGACACATTTGACCCAGATTTCCAGTATGAAAACAGTCCGTGAAAGTGGCGCTCCATGATCCCTCTGGCTTATTAGGGTTTAGGCTGAAGGTTACAGAAAACATACCAGAGGGATAACTGGGGCCAGAAAGCGTGAGAAAGCCGCTGTCAAAACCATCCGATCATTTTGAACATTGCAATCATACGTATACTGCTGTCCTATCACTCGGATGGCTATAGAGTCACTCAGATTAGCAAATGGCTGGGGTCTTTTTCTCCCTTCTAATTGAGTTCAGCAGAGGTGATTGATGGGAGACGGCATGGGACAATTGAAAAGGGAGAGTCCATTAAAGGAATACTTCACCCCCAAAATGACCATCAATTACTCGCCTCATGTTACCTTGAACTCTTGAGGAAAACTTTCTTGCATGCCTCCATGGCAAACGACAAATTCAAAAATGAGAAAGAGAACATTTTTGATACATTGAAGTAAATGAAGGCCACGCTTCACAACAACAAAACTATATCAAAACACCCGTTTACAAACTCTCACACAACTCGTGCACTATAATCCAAGTCTAATTTATCCAGTCGTATCCTCACTATTTCCAAAACACATATTCGCTAAAACCTTACTACTTCTGCAAGAACAGTCTCACATTGTTTTGATATAGTTTTTCTGGCCCACATTTACTTCAATTCATCAAGAATTTTCTCGGTTTTTGGGTTCTCAGTTCACCGTGGAGGCATGAGAAAAAAAACAAAGTTCTCTTCAAGAATTCGAGGTAACACTGGGTGAGTAATTACAAATAGTCGTTTTGAGGGTGAAGTATTAACACTTCCACTACTTCTGCAAGAGTTGGCAAAGCGCGGTACTTCTTGTTTACTGTACAGTTTATTGAATCATGTTGAGTCAATAAAGCAAGGAGGAAGGCTTGATTCTGAGAGGAAGAAGCATGGAATAAAATCAGTCCAGTTTTACTTTGCTACATTATTACAACAATCTGGGACTCTATAAAAAAAGTTGTACAATGGATTACACAATTATGAACCCTGAGTTGCATAAGTCCATGCTAATAGTGTGGTTCTGACTCACCAGTGGCCATGACTGATTGGCTAGAAATGACACACAAGCACCTTTTGAACTGACTTCGAACAATGGACCCTTCGTTTTTTTTTGACGCCATGTAAAATATCTTTCATTCTGTCAACCTCCGATTGAATAATGAAGCTTGAGAGAAGTGTAAATTCTGGAGGAGTGTAAGTCTAATTGATTGATGTGTCTGTTTGAGCGAGAGAGACGGAGCAGAAAAGAAATGGGACTCACACAGAGAAGCTCAATGAGTTTTAGAGAGAAGGAAAATACAGTTTCATCTCTGTGGGGAAATGATGTACAGAGGTCTGCAGGTACAAGCGAGGCTCGCGCAGTGGTGTTTGTTATTCAGACTGAATGTTTATTGCAACATATCCTCATACATTGGTTTGTATGATATCTTACAAAAAGTTATTCCTCATTTTCCGTGTGTTTTCCTTTGAATATTCAGCAACACGAGTCCAATTTAGGTTTAGGAAAAGATCGATTTGGTTAGATTTAGGCAACAAAACTCTTTAGTTAGGTTTAGGAAAAGATCTTAGTTTGGATTAAAAAAGTCGCGTTATCCTAGTATGGAAGTTATGTGACAAATAAATCAACATTGACTTCTGGTTTCACACGGTACGAACACCTGTCTCTTGGGTGAAAAGTACAGTTTTTTTTTACCCACCCTTCCACCCCTACCTCCTATCTACACAGCGTTTGTCTCTCTTTATACTATACCTGGGTCACGATTACGTGATTACCCCAAGTGAAGGAGTTCAAGTATCTCGGGGTCTTGTTCGCGAGTGAGGGGACGATGGAACGTGAGATTGGTCGGAGAATCGGAGCAGCAGGGGCGGTATTGCATTCGCTTTACCGCACCGTTGTGACGAAAAGAGAGCTGAGCCGGAAGGCAAAGCTCTCGATCTACCGTTCAATCTTCGTTCCTACTCTCACCTATGGTCATGAGGGTTGGGTCATGACCGAAAGAACGAGGTCGCGGGTGCAAGCGGCCGAAATGGGTTTCCTCAGGAGGGTGGCTGGCGTCTCCCTTAGAGATAGGGTAAGAAGCTCAGTCATCCGTGAGGGACTCGGAGTAGAGTCCTTGCTCCTTTGCGTCGAAAGGAGCCAGTTGAGGTGGTTCGAGCATCTAGCACGGATGCCTCCTGGGCGCCTCCCTTGGGAGGTGTTCCAGGCACGACCAGCTGGGAGAAGACCACGGGGAAGACCCAGGACTAGGTGGAGAGATTATATCTCTACTCTGGCCTGGGAACGCCTCGGGATCCCCCAGTCAGAGCTGGTTAATGTGGCCCGGGAAAGGGAAGTTTGGGGTCCCCTGCTGGAGCTGTTGCCCCCGCGACCCGATCCCGGATAAGCGGTTGAAGATGGATGGATGGATGGACGATTACGTGGATCACATACAAATTGATTTTGTGAGATATATGAATTACAGTGCATTACTTTTCGTAGGTATGGCTACGAATGGTGTATGCGAACAGCCTGGTTTATTTGTACACTTTGGTGTATGGATATTTGAACATACACAATGATGTGGCTGCAGTAAGGGCCTAACGTTTGCAAGATGAAAAATTGGAGTGATGTTGCAGTGATGAAAGACGTGCAAGAATGGACAGGCTGAAGAAATGGACAGATGAAAGGAAGGGAAGAAAGAAAGGCGAAAGGCTGGAGGTAGAAAGAAGAAAGAAAAATGGAACATAGAAGGCTTTTGGGGGGAATTGAACTTTATTCAACAAGACGGGTCAATTTAGAACAAATTCTGTGTTTGGGTGAAGCGGAGAGAGGAGGAGGAGATAAGGAAATGAGGGGAGGGGAGAAAGGGTTGGTGAGGAGGAGGAGGGGGAAAGAAAAGGACGGGACACACGAGAGGAAGAAGGAATCAGAAATGAGAGGAAAAAAAGAAGAGCAGAAGGTGAGAATATTTCGTCGTGAAGCTCTAGGTGTTAAGACTGTGATATGGCAACACGCTGTTTTATAGTTTTTAATGTCCAAAATATGTCATCATGATGCTCTCAACACAGCGACATGCTGTCCACTACAGTAGGGGTTTAAATGTCTACACAGTTAGTTTATGTGTGCATGTGCATGGCAACAGATGCTGGTTCAGTGGCGCAATCCCACCTCACCGGGGAAGAGCGGGTGAGAGATGCTGCTGAAAGAGAGAGAGAGAGAGGTGAAGAGAAGGAGGGAGGGATGGTGCCAGTAGAGAAAGAGAGGAGCGAGCGGCGTGCTGAATGCCAAGCAGCGTGGTATTAGAATGGTGCTGTGTTGAGAAGGCAGGCAGTGGGATATAACACCGCTCAGCTAAACCACAGTATCCTGTAAGTTCCCAAACTTCTTCTCTGGGGATGACAGATTTATTGTCTTCTTTTTTTCTTCTTCAACCAGTATCAGGCTTTGCCAATTTTAGACTGTGCCTTATTTGTTTGTTTTCGTCACAGCCCCAAAACAGATTTTGCCGATTTATTATGATTATGTAAACAGTCTACAGCCTATACAGTCGACTATACAGTTATAACCAGTAGCTATGGATGCCTCAAATTTGTCATATGGGGATCTATTTTTATCATCCTTTCACATCTTTGGGTCTTGGGAAAATACTGGTGTGCAGCAGCAATTCTCTGCCTTTGTTTCTTACTACCATAGACTGTATATAAGAAGTGAACATAGTCACCATGACGTCACCCCTGTGGACTGCTATTTTGAAGCCTCGAGTTCGCCATCTTGGTATTTGGCCCTCACCATCTTGTTTTTTTGCAACTAGAAGTGACACGAAAGGGTGGAACTAAGTACAACTGAACGCTGAATAAGACATCTTTAGGCGACCAAAAAAGTTATAATTAACTTTCATGAACTGCAAAAACACTGTGAAATGGTAAAAGTTTTACGACGAAAACATGGACAACTCCCAGACCAGACAACGCCGTGGTAGCCATAAAGCATACCCTGCTTTATGGTCTATTTGACTCTAAATGGGACCATAATTTACTAAATGAACATCATCAGAAGACTTGAAACTAGTGATTGAGACCATAAACTCATTTTTACAATGTTTACTGAGGTGATAAATCAAGTGAGAAGTAGGGTCTTTTATTCTTTATTCATAAATATTCATTCATTTTTGTTTCTCTATAATTTCACTTGAGACTGTTATGTTCATTTTGCCCTAAAGGTCTTAATTAAATGAGAAAATACTCAGTCATTTTCATTTGTGAAGTATTTAATTCACACAGGAGTATACAAACATAGGTTTCAATATGTCGTTATTTCCTATGGACTATTTATTCCTTGAATTACCAGAAAACATGCTATATAATGATATGTATCGTTATCAAGATGTGAAATGATCTATATCGTGATAGAAGCTTTTGGCCACATCACCCAGCCTTTTGATTAGTCTTGGTTTTATCTGGTGGAGGTACCGACCTCTGTAAAGTCACACACAGCATGTCATTATGTATTTCTACATTTACTCATTTGACAGATGACTTTTGTCCAAAGCGACTCACAAATGAGGTACAATCCAAGCCATGGCGGATCAAGGCAAAGCATTTGTCACAGCCCAAAGCATTTTTTATATGCTTCACCTGGCTTGAATTCTAATAGATTATTTAATATATACTGGAATTAATACATACCAATTGAGTGTCACCTTCTTTTGAAATGAAACCGAGTTGTGCATATGTCCAGCTCATATTGTTATGAGGAGTTAAATGTGAATTTTAGTCTGAAATATATTTAATTTGGGGGCTGGTTTTTACCGGTCAGTCATCCAAAACTAACAACTAGGTTACATGAGGGATTCCAGTATTTTGTGTTCCCAACCGACTATTTTAGGGATGTGGAACATGTGCCTCATCCAGTATGGGAATTTCAATCTTGGATAGCCTCAAAAGTCTGCCACTGGGGAACAAACAAGGGCATGTGAGGAGATGATATGATCAGCCATGACTGGTAAAAACATTAGTCCTATTCCTGCCACTTCTATAACTCTGCTGAAGCCACATCAACACGTCTGGTCACATTTAGGCATGTGAATAAATTATTGCATTTAAAATCATGATTACAGTATTAAATTAGCATATTTTATGACCATAGTGGCCCACTGGTACTTTCCATTAATAATTTGTGTTACGGGGCGTAACAGGCTATCTCACCGTCACTGCGTATTTAGAGATTTATGGCTCTGCTGTAAGCACCCACAGCTTTTCCAATTAGTCCACAGTGTAAAACCAATCCACCAAAAAATAGAAAACAGTCTTAATGTAGAAACGAGTGGCTAACCCCGGTTACCCAGTTACACTATTACTAATACTGACTTGTGCTCTTGCTTTATAATAAAAGCCATAATCAATATTGTTTTACTGGGAGGCTTTTACATTGAGTGCAGCTTTTACAGTTTACTGTGTATTAACAGCATGCAAATGACATTGCCGTGGTTAGATTTTAATATTGCATAAATACATTGAAACACTAATTTCCTTGAAAAAAATATTTTGTATAAAAGTCAAATAAGCATAGTTACTGTAACAGAAAAAAAAAGTTAAACAGGTGTCTAGACAGTTAATTAACAATTGTTGATAACTTGGGATTTTTGTTCAATATATTGATTTTATATGAATTCATCTTTTAATATTGGCTTTTTGTCATAATAATAATAATAATACATTTTATTTGGTGGCGCCTTTCAAGACACCCGAGGACACCTTACAAAGATACAATTAAACATAGAGAGATAAAAACAACTGGACATGACAGAGACACATTTATGCAGACACGTATGATGAACTGATGGACACTACAGAGTATAGGCCAGTTTGGACAGGTGGGTTATGTATTTTTTTATCTGGTCACATCTCGTTTCAGTAATACCTTACATTATGTTACACAGAAATGTGAGTAGTTGCTAAGGAACAATAATGAATTACTCATTAATGCATAGCTCCTGAATAACTCTAATTGGATGACTAATGAAGAGTTACTGGAGAACAAACTGGGAGATACTATATTAATGAATCATTAGAATAGGGTTGTCATGATACCAATACTGAAACGATACCATGGCAAAAAGCTAAAACATCAAGCAAAGTAATGGAATAATAGGTGACAGGACATGGAACTTAAATAACTTTTAAAATAACTTTAGAATATTTTGACAATGTTAATGTAAGGCAGTGCAGGATGTGAAAAGAAGCCATAAAACAAACATTTTTGGACCATAGTGTGTTCATATATTTTAATATCCAACCAAGACTGACTCGGAGAAACTGTTAATTTAAATCAGCTCTTTACAAGTTCACATCTCTCCACCATCACATGTCACGCTGCTTCTTTTGGCACGCCCACACTGCCCTGCTGTCACACATCGACGCAACTCATAAATATTAGAGATGCACTGACCGATGGGCCGCCGATCAAACCGGCCGGTTGTCAGCTGATTGGTCATTGCTGGCGACTGGCCGATCAGTCTCTTAAATCAGATTTTTTGCCGGTCATTTTTACACATGTGTGCCACATAATGTTGGATGCAAGCAAGCGTTGGATGTAACATCAGATGCTCTATGTCCACTGTAATGTAAAACAAACCACGTATCTGTCTGGAGAAAATGTAAGTTATTTAATAGACAATGTTTTATCATGAACATGAGATTGAAGCTCAATTTTCCATGAATTAAAAGTTAAAAAAAATATTTTTGTATTCTGTCAGTTATAGTTCTTCAGAAGAAAATCGGAACCAGCAAAAATCTGAATCGGCAGGTCCGACTTTTAAAAAAATCGGTATTCGGAAACAGCCAAGAAAATTTAAATCGGTGCACCTGTATATTCTTTTATTAAAACACTGTCATTCAATTGTAATAAAAAGGAGTATAGTTCCGTTTTTAACAGCAGGGTATTGCGATATCTTTCTAGTATCAGTATACCATGCATCACTATAAGTAATGATTAGTTTTGCAGTTTCTGTGCAGCTCAATGGTTGTTAACGGAGTTAATTAGGAACTAGTCATGAGGAAAGTGCTCTTTTTCCGATTCACAAACTAACCACTCATTCATTACTAATTACTTAATTGTTAGTTACTCTTTTTCTTCACCTCCAAGTAAAGTGGTACATCAGTATACAGTTTAAACTTTACTTGTCGTTCTCGTCTTCTCTTCAGTGAAACAGCTGTTCTGTGTCTGAGCGTGTCAGTCTTCCTGTTTGTACCCTCGTGTTTGCGTCCGACTGTACCCCTCTCTCCCCTCTCCTGTGTAATTGTCTTGGTCTGGGGTGACGGAGCAGACCTGACAAGCGAACCCAGATAGTGAACGGAGATAGATTGAAGAGGAGTGTCTGCTCTCTCCTCTATCTCTTCCCATCTATTACTCGCGTCTGACAGAGGCAGCGCAGCATGATGGATGGATGCCTCTCTCTATCTCTATCCACTTCTCACTCCATTCACTCAGTTTCGCTCTCACTCACTCATTTTTCTTCACTTGGTTTCTCTTCATCTTCCCGTCACTTGCTTCCTTCATATTTTTGTAATTTGTCTCTATGTTCTCTCTGTGACTATATTTTTCAGTCTTTATTTGTCTCTCTTTCTTCGTCTGAGGTTCTCTCTTTATTTCCTTTAGCATGTGCATGGTGGTTAAGGTACTGGGGCAGAGTTATCTATCATTCTGTGTTTGTTGCCATTTATCAGTCTGCTGTGTCTCAGACATGAGTGTCTGCTATCGGTGCTCACATTCAATTCTCCACACTTATTGCTGCCGGCATGGTAGCTTGACTTTTCAATTGTAAACGAACACAAACATGCGCAGGGCACACTTGGCCTAAAATAAACCTAAATTGAAAATAGTACAGCTGATGCAATTTAGAAGATAAGTTGTAGTAGTTCTGGGCTAAGAAAATACAGCCAGCACAGCAATATAGCTTTCCGTAATGGTTTCTTATAATGATGTGTCCTAAATTGTAGTTAGAGTATGTAGCTAAATAGACAATGCACATTGATCAACAGAAACAGAATGTAAAAAAGTTAACCAAATGGATAATTTTCATATGGTGTCTCTGGCCAGATATTAATATGTATAGTATCCAATGACTGTCTGTAATTGTTATGGCAGGAGCCAACAGAGCATGGATGGGATTTGAACACTCTCTCTTCATTCCCTGCTTTAGTAAAATACTAAAATTCATAATATGCTTTTCTTCAGTAAATAGTAGCGCTTTATATCTGCAAAATGTCTCTGAAATGTTACCCGAGACAAAATCTTTATCCCAATGCAGCTGTGGTCGCTTCACTCGTCGATGCTGTCTGTGTGGATGTCTTTCATTAAAACTGCTGTCTGCTATTTATTTGTTCACTCCACTCTGTGATTCACTAGGTTGCAACGCTTAGTCTTTGCAAGAGATTCCAGTGCAACATTTTTTTGCAACAGTTTTGACACCTGCCATCCTGGAGTGCAATGGGTTACATTGGTAAAATAAATGACTGGAAATGGATCGGGATGTAAAACCTGTTGATACTGATCACAAACAAATCCCTTCTCAGTATCAAATCATGCAGATTGGCTCAGGATATCCGTAGTTGTTACACTGTTGCACACATTAATCTCTAACACACACACATTACTAGGGCTGGGTAATGGCATGAATCTGGCCTTAAGATGCATATCATGAAACGGGGGTAATGATTTAATATATTGTGATACTTTAAACAAGGCGATATATTGCGATGTTTTAAATCTAATTTTAGGAAAACTGTCATAGTATAAAAAACACACCATCATATGCATAAAATCAAGTAAAAAAAAAAAAGTGTATATCATAAAGTGGGCTTGTCTCTAAAGGGGAGACTTGTGGGTACCCATAGAATCCATTTTCATTCACATATCTTGAGGACAGAGGTCAAGGGACCCCTTTGAAAATGGCCATGCTAGTTTTTCCTTGCCAAACAATCTATACAGTGTTTTGGAGAATCGATACAGTATCGCAAAACACAATATCGCAATACTCAAGTATATCGGTATTGTCTTACACCACTACTTTATACATCACCTTGCAACCTTTCTGATGGTTGATGTTTGCAAGAATACTAGACAAAGCCCACAGAAGTACTGGCATTCCTGTGCTATGTGGAACAAATTGTGTTTTGCAGAATGAACACAAAAGAAAACGTGGCCATGGTCCACATTGGCACATTTCATTGGTGAAATGAATTGAGTTTGCTGACGGTTTCTTAATTTACTGTGGGAAAGAAGAGAGTCTGAAAGAAATGCATTAACCTCCCAGTTTGAAGATCACATACCAATTATACACCACATGTAATGATTTCCCCATGTCTGATGTACTTCTACGTCTCTCTGTGTGTCTATCTCGAGCTTGTTCTTTCTGAAGTGTGCTCCTCATGCTCTGGTGTGTGAGAGTGCTCTGATATTTGTGTACAGTGGTGTGTGAAGGTTTCATTTGGCAATTTAATCCACTGTTAATGTCAAGTTTAAAATTAATTTTCATTGTGACTGAATATGAAACTGCCTAGCTTTTTGTCCAGGGCTGACCAGGCCTTTTTTGGAGCGTGGCACACATTGTTGTGCAGGATGTCAAGAGATTTGAGGCCTAATTACTGAATGCTCAGAGACACCACACTATTATAACCATGTCGGTACTGAGCACAACATTATGAGTTCAACATGAACATGAACAAGACATTGCAATTGCTAAAAATAGTTAGAAACGTGTTATTGCAGACACAACTGTGATAACTAAAATACACAATATTCTGAAGCAATACGGCTGCCAATTTTTAATACGATTATTTATTTTCAATTTTATAATACTTACAGCCAACTATACAGAGTCATTCACATTGTTTTTTGCTGCATTTGTCCTTTCTTTATTGCATTTGTTCCCTAAAAACTACACTGGTAATTTCTAGTTTGACAAAGTAATTGCAACTCAAGGTCCACTTATTAGCTTTTTCCAGAGCTTTCAGGAGCATCTCACAGTGTCCATCAGCCCCATTACCAGTCCTGCTGCTGGAAGAGATACAGAGATGTGCTTGGAAGCTCTAGAAAAAAGCCTTGAGTTAAGAATATTTTGTAAGCTGTTTTTGAGCTCAACAATGAATTTTGAGGTTTTGCAGTTTCTAGGTTTCCAGAATATGTGGCCCAACTAAAACGAGGTCGTTTTGTAAAACTGTATGAAAAAGAAGGAAAAATACCACAACATTCGTTCTGATTGGTCAAAAGTCTTGGCATTTGGTGCGGACATACTTTGGGCAAGTATTTAACAGTACAATTTTAAACATTTTTTGATCACATGAAAAATCGCATTTTTATAAATAGTCAAAGTCAGGATTTTTGAAAAATTAGAAAAAACTCCAACATTGTGTTTATTAAATGTTTTCCATATTAAATATTTTTTATATACTGCATATGTGTGCATATCTTTGATATTCAACCTGTTATGAGTTCAGAGATACCAAATACTTGATTGTGCTCCTTGTAGTTTCTGAGACACAGCCATTTTCTTATTATTTGGGCACATGGGACTACTATTTTTTTAGATATAAAAATTCACTTTTCAGCTAAACGGTTTGATTGATCTTGATCCAAATCATCCATGCTTAGGCAAGCCCAGAGAAAACTTCCACCAAAGGAAATAAAACAAATTCAGTTGCGGGCACAAATGGGTTAAAATATAATTACCTCATTATGGTCCCACCCTGTGTGTGTGAATGTACAGCACTTCTATCGTACTGCTCAGTGCACAAATGCACAAAGGGCTCTTGGGGCTTTAACGTTGTAGACTTTCTTCCCCTAATCAGTGCACACTGCAAACAGTATTACAAGTGAACACACAGATTAATGAATGCACAGAGCCCGGCTCTTATAGAAGACTTCCTCAGCACTTAAAAACCTTCCCATGCCTCTTGATCTTGACGTCACAGAACATTTACCATAACATAGGATGTAATGCGCGCTCTTTAGGGCATTGTCTGATGCGTTAAGGGCGATAGGTGTGAGTATGTCTCCCCGAATTAATTTGTAGCTACACCTACTTCATAGAATTACAAGTAATAAATTCCAACCTTGTCATCGGTTTTGAAAGCAGGGACAGTCAACCCCTCAGCCTTGATGCAGCCCGCTCAGCAGTTCACAAAATGAGTGTTTGTTAATGCAGGATAAAAGGACAGACCCTGCTGAGTTGAAATGGTCCACTTGACGCGCCGTGAGCCTGATAGTCTGCAAGATAGTCGGGAGAAATAATTAGACTTGAGAGGGCAATCTACTGTAGATAATGGCGCTCTTCCGGACCTAGCAGGTCAGCAATAGTTGTGGTTTGTGCAGCGGACGGGAAACGGAAAAGTCATTGTTTATCAGTGTTTGTAGCTTAGCTTTGATTCTAAGCTGGACCACCGCAGCTTAAATCTATTCATCTGATTTACATGGCTTTGCTTTGTCTTCTGAATTATACACAACACTGGAGCTCTGTAACTGGACATTGTAGTATTGACTGTGCTGTCATTGTATCACGCGCTTACAAATTCCCTCATGAGACACTGGGGAAATTATCTCACTGCAGCTTTCTGGAAAGCTTGTCAGTGGTTTAATATCAGAGTTTAACATCAGAAATTGCACTTCGAGCTCGCCCTCAAAGGCACAGCACTCTGTAAGTGCTCAGTGTAATTTGTAAACAAGAGTGGAAAAACCCACTTGCCAAAATTTCAGCCAATTGAGCTTTAATTAACAGTCTCAATTTTTAGGATAATGCGACAGTAAGTAAAAGAGAAAAGAAACATGCTTTACTATTGATTCCCTGTGTGCATAATATAGTGTTATTGGGATCAACCGCAGTTTAAAATCAATATTTGGAGCATATTTAGTTCCAGTATTAGAACAATGTTGATATACTATATCACCCCACAACTGTTTTAATAATCTGGATGGACATTTTTTTTCCCCCCCTCCACATCTGGCATTTTATTTCCTCCCAAGTAACTTTCTAGTTTTACTTCGGTTTAAATAAATAAATAAATAAAACACTGGGGTACAGCCATCCTTCAGTCAGTATGGGGGGCTGGGAGCTTTTACAAAAGTAGAATATGGGTTATATTTCCTTTGAATATGGAAGTGATGCTGGCAGAGTGGAGGCTCACTCTGCAGATGCTGTTTAGCTCACAGATCATAGGACATGAAGACATACAACACACACACACACACACAGGTATGTATTCGGTTATTCTGTCACAAACCCAAGCACACAAGTTAGCACTCATACTCAAATATGCAAGGTCTCTGTCACACACACATGCACACTAATTTTTTTCTACTTTACAGGCGCCTGTGAGGCTCCTGATGCATATTTGATGATGGTTTGACTGACAGTGGAGAGGCTTATGTCTGTAAGTGAGTAGAGACCAAGCAGCAACTCATATTGAGAAGAGTGCCTTAGGGTGGAGTACCACTGATGGTAGCTACTGTATATACTGACAACCTATGGCTCTATTACAAACCCATTCAAAAGAGTGCCAAATCTCTCTCAAAATAAAATGTTTGTCATTATGGTTTCAAACACATTTAATGTGTCCATATTAAAGATAAGATAAGATAGGATATTCCTTTATTAGTCCCACAGTGGGGACATTTGCAGTGTACAGCAGCAAAGGGGATAGTGCAAAAAACAAGAGGCATCAAAACCTGCAATAGGCAGAATGTTTTTGGCATCATCGGGCAAAAATTCCGTAATAACCTTTCAGCATATTGTAATTCAAGTACTCTGAGAGAAAAGTAGACTCCTGCGCCTCCTCATGGCTCTGTTTTCAGGCTTTAAAAAATATGTGACAGAAGACTTTGGCCAATCACAGGTCATTTCAGAGAGAGAGCATTCCTATTGAGTGTTCCTATTGGCTGTGCTCCAGCTGGTGGGCGGCACTTGGTATTTCCTCAACTGATCTCAACATGACTGCCGGGTCACAAACTTTCTCATTTTACAGCTAAACAGTACACTACAAGATGTTTCTGAAAACATTTGAGGTGAGAAATAGGTATTACAGTAACAGAATATTGATTCATATTTGATCAGCGCTGCCTAGTTTGACCGTTTGATCAGAGTTTGCGAGTGATTGACAGCTGGCTCATAGACGGCAGCTGGACGGCAGACTCTGGTTTATGTCAATCTTGCAGATGCTATTAGGAGCACCGGAGGACACAGAGGCACATGATTTTTTTTTTTCAGATTACCTGTCTCATGCACTACTGTCAGGATATAGTGACCGTTTTATAAAAATAACTTTTTCTATCATATTTGCTTATTTCTACCCACTGCTGCTTTAAGGTTCATAGAGAGGTATATTCTCTGATGTGTAGGTCTTGATTAAGAGGTTGCTATAGGTGCTTAGCTACCTGCTCAAAGCCAGACTTGTAGAGGGTCCTTTAGTCCCATTCCTTGCTGCATTATTCTATAGTAAATGTGAACACAGATAATGATTTTTTTTGTTGTTTCTAGCATTTAATAGCTACTGCGGCTGTAAAAGCATGTAAATAGCTAACACTCATGGGATACGTTGTTGAATGTTGTAAATTAATTGACCACTTAGCCACACTTGAAAAGGGATCATTTACTGCATCAGTTTGAAGTGGTGTTCTTACATTTCAAGTTGTCAACATCCGCTACGCAACAGAAAATAAAGCATTATTCATAATATATGACACTATATATAGTATGGCTCTGTAGCCCTCCTCGGCTTTACGGAGCTTTTCATAGTGAGTTTCAGTGCATTGTTTAGCTTTCCGGCCTGCAACTTTACTGTTTTGTTTCACGGAAGTATTGCTTTCCGCTGCAGCAGGCTGCTATTTTCAGCAAAAGAAAAACACTGTACACTACCTGCTCGGCACCAAACAGCAGACATACACAGTTACAGACTAGCTGATGAACATAGTGCAGCATTTAGCAGCTAAGACTATAATTCACTGTCTGTTGTAGCCAGAAATGATACTCACTCTTGCCAAACTGTGTATCGTCCGGGTGTATTTCTTGGCCATATAGGCACAAGCAGCGCCCACAATGCCTCAAATGTGCCTTTTGTGTGACTTGTGCAACTTTATCTTCCAAGCTAAAAGAACATATGTGGTGATACTGCACTCATTAAAATTAATTTATATAATTTACTACACTATACTGTTCTCTTTTAACGCCAATGTATTTAATTGAGCCAAAAGTAGATATTGAATGCAAGGACACATTTGGTTCAGTTTCAGAAAGCATTTTATCATAGTATGCAATATCATGCCACGAAATATCGCGATATAAAAACGTGACGACATGCATCGTCGAGATGAAAAACTGAATCGCGATATCAGGGCATAATAGGTGCTACGTACAGACGTACATACCATGGACGTATTAAGAGAACTGGATACAGCGTTGGAACGGGACCGTCTTCATTCCTATGAAAGTTGCTCAGTGGCGCATGACGCCTAAATGGCTCGAGTTCCGTCTGGAAAAGTACCCCGATCTTGGGCACATGGAACATGCGCAATAGTGTCCACTCGGTCACATGACTTGGTCACGAGATCCCAACGTCACGCCGTCGTCACGACTTGCGCTCGAGGCTCGGTCTGGGTCTCATTCACATGAACGGAGAAAGGGAAATAACTCTGGATTTGGCTATTAGTTCATTTTACAACTTTAAAAACTTAATTTTTTTAATTAGGGCTATTTAGGTGTTCGTACTGAGAAGTTGATTCACTTAAAAAAAAATTATCCGCTGAGTTACAGACGTCTCTTTCACAATGTCAGTCTATGGGAAAAAAAACCTGACTGACACAGAAGTTGCCAACACGATGAAACATTACAATCCGCTCTGTCCGGAGTATCTCATCCACTGCTGCTGTTTACACAAGCAGAGCACGTTAGCTGGGTGGTTAACAGCTAACTGTAAACACGCGTAAGTTATTTAGTTGAGTTGTGAATGACTTTAGTTCCCTTTAGTAAGCCGTGTTTCAGTGTATGTGTCCAGGGAGTTTACTGTGAAGGGAGGAATGGAAGACGTGAAGCGGTGATGCGCTGTTATTGACAAGGATGCAGACTACTGAGCCTCTGTGTCATCAATTTATTATCTTCATAAAGTAGGGCAGCGTATCCCTCGGCTATACAAGACTGAAACTAAAGCTGGCAGTAGGCTGTGTAGTCTAACTGTTTAGGTTAGTTTCTCATGTATCTTACTGGTAAACTGATCAGCTGGCTGAGACAAAGCACACTTTTTCAGTGATATATTTTCATCATTCAAGCTTTGTTCAAATTATTGTTATAATATCGTATCGAGATCGTGAACCCAGTATTGTGTATTGTATTGTATCGTGAGCTGAGTGAATCGTCACACCCCTATACTCCTTGAAGCTTGTTGGTTGGGGATTGACAGCCCAGCTGCCAGGAAACAAATGTTGGCATTGGACGTTTCTGCAAACCAGGGATACGTTGAATGGCAACGTTTTTGCATTCGGTCAGAGAAAGTGAAGTAGTTTAAAGAGCAAAAAGGGCGGCAGAAGGGAAGGGAGGTGGATGGGTCCAACAAACAAAGAGCTTTCATCCAGGACACGCTGTTGGTGTCCCGTTCGTTATGTTACAATCAGCTGTTTGTTCATGTCCCGTGTTCACAACGTTCAGTGTCTTTTTCACTGTACAAACGTAGTATTTTTAAGCCCAACCATGTGGTTCTTTCCTAAACATAACGATAGTGGTTTTGTTGAGTTGTTACATTACGTCGGTATGTTGTTACATTAATATTTGAACACAAACCATGATCTTTTTTTCTAACCTTAACCAAGTAGTTTTGTTGCCTAAGCCTAATCAATCATTTCACAACATTAACCACATGACATTGCGTTTCGGCAAGCGCGATACAAGGTTGACATGAAACATATTTTTGGTTCAGAACCGTCGCCATTCAACGTATCCAAGGTTTGCAGAAACGTTCAATGCCAACATTTTTTCTGGCAACTGGGTTGGGATTGGACTAACAGACAGAGTAAATAAGTATTATCATTACACACTAATGTTTATATCATTTAGCCCAAACTGGCCATCAGAGTAGCAAAGTCAGTGTTACAGATCCTGGCTCTGATAGGTAACACCCAGTATCATCAACTGGTTCACTGGACCAGTAGAGGCTAGATGAGGTCAGACATCTGGCCGGGGCCTCCCACTCAGCCTGCTCTTTTTTCACATCGAGCCATGAAGATGCCCCTCCACTAGAACTGGGAGCTATTTGCCGCTGATGTGCCAAGCACTCCATAAATCAGGTTATAGTGAAGCACAAATTACTCAGCAACAGCCATAGGGAAGGATTGTGAGAGCCAAGATGGCTGCCATTAAAAGCCGCAGTGTCCAAACAAACCCTGATTGGTCTGATTTGTGTGGATTTCCTCACTTTAGCGTTCAGGATCGGTGTGGGTTTAAGAGTATTTTCAGTATCATCGCTGCCCACAGGACATTTATAGCTTCAGTTTAATGGCGTCCAGCATTTACTGGCTTGACACAGTGTGTGTGTGTGTGTGTGTGTGGCAGCTGTAGAGGTCCAGCTGTTGTGCTTTGCTGCCAACTCATTGAGCTGTTACAATAAAGTTGTAGTGTGTCGTCTCCATGCCATCCTATAATAATCCTGTCGATATTTGAAGGTGTTTATTATTGCTGTTGTTGGGTGTACACCTTGCCAGTCCGTTTTGGTGGTTGTCGTGGGGACTGCGGCAATGATTAGTCTTTGTAATGATAATTGTTGTTGTCTCAGCCCCCCCCTAGGAGAATGCATAATGAACTGAGCCTATTATATAACAAAGACATAGGTCACAATGTTAGAAAATAAAGTGCTGTTTGGAGAATTCGTATCAGGCTTTGCAATGTGGCTCTTGTTGCTCATCGAGTTACAGTACATTTGCTAAGATTGACACACACAAGCAATTAATGTTGATATCTACATTTCTACCACATGAGTTGAACAAATCAGTTCATGCAAAGATAACATATGGTGCTCATATCACACCAAGACCTTATTAACTCATCAAATAAGCTAATGCAAAGATCAATTATATGAGGAATTAGGATGTGTGACATTGTTCTCCGTTACACCCAGTTACATCAGTCTAGATCCTTTGTAGGGCTAAAAGTTCATCATCATCACTTCCTTTTCTGACTTTCCCGTAGAGATTTAGGCAGTGTGATCTGAATCAATAAGTAATGACCCGTTGACAGGAGGATACAAATTCTGACCACTTTATATATTTGCATGTAAGTATGTTTATCTAAAAATATTTGGCTCCACAATAGTTACTGTGCATGTATTGACACAGCAATACTTTTTAGTTTTGTAGTGTGCAGAGCAAAACCCTGCATCACTTGTCTATTCAACATCCAGTGTACATTTCAAGCAAAACATGAAAAGCTGACTTTTTGAATATAAGAGCTGTTCCTCTGACAGCATAATGTGGAAATTGCACACAACACATTGTGGGCCCATTCTGCCAGGTGTCTGAACTCAATGTTAGCTGCCAAAGAGCTGTCAAGCAACTATTTCAATTTGTTATTAGGAGAGCAACTAAGAGAAACCCAGTGTGTTGTTGGCCTTGTGTAAGCAGTTTTCTAATGATAAATAGTGGTTTATAATTTATTGAGCCAGTCATATACAGTTCAGATCAATTGTTTGCCTTTGTTGCTGTGTCCTCATCAAGACATCAAAGGATGAGGTAATTAAAATCACTGTCAGCCTATGATAGTGAAACTGCATCGACCTCAGTGATAAACAATTAAAACGTTTGAAGAAAATGTCCACTGCAGCAAAAGCGTACATTTGTATGCCTCCGCGCCGGTGACAGCTATAGTCCGTCTGTCCGACCCATTCTTGGAAGGCAATACCTCAGGAACGCCTGGGGGGAATTTCTTCAAATTTGCCACAAATGTCCACCTAGACTCAGGGATGAACTGATTATTGATTTGATTTTGGTGGTCAATTATGACAATTTCACACAAATGGCGTACAGAATAAAATGATGAAGTTATGACATTTTGAACAGACATGGATGTAAACTGCATTTTGACTGGTTGGTGGAGACATACAACCATGAGGCGGTAATCCTAGTTCTGTATGCTTTTCTGTAATGCATGCAGCTGAGAGAAGCTACAGTAATGAAAAGACATACCTGTTCATGTCATGTAGGATATGGAGATTTACATTACGGGTTTGTCAGATTCACATGGGATTAAGATTTATGCTATGAATACAAATCGCATGATATTCCTAATGTGAAAAGGGCTTTTGTCATGTAAATACATCCTCCTTTTGGCTTCAAGATATAATCCTTAAGATTTCAGACCAGGTTGATTTGGTAAACCGAGTTTTAATAATACAGGTCCATGATTTCAGTTAGATGTCGCACACATATTGGCCATTGGGAGCCGGCTAGTATGTCAGAAATGCAATAAAAAAGTATACCTGTCAAAGGGGTAAATGGGAGTTCTGCCGTACATAGAGAGCAGTGAGCAGAAGGTTTGCAGTTGAGACGGCTTTTCTAGATATGTGTTACTGAGAAGGAGAAGATCACTGAGACTTTCTTTAACTTCCTTAATGTTGTCTTCACTGGCATCAGAAACATGTTGGAGAAAACACAAGCAGCCCAAGCTGGTATCTCTGTAACCGCTCTGACATTACATTTTGTAGCTATAGCTACGGTGTCTGCCTGGCGTCTGCCCTCTGGCAGGTTTATAGTAAGTAAGACCCGCCCTCTTGAGAATGGCAACCAATCAAAAATGACAAATGATAGCCTGTGGGCATGACAAAGGTCAGCCAAACAAACCACGACGGGATTAATCACATTAAGTTACTTTAGTGGAAGACTAAAGAAGACCATCAACAATTTCGTCCAATACGGTAATACTGAAGTCATGAAAGCACACATGCACCGGTATTTGTTTCCACATCATCATCCAATTTGTGCATTTGTGTTTCCTGCAAATATCTTGCTGGTACGCAGTTTGAAAGGAAACCACTACACAGAGAGGTAATTAGAAAGCAAATCTAATGGCTAATGCTGACAATGACAGCCTTGAATGGTATTAAAAAATCTTGAGGATTATAACTTTAACTGGCTTAATCTTGATTCATTTATAGTGAACAATAATTCAATAATTGCTGAGAAGTGGATTGATGAGGGGACCGGTGATGAGGACACAGTTCCGACTGAATTCTGTTGAGCACTGGACAGGTGTAAAGACTACTGTCATGTTTCAGTTAAGAGTAACATTTATATCAAATAGAAAATCTGCCTGACAGTCCGCACTGGCTGGTGTGTGTTAGAGCTTTGATGAATAATGTTCACGGACATAAACTGCACTTCTCAAGATCATAGAAATTGTGTGTATGTAATCTTCTTTATGGTGGCTTTCGTCTGATGCCGGTCCCCAGGGTTTTGAATTATCGCAAGGGAGTGATTGTTACTTTGAACCAAAGTTTGCATCTTTTATTCGCTTCTTCTTTAATTCCTTTTCATATACACGGAAAATGGGTAACTTGCATTCAAACGAGGCATCGGTACACATCAGAATCCCTTTTTTTCCTTCATTCTGTGTCTCTTTTAGTTAACATTTAATTCAACTGGGGATACATAATGGATTGAGTAAAATACAATGTTCCCCCAGCTGAAAGTAAGTGCCAAAGAGATTTTTTCTTTTTTTTTTACTGGAGTGTGATTTTCTTTTTAAGGAGGGAATATAAATTTTGTATTTCCCACCTGTTCTCTCAAACAGGCTGTTCTGAGGCATTTTTGATTTCACAGGAATTCAAATTGTATTTGAACTACTAAGTTTGCTGCAAAAGTTACCAACATATTATTTATGAAACAATTCAGAATTTGGATCATTTGTCAGTATCAGTAAAGCTGTTTTCAATTTTTCAAACTGATGATTTTTGATTGTTGTTTCAGTGACTGTGACTAATCTGTTGGTTTTTAGTTTCCACGGCTGCTTATTTAAAGGTGCAGTCGTTAACTTTGAGCAAATATGATAAAAAGTAGACAAATTATAGACATAACAGTAACAGAATAATGATTCATGTTTGATCAGCGTTGCCTAGTTTTGATCGGAGCTGCGAGTTTTGCGAGCAGTGATTGACAGCTGCTTTAGAGACAGCTCGGCTCGGCTTTTTTTCACAGATTATCCGTCTCATGCACTACAGTCAGGATATAGTGACAGCTTTATAAAAATAACTTTTTATCATATTTGCTCAAAATTACAGACTGCAGCTTTAGACCTAGTTTACATAATAGAGAGTTGGCTTTATATTATAGGGAAATGGGATAGTGGATATTACTGTACATGCTATTGGTCCCACCTTTATACATGCATATATATATATATATATATATACACAGTATATATATATTTTACCATATTTTACCTTCTAGTTGTCTCGTATTCCAGTTTGACATGGCAGTACAAGCACTCAGGATAGAGTTTTGAAGCTCTCTCTCTCTATTTCTTTCCTGTCTCTGTGTGTTTTTTGTTTTCAAATCGAAGTAAGCTCCAAAGCTTTGCTCCAGGTGAGACACAGGAAGGATAAACAGACTTGATGTGGAGTTGAGGGAAGGCGAGAGGTTTATCTTCGGCACCAGGTGATGATTATTTCATTGCGGGTAGAAAGATAAAGTGATATTCAGTAGACTGTCAATGAGGTGGCAAGGGTATGTGTGTGTGTGTGTTTGCGCGCACACACACACACACAGAAATGGTGGATGAGTCTGCCGCTGTAACTGCGGGCATCGAGCAAATGGTTTCTAATCCCTACTGTTATCATCACATATATTATTAATTAGACAACTTGTAATCTTCCAGGTATGTTGACAGTTGTTTATAATGATAAGTTAATTAATGACCTGGAGTCTAGTCTTTTAAGATAATGCTTTGTTTAATTGTTCATTATTTATGAAAGGAGTAATAATCTTTCATGCATTAGCTAATCAGTGTTTATCAGCAGAGGATAATTAAATGTTAAACCTTCTTAAGTGTAAATAGACACCACTAGCTAGGAAAGAAATACAAATTATAATTTTATTGTCTACTGTTTAGCTTTCCGATGTTGGCCTTGCTCTGAAAGATACCATTGATCAATATTCACTTCCATTTCCTCCCTCATGCTCTCCGTCTATATTGGTACTTATCCATATGTTAATAAGTGAGATATTCTCATCTTCTTTTAAACAGACTGATGTTATCCATGCTGTACTACAAATTTTGCTTTCAAGAAAATAGAAAATGCATGACACATAATCAAATCTGCTGGGGTACATCAGATTGTGTGTATTCATTATCTGAGGAAATGTAGTCAGGTGTCATTGCACATGAGTATTCACCACCCCTTGTCAAGTCAGAGTGACATCTTAATGAAAATCCTTAAAGATTTAGAGCGGTTTGGGGAAGAAAAGTGTTTTTTTCCCATATGGATTTGTCTCTCTTTGCACATCACTCATTAGCTGTTGTCATACAATGCAGCAAATTAAGAAAAGCACAAAAAGTTCACCACAAAAAGAAAAAAAACAGCCCTGAAATACATGCCTCAGGAACCTTTCCATAAATTAAATCAAGTCCAAGCTAAATGAGTGTGTTGATGAATAACGGGGGAAATGTAGAAAAAACTATTTCCAATTCAGGTATTGCATTTCAGCGTGAAACGGTCTGGTTGTCTTCTAATTTAGTGTTGCTGACAGTGCAATACACAGAGACCAATTTGTCACCGTACTTTGTGTTTGTGCGTGTTTGCATGCTCATGCAAGTTACTGTAAAGGATTGTCCACACAGACTACAAGTATGTGTGTTTGTGTGTGTGTACTACATCAGATCTCCTGCACATACACACATATAGTTGGTGTGGCCTTTTTCTTTTCAGCTGTGTGTAAGAGCAGACATTTTATAGATTGATAATCAGTGCAGCATGTTATTTACCAATTGATCCCCATCAACTCCCATTATTTAACTGGAACAGCCTCCACTGTCTGCTTCACTCACAGACACTCACATGTTCACTCGCTGTCTAAGTCTCTCTGTGTTTGTCTCTTGAACACATGCACATTCACACTCTCGCTCTTTTTGTTAGATGGAGGTTACATCAATACTGGGGTTTGAAACCTTTTTTGCATCTTAAAAGAAAATCAATTATAGCCAGTGACTGGCATGTCAATGTCTGCAGCTTTGAGACGTTTTCCAGTTGTCCACAGCTGTGTGAGTGTGTCTATCTTCTTGTCTGATCGGGTGTCTTAAATGTCTGTCAGACATGAAGGAAAAAAAAAAAAAAAACACCTTACAAGTCGAGGTCAGCGGCTACTTTTGATATGCTACCAGTCAAACACCTGCAACTGTGTGATCACAGCAGGATGGCTGAACTCTTTCATATGAGTTTGATGCGGTATAATGTTTCAGTTTCAAGACTTTTACTATTTCCTGGAAAAAAATACCTCCAAAACTTTTGTTGTCATCCAATTAATTTTTAGCACTTAATACATTGGTTGCATCCAAAATGACACACTAACATGCTATTTCGTACGCTAAAATAGTATGTGAGATTTTTTTAGTATGTCTGAAACCAATAGTACTTGAATTGCATACTATTTCTGGTGAAATATTACAGTATGCAACGCTGGACATTACGTTACAATGCAATGGGGTAGTGATGACGACAACGCTCATAGAGAATGTTGACGGACAGCTCTGTAACATCAACAACACTTCAAATTAAGTGTAAGTATAATATTTCACTTTGGTAGGCGTAATATATTCTTTGATTTGATTCTCATAAAACATGTTTTGGTCACATGAGGTTGGAACCTGTTACCATGGTTACGCGTCTCCAACCGACAAGGAGGTGACAACGTAAATTACTGCTCAATGCGTCCAAAAGCATACATACTATCCATCCATCCATCCATCTTCAACCGCTTATCCGGGATCGGGTCGCGGGGGCAACAGCTCCAGCAGGGGACCCCAAACTTCCCTTTCCCGGGCCACATTAACCAGCTCTGACTGGGGGATTCCGAGGCGTTCCCAGGCCAGAGTAGAGATATAATCTCTCCACCTAGTCCTGGGTCTTCCCCGTGGTCTCCTCCCAGCTGGTCGTGCCTGGAACACCTCCCAAGGAAGGCGCCCAGGAGGCATCCGTGCTAGATGCCCGAACCACCTCAACTGGCTCCTTTCGACGCAAAGGAGCAAGGACTCTACTCCGAGTCCCTCACGGATGACTGAGCTTCTTACCCTATCTCTAAGGGAGACGCCAGCCACCCTCCTGAGGAAACCCATTTCGGCCGCTTGCACCCGCGACCTCGTTCTTTCGGTCATGACCCAACCCTCATGACCATAGGTGAGAGTAGGAACGAAGATTGAACGGTAGATCGAGAGCTTTGCCTTCTGGCTCAGCTCTCTTTTCGTCACAACGGTGCGGTAAAGCGAAAGTTGTTGTTGCATACATACTACTGTTACTAAAAATATGTTGAACGACAGTACACATATTGGGTATGTAGTGTATAGTATGCAAATTCGGACGCAGCCAAAGTACAGCAGAGGCTGATGGAATGTCATAAGTTTTGCAAGTGTTTGATCATAAAGCAACAGACAAATTAAAATGTGGACCTGATGATGGTGCTATGAAGGGTCAGGGGGATCACCAAAGGCAATAGTATTCCTCTTCAATGGGGCTATGAATGTATGTACACAAATTCCATAGCAATCCATCCAATAGTTGTGGAGACAGACTCAAAACCACAAACCTCATGTTGGCACTAGAGTCATTAGGATACATGGTTTGGGGACCATGAATCCATCCAGGTGATGTTGAGATATTCCACTGGATAAGTGAAAACATTGACTTACTAATGGCGCTAGATGAAAAGTCAGGGGATCACCAAAGTCAGTATGGCTTCATTCTCCGAGGACCGTGACTGTCTTTACACAACTTCATAGCAATCCATCTAATTGTTGTTTAAATATTTCAGTCTGCACCAAGTGAAGGACCGACTGACAGAGCATCCTACTTGAGTGTCTAAAAAATGGAACCAAACAAGCAATACCAACCAGTTGAATGCAATATAAAGATGAGCAATATAGTGCCAAAACATTGTTCTGTTATTGTGCTGCTGGTATCAGAGTGGCTTTGCACCGCTGAGAGGCTGACATCCCATTGAATCTCAGGGATTCCAGTGGGAAAGCAGCGCTATACTGTATTACCCTGTGTTGTCAGGATCAAGTTGGCATGAGAAAATCAAACCTCAGAGTTGACAGGATACTGGAGGAATTTCGATATTACAGCCATAACATCATCAAAAAATGTCTTTATACTGCATACGCAGCTGCTATTTCGGAACAGGCTCAAGATGTTTAATAATTTGCTAAAAGAAAATTGAGGAAGTCACCTCCCGGTGCTTTTGTGTTCTGCTGTGAAACGATAATGGCTATTGTTCTTAATTTTGGCATCATGGCACTAGGAGGGCTCTTATCTCTGACTGTTGCCAATAAGACTGAAATCCTGCATTATTTTTAGCGCTGCTCAAAATTGTTTTGAATGTCCTTACTCAACAGAAGCTTTTGTGTTGGCTCTAAACCCCCAAGCTAATTTGCTTAAAAGGAACAAATTACTCAGATCAAATTTCTCCTTGTCACACTAAGTTTTAGTACATTTTGAATTGCCTCAGGTACACCACAAACAGGTCTCAAATTACAACCACTAGAGGAGTAGAAAGACCTGTGCAATGTAATTCAAACAGACACATACACTACATTATATTGAAAGGTGTTAACAAAAGCATTATTGAAGGTAGCGCCCAACTAAAAATAATTTAGCTAGTTATTTGCTTCATTTGTTGGCAGCTATTAGCAATAATAAACTTATAACTGTGGGTGAAACTAAACTTTTGCATGCAGTAAGGAAAGTAAATGTAAGTATATTACTCATGCAGATAAACTAAAACTAGAACACATTTTGCTGGTGGAAAATGTGTTGAATGTCCATAACATGCAGTGCAACCTTCACTGCAAGCATTTATAACATCTCTGTGCTCTCTCTCAGACTTAATTTACACCGGAGAAAAGTGAGTCATTAGAGCTGTATACATCAGTTCTGACACAACATGATGATAAGTGCAGATAGAACACGGTCCGCGATAATCAGAAATAATGAAACACTTTGTAAAAAATTCAGGACAAATGCAAAGTATGTTTATGATGTTGAAAATATGTCCATAAATGTGAAAAGCTATAGAAATAATGCTGGGACTAGACGGATTAAAATGTGTCCTGTTAATGGGACCATTTGCCCTTCTTGTGTTAAATAAGGCTGAGAGGAGAAGGGTCGGAAAAGGGACGGACATGAGTGAAGAGATTTAGCGTAATTTTTCAAGAGACGAGGGATGCGTGAAGGTGAAAAAGACGCAGAAACAGCCAAATACAGGGCGAGAAAAACATGTCCTCATTATGAGGCGTCCTTTCTTTTTTTAGGAAGACGCTCTGCTTTCTTGCTCACAGAACAGCCGAACAGAACACAATGGCCGAAACACCAAGGGAGTTACTATTTCATTACTCTGCACGCTCCTCTCCTGCCTCTGCCCTCATCCTTCCTTCCTCCTCCCTCTCCTCATCCCACCATCTCTTCTTCTTCCTAAGCTCCTCTCCCCCTCGGCTCTCCTCCTTGGTTCCAGGTCGCCATGGTGACTCAGCTTTTCCCCGGCCAGCGACCAGAATCCCAATCAGACTCGCCGCCCTCACACACACACACATGCACGCACAGCGCCAACGTGGCGATGCCAGAGGCCTGATGAGAGTAATGACAGATTAACGAGTGTCTATCGGCCACAGCTGACCTCTCCTTGGGTAGCTCATAAACAACTCATCTCTCTCCTTCTTCTGTCTTCTTCTTTCTTTCTTGTCCTTTGCTTTCGTCCTTTGTTTTCATGTCTTCTCTAGTTGGTAGTAATTGGGTCTACAACAGGTTTGCTTCTGCTGGAAGTGATATTTTATTGGTCGGAGTCTATCCCACCTTAGGCTAACCATCTACACTCTTACGATGCTATAAGGCACTTAAGATAAAAAATGGCTGGCAGATGCTTTACCCTCGGCTGCCGGATAGTGACAGATTATGCTACATTACAAATCTGTAAGGTCTTTGTACGCTGCTGTGGCACTAAAGTCCTACACTATAGCTGAGCTGTCAGTGCTGATACATTGGTACTTTTTCTGCTGGACACAAAAACAAGGAAGATAGGCACTATTTATTTATAGTTGCACTAATTACTATCAAGTGCACCACCAACCCAAGTGCAGCTATCACGAGTTCAACATCTGATTCATTAAGTCCACTTATGTAAATCAAGTCTGTAACAATTGTTTTTTCAATTAGAATACCAGGGGCACAGCCATAAGCTCATATGGTGAGGCACTGCTAACAATGCAACAGACTGGAGAGCAGTCTGTGATCTCCTGCTACAGCCGAGTGAGGAGGCCAAGTGATGAAGGGCTGGCATAATGTTGGCAGGCAGAGAATGGCACCCTTTACTCTAAGGTTCATTTAAAAAAACACTTACGATTATTAGTAGTAACGTTTACCTTATTGATTCCACTGGCACTTAAATACCTTTCAATTTATTTCTTATTACAAGAGTCACTGCCTGGTGTGCCTGTGAATAAATAAAACCACATCACCGAACTAACAGGCATAAACATGACAGCCAGCAAGTCAGCAATGAACCAAGAGTGCAGCAAAAGCAGCAACAACAATGACGAGACTTAATGCACACCAGTTAAGGCCCAGACACACCAAACCGACATCTGAGAACTAGTGGCGACGAACGCCGACAATTGCGTCACCTCACGTCGCCAGCATCTTGATCAAAAAGTTACACTCGAACACACCACAAAGGCTGCAGCCGACGGCCAACTAGTACGTACGTTCTGCACCTGCGTGAGATGAAATAACTCTCCATACCAGCAGGTAGTGGTAGTCCGTATTCCGGAAGACCGAGGACGGCGGATATACAAGCCGTTGTTATGACACGTACGTGACACAAAGCAGCGTTTGCCGACCATTTTCACACCACTCGCACTCACCACTTAGCTTCATTCCAGATGGCCATGCTGTTGTGAAAATATGCAGGTATTGGAGTGATCAGATGAGATGAAGATGAAAAATAAGAAGTGCCTTCTGTCTGTGCCCTCTTGATTTTACTCATTGGCTCGCTTTCCTCACTTCCATTTCTCTTCTCATGCACTGATTCGTTTAAGCTGAGCAGCCGATCAGAATGATTTCTCTCACCAACGGGCTCCGCCGCCGGTTCAACATGCTGAATCGGCCAAAAAGCATCCGACACAGGCAGACTAAAGCCAACGGTGTGGGACTCACCGCAAAACTAGGGCGACAGACGCTCACCGACGTCCCCAGACTGGCTGACGGCCGACCATCAACCTAGTGTGTCAGAACCTTTACAGACTGTTGACTAAACTCATAAAAGCATCAAACAAGAATTTTTAAATATGCCAAGACATGACCATAATTTTGCCATGACATTTACAAACAGACATTACTCTCACCGAAGTTTACTGCTTGTCAGTCTCCTCCTTGTCTAGCATGCTAGATTTGTGATCCAAAATAGGAAATAAGGTACTATTTAAAGGGACTATTTGTAACTTTCAGAAATGCTTCTCAACAGCGACACCTGTAGCCGTGAAATCAACGAAAGTCAGCGTCGGGCTCGCGCTTGCTCGCTCTAAATATACCTGAACGAGCGTCGCTCAAAACAGTGAGGCGACACACGTCAGCTAAAATCACAATATCACTCTATATTTCAGCTGCTTGGCAGTAATGTTGGCTGACCAGATGAAAGTCTCTCCATGAACATGATTTAGATCTGATCCTAGTGTTGGCTTTTCCTGCCTAAGTGCAGGTTGAGGCAGCGGGGCTCTGCAGCGTGTCTCCCGGCTCTCTCCGCCCGCAGCCGGAGAGAGCAGAGGAGACACCGGCACCCGGTCGGTAACGAGAAGACAACGTAACTCTCTGAAGAGCTCCGTCACTTCACAAGACAAGGGAAAGCTCTGTTGGTCTGGAGGAGCTGCAGCATTTATTTCTGCACAAACGTCCCCTGTGCATTCACTAGATATTCTCAGAGCTAAACTGCAGTGTGTAGTGAGCGCGCGTTCACGTCTAGAGGTGGAGGACGCGCGCGCTGTCTGAGTGAAGGAGAGCAGGCAGCGGAGACGAGGCTCCGGCCACACGCGAGCGCGCATATGTGAACGCGCATGTGTGCCGACCCGCTACATTTATACGCTAAAAAGTTACAAACAGTCCCTTTAAGATAAACTAAAAATGCTTCCATTGATGGTTAACAACTTCAAGGTCAAGGTAGCCCGGCCCCCCAGTGCCCTGCTATTCTTGTGACTGGTTGGGAAGCGCTATCGGCGATTAGAGCAATTCACTGCAAAAGTATTGCACCTAAGAAAGACCGCAAGATAATAACAAATATCACCACGAAGACAAATCATGTTTTATCACACAAGCTATCAGAAGAATTATCTTCCCAATCAAATAAATAGGCATTTCCACAAATCATGTTAACAATGTATGTCTAGATTCCGAAACATATCTGGTAAATGTTCCCACGGAAGCTCTCTGCAACGCCAAGGTGGTTAACTGTAACCAGTAACCGCTACACTTTGTGATAAGCCAGTGCATTACTACACAGTGGACCCTTTTATTGTACTGTAGCTTATCACCACTTTCTACTTATGTGACTGAGCCAGAGTCTAAGAAACAAGAAACAAGTCTCTCACCAGCCTCCTATTTACCATTCACTGGCCTATTACTGGCTGAATCGGTTAGTTCTGATATGGATATACGCTCAGCATGTCTCCCTGTAGTCTGTTTTTTTTAGCACTCATCATGCACTTTGTTGATGATTACATAATCAAACAACACACAGTAAAATAACCCTCAGAAGCAGTGGGTATAGCATAACACACTTCCATTAAAAAGCTGAATATATCTGCTCTGAAATCCAAGTGATAGACATTTTTAAAAGCGTGGTCATGGATGGATTCCAGAGCCACTATTAAAAAACTCAATAATTCTGCTCTCAAAGCTGAAGAATATACTGCATATTTATTTTAAAGCTTTTAGTGGAGGAAAGGATGCATCTGGTGTCTTGCCAATGGACTTTAGTAAAAGCTTAATCTATCGACTGGTTCCTTTCATGCTTGAAGTATGCATGAGCAAAGAGAAATCTGGGAACCCTGAAAAATGCCTTCTTAGCAGCACATTAGGTGTGCAGTCATTTATTTAGCTCTAGATGAGTTTCAAATAAATAGTGAATCCATTTTTAATGTAATGTTATCATGACGCAAACAAACAGATGAACTGGAAGTACATCAACTGTTTTATTCAGACGATACACTGATGGCCTGTTTTCAAGAAATCTGAGCTATTCATCTAGACACTTGTTATGTTTCTGATATATTGTTAGCCACATGTCTTTTTCTCTTTGGAATTTAACATGCATGATTTCACGTCTTTTCAAGCAGTTCTTCCCTAGAGGAATTAAATATGCATATTTCTATATGTAGCACAAAAAGACCTCTTCACAACATTCAAATACATTTACATACAAGTACTATCACCAGTGAGACAAGTGTTGAATATTGCATCAAAAATAAAACCTCAAGATTGAAGTATGACTGTCTTGCTGCTCTTGGGGTTTGCGACCCAGTTACTGTTCACATATCTGCCTCCATATTGACATGAACAAAAGGGATTACATTAATGCATTTCTCTAGACGTTCAAGACACCAAGAATATCCCAGAGATATTGGCTTTTTGGGGGGACAAGATTGAGTCCTGATGAAATAAATGCTGGTGCTTGGGATGGCCTGGGGTCAGGCTAGACTGGCTTATTGAGTATTCTGCAGGTATTGCTGTGTCATCTGGGATTGCAATGACAAAAATCCTCCACACAAGCTGTGATGCAATTTACCATATTACATTTATTACAGTGGTGTTCCTTCCATAACCACAACCATCCCCCAATGGGGATAAGGAACAAACAGTCAATCATTTCTCTCTGAATGGAAGTAGAGTTGGATCATGAGAATATAAGAGTAGTCCTCGCCATAGCAACGGCAGTCCATTTTTCATCATAAAGGTCAATTCACTTTAAATCATTTACAAAATGGGTTGCAAATCAGGACTTTGGCTTGTCATGTGTGATTGGAGTCCGTATGTTGACTTTGAAATCAGCTGAAGTGTTTTAACAAAGTGATTCATGCTAATAGCAGTTGTAAAATTATTAAAATTGAGAAATTATTTATAAGCATATCGCCCACCAAGTACGGGAGTGTGCTTGGCCCACACAATGGAAACCACAAGACCTTAATATACTGCACATGGCAAAACATTAACCTCCCCAAGCCCTAGCCCTAGGAGAAAATGCCTACATAATAAACCATAATGCTTACAGAATATGCACATTTCTGGACTCTAAGGTAAGGAATAAATATCTGAAGAAGTACATTTATTTATATTACCATTCCAGAGTAAATGGAAATGCCATAAAGGAAAAAAATAAGATTTGTATCCTCTCCAAGTGAACTAAATTTCAAAGGGAATATCGCCATTAAAACTAAGAATCCCATGGATAATGTCATTAAATAACATAAAAAACATTGAAATAGTAATAAAAACAATGAATCATCAGTCATATATATGACTATATTTATGAGCGGTTTATATCCACAGATTCATCTCAGAAAAGGTAATAAAATAATATAAGGCTTGTTGGTGTAATGTGCTTCGATTTAGCCATCAAGTGGCCACGAACAGCCAGCCAGAGCTCCCACCAGTGAAAGTCAGTCAAACTTTACTGAGATGGCTGCTGACTCCTCCCTGAGGCTCATGTTGACTTCCCGTCGGCCAAAGTTTTACTGTAGAACCGTAAGTAAGTATTTATCTCATGTTTTTGGCGAAAATAACATGCCGTTGGGAAATATTCTGCTAGATTAATGTCTGTGTGACTGTAATAGCGGACGCAGTGTGTTTCGAGTCATGATGTGTTTCGGTAATTTAGAAAGCTCGGAATTTCTAGTTTCCAGAGATATCAAATATGCTGTTGTAGACTGATGAGAAAAGCATCGCAGATCTTTTGAGCAAAACTTGCTCTTTATATTTGCGAAGGTTATATTTGTACGACTTTATTGTTAAAATATTTGTAATAAGTCATAGTTTGTACAACATACTGTTGGATTTATGGATTCTGAGAGGTGAAGACCCCATTTTTTTTCAAAACTGTATAACATGCATATCTTCAATAAATAGACCATCTTCCATTGCAACTATTTGTAACTTTGACACAGGGGTCAGTCGGGCTCAGGGGGATCAACTATGTAGTGCATTTAAAGGGCTTTTACGCATTCAGTGCAGATACAGATGACATGATTAACTTGAATTGCCTGGGGCAACATCCCAAAGTATCTCAATTTAAAAGCACACAGCACATTGGCTGGAAGAGACAGTGAAAACCATTTAAATGCACAACTGCATTCAAGTTTTCACATCAGAGCAGGATGTTTATGTCTATTCTGAGCCTTAAGTTCATGACCTAACACTTGACTCATACCTCACCTATTGTATAGTAATGCTCTCTACATTTATGCAAAATGGACATGGAGTAAATGGTCAGTATAAGCAGTCCACAAAAGAAAAGCTGGTGATGTTAACATGTGTTTCTGAGCAGGGCTTGTCAGTCACACATTACGCCTCGCTGTGCTTCCACTTAACACCGCTTTCCACCATTGTTTTGGTTGCGGTGACTCAGCCGTGGCTCACCACTGGCTGCACCTGCAGCGGAATTTGTATTCTCAAAGTACACTGAACAGCACTGAGAAGCCATTTTTGAGTACAAATGGGAACTTAGGCATGCACTCACATCATCACAGACAGACTGATGATGTGGCTGTGAGTCATTTATTAATTGCTGATGTAAAAGATGTTGCTTTTAATTAAGAAAATAAATAAAATATAGCTTTGAGAAATGATAGCTGGCATCCACGATCTGCCCACTGGCTCCAGCCAAGTTACAAATGCTGAGGATTACCGTTTCTAAGACCTCTAAGATGTTTGTGTTTGTCTCTGTGAAAGGGAATATTTTCCCTGACAAACATTGTTCCCCTGTGTGGCAATATATTGCTTTTTATGGCTCGCTGGGCACTATTTATAAAATGAATAAATGGCACAAAAGAAATAATGTGTGTAGTTTTGTAATGGCAAAGCTTAAATTGTGACTTGTTGGATCAGGCAGTGCACACATGGTCAGTTTCAGGAGCATTTAGAAAGCATTTTCACCTCATTTCATCTATTTTAAAAAATCTAATCTTTTAAATGCAAATAGAAATGTAAATAGGAGGGAGCAAAACAGGCATAAAAACAAAATATGTATGTTCTCATAATGGATTTCAGATAGGCCAGGATATCTAGCAACAAAATAAAAGAAAATACTGCTTTATTGAATATTATCTTAATCCTTCTAAATACTTTTGGCACCCTGAAATGGGGGACTATGAACAAAATGGCCCATTGAATTTAAAGTCATTTGACACTGTATAGTTCAAACAAAATGACATTTGAATTAACAAAAATATTGTGCTTATTTAGGGGACATTCATTTTGACATTTACAAAAATGTGGCTTTGTCACAGTACAGCGGATACATGTTTGACTGCAACCTGATCTGATTATGACAGCGATCCATTGGCTGAAAAGATGTCAGTCCTCCCAGAGGTTTCAAACTGACCATTTTAAACCAGTGGGTCAATACTGCAGATGGACACACGTCATAGACATCAATGCCACTGGCTGTGAGATGCTGCTCTTATTGCTTCTTTCTCCTTTCTTTCACTCTCTTTTCTTTACACTTCTTTTTTTCCTCAGAGAGGCTATAAATAGCAGCTCTGTGTCACCATCTGGCTCCACAAAGGCTGCTCACCTCTGTGTGTGTTAGTCAGTGTGACTGCTGTGAACTATGTCAGCCTGTTGGCTCAGACACCGTTTTACTGTGGCCTCTGCAAAGCAGCAATAGTGTTAAGCCAGTTGGCTGGTGGCACCAATCGTAGATGCGGGATAACCTGCCTCCACTGCTGCACTGCTAGCAGTACAAAAAAACAAAACACCACAGTTCTGTTGTCCAAGCATTGCCCTGGTGCCCTGCAGGAACATTGAATTGTTCATTGTCCATTTGTCAACCAGTTGAGAACTGCTGCTGTAAAAGTTGTTTTTCCTCCATTTACAGAAAATTCTAGCCTAGAGCTGGATGATTTTGACAATGGTAATGTCAGCAATGTTGAAAGTAGTGACCATAAAGCACCTTTTCAAATAGAGTGGAAACCACTCATAGTGATCACATCTGTCCGGGTCAAATTGATCACTATAAGTGGATGATTATTATGACCACATGTTTGTTGTTGTGCATCATTTCTCATGCAGATTAGCATGTAATTGAAGTTTGTATATTTACTACATGAATACAAAGTAATAAAAAGGAGTAAAGTAAAAAAAACAAAACAAAAATTAAATTAATGTTAATGTAACGTAGTTTTAAAATGTTTTTCCATATGTTGCCATGTATGAAAAGACCCAAAATGAACACTGTAAGCGGACTACTTGATTGCTATAAGCAAATCATTTTAACAGCATTTGTATAGGACTGATTCTGTCCCAAGCTTTTTGATCCATATAAGTGGTTGATCACTGTAACCGTGATCACTATAAGCGGTTTCCACTGTATTAAAATATTACCAAATAACAGTGCCCAAAGACTAAAAAAATGCCACAACATTTATTTCTAATTGGTCAAAAGTCTTGACATTTTATATAGATATACTTTGGGCGAGTATTTAACAGTACAACTTGACATTTTTAGATCACATGAAAAATCACACTTTTATTTATAGTCAAAAACTAACATTGAGTTTATTTAATTGTTTTCCATACAATACTTTTTTACACTGCACATGTGTGCATATCTTTGATATTCAACTTTAACAGACTTCATAGATACCAAATACTTGATTGTGCTCCATGTAGTCTTTGGGCACATGGGACTACTGTTTTTTTTCCTACAATATAATGGAGTCTATTGCAAAAACAGTAGTCCCATCATGTGTCCAAATACTAGATATAGTGTGAAAAAAAAAAAAAACACTTTTCAGCCAAACTGTTCCACTTCCACCAAATGATAAAAAATGTTGGCACAAATGGGTTATGAGATGGAGAATGTAAAAGGAGCTATAACATTAATACGCGTGCAGCAACTGCCTCAATAACCCCCCTATATATATTCTCCTCATGCAAATCAGCACCTGTAACAGTGAGTTGTAACAAATTCCATGACTCCCTGTGTTATACAATATCACATAAGGAAGATCAAAATGATCAAATCTATATCCATACATAATTCCGCGCATTTCATATGCAAATGTGATCTGTAGTCGAATCACAGAGAGGCTTCATCTGGATTAGTCCTCGCTGCGCAAGGACTAAGGTTAGTGTGTCAGAAAATGTGATGAACACAGGATTAATGCCATGACAGGTGGACCGGATGGAGGATGAACTATGCGTGCGGGTGGGTGGAGAGATGTGCGTTGGGATTAAAGCAGGCACAGTCTGGACCTCTGGCTCTCCATTGATCTATTCAACCATCCGTCCATTAATTCAGCAGCTCATTCAACCATGCGATCCCATTCCCCTAACCATTTTTTTAAAAGCTAAATTTATCAGGTGTGCCTTGCAATTTCTAGATTCAATGAGACTTCATGAATACTCATTTTTCATGCTCAATTCTTATTCCTTTCCATTTTGATTGCGGCGGCACGGAAATGATCTGCATCATAAGTATGCGTTTAAAGTGGCGTATGCGAGATGAAAAGCACAAAGGAGGGTTATAGATTTCTCTCGCTGGCCCTCCTTCACACCACCAACTGTGTTAAAGAAAGCGAAAAAGACACAGAGAAGGCTGTGGGCAGGAGGACGTGAAGAGAGGCAGACAGCAAGACAGCTCGAGAGAAAGAGAAAGGCAGGGAGACGGAGAGAGGAAGAGGGCGGCAGGGAGAGAGACGAGACGAGAAAAGAAGGTGGTTGGTAGCCAGCTGTTACTCCATGATGATCTCCTGTCTCGCCATGCTGTCACAGATACTCACAAACAGCATTAACTCCTACTGGATTACATGTCCGGCTGCAATGTACGGAAAGTTGCACGGAAATCATTTATGTGACCAGAACATGCCAGTCAAGCTGACATTTTTAGTGTGTAAAACACACAAACTCCCTTGTTATGGGATACAGCTGTCTATGTGAGTCTTCACTGCTTCTCTCTCTCTCTCTGCATGTGTTGTTTTGTCTCTTTCTGTCTGTCTTTCTGTCTGTTACCCTTTCATTTGCTTTGTATTACTCACTGTACTCCCCTCGATATGTGCTCTCAAGGAAGGAGCCAGCTATGGTGGAGCCTGGAGAAAGATCTAATTTTGCCTGTTCTGCTCTATTTCTCAGCATCTCTGTGGTGCTTTATGTTGTCCTGAGAGCCCTGCAGGAAGGAAGGAACAGTATCAGCCTGAATTTCCACCACACACACACACGGACAGTTTTTTTTTCTACCACTTTAGGTCGAGACCCAAAAATAGGACATGGACCAATCCCTTGTGGTTCCCCACATGACAAGAGAAGCAATATGCTTTAATGAACCTTCTTTTCAAGGCAAGAAACTAAACTTCCTAATTGGATTCTTGGCTGAAGAACTTCTCGGACGCCTTAGTGAGAACGATATTGTCCAAAACACAATAAATTCAATTCTGGAAAATAGAGTAATTGTAAGAAATACATGGGCAATGTTATGAGAAGAGTTTCCACAAAAAAAAAAAATCATCCATGGCAGCAGGGTGAGAGTTGTTTAGAAAGTAGAGTGTATGTGTTATACCTTCTCGGTACCAATTTCTGTAGCTTCAAGTACATAGTACCAAGTACGACCCCTTTGAACCTTTACAACCTGAGCCATGGATTCAACAGGGTGCCACAGATGTTTCAAAAGGATCCTTTTTACCCTCAGACTCAACAGTGTCAGGCTGTTCTTTAAGGATTTTCTGACAGCACAATGGTACTGTGGATATGCCACTTCCCTTCATCCCAATGGTGTGTTATTGCCCTGAGATCTGGTGAATAGGGATGTTACAATACATCACAGCACATCATATCCTCCAACACAAAGCTCTAAATTCATGCATGTGGTGAATTGAATAACAAACCACGTTTTGTCCACAAGCCACTGAGCCATGTGAGGCTGTGGTTGTTCATATCTGCTGTTTCTGTCACAACATGTTATACGGTCAAATTAAAGGGAGAACAACTGAATAATTGAGTGGAGAAACATAATGAATACATGTGCTTCCACACATGGCATTTAGGGCTCACTGAATGGTTTGTATGATGATGCAAATCGTCTGCTATGGCCTTTAGGGATGCACCAATACCAGATCATATATCGGGCCAATTGACTCAAATAGCTGGATCGGGTATCGGTGACAATGGGTCCGATCTGTTCAATTCAGTTCTGTTTATATACTATATACATTATACACAGGGATTTTAATTCCTGTTTAGGATTTTACCAATTTCTTGCTGCATGATTTATTATTTTGATGATAAATAACAATTCAGTACATTTTCATCTATTTATTTATTTGTTACATTTTGTTTTACAAAGCAATGTTTAAGTCAAGCCTGATGTTGCTTACACACATAAAAGAATGATCCCAGTCACTTCCCCACAGTGAGGCATACAGCTTATTAATTAAACACTGATATCGGATGAGTACTTGGTATCGGCCGATACCCAAAGCCCAGGTATCGTATCGGTTTTGTGACTGAAAAGGTCGGCTCTGTGCATCCCCAATGGCGTTCACGGTCACTAGATTTCAACCCAGTTGAACACCTCTGGAATATTTTGAAGCGACAGCGCCATCATCAAAACAGTGAAGAATATGTTTTGAAGAACAATGTTCACGGGTGACGCAACACCTTACTAAGACACTTTATGCTGATTCATTTACCTTTAATTTGTCACCCTTGTATGTAGGGCTGTGTATTGGCAAGAATCTGGCAAAACGGTAACTTTTGTATGCAATCAGAACAGTGGGATGTGCATTTTAATTTATAACAGTCCTGTAACATGCAACATCATACTGTAGCACTACTTTGAATGGACACATACACTGAGAGGGTGCATATCTTTGCAAGTGATATAAAATATTTACTGAGTTAATCTTTGCATTTAAACTCTTAATTAAAAAGTTATAGTGTTTAAGAGAATCAATACAGTACCACAAAACATAATATCGCGATACTCAATGTTTTTTACACCCATACTTGTGTGGGAGATTACATTCATTATTCTCTCAACTTTATTCAACTTTCACTATTTACTAATTCACAAAAACAATTGGAAAATGGAAACAGTAGTCTTAATTTCAAAGATTCAGTTTTTTGTTGTATTGAAAATGCAGCTAATTTACCAACAAAATGCATTGAATCAAACAGTGAATATTGTTAAATAATGTCTAGTGTTTATGTAGTGTCATTCCCTGGAACCATGAGACATGCTAGGTCAGAAAGATGCATATTGCTGCGTTCAAATAACTAATGTGGGAAAACATTTCCCTCCAGAATGAACTGGTGGGAATCAAACAGGATGGTGCCATCGTTCAATAGCATTCACACTAAACTCAAACCCTGAAGCCAGATGCTGCAACAGGAACTGGGATTCCTCAAAACATTGTTTCTGCTGCTGTCTGTCGTTGGCTTGGAGGCTTGACGAGTTGTGCTTTTTGAGATGGGAATTATGCATTGAGCTTTCATTCTCACGCTGATGGTCAGAATGCTTTCTTGAACTGCAGTTGAACTTGCTTACTTAAACATGAATATACCATTTTCATGGAACTCCCCATGCTGCAGTGAATGTAAATCCCAGAGGGGTCGATTGTTGGTCTGGCACCAATAGCCACACATACCCACTGTACTATTCAGTTTAACAGCTACTGAACCGTGTGACCCTGTCCGCATGCTTTATACTGATGTTTTATTTATGTATATGCCAGTCATTGTCTGGAGAAGCTAAGGGCTTGCATAAACGGGGAGATGAACTCGATAAAGTATATACAGAGCTGAGTATGTGTGTGTTTGAGTAGGTGCAGATGGAGAAGCCTTTGGACTGAAAATCATCACCTTACACTTCAGTCTAAAAAAAGACTGACAATATTAACTTTAAGAATAAACTCCTTGAGGGGAGAGTTTATTTAAACACTGTGGAGTCAACTCTGAGTAGGGGGCAGGAACTGCATAATTTATGTTTATTTAAAGTCTATTTCTTTCTGAATAAACTACTGGAGACAGGCAGAGGTAAATCTCTAGTGTCCTTCCTACCCAAAGACTCAAAATTTGTAAATGTTTCATATTGTTAGGCTCAGTTCATGGCTGCCACTGGCAACTACTGATTTTGAGCAGCGAAGAAGAAATGATTGATACATTTTTTACAATGAGTTTAACCTGAACCGAGCCATACAACAAAGATAGTAATCATATCACATCCATACATGGTCAGTAGTAAACAGCTGTTAAATAATAATAATAGTCACAATAACTATATTATTTGTTTTATCGGATCCGGAATCGTAATCGGTATCTGGAAGGAAAAAAAACGGTATCAGAAAATTTCTACAAATTGTGTCAATGTATTACACAAGGGGCCCTATTTCCATGATTCTGGGCATATGCATAAACACAAAGCCCCTCACCAAACACAAAGCCATACCATGCAGTAGCTATCACTAACATTTGTCTTGGCACGATCGTGGCTGATCAAAAAGTTTGGCCGTGTGCCTGTACAAGCACACACCCACACACCCATGTATCTGCCATAAGGCCATCCATAGGCTCATGTCTAGCCCATCGTATTTGGTTTGGCCATGCATTTGAATCAAGTGGAAGTGTGAAATTTGGCAAAGAAAATTAGAAAAAAATGTCATATTGCCATAGCCCCACGGGCTACCACGTGGTTGCTAGGCAGCGATGACATTTCCTGCGCCTCTGAGCAGTAGAGAGAGAGAGAGAGAGAGAGAGAGAGAGAGAGAGAGATGTCACGTGTCTTTACTCAATGTGACGGCTGGCAGTGCATATTCAAATATCACACCACACGCTCGCAGACCAAAATCCCCTGGTGTGTGATGACAGGCTGCAACTGTCAGCACGTCCCGCTGCAACTCTGTTTCTCACTCACTACCCCTCACTCTTTCCTCACACTGTCTATCTCCTGCTCTCCTGCTCTCCCTCTCCTCACGTCACTCCTTCCCCTCCTGTAGGTTTCTTTCTTCCTGCAGCAGCAGCAGCAGTGAGTGGTCTCATCCCCTCCATCCTGTCCCGTCCTTTCTCTCTGAAAAGCCCCTCCAGTAGCATTATCATGGCTTTGAAAGGTTGTGAAACGACAGTTGTTGCAATGAGACTGTTATGAATATGTCTTTATGTCTGTGGGGAAACGGGTCATTTTTACCAGCCCTGGCTGCGTTAACAGCTGTACTGTAGAGGTCTCTCATTTCTATCACGGACCTAAGTAGGCAGAGAAAGAGACGAGACAGCGAGCCTGTCTAGACTTGTAGTCATGAATGAGCCTGAAGCTGCTTGTCAGCATGTTGTTTGGAGAATCAAGAGATGTTCTACACTAGAGAAATGTGTGGTTTTGGCAGTCACTGTCACTGTTCAGTGTTAAGTTAAAACACACACTATACCCCATGGGGAGCCTGCCATAGTCCCCTTGGATGAGCAGCAACGCACATCAGCTTGTGTAAAGTTCTTCCTCAGATCGTGTCATATGACAACAGACATGGCGTGTATATGCTAATCTGTTTTGCAGATGCGGAAATGCTCAGAGCAGCAATGACTCAACTAGCAGTTTATGTCCATCTATGGAAGCAAACAGTTGTCTGCTTCAGACTTTTGTACTCAAGTAAAAGAACTGTTACTTTAAAATAACTTATACTCAAGTAAAAGTAGTTTGGTATTAGTAAACAAGTATAAATTATGATCACCCATCAATGCATAGCTGTAGGGCATCTGGGATATCTAACACATATGCAATCAGAGACTTTATCATTACTGTGCTTTCATAAAGTGATACCATTCACATTATTCTTGGTGGACATTCAGTCAATTGAAAGTATACATTAGGGCTGTCAAAGCGATAATAACGCGTTAATGGGAAAATCAATTTAACACCATTCATTTCTTTGACGCATTAACGCAGTCGATGTTCTGGCATCATACGGAACTAGAAAACCTAAGGAATCTATTGGTTCCAACCTTGTCATACTAGTTTGTTGCCAAGGAGGGTAAATGATGCAACGAATTTAAGCTAAATTTTGGAGAGGAAAAACTGTCATGGCCATTTTCAAAGTGGTCCCTTGACCTCTGACCTCAAAATATGTGAATGAAAATGGGTTCTATGGGTACCCACGAGTCTCCCCTTTACAGACATGCCCATTTTATGATAATCACGTGCAGTTCGAGGCAAGTCATAGTCAAGTCAGCACACTGACACACTGACAGCTGTTGATGCCTGTTGGGCTTCAGTTTGCCATGTTATTATTTGAGCATATTTTTTATGGTAAATGAAGTACCTGTGAGGGTTTCTAGACGATATATGTCGTTGTTTTGTGTTGTTAATTGATTTCCAATAATACAAATATACATACATTTGCATAAAGCAAGCATATTTGCCCACTCCCATGTTGATAAGAAAGTAGTTTGGTATTAGTAAATATAAAAAAAAATGATATGTTGATAATAATGTTTATGATATAACAACTATTAGATTACATAAAAGTTTGCAAAAAATAATTTTCTTTAGACGGATATTTGCAGCCCATGCATACAACTGATTAGCAATCATAAATATAATGCCTTCTTCAGTGTAGCTTTACGAGAATTAACCAGAAATGAGGAAAAAACTCAGACAAACGACAATGAATGACAATAAATAATAAGAGCAATTAAGTCAGGGCCGTTATTAAGCTCCATAAATTAAATAGCAGCTGCCACTTAAAATTAAGCACCACCAAGGCAGACAATACAGACATGTATAAACAATATAAACTCCACAGCAGCTGTAGCCCACAGGCACTCATATTAAAGCAAATAGAGAGCTGCACAGTTTTCAGTGTAGTGCACACACACACACACACACATACATACAAAACGGTACGTTGCTAGGCAATACTGTGGTTGTTGAGGTGCTCCTCTAAAGACAGATTTACATCCATCACTGAGTTTGTTGTTGTATTCACCATCTGAATGGCATTCTGAGATGTGCGCTCTATGGAGTCCTTCACAATCTGCTCACTCACTTCCCAAAGCATAATATAACCAGTCCTCTCAGCCTCTCTGTCTCACTGCGCTCTTCAAAGTTTTCAAAAACTTTTGAGCTGAATGAGACTCTGCAGTCAAGAAGACACAGCAGAAAGGTCGTACGCTGAAGGTCAAAGTTCCTAAGTGAGCGTAGAAGTCACTGCTGATCTACTATGAACATGTTAGCCAGACCCAACGTGCACCTGTTGGTGCCACAGTCCAGGTGTGTTCAATTTGTTTCACTCAGTGTGCTTGCCGGGTGGTGCATTAAATCAGTGATTACCATTTTTATGAAAAGATAAATACACGAACAAGACAAATCTGGCGAGTCCCGAAGCCCCTGAGCGGTTCCCAAGTTGAGTCAGGTCGAGTTGAGTTCACGGGTTTGTAGTTCTGAACAGTCTCAGCAGGGTTAGGGTTAGACGCGTACAACTATGGTAAGCCCCACAGTGAAAGCAAGATAAAGTTTGTCACATAGTACTCAAATGAGTTTTTAACATTGTTTAAGGCTGTAATGCTTCCATTTTGATTGCTGGCTATTAATTTTTTTAGAGTTTAGAGTGTGAGCATATGGCTATTTCTTGGAGGCTGTACGTACCAGACGCGTTACGAATCAAACTGGAAAAAAAATATGAGTTCATTGTTTTGCCAGGACTAGAGTGGTCGTCTGTCAGGTTTATTATTTGCAGGATTTTCATATTGGGCTTCTTTATGAGGGGACTCGCTGGCTTGAGGGCTTGCTAAGGTTTGCCCTTGGTCACATATATGGTCACCACTTAAAGGTACTGTTTGCAACTTCTTACACTTACACGCTTATAAATCATTGCGGGTTGGTGTTCCATGCTCTTTTGCGTGTGGCTACGCTGTTCCAACACAAACTACACGGAAACACCAAAACCGCAAAGCTATATCTAGTGAAGCCCATCTTGCAAAACAGTGTCAACTAATCCTGCTCCAGCCTCCCGACTGCGGCCAGAAGACACAGGGGGACCGTAGCCCTGGTCTCCAGAGCCGGAGTCGATGCTGTGTCTGCTCCGCTGCCTGCCTGACTGCTTGCCTTCACTCACGCACCGCGCTCGTTCTCACTCACTCTCTAGCTCCACCTCTTATGTGCATGCGCGCACAATACAAACTGCAGAAGAGTTAGTTTAGCTCTGAGAATATCTAGTGAATGTACAGTGGACGTTTGTGCAGAAATGAATTCTGCAGCTCCTCCAGACCAACAGAGGTTTCCCGTGTTGTTTCCTGCTGCTGAGTGAATAGACAGGGCTCCGGAGCCAGTAACGTTATCGTCTCCGACTGAAACTCTGGTGTCTCCCCTGTTCCTTCTGACCACGGTCAGGAGGCTGAAGCAGGCAACACAGTATCAGCATCGATTCATGGAGAGACTTTCGTGTGGTCAGCTAACATTACTGCCAAGCAGGTGAAATATAGATTGATATTGTGGTTTTAGCTGACGTGTGTTGCCTCATTGTGTTGATCAATGCTCGTTCATGTCTACGTAGAGCGAGCACAAGCACGAGCAACAGGACGCTGACTTTTGTTGACTTAACGGCCACAGGTGTCGCTGTTAACAAGCAATTTCTGATTCTTACAAACAGTCCCTTTAAAAGAATACTTCACCCACAAGATGACAATTTCTATATCAATTACTCACCTTGTGTTACTTTATTACTTAAAAGACTCGCACGGATGAGTAGCGCGCCTGTGCAGCGTGAGACTGGTTATGCGTAAAGTGTTTTAAATAGTACTGTTTTAGCAAAGATCCATGTGTTTAGGAAGTAGTTAGCATACGACTGGATAAATGAGACTTTGATTGTACTGCACGAGTAATGTGAGAGTTTTTAAACAAATCTTTTTTTATATGGTTTTGCTGTTGTTAAACGCTGCCCCCGTTTTTTAATTCTTTGTTCACCGTGGAGGCATGAGAGAAAAAAATATGTTTTCTTCAAGAATTCAAAGTAACATGGGTTGCAAAATTGATGTACAAGTAATAATTTCGTGGGTGAAGCATTCCTTTAAAGTCATGGAGTCGTGATTCTTTTCAAAGGCTTTTTCTTCAGCGGGGGTGATCAAACTATAGGAGCTTATACTACTGCAGGCTGTAAGCCCTGTGCTCATCTCACTAATCTAATGTATGGTAATGTGCGCTCTCAATATTTAACACCACATATGCTTTTCCACGATGACCTAAACACTGGGAGATTTCATCCGCTATGTACTCTCTCATTCTCTCTGCCCATCTCTTTCTCTCTAAGCATTTACATCGTGACGTAGTGATCTATCCAAAAGTGTCGGCTCTCAATACTCTCAGGCTTAACAAGACTTAGTGGAGTTCATATTACACACAGACACACACACACACACTGCAATGCAAGGTTTTTTATAAGTGATCAAGACAGTTGCACAATACATGGGTACTGATAAATGAAGTATTAAAGTGGGCTTTTAAGCTGTCATCTCTCTCTCTCTGTCTCTCTCTCTGTCTCTCTCTCGTTCTCTCTCTCTCTCTACACACTCCATTAGTATAATGCTGTTTAATGTTTTATAACAAAATAATCAAAGCTGAGACAAATATTATTGCCATAATGTTGGAGCCACTGTAGTGTTTAGCATTAATACAGATCTCTACAAAACACACACACACACACACATACAAACACACTGAGTACGTTCTCCAGTTTAGTCCATTTGATAAATGAATCACACAGCTGCTGTAATTGTTACACTGCAATAAACTTACAGTCCTGCCTTTCGTGCCTCCATCCATCCATTTAATTAATCACAGTAGTAGTGGTAATTTAAACTACTTGGATCTTAAAAAAGCCATTAGGTCTAAGTTAGAGTGAGAACTGTTTAGCAGTTAAACAAACATTTTGCTTTGGTGCAGTTGCTTTCTAGTCAGTTAGCTTTGCGAATATGTTACATTTTTAAACTGCAGCAATATTTATTTTTAGAGTTTGACAATCTCTCTACTGTATCAGTTTTGTTGTCTTTAAAACTAAACTAGTGTTACTGTAAGACGGTGACATGTGTTTTTCACAGGGGCTTTGTGCAGGAGTATTTCTTGGCCAGGAGTACTAGGCCAGAGGAGTCGTAAAGTCATGCCACTGACTATTATAATATAATATAATCAATAACACAGCAAAAGCTGTGTAAAGTTTGCTAAGAATAGCTAACATTAGCCACCATATGTTACTGGTCATACCAAACCAAGTAAGGTTGTCGCGGCAAAACCCCTTAGTGTATTGATTTAATCACAAGTGCATTGTATTTGCTTATAACTTCAACTTTACTATACAATTTCAACAGCAACCAACTTTTTTGGAAGTGGTGTTATGAATAAGCAATCTACTTTTGAAATGTTCTAAATCAGTTTTACCAGTTTTTATATACAGGAGATAATTACACATTTGTATTTTAACTTGAAAAATGGTGTAACATACTGCATGGCCAGTTCAAGTAGCTGACAGATGCATCATCAGTCCGGCATTTTCACCCTCCTGCTGGAGATAAATTGTGCCTACTTCATGTACAGTTAGGTTTTGAGTATGTACTTAACAGATTTTGGACAGATGAAGGGTAAAGCGGGCTGCTTGATTGAGTGGCCCATCAGTTCCAGTGTGACCTTGTGCAGTGGGAGCTTAGAGGACCAGAGAGGGAGATGAAGCTCTCAGCTTATGTAAGTGGTGTCACATTCTGACTTTGCTCCAATGCTAACTGGACTGGCATGGTCTGGTCCCCTATGATAGATAAGAGGCTGTAGCCCCATCTGTGTATGTGTGTGTGTGTGTGTTTGCTTGTCTGCCTGTACATGTGTTTTGTGTGACAGAAAAGTAGTGAGTTGTTTAACTGCGTAGGTTTGTGTGAGTCATTTTGTGTGTGTAGGAAAATGAGACAAAGAAGGTATGTATATGTGTTTGTGTGGTTCATTAATAGCTTCGCCAGAGATACATGCATCTCATAGATACCCGCAGACATCAAGGGATGGAAAAAGATGTTAAGGAAGGGAGGGGGAGAGGAAGAGGCTGATAGAAGGAGGGTGACAGTGGGTGGAGAAAGATCAGACATCCAATGTGATTTATTGGCGGTTATGAAATCTGTTCCATACACCAACCTTTTTTCATCTGTGTGTCCCCTCTGAGTTTGGGGTTTAGAATGGTTTTGGCTGCAGCTCAGTGTGTGTTACAGTATGCGGTATGTATGTGGCCGGTGCTGGTTACTTTTGACTTTAAGGGAAGATGACTTCAACAGCCAACATCTTTTTTTTTTTGGATGCATTATCATGGACTGTAAATAAATTGACCAATCAGAATCGAGTATTCAACAAAGTCGTGTAATACTAATGTCTACGTTTTCTTTAGTGTATAGTCGCCTGAAAATAAGAATTGTTGTGTTTTTTTTTTTACCTTAGAATGAGCCGTTTATATCTACATACAGAGCAGGTCCTCTTTTCACGGAGCCTACCGCCATGTTTCTACAGTAGCCCAGAACGGACAAACTAAACACTGTGTTAACTTTTCCTGCTTGGGCCGAAGTTGATAATGTTACTCGCTCCCGCGTCGTTGCTGCTTCACCGCTCACTTCCCACGGACACACACACTCTACGCACTGGCTCTGCTCCAAATGACCTACGCTACCCTTACAACAACTGGCTCTAGATAGGGCCATTCGCGTTTTCACGTCAGCCACCGTAGTTGTGCTACACGCTTTGCACAAGGGAGAGGCTTCAATCCGTTGCATTCTGCAATCTGCACGTAACGAGCAGAAATTGTTGCTGGACATTCGTAAATGCACAATAAATGAGGAATAACTTTTCGTAAGATATCATACAAACTGTTGTATGAGGTGATAAGTGATAAAAAGTGATTTACCAACACTACAACTAAAGCTGTGCAAATTTAACTCTATAAAATGGCATCAGGGCTGACCGTAGATCTGCTGTATGACGCTGGAAACAGGGGCGCTCACTAGCAAACAAAAGCCTAATTATAGCCAAGCAGCAGCTTCATCAAAAAGCCTGTGTAGGATGTAAAACAAAAATGTATTATACTTTAAGACTGTAAAGAAATACCAGTTGGTATTAATTATGTACTGTATATGTTCATATTTCTACTTACAGTTGTGCAGAGAAATATGGGGCACTCTCATTTCTCCTCAGAAGGACACTCTGTCACAACAGCTTTATTACGCTAAGCCTGTATTATACATGTGCTTACCTGACAGTTGTGCAGTGTTTGATCATTTCTGATGAAGGTGATCTAACATCCAAGTGGCCAGAAAGATGAACCTGTCACAGAATGTTAGAGAGATGGGATCTTCAATGGAGGTTTGATCCAACACAGAGCTATAAGACACAACATCCAGTTTTTTAATGATTCCACAGAGTTATTGGTACTGATAGGATACCATCAAAGGATAGGATATTTTTTTTTTGTTTATTCCTGGCATCATTATTTCCCAACCATGCAAAAATGACTTTAATAGAAGTTAAAGTCAACTATTAGAAAATTACTTGAGCAAAAGTCTCAAAGTGTTTGATATTTACTGTACTTACTTCAGTATCAAAAGTATTTTTTCTGATATATCTGATAAATGCATCAGTAAAAATACACATTTTATTTAGGAAATGTAGTGGAGTGAAAGTGAAAGTTGACAGAAATATAAAAACTCAAGTAAAGCACATACCCCCCAAAAATACTTAAGTACTGTGACAAAGTATTATTACTTCATTACATTACACCACTGTCCAACACAAATCTCCCTGATATCTTGTATGTCCTCAGGGAAAGTAAGGCAGACCGTTGCTTGTGACTTTAGCAAGTTCATTCCTGGACTTTTTATTGCCATTAAAAGTGAAGAAAAAAAATGTGTTCTGCACCCATATCACCCTAATCTGTTTAGCCATTCTTATTTCTAATCAAAAAATGGTTTTCCAACGTCAAGGACACAAGACCTGCGGCAACAGCAAAATGGAAGACCGAGCTACAGATAAGAAAAGACAAGTTATTGTGTTTACAATATACTGTATTTAAAAGCAGGTATAAGCATGACGCAGCAAAATGCAGAACGCTATTTAAATGACTACATCTGTTGTGAGCTCTCTAGGCCACACTGTGTACACAGGCACAGTCAGAGGACTTAATATGCACTGAATTCCACCGCTGACTGCCGCATTAGTGCTTACCTACTGCATACATTTGTGACAAGCATACTTTGCGATTGTGCATATGTGTGATAGAAATGTGTGTGTTTGTGTTATTTTGATATGTGCCATCTATTTAAGTGACCTAGAAATGCATCTGTTTGTGCACAGTGTTTTATTTAACAGCAAAGCAGCGATGCCAAGGGTTGCCATTAGGATGACGCATGTTGGGTATGTGGAAGAGGTCTGTGGTGAAGTCTTAATCATTATTCCAGAAAGAAAATGTGTTTATCGCGAGTTAAGCAATTCATTCATTTTTATGTGGAGAACAGGATAATAGTTTTTTGTAATTAGACAGGCGCACATGAATGTTTTTTTTTCTTTCAAAAGAAACAGATTGTTAATTGAATTGCAGCTCTTTCTTCCTAACCTGTTTTTTAATTTTTTCCCCATGAAACTCACTGGGATCTCATCTAAATAATCTGCATGATTTTAATTGATGTAACTCACTATTGCATGAGACATTCTCAATTTCTCTTGGCAACGTCGTTTATTAAAAAAAGAAAGAAAATGCATTCATTTGAACTCCCATGCCACCTCAACTACATAAATTCCTTTTTTCTGTCTTAGCTCTGTCTTTCACAAACATGGACGTGCTGAATTACATTTTAATGATTTAATGGATTGTATAATAAAAAAGCTGCTCATGTCTCCAGCGATATCTCCAAATGTGTTTAAAATGCAAGAGGCATACACTTTTATTTCCAATTATCCCTCTTCAGCTGACTGTGTTTTAGACAAACACACAGCTCTACACATACATATATACATATATCTGAACTTAGTAATGAGACATCACTATTATGGCATGGGTCATGTATCATGTTAATTAGATTTAGTTCATATTCAGTCACAAATGTGGCTAATGGATGTGTGCAATGTGACCGTTGTTTTTGTTGCCACTAATACCAGTTACGAGCGATACCTGACATCCACAGCTTATCACATATGCAGCATATTAATGCTGTGCTTAAGCTGTGAGATGGACTGTTTGTTTGAACACAAAAAGCTGACACTTAAACTCCCCATTTGACATTGAAGGAATCAGAGCCAGAGTCAGATTTATGTGTAAGATGTAGGGATGTCACAATACCAGAAATGTAGTAGTCGATATCGATACCAGTGAAATTCCACGATTCTCGATATTTCATTCAGTAAAACAATAAATGCCATGTGCTTCAACATCCACTCCTTTATCACCGTTTGCATACTGGTTTTTGTTATGAAGTTAAACAGGTCATAACTCTCTCACTATTATCTATTTTTAGATTGCTATTTTATACATGCTCATTTTGCTTCAAACAACTGGATTTATTCAAGTTTCTCACCAAAAACAAAATTTTACAAGATTACATTTGAACACACCATGATAATGTTAGCATTTACTTTTGTCCAGTTTCACCTTCATCTCATTTTTACTGAATAGTACCTGTATACCTGAATAGAACACACTATAATGTAAATCAATGGCACCTCCCATTAACGTTAACTAGCTCTTGTTCTGCTGATTTCAACACAGATTTGTTGCTTACGATGTAGCATTATCGGTGGAAAAATAGGGTGCGTTGAAAGTTAGTTTACTGCGTCCCAAACACATTTTCTTTCAAACCCCAGGGAGTCTCGAGCCCTGACGGTTCCTACGGTACATGCGGTACTGTAGAAAAACCATCACATTTTCAGAATTTTGGCATCAAATTGGTACCGAAGTATCAGTTCTCGTGACATCCCTAGTAAGATGCTCTAGAGTTCTGCCATCCCAGGACTTAGTATTAAGTTTTGTGATGTGTCACCTGTTGTGTTTTTGATTTACACATCCACATTGTGGACAGGATATCATGGTGCAGAAAAGGACTAAAGACTGACTAGTTGCATTTATCCTTTTTGCAGATAACATACTGCACTTCTGTTGTCTTCATCGGGCTGTGACCTCCGGCAATTAGGTCATTTAAAAAAAGTGTGAAGCAGATACAATAAGGGTCAAAATCTCTAGCTCTAGTATTAGGAGGACAAAAGCGGATTGTGCCCTCTGGGTAGTAACTGAGTCGAGTTGCTTCTCCAAGTTAGGGTTTAGAGGGACAGTGCGATGGGAGGTGGATCAGTGCATCAACTGCTTTGAACCATATTGCCGTGATGAAGTGGGAGTTCAGGTTGGGATGAAACTCTCACTTTTCTGATCAATCTATACAATCCAATCCGCTGTTACGGTGATGAGCTTTGAGTGGTAACTGAAATGATGAAATCCCAGGTCAAGTGGCTGAAATGGCCATGCTTTGTCGAGTGCCTGGTGTCACAGAGTGAGGATCTTGGATATGGGATGAACTCAGAGAAGAGCTGCTGTACCGCATTTTTATGTTGACACGACTCAGCTGAGAACGACTCCAGGTCTGATCCCTTCAGCTGTATTCTGTGCACATTTGGGCAGACGAAGGCACTGAAATGTGATGGAAGGACTGGATATCATAACTAGCCTGGGAAGATGGAGGATGTGGCTGAAGGGTGTGTAGGTTCCTGTTTCTTTGCCACCTGATAAGGCAGCAAAAATATATGGCTGGACGGTTAGATTGATTGATAGATGACTGTTTATCCCCTCGGTTGACTTTCCAACATGTTATGCATTACAGAAACACCCTCAAGTGGGAGATAGAATGATTTATATGCATCAACAGATTCCCTCCCTGCAGTCATTGGCACTAATGGACAAACCTATCTCCAGGGTAACCAAAGATAGTTTTTTTTTTTACGTCTCACCAGTCAGGTATGTGTTTTCCAGCTGATAATTGTCACTTCACTATGTCTTATGTAGGTCTCGGAGCAATTTATAAAGCTCTGCTATTGGTATCAAATAGCCTGCTCTTGGATCAGTGTCTAGAGCGCTTCATCTTGGTGATCTTGTTCATCATTCACAGTGCAAACTGATCCTCTTTCAGCCGCCTGCGAGGCTTACTGCCAGCTTCAGGCAGAGCTCGGCAGCAGTGGACCCAGGTGCAAGGATGTTTTGTGCACCCATCGCCAACACATCCCCTACCCACCCTACTCCCTTGCCAGCTTCACACAGGGAGGCAGACTGAATCTTCTTTTGGATTGGGTTCCCTGTGGGGTCCCACAGGACCATGTGAACAGGAGCAGCTCAACTGCTTTGCCTCATTTCCATGATATCTCACTTGCTGGTGGAAGCCGAGGGGGAAATAAGGTGCAAATCGCACACTGATAGTACGACTGGGGTAATTCAGAGATTAGAGGGACAGATTGTGAACTGCAAGATGACCGCTTCAAATCCCCCGGACTAGCCAGGAATATCATGTTGAGGGAGTTGCACAGATAATACTGTGCGACTGCATTGAGTAGCTTGTTCCTGTAATGGGTCTGCCTTAAACTGTAGAAATTGTACCTGTCCTGTACTTGTGTCTTGTGTCTCTGCACTAGTGTTTGCAGTTAATAGACCTCAGAAAAGGACTTACACCCGGGTGTCGTACTCTCCGGTGTCTCTTTGCTCTCTCTCATGCTGCCTCGCTCATGCTCTTTCATCGGTATCTCCTCCATCACACACTCACTTGGATCGGCTTGAAAACACTTCCCTCCTGCCTATCTCCCTTCGCACACACACAAAATGCTGCTTCCTTTTCCCTCAGTATGTAGAGAGATAATCTGCATAAACAAATAAACTGAAGTTTGCAAAGTTATTGGTCTTTTTCTACTGTGTGCATTTGTGTCAGGTGTCATTTTAGAGGTGTGTGTGGAGGGTGCTGAAGGAGATCAAAGAGCTGTGTGTGTGTGTGTGTGTGTGTGTGTGTGTGTGTGCTCACGTACAGAGGTGGTGGAATCGAATGATTTTCTGGATCGCTCAAATGACAGATACTGTTTAACTGTCATACACGCACACTCACACACACATTTCATTATCTTGACAGTCACATACACACACAACCAGGTTCCATCCACTTGACGCTGACAGCCGTTCATCCTCACATCCATGCAAACACACACCTGGGAGAACACAGGTTTCATCAGGCTGACAGCGACTAAGCCTGTTTGACCAGCAGGGGTCCTTGTACACTTTGTCCCTCCCCTCCGTCTTTCTCTCTCTTTCTTTTTCTATCTCCTCTATCCTCACAACTCCTCTTCTCTTCATCTCTCTCCCCTCTCCTCTCCCACCAAGTGATGTTCTTCTGCTCTCATGTTTTCCCTGCAGCTCTTTTCTTCCTTCTCTACTCTAAATCTGCCAAAAAGTACTTTTTTCCAACCCTGGCAGTTGTTACGTTGCCATGTTGCCTGCCGCCAATGCAATACACTACAAGCTGATAGCCTGATTACAGTATAGGTGCCTACAAAATGATTCAAACTTTGATTCCGTCTATGTCCTTCCTTTCATATTTTAATAGTACTGCACCAAGTAAACATGCACGTTTGAGAATGTTAGTTACGGCCGTAAAATTAAGTTTATAACAGTGCATTCTTGTGAGTGAGGCATACGTCACAGTGTATGTAACAGTTCAAAACATTGAAACTAAGTTAAGAAATACTGTCAGAACTCTGAGACAGACGGAGCCATGTGAAGGCAAAAAGAGAGACAGAAGCAGCGAGAAGGGAACATACTGTAGACGGGACGGAGGGATAAAAGCAGCACTCTGGGGACGAATCTCCCTGTGATGGACGGGAAAGTCAACTCGCTAAGCTGAGAAACGGGAAACGCAGAACGACAGGGGTAGAAATGGAAATCAGACCAACAAAAGGGAGGATCCCCTTTGGGAGAGAGGAACGGGAAACTCGGAGACAGAAGGGAAATACAGGTAGAGAACAAATGACAATAAATATTCATAGGCCTATATGAGAAACCGCATATCTGGAGTGAGTGACGCTACTCATTAAAAGCTCTGTAGCAGCTGCATATGTGATCTGTCTGTTGTACCAGAGCTCTGTATTTCCCCTTACACAGGGCTCCTGAACTCTGCGCAGCCTCAACAGTGCCCACCATAAATCCCTTAACGGTCACACTGCAGAAAGCATTAAACATGAGTGCACAAACAAACGAGTAAACAGAGATTGGCTCTTAGTGCTCCTCCCGAGCACCTAATAATGATAATACTGATTAGTAGGTAATAAAAGATATACAGCACAAGGCCATTACTGGATTTATGTCCCCAAGGACCGCACAGGGGGGGGGGAGAGATCGGAGATCGCTTCCTGTCTAACACAAACTATAGAGAGATTATAGTCCCTGGTTATTTATATATATTTCATGAGAGAAATAAAAAGGCCTGCTCAGATATTTAAACCAGCTGAGAAGGAAATAAAGTGGAAGGCAGTGAGAGAAGCAGAGAGAGAGTGATTCCAGAGGGCATGTGATGAGCATTGTGCAGTTATAGCAGTAATCGATATCCAGCGGAAACTGATCAGCAAGAACCGAGAGAAGAGGAATATAAATGAGGAGGTGGAGGGAGCGATGCTGAGGTGGATGCTTCAGAGCGGATTTCTCTTCTCTCGTCGTCATTGTTATTCCATCTAACTCGGTTCTAGTGCTCTTCATTTTATCCCATTTCTCCTTTTTTTTCCTACCCTCCATCTTGGATAGAGATTCTTCCTCGAGCCTGTGATTTTCTTCACTCCCTCCATTCAAGCGGGTGGTGTGATAGCATTCATTTTGCTAACAGTGAGAAGCTCTATTGCATTGGTGGGTAAATGGGTGCCCTCCAGCACCAAGCTGTACGACAGAGTGGTGGCAAATGGTACACACTGAAGCTCCGTGTGTTTTTGTCCCGAGGCTGCTATCACATGCTGCTCTAACTACTGCCACTAAAACTGAGAGGCATATAGATACTGCAGTATAACACAACACACACGAGCAGATACAAAACTGCGCACAAACCTGTAATGCATCATAAACCTTTGCATAAATACTATGCAGAGATTGTAGATTTTTTTTTGTAGGGCTGTTAATCGATTAAAATATTTAATAGCAACTAATCGCGTGATTGTACATGATTAATCTCAAATTAATCGCACATTTTTTATCTGTTAAAAGGGTTTCTCAAAAGGAGATTTGTCAAGTATTTAATACATATTGATTATTTTGATAGAATATAATTTTATCAACATGGGAGTGGGCAAATATGCTTGCTTTATGCAAATGTATGTATATATTTATTATTGGAAATCAATTAACAACACAAAACAATGACAAATATTGTCCAGAAACCCTCACAGTTACTGCATTTAGCATGAAAAATATGCTCAAATCATAACATGGCAAACTACAGCCCAACAGGCAACAACAGCTGTCAGTGTGTCAGTGTGCTGACTTGACTATGACTTGCCCCAAAACTGCATGTGGTTATCATAACGTGGGCATGTCTGTAAAGGGGAGACTCGCGGGTACCTATAGAACCCATTTTCATTCACATATCTTGAGGTCAGAGGTCGAGCGTTATTTAACCTCCTTCCCGATGAGCTAGTATGACACGGTTTGTACCAATGGATTCCTTAAGTTTTCTAGCTTCATATAATGATGATATTCTTCACTCTAGCTTTAAAATGGTACAACCTTCGCAAGATCAATTGCATTAATGCATTGAAGCAATTAGTGGCATTAAAACAAATTTGTCGGTAACGCGTTATTATCGTGGTAACTTTTGACAGCCCTAGTAGAAATATATATATGTTTATATTAAAATACATGGCATGATAATATGGCATGTTGAGCTTTGAGGGACAGTTTGCACAGTGTTTCCCATTTAAAAGACATGCATGTCCTTAATGGATGCTTTTAAACAGCTTGTGTCAAAGTGTACATGCAGTGGTTACCATTAAGTCCCCAGTCCACGTCTTTCAGCTGTCCTCCATTAGTACTGCACTGGCAAAGCAGCCTCCTCTTTTCCCAATAATGTACACTGAGCACCAAGAGAGAACATTGGAGCACAAACTTTTATTTTCCAGTATAATGAAGCATTAAATGCATCTGTCTGTATGAGAGAGAGCAGGGCTGTGAATACAGCTTTGAATATTGGACAAAAATACTCACTCTGAAATTTTAATCTCTCATTCTGACGCTCCATTATTAACCCTGAAACGGCCCTGTTGCACACGATGTGTGATAAACATTTACAAGATAAGAAATTATGAATCACACTCAAGTGCAAACAAGACTGGTTGGAGGAAAAACCGGCACACACATGCCCAGGATTTAAAATTAAAGCCGTGTCTTTCCTTCAACCAAGGAAGTTACTCATGTTGCATGCTGAGTGGGGTCATGAAAGGGTGTGCGACTTCAAGTGTGAGAAGTGCTGGTTGTGTGCATGTATGTGTGTTGAGCAGCATGAGACACCCGCTGCCAATGGTGCCATGTCATGAGTTATTTCTAGGTCTGACAACCAATAGATTGCTTTGGTTTTCACACAGTTTCCTAGATGAAACAACTGTCACACTATCTGAACATAAAAAAACCCTCAGATGATGATTTTGAAGCCTTTTTTATTCATGGCATTCCCTCTCTTCTCTTTGTTCCTGTGGCTCAGTGAAAACCAAGATTACAACAGTGTTTCTAATAACCTATTACACTCCCATTCATTACAGTATCACAGCTTCTGCCTCAGAGTGCAGTGCTAATTAGCAACTGTTTACACATTAAACTCTTTATAAAACCTTAAATCAAATAGGAAGAGTTTTCAATGACCGGTTTCAATCGCATTAGGAAGGGAGGAATGATTAGAGCAAGCAAAACATGTTTCAATAATCAATGGGCACCTGACTATTGCTTTAAAAAAAATGTGATCCTATCTTTTAATACCTAGACCATTGTGGGGAATGTAACAAATCAATAAGCGGACTGCTTTATGGAATTATTGGCATTTTTTATATGATTTTTGCATCAATGTGATGATTTACTACTGTACTAATGGCTCGTTATTTTATCCATTAAGCTTTTATTATTTGATTTTCCAACAAAAAAAATCCCAGTATAATGCAAATATTGATATGAAAAAAAGGATTGTATCCACATCACCCATCTGCAGTACTCACAGGGTGCCACTTCATTGCCGCCTTCATTCTTTTCATCTTCATCATTATTGTCACTTTTTGTGATATTTTCCTGCCTTGGCGCATTAGCATCAGTCAGCACATCAGCACACTCACCTTTGTTTTTGCTGTCTCTGCAATGCAACATTCGCTACACTGGAATATGTTGAGCTTGGGGGGAAGTGGCATTATTGCTCGCAGCAAACACTTCCAGCAGCAGATTCTTTGATGAGAAACGTTGTCAAAAAGTGTTTACCTTCCTCCCTTTTTATAGCATGTGTCTTCGGCGCTCAGATAGCTTTGCTTGCATATTTTTTACTCCTCTCACAGTAGGCGTAGTGGCAGGGAAAAGGAGCTTAGGCTCAGGTGGCAGATTGGCAATATTGCCGTAGGAGTCATGAGGGATAACTCACTACAGCCTGACGGAGCAGCGGGGCCGGCCATGACTCAAGATTGAAATAATCTTATTGTAACGAGAGAAGAAGTGTTTGTCAATAAGTCATTTTCTTTTCAATCTTCGAAGATTAAACTCATATTACTTGATGTTCTTCTCGCTGAATAGATAGATGGGTTGGAGAGAGAGGGAGGACAGACGAGAGCAAGAGAGAGCAGCCAGATTGAGGGCGAAGAAAAAGAGGAGAGAGACATCTTAGTATTCACGCGTTGTTTACTCTGTGACTCACTATAAACTAGTCATACTTAGTGTGTTAGAATAATCCCACGGGGTATGTGAAAAGGACGGTGGCAACCCTTTTGTCAGATTCCTTTTGGCAGCAAATCAATTGCTTTGTGAATAATATTTAAATAGTGCAATTCCTGGAAGGGAGAGCTTACAGCTTGTGACCAGTGGAGCCCATTTAATGGAAGCAGAGATGAAGATATGTTTACGTTAGGAATAAGATCAGTACCATTAGAAGACATTGAGACTCTCCTGCAAAGCGGGCGGATGCACAGAGAGCGTATTACCCTGAATGAATTCTACCGACATATATGAAAGGCTGTGAGTATACTTATTGGTCATATTACATGCATGGCAGGCTGTGTGCATCACTGTGTCAGAGTGTGTGTGTGGGGGGCTATATTGTGAATACATCATGCAAAGCCACATCTATTATTTAAGTGTTGTAGTGATGGTGTGTGTTTTCTGAGAAGTGGAAAATGATGCTACTCTAGCAAGGCTGCTTCATCTCACACATGCAGCTGTGTTCGCTCTCTAAACACACACACACACACACACACACACACACACACACACACACACACACACACATGTGTAGAAGTAGCTGCGGCAGCTCAGCAGGAGTGCTGTCAGCCCAACGGTCTGATTAATGATTTTTTCTCCCGCTTCTTCCTATCCCATCCTCCTCTCTGTCTCTCCCAGCCAGGTGTGGCCTGTGCCGGCAATGTTGCTCAGAGTAAATCAGCTGTTTGCCGTACTCGGGTTAAAGCTGATCCCGTTAAGCTGTTTACACGCACCTTTAAAACCCGACGACTGAGTATCGCGGTGACTAAACCTGCGAACATCTGTGAATATCTGTGCACCTGTGGTGAGCCATCCACAGTCCACTAGGATGAAACCACACTGTAACTGTTTAACCGACTTTAACTCTAATACAAGGGGAAATGAATGATAATCCACACAATGATATCAATAATAGTAAGCATTTATGGAAAATAGGCCCCTGATACAACACTCCTTAAGTTTTAAATTCCTGCTTTATGCATAATACAATGTGATTTGAGAGTTACAAAACCCTTGGCATATTAAATTACAAGCTGTAGTAAGTTTGCTTATATTTACCAGAAGGGAGAAGGACTATGAGCGGTTTCTTTTTTAGCATTTTCCTAGAATTTTTCACAAAAAATATACTGTGTTAAATATGCATGCACGATGGGCCTGTTGGTAGCCAAAGTACCACTAATTCAAAATGTTGTCATGAAATCGTATGTTGAGTTATGTGTAATATACTCACAGGAAGGGTCTTAAGCCTCTGACATTAGCCTTCCTAATGACAGGTTTCTTATGGTGATCCTGACATGTAAGCTGAAACTGCCGTAACAGCCACATTGTTGCTCTGGAAAAGAGCTACTCTAAGCTAAATCCCTGATATGTGCCTATCATGTTTTAAACATGCTCTGCACTCTATATTATAGTACTTTCTATAGTGGAAGAGAGACAAGACATTTAAGTCATCCATCACCAAAATGTGTACTCACCAGTTGGCAGAGCTCACAAGGCGGCCTATGTCAAAGAACCTAACTCATACTCTTTGAGAGAGATTTATTTTGTATGGCTGTTTAACTCACTTGCCACCTGTGAGCCAGAGCATAGTTGACTCAGTTTTCAGTGCTAACAGTGCCTTCGCAGAGCTCCCTTATGTAGTCTGAACTTATAGCAACCTGCTCTAGAGATAGTTCTTAAGATGACTGATGCCCGGGCCACGCTGCCTTCCTCTACCTGTGCGTGACGGCTACATCGCTGAACTGCTGCTACTCGCACACGTGTGGCGTCAACACAGACAGCGTTGCTGCAGAGTTTTCCTTTGATTATGGCCATCAATAATATAATGTTTCATTTTATTTAATTAGGCTATAAATACCATTAATAATCATTTTTTAGACAGACAAAGGTGTGTTCAATAGTAAATAATATAGTTAAAACTAACTATTTATATTGTATTCATGTCTGTGACATACATATACAGTATAGACATTGAAACTGTAGTGAAAGGTGTAATGTTGCTGGTGTGATGTTAATACGATCTTTATCTCTCTACTTTTGCTGTGAAACACGCGTCAAGAGAAAACAGAAAATACAACTGATAGGGATGTCTTTAGTTTTGCAGCTATTTGGTAATAAACCAAAGTATTGAACACATATTCTGACCATATGGAGATACTAAAGGGAAGGTTAAAGGATTTCCAAAGTGATTACAATTGATCCAGAGGAGCATATGAATGCTGGATTCAGACATTTGACACAAAACTTTTTTTACCTACACAACTACAAATGTTAACCTCATGGTGGCGCTAGGGGGAGGTTAAGGGATTGTCAAAGTCATTACAGTTCATAATTTTGGCACTGTGTATATACAGTATATGTACCAAAATGAATTAATTAATGTAACCAATCAAAGAGAACAGTGCAGCATTTGAGTGTGGAACAAAGTGGTGGATTGATCGGCTGACACCAGCACGGCTAAAACCTGATATTAAAAACATGCATACTCATAGAGCAGTTGGCATAATTGGCATATCTGTTTCCACTAATGCAATTCCCTTATTTTGTCTTTCTGAGTAGGGGTATTGATCTAGGGATTGGCTGGCCTGAGGTCAGTTGATTAGACTAAGGCTTATATTAACTATTATCTGATTTGATTGAAGCCTGTTGATGCTGCAGGGATCTTGTTAGTGTTGATAATTTAATTCCTCCTGATAAGAGTGAGATAACCCTTTGTCTCAAAAATAAAAATATTTAGTTTAAGTTGTCGACGGGGGTCATGATTCATTGTGTTGTGACACTTGCTCGACACAGATATAACCTGGGTGATGACACTTGAAGCATTTTTTTTTTATGGCTGTCAATGTGTCTGGATCAAGTTTCAAAGTTCTTCATGAGGAGATAAAACGTTCCCAAAAATACTCTCGTTGGCTTCGACTGCAACCGGTTCTTACATGTTTTCAAAGCTTTGCCAATTTCTCACCATGTGTCGACTTTTGTCGGGTCTTTTTAAAAATATAAAAAAAAGTCAAAGAAAAAGTCTGTGTTAAATAAACCTCAAAAGAAGTCTGTTGTTTTAGCTTGGGCTCTTGTTTTGTTGACTTTTTATCATTCTCATGATATTCCCTATTACGGGTTAAAATAGTTATTGCGTGTGCTCGCGGTTTTATACAAATTCAGATTGCTTTTCCGGGGCACATGGGATCACTTCATTAGGACAGCTTGCTGCACCACAGGCCAACTGGCATCCAGTCAACACACACACACACACACACACACACACACAGTCTCTCGCTCTCTCTCTCTGTGTTTCTGTCTCTCTGATACATACGTTTGAGGCTGCCAACAATGTGTAACCACTGGTTGCTGGATGAAGTTGTCACAATGATAAAGTGGAAAAGGAACAAACAAAAAATAGAAATAGACAATGAGTGTTTAAGAAAAAAAAAGAAGATGGATAGTGAGGATAGAGGAAAACAGGAAGTGGAAGCAGTGAGAGAAAATAAGGTTAATGAGGAAGAAGCTGGAAAGTTGACAGCAAAGTGTGGAAAAGGGAAGATGATGAAATAGGGAGGGAGAAAGGGCATAGTGTGCGTTTTGGGTGTGTGTTTGTGTGTGCGTATCCCCTCAGGGAAGCCTGAGGATGACACTAGAGTGCCTAATGTGGAGCAACCCTGTCTCTCTTTCTTCTTCCATCTGTGTCCGTATTTGTCTGTCTCTCTATTCTAACTATACCTTAATACAGACTCTCTTTTGCCATGACTCGCTCACCTTCTTCATTATAATCCTGCAGTTTTTGTTTTCCTTTTCACCTGAGAAACCCGCCGGGGGAATGCTGCTTTGTGTTTTTTCCCTCGCTGAGTTGGCCCTGGCACCACTTAGCCCCGGAGCTAAAAGGTGACCGGTGGTGCTACAGTGAGCCTGTTCCCCGATGCTGCAGCTTAACAGACTAGTTAAATCTCCATCCAGCAGCCACTCCACTCGCAATCACTCACACTTGAACTGTTACTGCCGAAAGTGGTCACTCGACTGTCTGTGGCTGGCTGCTTGTAGAGTTGACTCAGTGCACACTCCTCTGTTAATAGACAAAAACAGTGGTAAAGGAGAACTACAATGGGTCCTTAGCATAGAATTACAGCTTGTTGAAATGTTGGCTTTGTAATTATAGTTATGGAAAGTAAAACAGTGTAATCTTTGTATGATGTCATTAGTGTGAAAGAATGGAGGCAGAGCCCAGTTGAATTAAAAGGCAGTGGTTTAACATTGCGATAATACAGTGGGAAACAGGAGGTGCGTGCTTTATGCAATTGTTTCAAATAAAGTGCATTTTCATTTTATCAACCCTTACCCTGAATGTAGCCAAATGTATTCATGTACCTAAACTAACATCGCATCTTAAAGGGACTGTTTGTAACCTTTTAAGCGTATAAATGTAGCGGGTCGGCGCACATGCGCATTCGCATATGCGTGCTCGCGTTTGGCCAGAGCCTCGTCTCCGCTGCCTGCTCTCCTTCACTAAGACAGCGCGCACGTCCTCGCTGTCTCGCTCCACCTCTAGACGTGAACGCGCGCTCACTTCACACTGCAGAAGAGTTAGTTTAGCTCTGAGAATATCTAGTGAATGTACAGGGGACGTTTGTGCAGAAATAACTGCTGCAGCTCCTCCAGACCAACAGAGATTTTCCGGTGGGGCTCCTAAAGGAGTTACGTTATCGTCTCGTTACCGACCGGGTGCCGGTGTCTTCGGCTGCCGGCTGCTGTCGGGAGGCGATAACGTAACTCGTTGAGGAACCCCGCTGCTGAAGCCTGCGCTGAGCAGGAAAAGCCAACACTAGGATCAGCATTGATTCATGGAGAGACCTTCGTCTGGTCAGCTAACATTACTGCCAAGCAGCTGAAATATAGAGTGATATTGTGGTTTTAGCTGACGTGTGTCGCCTCACAGTTTTGAGCGATGCTCGTTCATGTCTATGTAGAGCGAGCAAGCGCGAGCTCGACGCTGACTTTCGTTGATTTCAAGGCCACAGGTGTCGCTGTTAAGAAGCATTTCTGAATCTTACAAATAGCTCCTTAAAGGAACAGTGTGTACTAACTATGTTTTCATTAGTGCATTCATCCTCGAAGTCCGTACTCCGGTACGGATCCAGATCGAACCACAGCTGTTACTGGACTGCAAATTATACTTTTCATATGTATTGTTTGTATTATCTATGAGACATCGCCGCAACAAAACGAGTCAAAATCCTCCGCTTTCTCCACTATAAGCAACGCTTACAGCAATCACATTCAGCGCCTCGTCATCTCCATGACAACAAAGTTTAAAAAAAATAACAATTATTTACACAGTGGAACTTACAGCTGACAACGGAGATTGTCAGCTGTAAGTTCTACTGTGTAAATAAAGTTTGTTTGAGAGGTGACAGCACAGCTTCTACAGCAGGATACTAGCTAATAGCCTAGCTTTCGAATGTGAATCAATCGCGAGACATTGCCGAAATGCAACGTGTCAAAATCCTCTGCTTTTTCCAATGTGAGCAAGCTCGTCAATCGAACGAAGCGATTCTTAGTTGTGTTTTCATTAGCTTAGAATGAGACATTCATATCTATATAGGGAGCGGGTCCTCTTCACAGAGTCTGCCGTGTTGCGCCGCCATGTTTCTACAGTATCCCAGAACGGACAAACCACAAAACAAACACTGGCTCCAGAGAGGGACTTTCACGTTTTTACATTACCTAAAGGCCACCCTAGTTCTCCGACACTTCTGTGAAACTGAGGTAATGGGGCCGCAGAGTGCAAAACCATGGTACCATCAGCCGACGTCTGACTTCCGTTATTCCTAAAGTAGTGTTATTATGGTAAGGATGCCCTCTGAGCGAGACGAAAGGTGTTACCACGATTTTTCACTTGCCGGTTAACGTAACCACAGTCTTGGACAGGGAGTAGTTAGCGGAGGGTTACTCAGTTGGTTGCAATCTGCAACCACACCACTAGATGTCACCAAATCCTACACACTGTACCTTTAACCAATGAAGTTTTACTTAACCAAAGAAGCTATAAATCAAACAACCAACATAGACTGAGCTTTGGCAGACCTCAGTCAGTAAATGAGCTGGAAATGCAGTTGTACACAAACTACAACAAAGAGAGCAGAGCATCAGGAGTCCAGAAATGAAAATCTGAAAATGGCTTTGACCAAGAAGGCAACATCTTGGAAAATGTTATTCATTTTTGCTAAACTGAGGATATTACGCATAACGTAGCATGGGATGATGTAGACTTTGTAATATCAAAGATATCTCAGACTAATTAACATTAATGTGACTACAGTGCGACGGCTCTCGTTCAAACTGACTTTATTCACATTGTCAGTCAGAAAAGAAGTGAGTTACTTCCTAATTGCCACGCAGATGACCAAAAAAAGATTAAAAAAACAAAAACAAGTTAGGAATCTCAACCTTAACAGCTGTGCCTCACAGAAATGTATGTTGACTGCTCATACACGTACACAGAAACACACAATCACAGGTGTTTCTTGTGGGAGTGAAGCCAAATGGAGAGTGTCCCTGTTCTCAGTGATTTTTTCATATGTAATTATGTCTCCATCTGTCCATCATCCTCGTGATGAACCTTTTCTTTGAGGCACAGGAGCTCAGGAAGCAGCAGCTTAAAAAAACAGCGGCACATACCAAGACACAGAGTGATATGTGATTAATTTAGTGTGCTGCTGTAAGGGAGACATCTGAGGAGGAATGCATAAATAATTTATGGATCATGTTACTGTGAGGTATACAGCTGCACACCAAATGTGGTTGAAGTGAATTTCATCCACTATAAGTTGGCCTGGGGTCAGCGGAAGTCCAACAACCCCGGAGCTGTTGGGACTGAGACGACATACAAATACTGCTAATATTCAGAAGCACTGCCCTTGTGTCTGCCCATGAAAATGCAGATCTCCAACCATATTGAATAAAAAAAAAAGATGTGAAACTTTTCTGGAAAAAACGGTACCATAGCAACAGTGTCAAACTGAAACTGAAATCAATATTGGACGATGAAATTGCAATTCTAATTGAAAATGAACTGACCTATTCAGCTGGTAAAAACGAAATAAAAGAGGTGCGCTAAATATGATAAGAGCAAGAACGACAGCCGATAATCTGTGAAGGGCACGATACAACCACTTATCACTTGCTGTTAAAAATTCAAAAGAACACCCTCACATTGTTGTCAGAGCAGTCACTCACAAGACAAAAAGACATCTGCGGACTAAATCTGGACACAGAGAAACAAATCTTCACACACATCCGAGGCTATTAGGAAATCCAACCTGAGTTCATTTTGCGAAATAGGACATCGAGCTGCAAACTCATTTCAGTCAGACGGATACACGAATATATAGATATGATAATGGCTTCAGACTGTCGCACATTAAAGAGAGACTTCTCATCCTTTTTTTTCACCCATGTCTCTATAAATCACTTCTCACTTACGCTCGCTACAGGAGGATTTCTGTCTGTTCCGTCTGCGTCTCAAAGGCCGACTGTGGATAGATTTTAAAGCAATTCAAACTTCACTTCCTGGATCCTCGACTGAGCCTCCAGGGGCCGCGAACGGAGCGCAGTGGGTGGCAGTCCACCATCGACCAAGAAGAGCGCTTATACTTCAGACTCTTTCATTTAACTTGTGGGAAATTTTAAAAGTAAAATAAAGGGGTAAAGCTGAAATGCTGTGAATGATTGATGATATACTATGGTATGTATGAGCCGGGGTGAACTCAAGACAACTTCCAGGCAATTAAGCAGCCCCGCACACTCATAGTCACTCTTTTATTGTTTCATTTAATTTTTTTTCACTTCCAGAAGAACCTAGTGCTAAATATAACAACTTTTTTAAAGCGTTTTTTGCAATTTTCTGCAGCTCTCCAGTGAATATAAGAGCTGCTTGTTATGAAAGGTGAGCGAGAGGTTGGTGAAACTGACCATCTGTGTGTGCATCGATCCACTGTACTTTACAGAGAGTACACTCTAATAGGCTGATATATTGTACACTTAACATTATTATAGGATGACAGTAGACTGCACTGAACACTTAATCACGTCTTTCAACATTTCTTTCTCCCTGAAATTTCAGTGTTTGAATTGAAAGGAACATTTTGACTCTGCAGGGGATTTGGGCAAAATAATCACGGTTAGTTTGATTCCAGGTTTATGTCATGTAAATGTTGTGTGTCTACACTATTATGTTTGTGAATGCATGGCCAAATATCACTTATATCAGATCTGTAGGGTATGAATACTGGGTAAAAGGTGTTGCAATAGACATAACATGACTGTAAACTGGCATATTTTCAACTAATTTGGGGTTTAAAATCAAATGTTTTGCATAGGGAGGGACAATATGAATATTAATGAGGTGGGTCTGAATTTTTTTATTTAATTTTATTAAAAAGCAAAGCCCTCCCCAGCAGCATTATTAATATTTACTTTTCTATGGACTCTCCATTTGCCTTATTTCCCCAGTATATAAAATAATATTCCTGCCACTCTCTAGTTTTGTATAAAGTGCTGCTAAATAAACGATAATTACAGCAACCAAATGAGTGAACTGGGCATACAGCAGGCGGCAGCCTTGTGGATGACAAGGAACTTGAGCGCCATAATATTTTCTCTCCAGTCAATACTTGAAATTGATATGAATTTGTTTTGTTTGTAACTGACAAACCAAACACCTAATTTTTCCTGCTTGGGCCGGAGTCGATTACGTTACTCGCTCCCGTCACCGCCGCTCTCTCTCTTTTACTTCACCACTCACTTCCCACGTAGACACACACTCTAAGTACTGGCTCTGCACCAGATGGCTCTAGAGAGGGACATTCAGATTTTCGCCATTTACCACCAGATCCCACACACTGCACCTTTAAACCTACAGTTCAAAATTGAATACAAAATTGCAATGAAATGTAAATTTTATGCAAAGGAGCTCTGATATCGAAACTATAGCAGTATCGGCAGATTTCCAAATTTACATCAGTATCGAATCAGAACTGCAAAAAGTGGATCGGTGCAGAAAACAATACATCCCCCTTTTCTGACCACCCCTTCCCACTAATTCCCATACAATCCCTTATATAACTTCAGCAAACACTAATAAAAATGCCCTAATATCCTCACAAAGAAAGCATACCGTTGCTTATAATAACTTTGTTGAATGAAGCATATAATTGTTTGGCTTCAGTTCAGAGTCGGTCTCTGTAAGTTGAGAGCCTGTGGACTTTAGCCAAGATGAAAACTGCATGAGAGAAGGTATCCCCCATCTGTCTTATAGCTTTGAGGCGTGCTGTTGCATCTAAGAATATTTGAATCAGGCCATTTTTATCTTATACATGTCTCGTTGCCAAGCGTCTGATATTAGTAATTTTATGTTTGCTGGCACTCTCAGGCGTGGCTTTTCAAAGAAACTGAGGTTTAAAGAGATGCATCAAATAGGCCTAAAAAACAGTGCAGTATGTATAGGATGGCTTCATCATCACTGTGTTCTTCATTAGCTCTTAGATACAGTGTTTTATAAGTGGATAACATTATCCAGTGTCCTAATTTGAAAATGGCTTGAGGCTTAAGAGGTTGCCTGTGCTGAATGCAATATCAGCTGGGATAAATTAAGTGAAATTGTTGTCTTTTTAGTGTGTATTGAATAGGAGTCTAATCAAAAACGCACAGTGGGTGCTGTCCTTAGGCCAGTTTTTTTTGTCTCCAAAGCAGACATGATGTAGTAAATGGACTGGATATTTTGTCAGTAAATGGCACTCTTTGGAGAAACTCCACCCAGCGCATGTAGCAGCTTCCGAGGTGTCTCACAAGCGCTTATGTCTGAATGCTAACGCCCACAATTTTGCAGATAAATCCCCATTATGCGTGCTTATCGCAACCCTGAATGTGAGCCTTAGTGAATGCACTTCATTTTCTACTTTGGCAAAAAAATACGAGGATCTACATGTCATGCCAGAAAGCATTCAGTAAATTAATTAAAAGTTGAAAGGGCCGCAGATAAAGAGGGTGACAGAGAAATAGAGATAGAGACAGGGTGCGACAAAAAGAAACAGAGGGTTTGACAGAGGATTACATTAGTCTGAGAAGAAAAGTCACTATCAAACTATACTATAAAGTCCCTATATAAAATCTCTATTGCAAATAACCCATCAGCCATCAACAGTTTCTCTAACATATTCAGATTTTATTGTCACCTATTACAGTATGTTTGGCAACTCTGACAACCTTTGACAACAGCTCTAGTCGCATGTCTTTAAATGTAAAAAAAATAGAGAGGGCTGAGACAGAAAAAAGGAGAGAGACAAACAAGCAGAGCTGACAAGGATAAAAAAGAAAGGGTGGGAAGAGAGGGAGGCTGCAAAACGAACCGGAAACATTAGATGAAACACCGAAAGACCAAATTCTCCTGTTAAATTGCACCAGTAATGAGGTCCGGGGGAAACCAAGTGTTGAAGAACAGACCACAGGATATATGGTGCGTCATAGTGACCATGGCTCACTGCAGCAATATGTGTGTGTGAATGGAAGTTTTTTAGTGAGGGTTGATTGGGTCATATTACAAAGTTTAGATCAGCCAGCCCCCTCATTATCACTGCACACACACACACGAACACACACACACACACACACACACCAGCATGGGGTGGATAAACAGAAACATGAATGACCACTGCACAGTGAAGGAAGGCAATGAGGAGCAGGTGGGGAGGGGAGGATGAAACTGAAGGGAGGCGAGCAGATAGAGAAGTGGGAGGAAGGCAAAATTACAGTCGTGACATGGGGGGAGGACAGGAAAACTAAAAAAAAAAAGTAGGCAAAGAAAAAGTGGAGACATACGGAGAGAGGTTCGAATGAAGCATATTAAAATTAAGTTTAAATTTAGACAGTAATTGTAGGATGAATTCAGATGGATAAGAAAGTGCGGACTGCACAAATGAGGATGTAATGGATAGAGAAGGGACCGGGGGAACGGAGGGCAGGCAATTCGAGGAGACACCGATCAAATGAGGTGAATAGAGTGAGAGGGTGACAAATGTAGAGGAGGGGAAACAGATGGAGGGAGAGATGCCCAAATGGAGAGAGCGTTGGGATATTGAATAGAGGGGCTGACAGGATGGAGGGAGGGGGGATGATGGTGCAGACTTAACATGCCAAGGTCAAACTGCTGTATATTGAAACTGAGGAGTAAAGTTCAGTTCAGTTCAGACAACTTTATTTATCCCCAAGGGGGCAATTCATTTGTAGCATTCCCAGTCCATACATCCATACATACAACAGACAACCAATAATTAGTTAAGTCAAAGGAAACATATTAAAGGCATAGGGCAGTTGGAGGGACAAGTTACGATAAGAACATTATAAATAGGATTATAGCAATAAAAGCCAGAAAAATAAGAAACAATATATGAGAACAACATATCTTAAAGTTCCTCTAAATAACAGTCATTTAAAATGGGTATGGTCTGTGTTCAGCAGCTTAACAGCAGAAGGGATAAAGGACTTGGAGTAACGATTTGTCCTCTAAGGCACTCTACAATGTGCAATCGTGGGCTGTCCAGGACAAAAGTAGACAACCGACTCTTCCTAAGTCTTGCCCCTTTTTGCTCTGTGCTTCAATAACAGTTGAGCAAACTTGGAACCCGGCAGAAGCTCGGTCAATTTCCCCCTTTCCTTTTATGCTGTTCAAGGGTAAAATTACAATAAAAGCGACATCACATTTGTGTCGCAATCTTCACAGACACATTACATTGTATATAGTCACGGTTACTATGAGGAACTTCTATTTTATGTTGATTTCGGCGGTCCCTGTGGACAAAAGCGGTAGTGTTTCCGAGCACCAGACTCCCTTTAGAAAACCTCTCATTTTACTGCAGCAGGGTCTGACAGTTTTCCCCAAGCCGTTCTGGTTCTCCATGCGCCTCCCTTCCGTCTAGCAGACTTAGCAATACGGCCTGGGCCTCCAGCAGCGTGGTGTACTGTAGGTGTTGGCTCCCAGCGTGGGAACGGGCTCCGGCTGTAAGAGGAGCCGCTGCTGCTGGAGGCAGAGCTCTCCACCTCCCGCCGGATGCACCGCTGGAGTTCTGAACTGAAGGAGTTTCTGATGAAGCTGCATGATTTTGTCTGATTTCATTCCTTTGTTTATATCATCTCTGCTTCATGCCACCCCAAAGTAACTTTTGGTGTTATTTATTTGATATACATGACGTCTAGCATCCCAACGGGAAAAGTTACCTGGGTAAAGTTTATCTTCATGAATATATCTGAATACTGTAGTCCTTGCTGTCGGCTTCTCAAAGCTATATTGCCTGGTGCCCAGAAACTATCTAATAATAATACACAATGTGGCACCCGGATAAAGGAACAGGCGTCTTCATGTTTCTTTTTGCCAAGCTTGTCTGACGTAGCAACAGTAACTAAGGGGGTAGGACTAAGGATCAGTCAATTGTGGTGAAAATGTTGGTTGACAGTCAAATCAAATCCTGGCTCTCACCAGGAGACGTGTCCACCATTGGCCGATTTAGAGCTCTGGCAACCAAAGATAGCCTGGACAGTGTTTAGAAATTTGGGGCAAGATTTTCACAATGCTGCTATGATGTGTTTCTATAAACCAGCCAATTAAAATCCAAAATGAAATGATATACAATACACTGGCCTCAACAGACTGGAAACTTTCTAGAAAGTTCAATTTACATCGTAGAGCTACGACTCGCCGGGTATTCATGGCACGATCTGACACGCCTCAAAATTGATACCGCACAGTCACAGAGACACAGATCGTGACCAAGATTTCATTAGACCCATCTCGCACAGCGTGACATGCAATGAACCTGCACGATTGCGGTTATCGCACAGTGTGTGGGGCCTTTAGGTGAGAGAAATGAGGAGTGAGGGGACGAACGGGACATTGGAGAGGGTGCAAAAGAGGAACTAGAGTGCTGAGCCGGGGATATAATATAAACTTGCTTATCTGGCGAACACTCTGAAAAAAATTGGAGAAAATAGAAGGACAGGGGACGATGGTAAAAATAAAAATAGGTTGGAGAGTGCGAAGAGAGCGAGGGAATTGAGAGGGGGAGATGCAGCAGACGAAAACAAGGTGTGATATACTATATTGATAGACGGAGAGAGGTTAGAGACAGACAGTGGGAGAGGGATATAGAGATAAAGTGAGAGAGAGAGAGACAGGTGGCGGTGTTGTGTGGGAGGTGGGGAGAGCGCGATGGAGAAGTCAGTGTTAACTGCTTTGGTCTGGCTTTCTCCCTGAGACCTATCACAACCTATCAACTCACTCTGGTGGAACACACACTCTCCGTCACACTCATACACACACAATGCAGTGCCTCCCCGGTGATGTGGACAGGCTAAATAGAGAGAAATAGTAGTGCTGTAAGTGGTTGGGAGAGGGAGAGAGGGGAGGGGGGGGATAAATTGTTTCAGATGAGAGAAGCTGGTGCAAGATTATACTTGAGGGGAGATGGAATCCATTTGAGAGAAAGGGTGGTGTACCATTTAGTGTAAAGTCTACAACCTGCCTGTGTTTTGCTTGCGTAGCTGATTGGGTCAAGGTCATGGACTGGCTACGGCGAAGCCATTCTGACACACACTTCAAAAGCTGAGCTCAAAAACCTAAATTATGAACATATTGTCAACTTTGAAGGTCTTTGTTCTCAATGTGCTTTAATATGTTCTTATCTGACAAATGTATCACCGCTGCAATTGTATTTTTGGCATTTTGTAAGTGTATGTGGGCTGGGCACTTGAATGTGCATGACCTCATAGGCTGATGTAAAGGGGTACTCCAGCAAATAGGCATTGCATTTCCTATAAAGTCGGGGCAAAAAATATCAACATTGATGCAGCAGAGACTGAGATATCCTCACTTTTAGTTTTAACCAATGGTCAAGCTCAGTGGGCAACCTTCGGTTTCTAAAAGTGAAGCCTATGCGGAAGTGCCTTAGACTTGCATTCTTTCTAATAGCCAGCAGGGGGCGACTCCTCTGGTTGCAAAAAGAAGTCTGATAGTATAGAAGTCTATGAGAAAATGACCCTACTTCTCTCTTGATTTGTTATCTCAGTATACATTGTAAACATGAGTTTATGGTCTCAATCGCTAGATTCAAATAGACCATAAAGCAGGGTATGCTTTAGGATGTGGCTATAGTGATTGACAGGTCGCTACCGAGGTGTTGTCCGATCTTGGACTTGTCCGTGTTTTCGTTTCAGAACTTTAATCCTTTCACAGTGTGTTTTCATTCCATGAAAGATAATGTTAACACTATGGCAGTCCACAAACCAATGGGTGATGTCATGGTGACTACGTCCACTTGGTATATACAGTCTGTGGTCAAGCTCCAAAAATGTTTCATTCTACAGTTCCTATAATGCAACTGTATAGCATGTGTTACCAGGCACGTCCATCTTTTAAACTCCAATCCAGTTTCGAGCACAATATTTAAAAAAAAAAAAAAAAAAAAAGTAGTCTCCAACCCATGATGACATCATCAGGGGCATTTCTCAGACCTGACAAAGCTCCTCCACAGCCACAGTAGATAATCAACCGTCACAGGCTGAGTAGTAATCCCCATGACTATCAGATGATTCATGAGGTATAACATTGGGGAAGTTCCCTTTTTGGTATTTTCTCTTTTGCTATGCCACTCTATACTAGTATACCATATTTTTTTCCAGATTAATTCGGACAAACAAACTGAATTTAAAGGCTCTAAGAGGAGAAAGGGGAGGCAGACAAGAAAGGGAGGAGAAGATAAGGGCAAAAAAAGAGAGGCACAGAGGACACCAAAGGCATCTGTCAGTCATCATCAGCCATGTGGCAAAGTTGGCCTGAAGGCGGGACAGAGCGATTATGCTCCAGACATCACCGGTCACCTGCACACATGCACACGCACACGCACCCACACATACACACCATCAGAGCCAATGCGTTTACATGCAGAACACCACTGGGTAAACCTTGGTTTGACAATTGCTAGCAGAATGAGGGTAAGTGGTGTTTAAGATTCATCCTAGATAACCTAACGTTAACTGTCTTGTGTGTTGTGCTGTTCAGCTGCCGAGTGTTTACTTGTGATGGGTTCATGTCAAAAGTTGTTTTAGGGATCACCTCCTTCGTTTGGCTTCTCTCCATCACACTGACTCACAAGCAGTCATATTGATTGACACTGAACCCCCAAGAGACCGTAAAGACAGACAGAAACGGTGAGATACCGTTTATATGCAGTAAAGTCTCTCCAGTGTTTTCTCCAAGTCTTTTTATCAGCTCCCTCCCTCCTCCTCCGCCTCCTCCTCTCTACCCTCCATTTCTTACTTCCCCTCTATTTCTTTTTCGGTCTTCCTCTCTACCAGTCATCTCTTAGAACTAAATTAAAACTTCTGTTCTCTATATTTCACAATTCAACCTGTTTTTGCAGAAGAAGCCGCATCGTGGCTGACGGCCAGGTTTCAATACATGAATTAGTCATTCCCCCTTTATTCATTATTAAAATAAAATGACTTATCATTTATTTAGTGCAGCCATCCCACCCTAGTGCAAAAGATATTATAGTTACCAATAGTCGTATCTAGATTTGTAAACAAACATGTTCCCCAGATCTTGTGCTGTCCGTCGGAAATAATTGATGTCTTCGGTTGTTATTCTACATTTTATTTCCCTTTAACGGACTTAAACCTATACAGAATATTCATGCTGCTGCCTCAGATTCAGAGTAAAATAAACATCAAGCAGATCACATAATCCTACCGCTTTGCAGCGTGGCTCTATTTAAACAATAGCGCAGTAAGAAAAGCAGGATAACAAATGAAACGTCCGATAAATAATAGAAGGAGGCAAAAAAAAGATCAGATTGGAGGTACCGTATCAGCGAAACAGAGGTGACATTATCAGCAGGCTTGTACACTGTTTGGAGTCGCATTATCAAGGATGTGAGAGGCTTATTTGCCGGTATACAGAGTGAGACGGATTCATAATGTGAGCATGAAGGAGAACAAACTAAAATGTACGTTGTCCGACTTATCTCCCGGTAATATGTATGATAAATGGGTGGGGATGTATATGTGTGGTGATGTTATGGACTGTTGTATTTAGATATGTTCATCCTCTTCCTCTTTCCTAATCTCTAATCCCTCGCACAGCTGGGGCACTGTGTGTGTGTGTGTGTGTGTGTGTGTGTGTGTTTGAGAATTGCATTTGCATGTGGATGTATGTCTCTGTCTGTGACCTTCTGTGTGTCTGTGTTTGCAACGAAGGTCTTTTCAAACTGGTTTAACAGTATTTTGTTAACTGTGCTGTGCTATTTATTTTAAAGATTACATTATTTCCAACCCTTGGCACAATAAAGAAGTTATATTTTATGAAGTGATACATCATTGTCCCATCAACCCAATTTTTGTTAATGTATTCTTCTTTGGCTTAATGTCATTCAGAGCAATGTCCAAAGCTTGCCAAGGCAACACTATGTTATAAGGTTTGTCAGTCCTCCGGGCCTCTGTACACCACACAGAGGAACATTTTGGCGGTTCACGTTTTCACGCATATATTGGCCTTAAAAAATTAGCAGTTTAACGTGTGAGAAATAAGGAAAAACAACACAAAGGCAACATTTTTTCTGCAACGGGAGTTCAGACTTGAGCTTGAGGGAGTCAGCTATTATTTATGGCACAGTTGCCGATGTGTCTGTTGCATTAGAAAATAGATAAACAACAAAAAAGACACTCTCTTTTGAAGTCATCCATAGTGCATCTGTTGTGATATCAGTTATTTTGTGAAGGTGGATAAATAATTGGATTGGAGCGAAATCTCACCTATAGTGGTATTATGGGGACTACTGGGCAGATGTGTTACGGCAGGGAGTTGGAGAATATTCCTATTTTATTTGACTTATTTTGAAGACATTTTACACGCAGTATATTGTTCTAAATAAAGGTTAGTTGTTCACGCTACTCATTAAAAGGTACAGTGTGTAGGATTTGGCGGCATTTAGTTGTGTGGTTGCAGATTGCAACCAACTGAGTAACCCTTCGCTCACTCCTCCCTTTCCGAGACTGTGGTAACGTGAGCCGCCGAGTGCAAAATCTAAAAAGACAACTTTCGGAGCAACTAGGGCTGACACGAACATCATTTTTTGGGCTTCAATGAGTAATATTCAAAGGTATTCTAAGCTTCGCAGCATGGCATGCTGACATTTTGTTCTGTCTGTCTGCCTCCATCTCCCCTGTTTAAGTGCCCGAAAATTACAAATAATAATTCATGTTGAATATGAATAATGACTAATGTTGTGGGATTATTCCTTATTTCATGGGCTATTTTGGGATTTATACATAATTATTACATACTTGTATAAAAAAAAAAAAAAAACGAAGCATTCGAATACTGATTTGGAGGTCGATTACCATGGCAACGGTTAAAGCTTCGAAGCATTAGGGTCAGCCCTAGGAGCAACGAATGTTAGACGGTGGATGGCGGTGCCACAGTTTTGCACTCTCATTCACGTTACCGCAGTTTCACAAGCGTGTTGGAGAACTACGGTGGCCTTCAGGTAACGTAAAAGCGCGAAAGTCTCTCTCTAGAAGGACTGTAGAAACATGGCGCAGCAACATGGCGGACTCTGTGAAGAGGACCCGCTCCCTATGTAGATACTGTATGAAGGGCTCATTCTAAGCTAACGAAAAAAGACAATTCTTAGTTTCAGGTGATTATAAACTAATGAAAACTTAGTTATGAATATTATATTCCATTTCTGCTAATAGATCCCCCAAAATGTTACACACTGTTCATTTAATAATAAAGATATTTTCATCCAATGCTGATCAAATCTTGGCCTTATGTACTGCAGCTATGCTGTAGCTGTGATCCTCCTCCAACCATTGAGTGCATGTGTAACGTGTGAGAGTGCCAGAGACAGCTTCCATATTTACAACACTGTGTACAGTATGTGCATATGTGCGCTTGTAGGCACAAGCGTTCGGGTTTTTAAGTGCACTGGGCACATATGTGTGAGCATGGCCAATGACACAACATCAGAGCTGGATATCAAATGTTACACAGTGTCCAGATCACTGCGTGCCCTTGGTGTTACACACTTACACACACATAAACACACATAGGCACTTACTGTGAGGTTGTGTGTGTAGTGCTAAAAGGCTTGGCTGTCAGCCGGGAGCTTTTAGAGGTCATCACATCAACATGTAACCATAGAAAATGCTTTCTGATAGACATTTTTGCACTTCACTAATATTCCTGGTAATTTCTAGTTTATTAGATTCATTAATGTTTTTTGCATTTGGCAGACACCTTGCTCACACTCTGTATTTGACAAATGGACTCCACTGAAATAATGTTTCTGAGATTCATGCATTATTTCTGCTGCTTTCATGCTCAAGGAGTGTGTTATGTGACTTCTGTATATTGCTTTGTGCTTTTATATTTATTTATACATGGCTGCATGTATTTAAAGTCACATGGTGCTGTCCTATATCCTACGTTTTCCTTGCTCCACCTGCTCTCTTTATTTTTTATTAAAAAGAAACAACTAATAGGCTTATGTACCCTACTATAATTGAAATGATCTCATCAAGGAGATTAAAATTTCTAATCAAATCAAGTCTTGATAAACACCACGGCAGGTGTAATGAGGTCATTTCGAATGTTGACATTAATTTCTCGAGAGAAAAGCAGCTTCGATGATTTTTTGATTAAATGGACTCTGTGATTAGCAAACAAGTGGTCGCCATGGTAACAGTTTCTCTTCATGCGTTGCATCTTGCATGTGTCCTTTAGGTGGAGGTCTCACATGGATTCTCTGTCGCTATCTTACCTTTATCTTCTATGAGAACGCCAGTCGCCACTAACACTGACCCGTACTCAGAAGCCAGACAAGTAGGGAAGTAGCACATATGTGCTCTAACATCAGGAAATTTGGGTCATACGCACTCACACTTTACCTCCTAAAGGGTTTTTCCATACATGTGCTGGCTTGGCTTGACTGGGTTTGACTCGGCACCTGGGTCCAGCACTGTAAGGATTCGCATCTCCATTACAACAGGGCTACCTGCTTTAAGGTGTGTGTGTAGTTAGTGGTCAAAAGGAACGGCTGTAAAATTGGTGGATAAACATTTAATTTCCCAATTTCTTCACAATAAAAGTCCCCCATTATTCCCATTGCTTGTTTTCTTCCTCCCTGCGGTATTAATAAACTTGTCTTTATTAAGAATAACCACTAACAAAGCACTTAAAAATTGGAGATAAACATTTAATTTCTTAAAAATTCTTCACAATAAAAGTCCCCCGTTGTTTTTGTTGCTTGTTCTCCTCCTCCCTGCAGTATCAGTAAACATATTTTTATTACAAATAGCCACTTACAAAGCTCTGCTAATTCAGAAATAAACATTTAATGTCCTATAAGTTCTTCACAATAAAAGTCCCCTGTTATTTTGTTATTTAAAAGCTTTCATAATGAAGCAGCAAAATCAGGTTGGGTTTTCATCAGCAGTATTAACACAACTCCTGTACAGCTGAAAGTGAAACAGTAAAATAAAGCAGATATCTGAAAGAACAAAAAGGGACGCTGGAGAGAAACTACAAACCACAGAGATTCAGTTAGAAGCTACAAAAGTACTGAGAGCTGAACACACACAGACTTTTGAAAACATCTCTCTGGTTTCCTACACAGAGTTGAGCCTGGGGGTTCGTCACGGGTTCACAGAGTTCACACTTTGACCTGACACCGGAGATGATCCATCTCGGGCGCGGCTCGGCACAGCCCTACTATATGCTCCTCCACAGCCTTCATAATGTATTACGGTGTCTCAGCAGCAAAACTGGAACAGATGCGTTTTTGGGGTCTTGGTTTGGTTTGATGAGTTTACTAATTTTGATTGTTCTTGAGTGTCCAAGGATTCAAATCAACAAGCATTGAACAACTAAATATGACGATGTTATACTGACACGGTTAAAACTGAATGCCAATGGACAGAACAACAGTATAAGAGTAAATGCATTCAAGACATTGAAAAAAGACATACTTTTACCTCGGTGACATCAAGACCACAGCAAAAGAGGACAGTTTTTCATTCCTTGATGGATCTCAGTAGATTAGTCCAACATCTTTACCTCACTCTCAACATAATTACCTCACACCAGTCACACTGCTGTGTTCAGTCCCTCAAGTGGCTCCAGTGATGAGACAGTAAGGGGGACACAGAGAGAGAGAGAGAGAAAGAGGATTGTGAGTGTGTGCTTCAGTATCCGTATGGCTGTGTGTTTATGTCATGTCGGTTGGATTGCAAAGCAGAGCAGAGCAGATGGGTTTATAATGAGGAAACAGAATGATTCTGATAATGATGACCAGATAATTATACTGCATCTGAAGGAGGGAGGAAGGCGCGGGGCGGGCGGCAGTGGTGTGGTGGATTCAAAACTAAGAGAGTGGAATGGATGACAGAAAGAGGAGTGTGTGTACACAAAGAGGGGTTAAGAGAAACTGGATTCAGGGCATCATGAGAAACTGGAGGAGACGAGGAGCAGAGAAGATGAGATGAGAGCCAGGTGCTCGAAGGTTATTAAAACATCTTTAAATATCTCTTACTGAAATATCTACACCGTAGGTTGGATCCCTGTAAAGGTCTTAATAGAAGTTATGCAACCATCAAAATGCTTCTCATTTTCATGCTGACCTGTTCTAGGTAATACACTTTTAATATTTTGGGCATGTTTTGGAGTTACATGTCTACTTTATTTATGCTGATGACTCATGACTAAGCTACTTCTTATATCCACCAATCAGACCAGCTTTATCTATTCATACTTAACTTCCAGACAAGCAACAAATGCTACTCCAGCAAGAGACAAAGCTGCAGTGGGTAGAATTGGATTAAATATGATTAAAAAAAAAGTTATTTTTATAAAATAATCACTATATCCTGACAGTAGTGCATGAGACAGATAATCTGAAAAAAAGTCATGTGCCTCTGTGTCCTCCGGTGCTCCTAATGGCATCTGCAATATTTCACAGACCGGAGGAAAACAACCAATCAGAGCCGAGCTGGAGTCTGCCGATTCAGAGCAGCTGTCAATCACTCGCAAACTACGATCAGTGAACTGTTTAGCTGTAAAATGAGAAAGTTTGTGACCTGTTGAATAAACAGCCAATTTACCAAATGATGGCAAAAAAAAATCTGCCCATTCTGCAGGTTTCAGTACATACAGTAAATACAATTTTATTCGGCTCTCAAGGGGATGAGTTTTTTAACACAAATGCATCTAAATAATTGATTCACACACATAAAAGCAACTTAAATATAAAAACCTAATATTGTAAGAAAAATGCTGAAATATACATAAGGGTTAAAGGCAGTGGCCAATAACCACAGCAACCATTATGTGACAGTGAAGCTGAGGTTAAATACAAATTGAGAAAATGCAGTAATGGCCAGTGCCTCCCAGCAGGAAGGTAGCACTAGTGTGGATTAACACAGAGTACCGACTGCGAGTCCCACAGAGCTCATTTCATTCCTCACATGGTGACACCCTGCCTCAACTTCAATTTGTTGGGCTTAATATTGTCAAAGAAAGAAATGTCTATTAGAATCTTTAATATGCATGGAGTATCATCTTTTTATTTCCCACCTCCCATCATTCTCACTTAGGAAAAGGCTCAATTCGCAAACAAATAACATATATGAGCATATATGTGATGCAAATCTATACAAAAAGGAGAATGTTGAGAAAATACAAAATGTTCTTTCTTGCCCAAAGGAAGTATATTTTTTAATAATGCTAATAACATCTTACTTTTTTTACTCCTTGACAATATTGAGTACATGTTTAAGTATAATTATTACCTGCTGGTGTTTGACATTTATTAGCCTCTTTTGCAATACTTTATGGTGGTGCTAACTTCAAACATGTCTGAGAGTGGATGGGTGCTGTTGCATCGCTCAGAAGATGGTTTGAATCAGTTTAAATGACAAATTCAACACAATTCTTTCATTGTGAATCTGTCCCTGCAGGTGTTGGAAAGTCTATCACTTTGTGTGCAGACACCTTCAGAGACCTGCTGGCACAATGAAATGTTAGCAGGTAAATGTGACGGTACATACTGTATCATACGGATTAATGCTGCAGTGGGTAGAATTGGAGCAAATATGATTAAAAAAAGTATTTTTTTTTATAAAATGGTCACCATATCCTGACAGTAATGCATGAGACAAGTAATTCTAAAAAAAGTAATGTGCCTCTGTTTCCTCCGGTGCTCCTTATGGCATCTGCAAGATTTCACAGACCGGAGGAAAACAACCAATCAGAGCAGACATATTGAGATTAGTTGAGAAAATACCAAGCGCCGTCCACCAGCCGGAGCAAACTTTCTAATTTTACAGTTAAACGGTACACTACAAGATGTTTCTGAAAACATTTGAGGCAAAAAATAGGCATTACAGTAACAGAATATTGATTCATATTTGATCAGCGCTGCCTAGTTTGACCGTTTGATCAGACTTTGTGAGTGATAGACAGCTGCTTCTGTTGAAGCCTGAAAGCCTGGAAACAGAGCCATGAGGAGATGTAGAAGTCTGTTATCTCTCATAACAGTTGAATTACAATATGCTGTCCTGCCACTTTAAAGAGAAAGACTACATAAAAAAACAGAATAGGTGACAAAATTAAAACATACATATAATGTATACTGTAAAATAGTATGCTTTATACAGTGGAAACAGCATGTGCATATATCATTTTCAATCGCCAGATTGAAAGCTCTTAGTCACACCTCTGCACTTCGCCTACTGGGAAGTTGATAGTTGAACGCGTGCTATTGTATAATAATGAGATATGAAATGTGAAAAAAAGAAAGTAAAAATGAAAACCATAAGAGAAACAGAGAGAGGCTATCAAGAGGGGGTTCATAGGCGAGCTTGAGAGTGGAAGGTAAGAAAAGATAGAGGAAAAAGAGAGGAGTTCCCTGCCTTCTTCTTCTTCATCAAAACAGGTTAAAAAGGGGAAAGGTCTGTTTACTGTGGGTGTTTCTGCCCTGTTTATTTTAATCATTTAGACCTCTGACATTGCCTTTTTCACATTACTCTTTGTTTTTTTCTTTTACTTTTATATTCAAAGCTAGAATATCACATACTCACCTCACGGACGCCCTTCTTTTTGCTTTACACACTTTCCCTTTCTCCCTTCTTTCTTTCGTATTCATGCACACGCACGAATATGCACACCAAAGCTCACTGACAGGTCATTTCGCCACAATCTAAAATAGCTGAGTGGAGAGAACAGATGCTAAATATAGAGGCAAACTGAGCAGAATACCAACGACTTTCAAGATCATACAATAGAGACGAGCGGCGCGATGGTTAACACGAGTCGCTAAGGCAGTTTTTTAAAAAGACAGGTTCGAGACCTAGAGGTGGTTAATGGGAGGCTTAAAATAGATTTAAAATAATAACCTCATGAATACGCTTCATTTAATTGGGCTTTTGCTTTAGCAAATCTCGGAAAAGTTGAACAATTTCATAGAAGCAAAATGATGTTAATAGATGGTCATGTTAAAACCAGTTTAAATGCATAATTGGATACAATTTGAGCACCTCTTCATATTAAGATATTTAAGATTTTAAATTAAGCATTTCTGAGCATTCAACAAGTTCACCATGAAGCCATAATCTCATTATGTCAGTTATCAGTGTTGCTATTTTGTTGTATTGTCTGTTTTTTGTATTACCGAATTAGCATTAAATCAAACATTAAATGACAGACTTTAGTTGTTGGGGTCGTCAGCATTTATCATATCATGTATGTATCATGTATCACCTAGCACTAAGTTGGTTATCTTGGGGTAATTATCCTAATTACCCCATTCTCTCAAATAGTGCAATGTATCCTAATACAACGTTTCGTATGATATCGTACACAAAAGTTATTCCTCATTTTTTCAAAATAAACTTCTGTCTTCACAGGAAACAACTTGATTAGGTTTAAGCACCAAAACTAATTAGTTAGGTTTAGGAAAATATTGTGGTTTGGGTTAAACAACACCGGAAGTGGCGGAACTTAAGTAGGTATGTTACATGACAAAAACTATTTAGGAAAAAAAAAAAGACTTGGTTAGGTTAAGGCAACAGAATTAAACTAAACTACTTCAATTTATTGTTTACATACACATAATCTTTGAGAATCGAGTTTGCAATTGTAACTATGTGCTTGAAAATAGTGACTGTGACCTAACCTCGTACAACGGCTCGTATCATATATACAAAAAATGATTCCTCATTTTCCATGTGTTCTTCTACGAATGTCCAGCAACACGTGTCAATTTCCGCTCGTTACATGCATACAGACTTTTCAAAATAAACTTTTATCTTCATAGGAAACAACTTGTTTAGGTTTAGGCAACACAACTACTTGGTTAGGTTTAGGAAAACATCGTGGTTTGGGTTAAAATAACTACGGAAGTGGCGCAACTTAAGTACGGAAGGTACTTGACAAATAAATCAACATTGACATTCTGGTTTCACACGGGATATGAACACTGGTCTCTTGTGCGGTGTTATTCGCCACTCTTTAATTTTTTCTGATTCCCGATTATCTGGATTACATACAAATTGATTTTGTGGGATATATATGAATTACAGTGCATTACTTTACATAGGTATAGCTACGAACAGTTTACGAGAACAGCCTGAATAGTGTTATGGCCTTAATTGAATTTGTTCTGTTCCCATCCACACTCTTTCTAATATAGTTTTAATGCTAAGTTGGGTTTTGTTTCATAATTATTTGTTTACTCTTTGCTGGATAGCTTTGGCTGCTTTTGCACACACAAGTAATGCAGTGCAAAATAAACACTGTTATTTGATAGGTCACAGAATCTAAATAGACTGTAGGGATTTAATACAGAACTGTGATCTCGGGCTGATATACCATACATGTATTTATACAATAAACAACATTGCTTGAACAATTTTTTAAAGGGATCATTTTAAAAGGGATTTTTTTCTATTTTATGATACTACAGATACCATCCAGTAATTAAAATGTAACCTTTGAGATTGTGGAGTGGTTGGATAGCACCTGAAATGAACATGGGCTTAGTGCGAGGAGGGGAATATGTGCTCCTGATCAAAAGAGAGAGGCGGAGAAATTAAATAACTGGAGAGCATAATTTAGCAATTCACTGGGCACAAAATGTTCCCGCCATTAATTAAATTGAGTAGATGAATTAAGTAATACCAGGTTAAAAATTCTAAATACAAGTTAACAAATTATTATCATTACAAATAAGTTTTCCTCCCCTAAGACTTACTAGGCTTAATAGACTTTTCAAATACAGATGGGATTTTTTTTTTTTTTTTGCCTATTAAAAATTGGCATATAGTATTTTAAGATGGCACCCTGGTGGTCCTTAAAAGCCACTCTACAGAGGTTTGCTTCACTTTAAAGTATCTCATTGAAGCCAGCAGCACCTGCCACAAGGGACTTAAACATAGCTGCAGCATCAGCATATCACGCCACAGTATAATCCTCGTGTGTATTATTGTTTTGATAGTAGGCTACATAATAAAGTGTGGAGCTTCATAAATTGTAGAGAAAACAATTAAAGTGAAATTCTAATTAACGCGACGCTGTCACTGTGCTAGAAAGGATGCCTGTTCATCTGTGTGACATACTTTTGTTTTTTGAAGGGAAAGTGGGGATGCCTCTCGTGACAATAATTAATACATGTAATGTCAGAATCACATTGAGTGTGTGTGCGTGTGTGTGTGAACTACAACGCTGACAACCGCCAACCAGAACAAGCATGCAAAAAGAGCTGCCATACTAGTGCTGCTGTCGCTGCTCACTAAGACGCGTTGTTGTGTTCGGAAAAATATGTAGCATCATCTTTATTACTGCCATTAATACATTATCTGTGTGCATTCACCTGTGTGCAGAGTGTCACTTGAGCGTCTACTAAACGATCAGCTGTCCCGCTGTTGTGTCACATTGCTGTTTCATGTCTTAGTGATGAGATGACTTTGGGCCTCTCTGATGTGAGTAATGATTTTCTAATAACCTGCAGCTTGTTAGCTCAGCTGGCTGAAAAACTGACTGCCAAAGTGTCTGCGTACTGTTTGACGAGTGTGTGTGTGTGTGTGTCACTGTGTACTCTTTCCTAAAACACAAAGGTACAGACTGTCAGTTTCAATTTGATGGCACTTTGATTCATCTTAGGACGAATTGTTCAAGAAAACTTTTGCATCAGCGCCCTTATTCTTAAGCGGCAAAAGTATTTTTAGGCTAGGCGTCGAAGATTTATATTAGGTTCTGACTTCCAGGTTTCTGGGTACTGGGTTTAAACACTGTGTGGAGGAGAATTGTGGGAGGGTTGAATCCAACAATAAAGGAGAGTAGGTTTAGACGTTGAGCATAGGATTTTCCTCATGTGTGCAGATAAGTGACACTATAGGCTATAGGTAATCTACTTTTTATACCTGGAGACAGGAGTGTCAGCCTTTAAATATGATGGCAGGAAGGCTTGGAGATAAATTGGACAGTCTCTCTTTAGAGCATACAGCTATAACGCAATATATGCTGACACTGAAGTGCAGTTTGAGGTGTGAAATGTTTCTGATAAAGAAACAAATCCTCTACTTTTTACCCATTCGGGTGGCAATACCGGTTGGCTGTTAATGGGCGGTCACTACTTTGATCCAAATTGAAATATCTCTACAAGTATTGGATACCTTGCCGTTGAATTTTGTACATACATCCCAACCCTGCCTCCTATAAAATTACGTTCCCATACAGCTAAACTGAATTGTCAATTACTTTTCAAAGGAAATATATTTTCTCCCGGTCTGGGATGCACCGATACCGTATCAGATATAGAGCCGATACTTACTCAAATAGCTGGATCGGGTATCTGTGACAATGGGACCGATCTATTCAATTCATTATATGTTTATATACTATATACATTTTATACTGGAATTTGAATTCCTGCTTAAGTTTTGACCAATTTGTTGCTGCATTAAAATTATTTACACCTAAATGTAATTCCTGTTCATTTAAGATTTTTTTTGCCAAGTTACTGGTGTACAATTTATTATTTTAAGAATAAAAAACAATTCTCATAATGTATGTTATGTTTTCTATGCATTTATTTGTTAATTTGTTTTTACAAAGTTATAAAAGCAATGTTTAAGTCAAGTACTGTTGCCTTACACATAAAGGAATGATCCCAGTCACCTCCACACAGGCATACAGCTTATCAATTAAACACTGGTATCGGCTCGGTACTCGGTATTGCCTGATAACTAAAGCCCAAGTATCGCTATCGGTATCGAGACTGAAGTCGGATTGGTGCATCCCTACTCCCGGATTACTGTCGCAGTTTTAAACAGTTGTAAACGGATTTAAACATGTGGTTAACATTGCTAATTGAAACAAAAAAACAAACAAAAAAAAAAATCGAACAAACCTACTTTGTTCGGATAATGTGAAAAAAAAAGATTTAACAAGTGAACGTTGACTTTTAGTTTCACACGGGACACCAACACTGGTCTCCTGGGTGAAAGACCGGTATTTGTTAACTTATCACACCTCCTCCCTACGTCATCTTCCACGAACTATCATTACAAACATTTCCCTCAAAACGTAATTCACAACGGAGTTTCGATGTATGGGTACGGCATTTTTAGGAGACCAGGCTTCAGGATGAATTATCATTTAGTGATCCACTGAATTTGTATCTAACGCCATAATCAGGCCAAACTAAGATGGTTACCAACATTACACCTGCTAAACATCAGCATATAAAGATTGTCACTGTGAGCATGCTGATGTCAGCATTTAGCTCAAAGCTAAAGTACAACCGCACAGAGCAGTTAGTGTGGCTTTAGACTCTTGTTAACGCACAGTGCCTCTGTTCACCTTTTTGTCCAGTCAGTAAGGACACCATTAGTGAAACTGTTGGCAGCTATTTATTTATGATGGCAGTGATGCAGTGCCAAGGGTTACAATAACCTACGGATTGGATGTGCAAGCTTTATAAAGTCAGGGATATCTATATAAAGAATCATGCACTGACCCTTGTCTTGTTTCTCTGTTCTCTTTTCTCAGGTCTTTGGATCCGACTCCCCGGGCCATCTTTTCTCCTTTCGGTCCATCTACCAGTCGCCACAATGCATCTTCATGTTGAGTCTTAATAAATCACAGCACACCACATAGAGGTAGGCAAGGATACACATTCAGCTTGTACTTTGCTATCTTTTTCCCTATATGAATTTAAAACGGTGCTAATTGAGGGATGCAAATTGGACTCTGCTGGGAACTGTGACATGGAGCATGCACTTACACAGCATGCACTGTTTCTTTTATATTGCATCTGAAACATTTATTGCCAATTCAGTTTCATAAAATGTTAATGATCCCCTTTGGGAAGTTATGTAAATTCATGTATAGGATATTACATAATGCTTTAAAATACACATAATATACTTTCCTTACAATAACTAACTATAACAATAACTAAAAATATATTTATTATTTCAGGGAACAATTTCTCCCTCTTACTTGTGGAATTTAGTCGTGCATGTGTGTTATATAAATAGTATTATGTTTAAGTAATTTAACATGTGATTACTGCATATGCATGCACCTGTGTATGTGTGAGAGTGAGTGGGTAAAAATGTACGCATGTGTCCACCTACCAAATGTACCATGATAATAGGAGGATGAGTGTACTTGTTCACATGTGAATGCAAATGTGTTCACTCTCTCTCTGTGGCTGTAATGTGTGATGAGAGCAGCGCAGCGGACCGTTGTGCTCTGCCTCTGTTACAGACGTATTAGCAGGGCTGTGAGAGCTGTGAGAGCACAGAGGCCAGACAGGTTCGCGGGCAAGCAGAGATAGTGCTGCTATTGATACTGCATATATGGAAGACAGATGGATGCATGTAAATCAAGGAGGGATAGGCTGTTATTATACAGCACTCGTATATCATCAATTGTCACATCGCCTGCTGTTGTCTAAAAGGTTATAACAGAGTCTCTTGGTAGGATATGCATTATTGCTGAAGAAGTGAGACCTCAGTGTTGCCTATAGCACTGTTACTCTATTAAGCTTTCCTTAGATATAGGGATGCAAAGAAATATATACTTTGAAAACTCCAGTTTGATCCATTGCACTCAGATTTGTCAGGTGAAATTGTAACTTTGAGGACAGCACATTTTGCTGTCTTACAGATCTAGAGATCTCTATGTACTGTACTATATATAGTGATTTTTTTTGAAAGGCTGGGATTTTGTTCCTCAGCTGTCATCTGGTATATACACTGGTATCAGCTGTTTGTGAGTTAAGTACAGCAATTTGATGTCAGAAGTATTTGACCGAGTCAGGCCACATTTAAACCTTTATAAACCAGCTGGATTTATAACAGGACAGATTGTAGACAGTGGAGATTTTGGCAGTGAGCCTGTCTGAGCACAGCGCGGCTTAACCATGTAGACCATTGGCAACAAAGGTCAAATTACAACAAAATATGCCAGAAACAGAGACCAACATGACCTACCAATCAGTGGGAAGAGCTATCAAGAGCAATTGTAGACCTGCAATGATCTACTGACCATTTATCCAAGAAAAAAGAAAGATATAAATTGAGACTTTGTCTCCTCTAAAACTGCCCTTTGTCAGATTACACTCACTGCCTTTTCATTCACCTAGGTGCTGTAGGGTAGATGTGTATAATCGCTGCTACAGAACATGGAAAACATCCACCCCAGAGGCTCTGCTACCTCTTCAGTTTCTACTGCTTTTGATTTATTTCAGGAGCACACAAAGTTAGAAGCTTTTTTTATTGGGCTTTCTTTCTGTTGGAAGTGTCATCCATTTGTGACTACTGGCATGGCAGCTACCCAAAAAACAGTCATGAAGACAAGTCAGGCGATCAGTTAAAGCCATAACACTTCTCCAAACATTTTCTGGCAGTGTAGGCGAGCGATTTTCTCCAACAGTATTTCCTGTTATTGCTTTATATCCCCTGTTTTAATGGTTGTAAGCACTTCCACCATTTGAAGTCCTTTTTCTTTGGGGGGGTGGTGGGGGCATAGCAGGTCAACAGTATATCTCACATAGAAGTGGTGTACATCATCTGAAAGCCAGGAACCTGAAGATTAGTTTGAGATGCTGCTCAGCACTGTGTGTCAAGTTGTTCTAGTCATTAATCATAAATAAGTATGAATTAAATAATCAATTATTTGGCTGATACTATCCTGTACATCGATTTGATGCTAAATTTAACCTTTTTTTGACCACTCGAGAATTGATACAAATGATCTATATTACCCTCAAAATACCACATTAAGACACCAAGACCTCGAGGAACACCACAGATAAAGCCATGCTGTGAATTGCTATCAAAAACTTTTGACATTTGAAGACTTCTGCAAAAATTTAAAAATCACTACAATTAAATTGCTACTATGGAGATTAACATCACCACACATGAATACAGCTGGGTTCATTGGATCCACAAGAGTCTCAGCTTCCCAGTCATACTCAATTTATGCGATTCCAAGACTATTTAGGGACCCCAATATGCAGAAATATTCAAATACACCATTTTAGAATAGGCAAAAATAACACATTTGGTACTGCATTGAAAAACTGCATGTGATTATCATAAAGTGGGAGAAACGTGGGTACCCAAATAACCCATTTTTAGTCACATATCTTGAGGTCAGAGGTTGCATGCCAGCTTTTCCCCTCCAAAATTTAGCGTAACTTTGGAGCGTTATTTAGCCTCCATCCAGACAAGCTAGCATGACATGGTACCAATGGATTCCTTAGTTTCATATGAAACCATTATCATCACTAGCTTTAAGACTGAGCCCGTTACGACCTCTTCAAGACAGTAATATCAGTTGGGATCACTGGCGATCCCATGGATCTCAGAGGGTTAAAGTCTGTTTCTTCCAATGCTACTGTAAATCTATCACTCTACATAATAAGACACAAACTATCTGTCCCAATGTGAGTGTATGCTACACAGCTCAGCTACACTGAGATGGAGCTACATGTATACTGAACAACAGTATAGTCAGAAGAGGTCCTATGAAGTGTAAGTCCGCTACAGAAGCTCTCTCCAACCAACCTTTTACATCGCATTAACTAGCTTACACACCATTTTAGAAGTGGTTTGGAAGATGATTTCATTTCAGAGGGTGCAGAACAATTTGAACCACTATCCTTGTTTTCCTCTTGCTCGCATCCTTCCCTGCCTCCCTCACACTGTTTTATTTACTGCCAGCACCCAGGAGAAACATATGCCATGAACAGTTTATTAGAGTGGACTAAACTGCAAAGACATCCAAGATATTTTATATTTCAGTTTGGAGGAACAAAAATAGCCACTCATCCAACACTGGCGGAGGCATTTCTGACATTCAAATAACTTTTTCAAGAGTTTACAACGAGACAACTAACTTTTTATCTGCCTAATAATTTCTAAGATTACTCAAGATTTCTCCTTTGAACTATCTGGTATCTGTCACAATACAGTCTATTCCTGTTTCTTTATCCCCTTGTGAAATCTTCAATGGTTACATATCTGAATGGAATAAAGTAAACGGCGTGGTATCAGTGAGGTTTCAGCTTATCTAAGATTAGTTATCTCGGAAATTGAAGGGGATTGATATGAGAGAATCGGATATTTGAAGTCTACATCTCCAGAGCTAAAGATACACAAGTTCACAAAGCCTGGAATGACTGGAATAGGTCACACTGATTCCTTTGTGTCTCTCTGTGTGTGTGTGTGTGTGTGTGTGTGTGTTTGTGTAATTGCAATGCGATTCTGAGGGCAGTATAATGTATGTGTGGTGAATATACAGGATTCACTCTTGGTTTGTGGTATCTCAATTGTGTTTTGTCAAGTTGCAATGGTTGGATTTCTTTACATACATGCATACAAATACAGCACATATACACAGAGGAATTTAATCTTGTTTTACCATCAGTATTGTGTCTTTTCTTAAAGCTGCAGTGGGTAGAAATGGAGCAAATATGATTAAATAAAACAGATTATTATAAAACGGTCTCTATATCCTGACAGTAGTGCATGAGACAGGTAATCTGAAAAACATCATGTCTGCAGGAATTTCACAGACCGGGAGAAAACCAATCAGAGCCGAGCTGGAGTCTGCCATCCAGCTGCCTTCTCTGAACAGCTGTCAATGACTCGCAAACTATGAAAATATGAATCAATGTAATGTTAGTGTAATGCCTATTTCTCACCTCAAATGTTTTCAGAAACATCTTGTAGTGGACTGTTTAGCTTTACAATGAGAAAGTTTGTGACCCGGCAGCCATGTTGAGATCAGTTGGGGAAATACCAAGCACCGGCCACCAGCCGGAGCACAGCCAATAGGAATTATCAATAGGAATGCTCTCTCTCTGAAATGACCTGTGATTGGCCAAAGTCTCCCGTCACAGGCTAGATTTTTTAAAGCCTTAAAACAGAGCCATGAGGAGGTGCAGAAGTCTAGTTTTCTCTCAGAGTACTTGAATTACAATATGTTGAAAGGTTATTATGGAGTGTGCTTCCAATGATGCCAAAAAACATTCTGCCTACTGTCACTTGAACTTAGCGGTTAGAAATGTGAAGTGCTCAAGTCAACACATTATGTCGAGTGCTACTCATTTAATATACAGTAATAAGTTGCGAAACAATGAATATTCACTCGTTCTGATGCAATTAGGGATCCTGCACACCTGCCTCTAATTAGCGAGGTGATGTGAGTACTGCAGTCTGTGGTATTCTCTATATTTTGTTCACACATGCATAAGCGGATACACTCTGTATTTCTGGGAAAATGCTCAGTCAATCCAGGTAATTGGTAGAACTAGCATGAGCATCTGAAATATGTCGAGATAACTCTTTTTTTTCAAACCCGCTAACCTGTCCATGCACTCAAACCAGTGAAAGAAAAAGTAATGCAGAAGTCCCTTAAACCTGCATTCTTTCTAACAGCCAGCAGGGGGCGACTCCTCTGGTTGCAAAAAGAAGTCTGATTGTATAGAAGTCTATGAGAAAATGAGCCTACTTCTCACTTGATTTATTACCTCAGTAAACATTGTAAACATGAGTTTATGGTCTCAATCGCTAGTTTCAAGTCTTCTTCAATACAGCATGATGTTCATTTAGTAAATTATGGTCCCATTTAGAGTCAAATAGATCATAAAATAGAGTATGCTTTAGGGCGTGGCTACCTTGTGATTGACAGGTTGCTACGGCGTTGTCCGGTCTGGGAGTTGTCTGTGTTTTGATCCTAGAACTTTAACCCTTTCACAGTGTGTTTTCAGTTCATGAAAGTTGATTCTAACTTTTCTGCTTGCCTGAAAATGTCCTTTTGAGCATTCAGTTGTACTTAGCTGCACCCTCTCGGGTCATTTCTGCAATAAGTTAAGATGGCGAAGGCCAAAATGTCGAACTTGAGGCTTCAAAACGACAGTCCACAAGCCAATGGGTGACGTCACGGTGACTATATGTCCACTTCTTACATACAGTCTATTACTCAAACACAAGAAGAGCAACTTAGTATGCGTAGTCCTATACATCAAACTTGCAACTGAATACAATTACTGCAGCTTACAGGTCTGTTCATTTAATGTCCTCTACAGTTGGAAGAGCTTGGTAGTCGCGAGAAGAGACTGCAACTTCATAGTCTTCAAAAGTAATAAGTAAACTTAGAATTTGGGTCTTTTTTTACCATTTGTAGACGACAGTGTATTGAGGAGCATCGAACGAGGCATTTGAGCATTTCTGCAAGTCTGCTTTGTCAGCCTGTCCACATTGGCAAAATGCCAAATGTGGTGCCTTTTTTTCCCGTTCACAAAACTGTAATTTTGTTTGTGAAAACATGCCAGATTCAATTTGGTTTGGAGTATGCAGCTGGTCTCACAGTGCTGTCGATTCATGAGGCTCTTACACCATCACTGTGTGACGTCAATTACTCACACAGGTCAGATGTTACGAACAGTAGAACTGATGAAGCCTCTTGTATCTATAAACATCTTGAAGATTACATCACATGGAGACTAATTTAATAACATATGCAGTGTTTTAGATGCACCATGTTTGTGGGGCCAATGGTTAAATATTTTTTTCAGCAAAGTGGGGAAAATAAATTCAAAATGACAATAAATAGTTCTCATGTTTTCTACAGTGTGTGTTGAGTTCCCTCCATGTCCAGTGTTAGCCATACACCATAATGAAGAGAGTCTTCCAGGTCCACCTTAATCACTGTATGCATTAGTAGATTAGATTAGATTCAACTTTATTGTCATTGAACATAGTACAAGTACAACGAAATGCAGTTTTGCATTTAACAAGAGTGCAAACTAGTAAAGTGCTGATAAGACAATATATACAAATGAGGATATATTGGTGTATGTACAGTACATAGGCATATACATATATACAGATTGTAATTAAAGTGCAAGTGATCAACATGTCGTATTCAATGAATAATAGCGTAATTATAAGTTGCATGCTGATGGGATATTGTATAACAAATTTGTATAAGAGTATTATAAACAATAGATGATATATACAGGTGGAGTTATATCTAAACACAGAGAGAGTAGAGAGTTGGTAGAGTAGAGACAGTAGTTGGTATTGCTCATTTATCATTGTTACTCTGCTACTTTGAGAGAAAAAAATTACAAATAGTATGTCTTTCAGCATTGCTAAATTAATATAATGATGCATTTAGGGGTGCAGTATATTTTTATTTAATTTCATCTAAAAGCAATTTTCAACAATTGCAAATGTCGGAATAAGTCAAGATTAATGACCGCGCCATGGAAATCCTTGTGAAAAACATTTTTTCACAGTATAATCATGATTTAATTATGGTGTTTTCCACACCATAATTAAATACCATTATTGTCAGTGAAACACTCATTTGTGCAGGAAGAAACATGCATCTCAGGTTATTGTTTTCATCATTTTCAAGGACGTCGCTTATCTCACCCTGTTATTCATCAAGCTCCAAACCCATCTAAGTAGGTTATCTAAACTCTTGCTCTGGGATCTTTCAAAGACATAAACATTCTAGCAACTCAAGTTGTTTTACTCTGCAACTCAGAAAGCACAGTAAACACAGCAAACTGATATAGTGTTTAGTTTCTAAATGCATCCTCTCTGTGCTGCCTCCTTCTATTCCAGATGGTTGAAGCTAAATGATTTGTCAGGAAACTGTTTGTGGTTGTGCATACACAAATGCATTTGCAACTGTGGGTATGCATTTCTGTGCAATCTGTACATACACAAATGGAAAATGTGTTATTATATTAAGAAAAACAGTGGCTGTGTTTTTAATCAATCAATCAACCAACACAATGCTGTTGGTCTGATCATCAAAAACTTGTCATTTCGATGCACAGTCTAAAAAAATCAGCTCAGAACAGACCTGTCAAACCCTATTCATCTTCTGTAAGTATTTGTGTATGCTGTAAATATGTGTTTATCCCTTATATAATAATAATAATAATAATAATACTGGGTTTCGGTGTCAGACATATCAGGTATATGATATGTATATGTGTCAGGTATATGATAGTTCAGGCTGTTCTCATACATCGTTTGCAGCTATACAAAAAGTAATGCACTGTAATTTGAATATATACCATGAAATCAATTCATATGTAATCCATGTAATCGTGAACCAGAAGTATAAAGAGTGACAAACGCCGCGTAGGGAGGACGGAGTGGGTCAAAGAACACCGGACTTTCACCCAGGAGATCGGTGTTCGTGTCTCGTGTGAAACCAGAAGTCAACGTGGATTTATTTGTCACGTAACTTCTGTACTTAAGTTATGCCACTTCCGTAGTTATTTTAACCCAAAACACAATCTTTTCCTAAACCTAACTAAGTAGTTGTGTTGCCTAAACCTCACCAAGATGTGTCCTGTGAAGATGGAAGTTTATTTTGAAAAGACTGCATGTAACAAGCGGAAACTGACATGTCTTTGCTGGCCATTCGTAGAACACACGGAAAATGAAGAATAACTTTTTGTAAGATAAACAACCCGTTTTATGTGGATAGGTCACAGTTACTATTTTCAAGCACATAGTTACAATTATAAACCCAACTCTTAAAAATCATGTGTATGAAAACAATAATTTGCCGTGTTTTTGTGTTGCCATAACCACAGCAACATTGGCCATATTATAATTGCCATGTGCAAATTTCATATATCATAAAAAGTGAGATTTTTTTTAAAAACCTTGTAATTGAACAAGGGTTTTGCAGAATTGTCCAATCTTAACATTCTTGTATGTCGACATAGTTCTAATGTGACAAGAATAAAACAATGGGACATAGTTAGTTAACAGAGAAGAAAACTGACTAAAATGAGCTCCTCCGGTGAACAGAAATGTCCTTTATGTACTGATTTCAACTGTTGTAAATGTGTTTGACAATAACTTTATTAGACCGTTAATTCCCCCAAGGCAGACATCTGCAGCTGAATACTCTTGATCTCATCTGGTTCAAGTGGCAACATCTTGAAGAAGGGATAACACCCCACGAACATTGATGGAGATTTCTTATAATTCCATGAGATGGAGGCGAAGGAGAAATTGCATTGGTGTATTGCCACTTGAGTGCCGAGAGCCCACTACACGCGCAATTTCTAACTTAAAAAAACGTTACATTCCCTGTCTTTGTTCGGGACAGTAAAAAAGAAAAGACTACTCCCAGAGTAGGTGGATAAACATTAACTGAAATGGCCACAGACATTAACTTGATTACTCTCTTAATGAGGCTGTACGAACTGGATTAGAGGCAGCTTGGCGTTGGCAGGTGAGCCAAATCATTAGGCTGATCAGTCAGAGCAAACCACTGGCCATCAAATGTCAGATTCCTGCCCACTGGCGTACATGTTGGGGAACAGCCCCAGATTCAGCACCCTGGACAGCGGCAGTGATAATTGCAGCTCCAGGATGGAGGATAATGGATAAAACAACGTCTAATGAGATCATTTTCATTAGACGTTGTAAGCTGGGAAGAGTGTCTGACTCTAGCTGCTCTTTTCGCATCCTGCTGTGTGTTTATTTTGCTGTATCACTCCACAGCCTGTCTCACACAGCCCTTTCCATCCAGATGTGTGCCAGTCTACCCCCCCTGAGCTGTGACCTTCGCTCAATGGCATCTCGAGGCGTGTCTTCTCGCTTTGCCTTTGTACAATCTCACAGGTGTGAATATACAACATGCCAGCACATATCACGACAAAGGTAAATAACTTAATAGATTTCGCACCCAGAGACCCTAGATAAATAGAGAATCTATTGAAGCTGAGAACCATGACAGCCATGTAATTCCCTAAGCTGCGTCTGAAAGCCATAATATTCATATTTCTTCATAGCAATAAAACCATATTACCATATGAAGGCCATAGGATAATATTATTATCAGCAAGCTCACTGTGTGCGCCTCTCCAGTGGCAGGGATCAGTTCAAAGCGCAGCCCAAAGCGTGAGTGCATGTGTGTGAGAGAGAGAGAGAGAGAAAGATAGTGCGTGCATGTGTGTGTGTGTGTGTTGTATCTGTGACTGAGTGTGTGTGATCAGTTCCCTGAAGCGACAGCTGCACGGCAAGTTCCTGAATGGAGAAAGCTCCTCTGTGATGACTACCAAGTGGCACACGCACATCTCTCCAACCTCTTTTCTCCTCTCATTTCTCTTACTTTCTACTTTCCGTTTCCCTCATCTTTTTCCTTTATTTCCCTCTCGTGACCAGCTTCTTATTTCCCCATGTTCCTATTGGCCACTCTCCTTTTCTCTCTTCTACTTATTTTCACCCTCTCTTTTCTACTTCCCCCATCCCCTTTTTCTTTTTTTCTATAATATTATTACTCCCCAATCACCATAATCGCCGAATCAGAACCGCTTGCTTCTGCTCTCTGCAAAATGAGACGCATCTGTCACACAGCTAAAACCTGTATAAAACCTTTGAATAAGAGCAGAAGAAAGAGGGGAAGGAAGGAGGAAAGGAATGGAGAAAGCATGAAAGGAGTTAAGGAAAGAAAAAAGAGAAATAACAGATGGTAGGAGGAAGAATGAAAAGGGATTAATGAAGGAACTATTAAGAGGAGGCAAAGGGAGTAAGGATGTAGGGAAACCTGATGAAAAGAAAGGGGCCTATATTTAGGAGTGTTTCAGATTGGGAAGCGTTTGATGTCAGAACCCCATTAGCTACAGTAGTGAGTATTTGGAGAGATCTTGCTGTATAGACAAAATGTGTGTGTGTGTACGGGAGACAGAGATAGATGGAGGGAAGCAAGAGAGAAAACCTTGCATTGTGTGCTTCATGGTCCCTTGGCTTGTGAGCCTCAAGGCCATGGCATCAGTAACCTGATTATGGCAGGTTCAAACGTAAAAAACACACACATATAAAGATGAATCGGACGACTGCTTTGCATTTGTTGTCTTTCCCGTTTCCATGCCTTTATGCTAACAGCAGCTCTTTAAAGTTTACCCATTTTTCAAGGTCGACTTGGCTGTGCTCGTTCCAGCATATCAAACAGCTGACGATCAAACAGCTTCTAGGTCTTCATTTTCCCTTGACTGCCTTGGTTGCTCTCACAGTGCAGTCAGGTTGCTGCCTTTGTCACTAGTTTGCAGTCTCTCCATGATATGATTACCTCTTTGCTACTCGTCCTAACATTAAAATCAGAGGAATGGGAGTAGAAATGATTGCAACCTATATTTCGACAGTGGAACAGGACAGAGAGAGACATGGGAGGGAAAAGTTGTGAAATGAGGAGGTTTCACATTTTCAACTTGTGCATTAAAGGCCAGAAATTTGAGACACAAAAAGTGGAAAATATGTATAAAAGTTTTTTTTTTATGCTTGGCTGACAGAAAACATGTAAAAACAGACACTTTGAAGTTGTGGTCTCTGCTTCTGCTTCTTATACTGCAAACAAAGCAGCTCTGCCTTGCTGCCACTCAGAAAAAAGGAAGAATAAAAAAGAGCGTAGGATGTTACAGGTGTACATAACCACAGCGTTCCCAGTTTTAGTCTACAAAGAGGCCCTTGTTGCATGTCCCCCTCTCTCTAATAAATACAAATCTCTATTAAAAACACTATCGGGTCCAGGTGGATTTGAAGAATAACATTCATTTATCCTAACTGTTGTCATACACCGTTCGTAGATATACCTACATAAAGTAATGCTCTGTAATTTGTATATATACCACTGAATCAATTTATATGTAATCTGCGTAATCGTGAACCAGGAAAGGATAAAGAGTTACAAACAACGCGTATGGAGGAGGTCAGGGTGGATGGGTGGGTCAAAAAAGACTGTCCTTTCACACAGGAGATCGGTGTTCATAGCCTGTGTGAAACCAGAAGTCAACATTGGTTTATTTATCAAGTAACTTCCGTACGTACTTTAAGTTACGCCACTTCCGTAGTTATTTTAAACCAAACCACAATCTTTTCCTAAACCTAACCAAGTAGTTGTGTTTGCATTAACCTAACCAAGTTGTTTCCTGTGAAGACCAAAGTTAATTTTGAAAAGACTGTATGTATGTAACAAGCAGAAATTGACAGGTGTTGCTGGTTATTTGTAGAAAAACGCACTAACAATGAGGATTAACCCTAATAAGATATCGTACGAACCGTTGCACGAGGATACGTTGATTTAACACAAAAAAAACCACATGCCATCTTAGGTGGGAAACAGCAAACAAATGCTACTGCATGATGTAGCAGAAACACGGCCATGGAAACATGAACTGATTCACATTTTAATTTGCCAACTGACTGTCAAAGTTAACACGATAATAACGCTTTTAATAAAAAAAAATGTAACACCACAAATTTCTTTAATGCATTAATGCAACTTGATAATTTGTAGGCTGGGGCGGGCTCAGTTTTAAAGCTAGAATGAAGATATTGGTATCATATTCATTCATATTCCATTTTCACAGGGGTTCCTTGACCTGAAAATAGATTACATATCTATAGATATACAATATTATTACCCACGAGTCTCCACTTTACAGACAAGCACACTTTATGAAAATCAAATGCAGTTTGGTGCAAATCATAGTCAAGTCAGCACACTGACACACTGACAGCTGGTGTTGCCTGTTGGGCTTGAATTTGCCATGTTATGATTTGAGAATATTTTTTATGCTAAATGCTGTACCTTGAGGGTTTCTGGACAATATTTGTCAGTGTTTTGTGTTGTTAATTGATTTCCAATAATACATACAGTATGTACATTTGCATAAAGCAAGAATATTTGCCCACTCCCATGTTGATAAGAGTATTATTGACAGTCCTAAAATTAACATTACACTAATGATTTGGCAGACGCACAGAGGATTGGAACCAGACTCAACAACAGGCATGCACAGCTTTATGTTACACAGGTATATAAATAGCATTATTGATGTTTGGAGCTGACAATTATATCAAACAGCACTGGTGAGAGCGAGATGTAGGTCTGCTCAAGGGACAGATGATGGGTTACGTGAAGGTATCCCTCTATCAGAGCAGAAAATGAGAATGATATAACCGACATGGCCCCAATTAGACATTGAAATGATGAGAGAGATGTACAGTTTGTAATGTAGCGGGGCAGAAAGAGGGACTTATAGATGTAGGTATTAAATATCATGTTAGACTAAAAGAGGACGAGAGGAAGCAGAAGAGATGATCGGTATCACAGAGAGGAGACGGAGCAGCAGGGACGCATGTGTGGTTAGCCTTACAGTAAAACAGAGGCCGTGGTTAGTATTACAAACGGACTGCAGCGCGACAAGCATTGATGCACTGTGCTAGCAGCCGCAATCACCTCATTATCTACTGTACTGACAGGGACAGGGCAGAGCGTTGGAAAGGAGATACAGAGAGGAACACAGACACGGAGCACAAAACTGAAAAAAAAGAAGAGGATGACAACGACAGAAAAGGAGCGCGAGATTAATAGATTGAAAGAAACAGGATTGGAGACAGAGTGTGAAACGGCAAGAAAGAGAAGTAAATAGAGATAGAGGAGAGGAGGGCTAAGGAGTCATGTAACAAAAGAGCCATTAGCAAATGTCTGTTTCTCTCCCACTGCTCAGATCTCTGAGAGACAGCATCAGTGTGTGTGTGTGGCTCAGATCCCAGCGGTGTATCAGTTCCGCATTGGAAATGACGGTTTGTCTGGGCAACTGTGTGTATCAGCACCTGTGTACCTACGCGGATGTGTGTGTTTGTTTGTGCCGCTGTGTGTATTTGCGGGGCAGCCAACTCTGGTCGGCTAGCTGGGGAGAGATTTTGATGACGGGGGTTCACAGAGAAACTGTGACCTTCTAATCAACAACATAATAACATTGACTTTGATATGACTGTGTACCACTATGAGCCAACAGCATCCCATAGTCACAGATACAGAAGCAGTATTTCTAACAGGAGCAACACAACAACAGCATAATTTTATTTTTCTGACTCGGGTTTACTTGAATTTCTATTTTTCTGAGTAAGTTGGTCACAATTACAATTTTTAGAAGGCTATCTTGAGAGTCTGTTTTGTGAAAAATGAGATGATCTATGCTGTTTACTTACACTGCTTGCCAAAATCCGACTGCGTAACACACTAGTGCACGTCTTCCCTCAAATTTGACTAGAAAAGGCTGCCAACAAGGCGTGCAGATGGCTGTGAAATTATCAACTTTTCTGAGCCAGTTTTCTCATGTTTGCATTGCTTTCTGTCACGTGTAAAGTATTTCTTTATTCTTTCCTAACATTCTCTTTGATGCTTATAGTAATTGGCTTGCTCTTGCATGTGCACCCATGTGCCCAGATATGTTTAACTTGATAGGATTTCTTTATTTGGCAGTCTTATGAAAACTAAATGCAACTACTTGCCTGGCACAGTCATGCTCAAGCATCTCTGTGACTGAGTAAAGCAGAAGGTACGGTTTAATGGGCTACAGCTCACTGTCAATTCAGAATCTGCCAAACCAATAATATAGTAACTATAAAGTCACTGTGTTATACCACACTTGCCAACCTTGAGACCTTAAAAAATAAGAAGGATTTCAAAACTGGGGGTGCTCTCCGAGAAAAAAATTTAATTTCAACGACTTTGTTTCGTATATTTTGGTGACTTTTGAAGAATGAAAATAGCAAAATAATACAGTATATATACAGTATATATATTTACTCACTAACTTCTTTAACACATTAACGCAACTTGCAATTTTTCGGTTGTAGCGGGCTCAGGTTTAAAGCTAAATTTTGGCGAGGAAAAAAATGGCACGGCCATTCTCAAAGGGGTCCCTTGACCTCTGACCTCAAGATATGTGAATGAAAATGGGTTCTATGGGTACCCACTTAGCGTTAGGGCTAGAGTGAAGATGGCATCATATGAGACTAGGAAACCTAAGGAATCCATTGGTACCAACCATGTCATACTAGCTTGTTGCGAAGGAGGTTAAATAATGCTCCACACATAAGCTATATTTTGGCAAGGAAAAACTGGCATGGCCATTTTGAAAGTGGTCCCTAGACCTGAAAATGGGTTCTATGGGTACCCACGAGTCTCCCCTTTACAGACATGCCCACTTTATGATAATCACATTTTATTTTGTGGCAAGTCATAGTCAAGTCAGCACACTGACACACTGACAGCTGTTGTTGCTTGTTGGGCTTGTTGTGATTTGAGTACATTTCGTATGCTAAATGCAGTACCTGTGAGGGTTTCTTGACAATATTTGTCATTGTGTGGTTAATTGATTTCCAAAAATAAATATATATATATACATTTTTATAAAGCAAGTTTATTTGTCCAACTCCCATGTTGATAAGAGTATTAAATATCTGACAAATCTCCCTTTAAGGTACATTTCAAACAGATAAAAATGTGTGATTAATTTGCCATTAATGACGATTAACTATGGACAATAATGCAATAAATATTCTAATCGATTGACAGCCCTAAAATATATACATACATTTGCATAAAACAAGCATTTTTGCCCCCTCCCTTTAAGTTCCTCCCTTTATGTTCCTTTAAGGTACATTTTTAACAGATAAAAAATGGGCGATTAATTGCAATTAAATATTTTAATCTATTGACAGCCCTAATTATTTCCAATGGTTTGCGTCGCACCAAGATGTCTTTTTGCTGCATCCATCCTTTTTGCTGCGAGCAGTTCTCTTCTGCCGGGAAGCGACATTTGGTGTAGCTGTATTTTTCTCCGGTTGGAAACAGTGAGGCTTGTTCACACTATACAGCACCAAAAACAGATTGTAATAACAAAAAGGAAAAACAAAGTGTGAAAATTTGTCATAAATCTGGAGAAATTCGGGAGAATTGTGACCCCTGGAAGAAACCAGGAGAGGATAATGAAAAACAGGTATATCGGAAGGGTTGGCAAGTATGTGTTATAATGTAGAAATCTATATTCTACCTTTCACACTAAAGAAGAGCAGTAACAGAACTGTATCAAACCCATGCTGAAAGCAAGGTTGTAGTCTATGTTGCATAAAGCCTGCTGACCCATGCACACCAACATGTAACATGGATTTATTCATAGGTCTCTGTGTTGGCCTACATGGGGGATATGTCTATTCAGAGGTGTATACAATGAAACCAAGTCAATGTGGCTGTGGAGGTTAAACGCAGAAGGCCAGATAAGGTTGAGGGAGAAGAGGGGTGATTGCTTTTCTATCCTCACATTTACATACAGTCTTTGGTATCGCAAACTGAGTTTAGAATAGGGTTAATTGCCCTAATATAACTCAACTTGTGCAACACATTTAAAATCATTCTGAAGTATCAAATCATTTTTAAGGAATGAGACCGTTAAATTGGAATAAGGAGTGGGGGGAGACTATACATAGCTGAGGCAGCTGCTGCACTGGCAGGAAGAAGAACTAGCACAAACTTTTCCCAATGATTTCAAAAGGTGAACAGCACACCTCGTAGGCTATAAAAATACTGATCCCCACAGAGAGAGTGTCTGCTCTCTCGTCCTCCTCCGCAGAAGGTCAGGGTCAGCTACAGAACAGCACCACTGGAGCCGAGAGGGATTCAGTTTCTCGTTTGAGGACACTTTGGCAGGCCAGATCCTTGCTGGCACTGGGGGTTTGTACCCCTGTCCTCCAGCTGAAGACTGGTCTGAGTGTGTGGCGTCTGAACGGGGAACAGATTGTCTATCGGAAAGATCAAAAGAAGCTTATCAAAGATTTATGGTGGGTTTCACCAGGGGCAGGGCGAAATTTAGTTTGACCTGCCTCAATGTCTAGACGTTCACATGACAGACTTAAGGGTGAAAAGCATCCAAATATCTCATATCAATGCCTGCATGAATGTTTTCTTACATAAGCTAAAGTCAAGTTAAAAACAAAAGCAACAGCATTGAAATTGGAATCTTTTAACTGGAAAGCAAAATGACAAAATACTCACATACTAACAGAGCCAGTGGTGCAGAATCTAGCAGAGAACAAAACAACTGTCAAACCATGTTTGGCTAAAACAACCAAATCTATTTTAAATAACATTGAATCAAAAGACAAAAGGGCTGTCATGGTGCAGAAAAACACCGACTCTGTAGCTCTATGGAGCTCCTTGTTTTGGATTTAATACATGTCAGTCATACTGTGTCACACTGTCGTCACCAGTGGATGGAGTTTTCTCAGTATCTTGTGGGCTCTTTGGTTATTATGATATCATCCATAGGACTTTCAGCTGATGATTATCTTGTCAAAGTTTATTTAGCTTTTTAGTTTTTTGTCAAACTACTATTTTCAAGTTTGAGAATGGACTTCATGCTTAGTAATTATCTTGTGTTGTAAGAATAATTACTCTGTTAGGATTTTTATACTGTGAATTCTTTGCCTAATTCATTGGGCAGTACAGGAGAACAGGCTAATTTGTTTACTAAGTGAGGCTTGGCTACTACTAAACTGTCATCTTTGCTGTGGTCTAGAGGTTGCTGAACAACTCCTCCCACATTTTACTCACATTCATCTTTCAATGATTGCGTTGACAGCCGATCAGACTTTTGTCAGGCTATTAAATAGGCATTATCGGTCGCTAGAAGCACCATACAGTACATGTGGGTCAATAGGGGCCTACTACAACCAATAGTAGGTTTTATCATCTATTTACATGGTAGATCACTGAAAGAAGGCATAAAAGAACATGACAGCGACCTCTAATAACCATAGTAATTATTACAGGAGCAGAAGCGAAAGTCAGGCGCTGTAGTAAAGACAGCATGAATCTCCATGAATCTCCAGCATGGGGTGGAGGTTGGAAGCGATGGATAGGACACAAAACACAGGGTTGTCACCCAAGAGGCCAAGAAAAGCATCTCGTGTGAAACCAGCAACGTGTATTTTTCTTTGATTTCACAAGTATTAAGTTACGCTTTTGAAACATAGTTATTTTAAGCCAAAACACAGTGTTTTCCCTTAAATGAACTGCTTTTGTTGCTTAAACCTAAAGAAGTTGTAGTTTTGTTGCCTAAACCTAAAGAAGCATTTTCAATTGTGTTCAAAACATAACGTTTCATTCAGTTTTACATGTTCCTTTTAAGTTTTGCTTTCACTTTTACAATGTAATAGGCGTAGTAGGCCCCTATTGACTCACATCTATGATGCTTATAGCAACCGATAACGCCTATTTAATGGCCTGATAATGAATCGAATCGGGTGGCATTGACGGCCTGCTGCTCAATTCCCACAGATATGAGTTTCGGCATGATAAGAAGGCAAAAATGACTTTCACCCATGTGATGAGGGACTCTGGAGAGAGTCTGGATGCACTTTGGGGTTTTTCCCAAATTATGAGGAAAGTTAAATGGTTGCATTTACTAACACATATTTAAAACATCTCCCTCTTCGCACTTGTAAAAGCAGCACGATATATTTGTTTTTATGATAATACAAGGACACTTTGATGCAATTTGTATCTTGGACAAAAATAAACTGTGGACCACTACGCTGTTACTGCACTCTTTATGCAACACAAGCACGGTCTCTCTCTCTCTCTCTCTCTCTCTCTCTCCCCCACACTCACCCTCTCTGACGGCAACACTCCAGATTCATTACTTGCGAGATCTCCAGACCAATCTTGCACTTTCTCACAGCCCCCATACACACACTCTCACTACACCCCCACAACCATAACACACACACTCTCTCTCTCTCTTCCCACCTCCTCACTGTTACCATCCATGTGTCATTGGCTGTTGCTAAGTTACAGGCCCCCACCAAGTTATTTTGCGGCCAATAAAAGCTTTGCCTTCACCACTGGTTTTGACAGATACCCCATTCTGTAGGAGCACTTTGTTTTTGCTTTAGCTTTATCTCTTTTCATTGCCGAGCCTCGCCGTGGTCAAAGCCTGTCCATTCACTTGCTTTCATGCCTTTTCACGCTTTGATGATTTCAGTTTTTTGCTCAAAAATCTCATTCCCTGTTTACCTCTTTTCTCTCCTTCCCTCCATTCAAGGAATATAACATAATGAAGTATAATTATCGAGGAAGTGAGCCACGCAGAGAGTAGGTCAGGTGTATAGTTTTGCTCCGGCGACAGTTGACATATTATTGATAAAAACGGAAACTGTACGGATTTGTTTCACCATTAATCACGATGGCATTATACAGAGATTAAGCTGCAGCACAGCTTTGTACACTTATGGGTACATATGCACACACACACACACACACAACCATGCACTCACTTAAACTAACACACACATAGACTAGTCTAATTCAAGCAAACTTTGAGTGTGTGTGTGTGCTTGTGAATGTGTATATACAGTATGTTGGTGTGTGTGTGTGTGTGTATGCAGCAGATGGATGATGCTGCTTTCGAGGTCGTTAATAACCCAGCGCTCTCGCTAGGGTAGACGCTGCAGAAATAGCTGGAGAGCACACACACACACACACACACAATACATGCAGCTATTCTCATGTGCACACAAAAACGTGGACACATAAGCAAGCACTTATGTACCGCAGCAAGCAAGCCTTTAAAGACACACACATAGGCTAGTAAAGACAGGGTTCACACGTCCATAAACAGATTTATGCATACACACAAAAATGTATGCAACATACACAAGTTTCAGGGTATATGTGCATGAACACAGCTGCGTGTGCATATTCAAAGAGGCAAATATGATAAACACTCAGTAAGCACATGTGAACATGAACATGTTCATGCTCTTGCACAGATACAGTAAATTATACACAGAAGACACTCTGCAGTGGTTCTGCAAGAAAGCTGACAGGGTGATCCATCTCCATTGAGAGGTGCAGTGTACTCTGGCAAAGCATGCTGGACACAGCATAAGTGAGGGGCCGGAAATACACACACACGCACGCTCACATGCAGGCATGGATGAATTGCTGCTACTGAGTGCAAAGATCACATCAGTGGGTTATCTGCAATTCCAATTTAATGAGCTAGGGTGCACAGAACCAGGTTGATGGTGATATAGCAGGTAATCTATAACATATAATAAGGTAATTTATCAGCTATCACTGACTACGTTTACATACACTAAATATTCCAGTTTGTGCCCTTATTCCGAAAGAGACAATATTCGTACTAAGCTGTTTACATGGATAATAAAAATGAATATTCCACTTATATTCCTGTTCACATGTGCATACTCCGATTAACCAGTGGTGGACTTGTTTGACCCTGCAAACACAACCTCCCTCTTTCATTCCTTCAACCACCGTCTTGAAAGGGTCGCTGCAGCGATATTAGCTCATATCCAAAAACCAGTTGGTATCCAAGTCTTTCATAATGTTAAAAAGTTGGTGTGTTTCTCCTTCCAGCCAGAAATGTGGGCTTTTCTTTAGGGCTTGCATCTCTGCAAACTGACGGCTAGTTGGTTTGTGTACAACGCACAGAGCTGGCCGTAAACAGGAAAGAGCCCGCGTGTTGCAAACTGCCGTTAAAAACCCCAATTGAGACGCATATTCCGAATGCGCTGTATACATGTCCAAAGAATGCTCTTTAAATCGGAATAATACTGGAATATATCCCACATAATTTATCAGAAAATGCTTCATTTGCATTATGCTGTTTACATGATCCGTATCAAATTCAGAATATTGCCATATTCAGAATAATAGTGAAATATTAGTGTCCATGTAAATGTAGTCACTGAGAAAAACATGCAATACGTTTATGTTTATGTCCACCACATCTGATTTATTATGTCATCAATGCAGATTTTAAAAGCGTCATCATTTCTGCAGTATTCCAGTAGTGTTTGCAAGCACTGTTGGGTCTACAAATCCCATTTCTGCTAAAGTAATTATCGCTCGCAATTTAATCTGCTTTCATATGCAAATACCACTATTGTTAACGACAGGTGCACAAGCAACTTTGAGTCTCCAAATACCTCCAGTAAAAGGTCGCATGTTGAGGCACTCATTATTGTTGTCAGCCTTTATATTGTTTGTTGGGTAAGCAAACACTGAAATCATCTTGATAAAACAGTCATATTACAGCGTAAAGGTTGTCTTCTCTGTGTTGTTGATACACACAGTAGATCATTTTTATGTAACTAGAGGTCTACTCCAGTGGGAGTGAGCCATGCTGATCATGAGATCAAAGGTTGCCAGTTGCGGTAAAATTTATCACCAGAGGCCCTGGCAGTAAATTAGATTCTTTTGAAATTCATGAAGACATAACATCACACAACCAGGAGGACTTGAGGATGGAGGCAATACGGGGCTGCCACTGTAAAAGGCATCCTTCGATGAACAATTAAGATAATGTGAAATGAGATAACATTTGCTTGCTCAGAGGTTCCAATCACGCCTCGCCTTGTTAAGCCAGAGATAGCAAACTCAAGTGGGAAGGATCTGAACTCATTTCTGGAACTTCATAAATCATTTTGAAAAATGATTCCCATAATCCCTCACTTTGGGGTATTAGCCGAGCATGTGGGTCAAGTCACAAGGTGACTGAGAGTGTCTTCCGCAGGTTGTTACTGGAAATGTCTTTGACTATCTAGACTTACTGAGGTGAACTCTGTAGAGCAATTTAAAGCTTCAATATGCAGAAAGTTTTTGGCATTCATTGGGCAAAATTTCCAAAATAACCTTTCAGCATGTCATAATTCAAGTGTTCTGAGAGAAAACTAGTCTTCTGCACCTCCTCATGCCTCTGTTTTAAGGCTTTAAAAAGACTAGCCCGCGACAGGAGACTTTGATCATCACAGGTCATTTCAAAGAGAGTGTTTCTATTTAGCGTTCCTATTGGCTGTGCTCCGGCTGGTGGGCGGTGCTTGGTATTTCCTCATCAGATCTCAACATGGCTGCCGGATCACAAAGATTTTATAGCTAAACATTACACTACAAGATGTTTCTGAAAACATTTGAGGCGAGTGACAGAATATTGATTCATATTTGATCAGCGCTGCCTAGTTTGGCCGTTTGATATGATTTCGTGAGTGAATGACAGCTGCTCAGACGGCAGACTCCAGCTCGGCTCTGATTGGTTGTTTTCCTCCGGTCTGTGAAATCTTACAGATGCCATTAGGAGCACCGGAGGACACAGAGGCACATGATTTTTTTCAGATTTCTTGTCTCATGCACTACAGGATATATGTCGGGATATAGTGGCTATTTTATAAAAATAACTTTTTTTAATCATATTTGCCCCAATTCTACCCACTGCAGCTTTAAAGGGGAACTATGCCCATCATTTTCAACATTCATACATGTTTTTCCTCTGGTCTACGACAGAACTCTCTCCCAAATCCAAAAACTCAAACTAGTGATGTCACAGGGTATAAAGTCTGGAACGGCTCCAAAGGCAATGCATGGCAGACTGATGATTAGTTTTCTTTTTTATACCCAAATGAGCTTTATTCTACTGTAGTGTTCTCAGTTGTGAAACAGAAAATGTTCCCATATACTCAGAACATTCCCCTGGGTGCTCTCAGTGTCATCTAGAACATCTCTCCCCATTCATTGTCTATGGAGCAGTACCAGACGTTACACTTGATGACATCACAAATTTAACAATTTTAGCACTCTAGTTTTTGGATTTGGGAGAGAGTTGTTCATGTTTACTAATATTTTTGGACTGTCATAGACCATAGGAATAACGTATGAATTTTGAAAATGGGCGTAGTTCCCCTTTAAAGTAGGCTAACCAATTGTCGTCCATTATCTTCTCACTCCCCCAAACATTTATCCTCACTAACTGCACTCTTTTTTTCCCTTTCTACTGACTCATGTCTTCCAACTTGTACTGTTCTCCGTAATCATTTTTCTTTCTTTCTGCCTCTTTCTCCATCCCTCTAATATGCTTATTTATGCGTATGAGTGTGTAGTGATTTGCGTTGCCAATTGCTTCAGATGGGGCTGTAATAACACCGCTTTCTTTTTCAAAGTTCTCTTAGTTTTAGTTCTTATAACTGCTTATCTGTGTGTCTGACCCCTGCTACATTCTTCTTTTTGATCTTCTTTAATGTCAATGTTGTAAACACTGTTGTTGCCTTTTGTTTTCCATTAGCCTGGTAATGCATTATGTATGCAGTTAAATAAAGGGGATTATAGCTGACTTTAGGGTACTCTAATCACATCTTGTTCTTTCTGACTGAAGAGCACGGACTTCATCAGAAGAAAGTCCAGTGTAATGGAAAGGAGACTCGAGCTCTCTGCTTCTTGAAACGCAATTAACACCGTGGCATTGCAGTCTGCTATATTTACAATAAACGCATTAGTAAAGACATCCCCTTGTTTCCATTGATTGGGTGTGAAACGGTGAAGAAAAATACACTGTGAGAAAAGAACACAAGGGGCTGTCTTTAATCTTCACAGGTAGGGTCGATATGACCTGTGAAGGAGATTTTGTTTTCCCTTAGAAAATGGATGTGCAGGCTGTTTTTGCAGAGTGTTGCTAATTACTGCTTTCTTCAGAACCCTCCAATATTACTGAAGCAAAAAGACTGTTTTCATTCCCCGCAAAGTAACGGCACTTATAGCTGCTTGAAGTGCTTTGTGTATCTCTTGCATTTTCTTCCCATAACTAATGACCATTCTCTCGAAAAGACGTACATTCAAATCCCAGCATTTGCAACACGCATAGCAATGTAGCATTCCAGTCTGCTACAATATCTGCCCTAAACACATTGAAAAATACTCTGCCTGGGAGAAGCTGATTGATTCACAAATGCAAAGCGGAGATCATACTGTCAAGCAAAACAAAGAGACTGTCAGTGTGTGTTTGTGCCTTACTTTGCAGAAACACAAAAACATAAACATTTGTCACTGCTGGAGACATCCCCAATGTTCTGGCAGCGTTTACAGTCACTTGTAGAAAATGAATATCAATGCAGAGCTCCCCAGCGTAATTACTGAAAAATGATGCTGGATGAAAGCAACATTATACCACATTTTAACGACCTGACATTTAGCACAATGATGGTGGCGGTCTGGAATTCGGTGGGCGAGTGCAACGTGTGGTCTGATTTACCAGCTAAATGTGATGGTACTGCTCTGTTTTTCCTCTATCCTGCAAACTCAAGAGCTGCGTCAAGACTGACTCGCTCGTTATTCTTTGTGATTAATGGTTTTCTTAATTGAAATCAAAAAGATGCATGAACGCAGCATGCTAAATAGAAATTTTCTCAGATTCCAACCCCTGGAGTTACTCTTTTGCATATGATTGAAACGACATGGTCTGTCAGCATGGTTTAATACAATTTAATGAACTGAAACTCCATGTTGATGAAGCTAAAAGTGCTGAAGTGGCACAGCCTGCAGTCCTGTTCGTTTAAAATTACTGCCACCCTTCTCAGCACCACACTATCCCCACTGGTAATGACCTTAATTCCCAGTCAGAAGTTTTCCATGTGGGTTCCAACTGGGTAAAAAAATTCTCATTTTAAGCCCATATATTCGTACCATTTTAATGGCTTGGGTTTCACACAAAAAACTCTCATGGGTTTACCAATCAAGACCACTAAGTCCTTTTCCAAGACCAAGCTTATACTGTGATTTAGTCATATTTTTGCAGCAGTAAAGTATTCCGAATATCATGCAGTATGAGACTTTGAGTATGACGGTGTATAAGACAGCCAGTCACTATCACAGCTGGTTCAAACCAGGTGGAGTTTCATCGAGTTGGAACAGAACTGTCATGCTCTCAACCCTGCAATAAAGATGCATCAACAGTTAGCATTTGCAGAGTATTAGATTGTCATTCAAATCATTGCCAACGACTATAATGGCCCAATCTAACTGGTAACAAGGGCAGACAGCTTGGATCCATTTTCTCTTGTGTTATTAACTCTCCATAGCTGAACAAGCACGTCAGCGAGTAATGGTGGGTGACTGATCGCTATCATCCTCACCGAATTACACAGGAAAAACCCATACGTCTGTAATTGAATAGCCTCTAAAACACACATAGTCCGGATGTGTGGGAAAACCAAGTGAGGTTTGTGTAAATGTTTAAAATAGAACACTTAATAGACAGTACAGTTATGCTGTACACGTGGAAGCCGGATGAGTGGGTGACCCAAGTGAGGGATGTGTGTATTTAAAATTGCCATCGGTACCAATTTTTGCAACATTAAAGATACTTAACAATAAAGCCACTGTAAAAGGGAATGAGATAAGGTGAGGGATGGATGATGGGGGAGGGCATGAAGCGAGTAGGGAGAGCGGGCGAAAAAAGAAAGATTGAGGAGGAAGCATAGATGATCATGAGAAAAGAAAGGGAGGGAAAAAGTGAAGTGAATTACACCCTTTAGAAAGGGAGTTAGGATCTAAGAGGCAGGTAGGAAGATGATGACAAAGAGGGACGTGAGATAGAAATGGAGAGGGAGCATGAGTTGGGGTGAAAGAAGTTGCATTAATTACCGAGAATGATGGACAGCTAGGGCATAACATACAAGGTGACGGGAGGATTATAAATAATGTAAGACTGAGAAATCGCTAGCAAACTACTTTATATTGTTTGTATAACATGATGTATTCACATGGGTATAGAAATAAGGATGATGGAGTGAGTAAAGAGGGAAGAGAGAAAGCATGGATTGAGGAAACAGGTGAATAATGTGGCGTATGAAGGGAATGGGGATGGGGAGGTATGGTGGGGGGAATAATCAAGAGTAATGGAGAAAAATATATTGAATGACAAAGAAAAAGCTTGAGAGGGAGTAAAGACTGGTAGAAGAATAGAAGTGTCTCTGCGTATGTAAGTTACAACTAGTCATTGCTCCACGTTTCAAATCGTGGAAGGATGGAGAAGCATCAAATTACAGCGAATCTATTTATAGCGGGCTCATGAGATTGCACGCACTCTCATTTGTTTGTTTGTATGTATTTGGCAGATCCGGTTTATTGGATGATAAACAGGGGAATCCAAGATAAAGAGAGAAAAGCATCACTGGGTATCTTGTGATGCTGTAGTACATTATCATCTCTTGATAAAAATGTTCCACTGAGGGTTTTAGGAGTATCAAGGGAGGAGTAGTACTTTACACAGGCCTCCTACTGAATACAAGTCCAATGCTATTGATTAGCCTGGTAGTCACACTGGGAAGGCTAATATACTGCTGCCCACTAGTACACATACATATCACACCACGAGTTTTGAGTCGTGTAGTGCTGGAAAGTGGAAATGGTTTGAGTCCCTCGCTGTTCTACAGCAGAAAGACAACACTATTTGCAAAGAGAAGGTGACCCCATTATATCTGTGTTATCTGTGCAACTGAAATAAATTCATGACGCTAAGTCAAATTAATCAACGTATCCTCATACAACAGTTTGTATATCTTTTGTTGCATTTGTGCATTACTTTTTGTAGATATGAACGGTGTATTAGAACCGCCTGAATTAATTTGTCCTAATGCACAAAGTGTTTATCAGGCCCTGTTCAGACCTGGTATTAACATGCGTCCTCAGTGATCCGATCACAAGTGGACAGCTTTAAGTACAGTTGTGAACACACTCAAGACGCATTGAGATCGGATCTTTCAGACCACATTCAGAGGTGGTCTGGGCCACATATACATATGACCACATTCTTTTAGCAGTGTGTACACGAATGCGTCCTGGCCACATTAAGGACGGCCTACCCATCTGATGTTCAGCTGGGATCCGCAGAATCACCGCGCCCCTCAGGTGAATAAACATCGGAGACAGAGGGGCAGTGGGAACACTGTCTGGAGTACAGGCGCATAAGAACACACAACCGGTTCACATCCGTTAAATACGGTCAGTTTTTATCGGCCAGAGCTAAAGGGGGTGCCTCGGTTGACGCAGAGGGGCGTGACAAAGCGGCGGTATTTGACAACCTGAACGGGCTGCACACCCTGCGTGCTGTTGTTGGCTGTGTGTTACACTCTTTGGTTAGGCCAAAAAATGTATTGTACACAACTAAATAAGGAGAAAAGAGAGAATACAGACAAAGGGAAGGGTCTCTGTAGATACAGACACCGCCACACATTTCTAGTGGAGCATCAGTGATGATTGAGAGGGATTATTTTTGTATCAGTCTATAAATTGTTTTTAAGAAATTCTTGCAAATTATACCTTTAATAATGCCAACCATGATTTGGCTATGTAGAGTGGCTACCCAACGAGCCCAGGTCAAAAAGTACCTTTATTTTTTGTCACATTTATGATTTATGATGCACTCAATAACCAAATTTGCGATTCTAAATGACACTGTAGAAAAATCAATAAAATTAAAGTGCAAATAAGAATGTGGTCTAAGACTGTGTGTCTTGACATATTTTTCAATTCATTAATTGATTTATTGTTGAGGTTTGATTTGATTAGATGTAGCTGTGTCACTATTGCTAAACTGGGATTAAAACAACTGTCTATTTAAGCCTCAATAGGGAGGCATTAATGATCTATTATTAACCATTTTCATACCATGTTTTATTCACAAACAGTTGTGGATTCACTTACAGCTATGCAATTTCAGTTGTGAGCAGACACAATTCTGTTCTACCACATCATGTCATCGCAGACACACTGGTGAACATCTATTGTGACGCATCGAGGGGCTACTTTTTTCCAAACATGTTGGAAAGACTTAGACAGGTGTTGTTGTAAACAGATACTGAGTGAGGAAAGGATGGCCCTGAGGGGGTTAAAGTGGTGTAAACTGGAAAGAGAAAAATCTGGCTGACAAATTGTGATGGAACTGTGTTGAATCGTGTGTGTCCCCTGAGTCCTGAGAGTGTCATCATGCCCACCACTGTCAATTTGCACTGCATACTAAAAAAACTAGACCAGAATACTGAAAAATAACAAATCAGTTTGATGTGGATAAGAGCACAGACTGAGGTGTGTTTGTAAGAAGCCTTCATTATACAAGCTGTTGTGGATGAGACATGCAAGTAAGGCTGTTATGGATATTAACATCTACACTCCACACTTATAATACACCTTGTCAAAATATCAAACAGGTACCGGTGAGGAAAAATCCCCAATGTGCCTGAGGAAAATGCCATCTCACCATGCAGCCGCATGATGATAGAGCCCATTATGAGCTCACAGCATTGTGTAATTCAGTCCAGCTCCTGAGCAGTGTTATGATCTACTCCTCCCTCTCCTCTCTCTACCCTGATTTTATTGTCAAGTTAAAAAGGGAGTTGTTTTTTTTTAAAGGAAGTATTGTGCTCAATAGCAGCTTGACTGTGGAATTACATGTTTGGGTCAACTTTGTAAGCAGAAGGTCACACAATTGTACAGTATATAATGCTCGTGGTTTTGGTCTATTTTGTTTTTTTTGTCTGGTAAAAATAACACTTTTCAGGCATAGATGGGGACTATTTCAATGTGTCTCAGTATGAAAAGACAAAGACAAATAAACTATTTGAAAAGAACTACAGGACTGCACATAGGTTTTCCATTACTCGTCACTTTTTTTCTTTGCAGTAAACTTGGCGTGATACATTATAGAGCTTATAAAACTGTATGTGCAAGACAGTTTTAGATCAGCTCACACTACATATTTAATGTCCCTGTATCAAGCCTGAACTCAAGATGATATAGAGCACTGCCAGCTGTGGGTCACCTCAGCTAGAGAGCAATGCTTAACAAGATAAGTGTCCTGCGGTTAGCAGGCTAACCACCAAGCTACCAACGATAGCATTTATGTTTCTGGTAGGGCTGTTAACGCAAATTTGTTTTAAGGCCACAGATTTCTTTCACGCATTAACAACAAATGTTTGATTGTAGTGGGCTCAGTATTAAAGCTAGAGTGAAGCTTGTCGAGAGGGAGGCTAAATAACATTTCAAACTTTTTGGTGAGGAAAAACTGGCATGGCCATTTTCAAATGGGTCCCTTGACTTCTCACCTCAAGTTATGTGATTGAAAATGGGTTCTATGAGTACCCACGAGTCTCCACATTACAGACATGCCCACTTTATGATAATCACATGCAGTTTTGGGGCAAGTCACAGTCAAACCAGCACACTGACACACTGACAGCTGTTGTTGCCTGTTGGGCTTGAGTTTGCAATGTTAAGATTTGAGCATTTTTTCTTATGTTAAATGCAGATTTCTGGACAGTATTTTTCATTTCTATGTGTTGTTAATTGATTTACAATAATATGCATATACATACATTTGCATAAAGCAAGCATATTTGCCCACTCCCATGTTGATAAGAGTATTAAATACTTCAAATATCCCTTTAAGGTGCATTTTGAACAGATACATTTGCAATTAATCGCGATTAAATAATGAATTGACAGCCCTAGTTTCTGGTAATGATGAAATAAAAAGGAACCTCTCATTTTGCTTTTACATATTTGTAAATGCTTATACTGTACATGTATGTTTAAACAGTTTGTCGTCTTTTTGACCAAGTTTTCTTCCCGCCAGTTACCTTGTCTCGAGGGAGGCAATCTTTGTTCCCACTTCAACTTATCGCTCATGTCTTTCTGTCTTCCAGTTGCCCTGTTCCCAGTGGAGGATAATGGAACGGCTGTGGTTCTCTTTGCTGTTGCTGGCAGCAGCATGCAGGGGACAGCCGTGTCCAAAACGTTGTATGTGCCAGAGCCTTTCTCCATCGCTCGCTATCCTCTGCTCCAAGACAGGATTGCTATTTGTTCCTGCCGCCATTGACCGGCGCACCGTGGAGCTACGGCTCCAAGAGAACTTCATCACAGGTAACGTACCTGCCAGTCTGTCCTGTATTCCATTTCATCATTAATCAAGGCAGCTTATTAAGACAATTTTGCTGTTCATCCTCATCAACCATCGTCGTAAGTGATTTCCTCAAGGGGGAGCTTGTTGCATTCTATAATATTGAGCAGCCGGCTATTGACACTTTAAATATACTGCTGAAATTCAAAGGGCACAGTGGATGCAGTGAGTAGAGTGTGTCACATGTGAATGATAGCACTGAAAACAAATGTTGGCTCAAGTCACAATTCGTTTTTGTTGAACAAAACAATACGTAATATTTCTCAGGAGTCTGGGTATTTCTTTTAAACTTTCATACTTTGAAACTTTTTTGTTTTGTCATTTAGTCTAGCAAATCTCATTCATGATTCATCTCCTTATATCAAAGAGCTATCTCACATACTTTGAAACGTACTTATTTTTAAGAACTGATGTGTTGCTTTATCCTTTTATTTTAATCTGGATTTCTTTTAGCTCTCACCAAGGCAGCTACCTAATCTTCCCAGGCTCGATTTAAAATAAATTATATTCTATAGTTCGCCAAAACAAAAGACACACAAGCTAAACAAAGACGGCTTTCACAGGGTCCAGAGAGATAATTTGATGCGCCATTAACAATATCACACTGCCGTAGTTATTTAAGTCACATTGTTCATGTCCAAATCAATGTCAGTTCAGTACTGCCCTGTGCAAAACTCATTCTTCCAACCCATTTCAGGCAAACATTTGTGCTTAAAAATATCTGGCCAATTAGGACTCTGTTGATGGAGCATCTCTTTGTGTTTATTCTGCTCACTTCCAGCTGTCCGAAGAAAGGACTTTGCCAACATGACCAGCCTGCTACATCTGACCCTGTCCAGAAACACCATCAGTCAGATTCTCCCTTCAGCCTTCAGTGACCTGCGGCGACTGAGAGCCCTCCACTTAGACTCTAATAGATTAACTGTGATCAAGGTGAGACTGAAGGATGGATTAATGATGGGAAATGGGAATGAATAGTCAGATGGATCATTGAACTGATAAACGGACTTAGAGGCCTTTAAGTTTGGATGGGCAATCTTGGAACCCTTCGGCTATCGGTCTGATGACGGAAAAGCCTCTGGGGGCAAGGGGCTATATTTCTGGGGTTCCGGTGTAGCCAAGACTTTCTTTTTTCCACGCGCTGCTCATTGTTTCAAATTGTCCAATTAGCAACATGAGATGCGAGACTGGAGTTGGAGTTGAGAGACAACGTGTACGACCGGATAGTTTCAAAAGTAGCCAGTTTACAAGTTCATTTTAAACCAATAATAAGCCAAATCATCGTCAGACGATAGCCGGTTGGTTTCCAGATTGCATTTCGGCCAATGCGTTCCGCCTCTTTTGCTCTCCACACCAACGCCTATTCAACCAACGCCTGCTTCAATGTGATTGGTCAATACTACTCGGGCTACAAACGAAAACCAGAACGCTTTCGATGCCAAAATCTGGTCCCGTTGCCTACAGATTCAACATGTGAATGCAGAATCTTTTTATAGAGATTATTGGATGGGTGGTTACTGGATACACATAATTGAACAATAGAGCTACAATTACAGAAAGATACATATAACATGTCTGTAGATAGATACAGTATCTTTATCATGCTATTACTGCGATGCTTCTCACAGCATGTTTTGCTTTTTCATCAACCAGGATGAACATTTCAAAGGTTTGACCAACCTTCGTCACCTGATCCTTGCCAACAACCAGCTCCACTCTATATCTCCCCATGCCTTTGATGACTTCCTGTCCACATTGGAGGATCTCGACCTCAGCTACAACAACCTAGCCCAGGCGCCCTGGGACACGATTGGGCGCCTAACCAACGTCAATACCCTTAATATGGATCATAACCTCATAGAACATGTTCCCCAAGGGGTATTCACCAACCTACACAAGCTGGCCAGGTAAATGGTTAGATGAGCGGATGATGAACAGATAATGTAATGCATATCAACTGAGTAAATTATTGTTGATCTAATAATAATAATATATGTATCTCTCTCTCTTCATCCCTCTCTTCTTGTATCCATCCCTCATCTTCTCCCCACCCCGTCCTTTCACAGGCTAGACATGACGTCCAACAAGCTGAAGAAAATTCCCCCAGACCCATTGTTCCTGAGAATCCCAGTTTATGCCAAGTCCAAAGGTTCCCCCCTCACCTCCCTGGTGTTGAGTTTTGGTGGCAACCCCCTTCACTGTAACTGTGAACTTCTGTGGTTGAGAAGATTGACAAGAGAAGACGACCTTGAGACATGCGCCTCTCCCGCTGACCTCAGTGCCAAGTACTTCTGGACAATCCCTGAAGAGGTGACATTTTGAGCTTCACTTGCAGGAAACTAATATTAAAGATGTCTCACAACCTTGAAACCAAGACAGACCTTTAATAATTGAAATGATAATATAAATAATGACCATATTCTTTATTTTGCCCTTTAGGAGTTTATTTGTGATCCACCAGTTCTGACCCGTAAGTCGCCACATACAGTGGCTATGGAAGGCCAGCCTGCCAGCCTGAAGTGCAAGGCGAATGGCGACCCAGAGCCTGAAGTCCACTGGATCAGCCCTGAGGGGCGACTTATATCGAATAGCTCCAGGTACTAAGACTATTTCTATACACTTCTACTGTATTGTCTTGTTTAATTACTTTTCTCCATAGGCCTATAGATTGTACATTTTCTCAAAATCAAAGGCAAGGTGTTAATTTAGGGCATGATGTGACTTGTCCTCTGAGAGCACCGCTCCATATTCAATGATGTCAGAAACCTGGCAACCCAGTTGGCAGGTGCAGGAGAGGGTCTGTTTAAATATCCCTCCCTGTACTGCTCCAGCTCAGTGCTATGTGCCAATGTGCAATCGAGTCAGAAAGTCAGACAGTGTGTCTCACATAATTTTTGTCTTGGCTGTAGTAGTAGGGCGTAGGCACATGACTCGTGTGGGCCAACTCTGACTCAGGATTAGAAGGCAGTTGTTGAGGTCACACCTTTCTCACATTTCCATCTGGTAAACTAGTTGGCATAATGTGTCAAATATGTGGGTTTGGAGTTATGGTTTTGCATATACAACATGAGTTATAAAATGTTACAATGTTGAAGTATATCACAGCCCTTAAATTCCTTTCATACTTTTTGATTTTGCATTTATGTAGGCATCTTTAGATTTTTTGATCAGAAAAGCTAGTTTATGGATATGAAGCATTGTTGGATTTTTGGCAAATACCATTTGGGTTAATGCTTATACTTTTGGGGATGAAGCCCACAAGCAGTCAGCAACATAGCCCCTCAGCCTGGCAGTCATTGCCTTGATTCTGGATAGAGTCTGACTGGATGCTGGTGATGGAATTTGGCAGCAGCATTAGGTGCTTGAGGCAGCAAAGTACAGGTGCAACTAAATGGGCTGATGAGAAGAACAACAATTAGCAATTGGCTCCTGTGTGGGTGATAGAGAAGGAGGGCTTACGTGACTGGGAGGTGTGGACCAGAAGGGAGTTGCCTCTTAAATTGAAATTGTCAGAATAATGGGGGATCATTTTGCAACCGCTCAATGTGTCTTGCTCCTTTCTACATTAAAATGAATGGGGCGCAAAATGGCCTGGCCCATTTAAAGTTCTGACTATAGGAATGACACAATACCAGAAATGTAAAATTCCACGATTCTCCATACCAATTTGATACCACACTAAAAAATAAAAGTCAAACAATAAATCCCATGTACTTAAACATCCACTCCCTTATTACCGTTTGCATACGTTTTTTTTTTGTTTGTTTTTTGTTAAACAGGTCATAATTCCCTGTCTATTATCTATTTTAAATTGCTGTGAAAACATCTCCTTCAAACAACTGTATTTATTCAAGTTTCTCGCCAAAAACTATATTTTGTAAGATCACATTTGAACACATCATGTTTGAAGGTTTGTGGTTGCCTTCATCCCTCATGACATCCCTATCTGACTATGCCAATAGCCTGACATTTTTAGAGTATATGTTTGTTACTTTGTCGTAACATTTACATTTCAGTTAATGTATTGAATTAAATCACTTAACGATGCATCTCAATTTGTTACAGGACTTTGGTTTTCCCTAATGGAAGCCTGGAGATCAATGTAACATCCCTGAAGGATTCAGGTAACTTCACCTGCATTGCCTCCAACGCAGCAGGTGAATCCACAGGAAGGGTGGAGCTAGTCGTCACGGCGATGCCCCATCTGGCGAACAGCACAAGCCGCAGTCGAGACCCGTCCTCTGAACCTGCCCCCTCTGACATCCTGACGTCCTCCAAGGTTGCGCTGCCCAACAACGAGACAAGAGGGGCAGACCGGAGGGTCTCGTTGGTGGAACTGACAGGGAACTCTGCCCTCATTAGATGGAGCAGTCAGACTTCATCAACTGGAGTCAGGATGTTCCAGGTCCAGTACAACAGCTCTGGGGATGACACACTGGTTTACAGGTCGGTTTATCTACATTACCAATTTATTGTCTATCTGTCTGTGTGTTTTCATTTTCTGTCTAAAGTACAGTATAGATGTTGACTTCCATGAATTCTATAAGGGCTATTTGTAAAAGACATTTCCGTGCCTCAAAGTGTTTGTCAGTGTGAGTGTGTGTGTGTGTGTGGGAATGAAGTTGTGTGTAAGTTAATCAAGAGGCATCAGCCGCTGCTCTGAGGATGGGAGCAGATGATAGATGATATGAATGGAGATTAGCCAGTCATCCAGTCGTAAAAGTCTAATCAACTGAGATGATAAAGACCTCTGTAGTGGAACAGAGCCATCGCCGGGTTCGCTGGGCCTGGGCCAAATGTGATTGTGGCTGTTTTAATGCTTGTCTGTCAGTTTGCCTCGGTACTGCGTTGATGTGCTGATCTGGTTGCCGCATTGTTAAATTGCTGGTTTTTCCATTATGGCTCCATAATATTTGTTTCCTAATTTGTTGGACTTGACAAGGACACTTGTTGACTCATTACTTTGTCAGATTGGCACCTCTTGATGCTACATTTGGTAAAATCTAAAAGTTTCAATGTAGAAGGAAGTAATAATGTCATAGATCCCTAAAACAAACAGGTACCTTCTCTGCTTTGTGTGCAGAACATGCTACTGTACACACAGCATGCTGTCACCCCAAGTATAAATATAATAGTAATGAACACCGATAGAATTCCAATGGATTGAAAGAGCAGTTCAAGGTATTATGGCAATTCTTCTTGACAGTGGTGTGATTGCAGCCATATAATAATATTAATGTTATCAGTGAGATGAGCCTTATTTAATGCACATCATTTGAATAGGTAGAAAGGTCAATGTGTGGCAAATCATATTAATCATAGAACTAACTAGAAGTAAGGGCATGTCTGACTATTGTGGACCTGTGCATGAGAGTCAAAGAATTTAAATGAATGGTCCAATTGGTGTTTTTGACAAGTCAGCTTTCTTGTGTCATGATGTTCAACACTGAAACAACAGTAGCAAAATATTTTATGGCAGACAGTCATTTAAAAAAAAAAAAAAAAAAAAAAAACACGGGCTGTATCCGAAATCGCATATTATGCACTACATACTCAATATGAGTATTGTTCAACATACTTTTGTCTGAATAAACAGTAGTATGTATCTTTTCGGACACACTGAACTGTAATTACCACGTCACTCCCAGAGAGCCTCCTTGCCGGTTCGAGACACGTAACCATGGTAACCCGAACCAACCTCATGAGACCAAATGATGTTTTGTGAGAATCCTAAAGTCTGAACTAATTTATATTATGCCTATAGCAAAGTCAAATCTTATACTTACACTAAAGTCTTATACTCCGGGGTGAAATATTGATTCAATGATCAACGATCCAATATCATCGATGCAAATTGAAAATATCGCTAAATATCATCATTAAGATGCGCCTTTATTTTGAAATTCCCACTTTATATTTATTGTTTTTATTAAAAATAATAGATTGTTTTTTAATTAAATATCCGGTAGAGCTCAGCAATTAAATCATATTTTATTTGCTTTTTGTGAGTTCATATAAACGTAACTGATTGTGTTTAATGGGTATATGATATCGTCTCATATTGATCGCAGGCCCCTGAATTGAAGTGAATCAAAATCGTATTGTGGCAGACTTTGTGATATCAGCTATTATTGTATCACTGTCCAAAGAATCAATATATCATATAATGATGAAACATGTGATTTACATCCCTACTTAAACTCACACTTAAATTGAAGCATTATAGATGTTACAGAGTACCATAAACGTTGGTGTTACTACCGCATTGCATTGTGGGATATTTATGCCGGTGTGGTGTCCACCGTTTGCATACTGTAATATTTCATCGGAAAAAGTATGCAATTCATGTACTATTGGTTTCATACTAAGGTTTTGGACATACTCACAAACTGCTTTAGTGTACTAAATAGCATGTTAGTATGGATTTTCAGATGCAAGCATGACTTAACTACCACAGAACACATGTGTGTGTTCCAGTTAAGGTCTTTTCTAAATCTTGGTGGTCATTGAGAATCTTCCACATTCCCTCTGTGCAAAAACCCAAAGCACTGGCAACATAATTGCCAAATCTCTCGGAAAAGCCTGGTAAAGCCCTGTTTATTTTCAGTTCTGAAGAGTTTTCATATGTTGTGGAGTTGTCATGGCAACAGGTTAGGAAAGTCTCCCAGATCTCGTTATGAGTGACAGGTGGCTTTAATACTATCACATACGAGCGCCGCTGACTATTAATTTATTTCATTTTTCAGAGGTGCAAATGAAATGGCCAAATATATCATTCTGTCTTCCGTGATTACAGAAGTAAATCAAAAATGTCTAAACTGCCCTGCAGAATTATCGGATAATCAATTCAGCTCTGCTTGGCCTTTTTACTCTTGATCAACAGCTGAAATCGTCTCTCGGGGGAAAAATAACTCTTGAAAAAAGAACCTGTGATAGAATATGTCAAATCCATCCGCGTTGACAGGGAATCACACAGCACCTGTTAATTTGTGAAAAGTCGACACTTGTGTGATGAGGAAATGGGGGTCTCTACTGAAAAGTGATTATGATGTTATTTCGAAGCTAGAGGACACTTGTTCATTCAGACAGTTCAGTTAACTGTGGGAGACAAACAGCTTCTTACAATTCTAAGCATGGCAACCAATCTCCTGCATAACAACCTCCCATCTGCACCTGCCCGTTCAAGGTAGGAGGCAGTTCTTTTCTGTACCTATAGCCAAGTGACACAGTTGATCAGATATATGGTCGGCATTTTTTTCTGCAATAGCCATTCAGTGTATTTATATTCAATAATGATCTCTATATATAGTAGTTTTTATTGCCAGTGGCGGAATCTGCCATTCCTGTGCCTGATTCAGATTGCCTTCTGAAGGAAAGAGGGATTTGCAGGAAAATGATGCATGCATGTATTCAGCATAATTTGATCTAATTGATATCACTGTTTACGGATTGCTCTCTTTACAATGTGAAAGAGCTGTATCAAGTCACTGCTAATGCAAACAGTAATTCCTACTACTGCTGCTTCGCATTCATAGTGTCCAAATGGTGAAACCATAGAAATAGAATAGGAGTTGAAAGGACATTCCCATTTAAATCAGCGTAGCAAGATGGCCAGAGCGGCGGACACTTTTATGTGTACCGTTGCCATTGCAAACGTTGTAGCTGGCTAACTTCCGTATAAAACTAAATCGAATTACGGCAAGTTGCGGACTCACTGAGGTGAGGGTTTGCATTAGCGACTCACAAGCAGTGGGGTAGTAACGTTACGAAACATTGAGAGCCAGAGTAAATGAGTAAAATTTGACGACTTAATGCTTCATCCACACACACTTGTCCCAGTGTAGGAAAGCACAATGCTATTGCCAGATGAGTGTACACTTTGTGTTCGGCTCATTTTCTGTAACCAGTGTAGAATTACAGCAGGGTCGAAATAGCTAGTGGGCAGGAATGCCATTGTTCCAACAGCCCATTATTCCGAAACACCAATAGTCCTAAAAAATGTCCTGACAACCCACTATCCCGAACAGAAGCACATGGCTAAATATTATGCAAAATTACATCATCGGTGACGTCCCAGTACTTATATTTGTTTCCTACCCGCCATACTCTGCCTCTGGTTGGCTTACCCTGCCATTTTACCCTAAACCTGATTAATCTCACTCCTCATGCCTAACGTTAAACGTAACCAACCAATCCGACCAACGAAGGCATTCGAGGCATTCGAGGCAACGAGACGGACTGTAGTCACCATCACAACTAACAACAATCGCCATTTCTTTTGTACAACTCCTATTACTCTTATTTTGTTTCAGTGGGTCGGCTTTGGCTCAGTGGTAGAGCGGGTTGTCCACCAATCGGAAGGTTGACGGTTCGATCACATATTGAAGTATCCTTGGGCAGGATACTGAACCCCAAATTGCTCCCGAGGGCTGTGCCATTGGTGTGTGAATGAGTATTTAGATTAGATCCTGATGGGCACCTTGCATGGCAGCCTCTGCCATGTACTGTGTGTGTGAATGGGTGAATTTTGACATGTAGTTTAAAGATCTTTGAGTGGTCGGAAGACTAGAAAGGCGCTATAGAAATGCAAGTCCATTTACCATAACACAACATGGCTTTTATTGTGAAGAACCACAGGAAACATAATGTGTTTGTCACTGCAGTTTGCGCTAACCGCAACTGTTCATCAAAAAATGCTTCTTCAAAACAAGAAAATGGTCATTACAGCATTTTTTTTGGCAGCAGATCATCATTTAATTTTGCAATGAGATAATGGAACAAGAAAAAGCAAAAATGTTGAGTTTTTAGATGAAGAGCTGCAAGAGACAGACACCTCCTGCAAGGTAACCAACTTCACTGTGTCCTGCTGCTGTGTGGAAAACATATTGTACCATGTGAAGCATGAAATCAGATCGTGGTTTACAATCATTTATGACTTTGTATCTTATTAAAACAATGTGAGTTTGTTTGGTTACGCTGTAGACAAATACACCAGTAGCGCTGCTCTTGTATTTAATTTCATTGCTTAAGGAATATTTGCTGTAGTAATAAACCACACTTGCTGCTGTCACGGTAACCACAGCAGCAATAAGTGTCGCCATATCAACCAGCACTGAAATCTTAAGGATTACAGCTTCAGGGCAGGATAACCTAGCCATTGTCAAATGAAAGAGGAGATGACATCAGACATAAATGTGGGATACATGGATGCTTGAGCTACACTGCAGCTTAATGTTAATCTTAAATACCTTGCCTATGTCGCTGTCTGATCCATCATGCTACCCGATCCACATTTGTCCATGTTGCAGTTTAAAAATGTGTCATCTAATCTTACTTCATCACATAAGATCCTGGCTGAAACATGATACCATAGATGGAGTCATATGGCATCGTGAGATTAACATCCATTAGAAGGCATCATCATTGCACCAACTCTGGACTGAGTAAAAGGAAAAAAAACAGCCCTGAGTGTGTATGTGTGTACAGTTCCTCTCTTCTGTCTTTCTTTGGTCAATATCCATTAGGAGGGGTGAGGCACAATGCCGTGAAGAGAGGAGAGGTGGAACGGGGTGAGGAGGGCGGGGGAGGGGGGGGCAAAGTGCTGAGCAGCAGAGAAGGCAGGAAATGGGGAAAGAGAAAACAACATATTGGTGCTGCAAGGAGAGGCCATTTGAGCTTAACACATATATTTAGCTTCACATGCTGGTTATCTCTGTCTTTAAAACTGATCAATGTCACACTCGTTAAAGCTTCATCAATACTGATTAGAATTGATTAAAAGAAAAATCAAAGTGCGTTGCTTCTTCGTAATCGGAAAGTGGAAAGATTGCTTTGTGACACAAGCAGTGAAGATAGCTTATGGTAGACAATATTTATGTTTGTTATTTTTTACCTGTATTTATTTGTCTCTGTCAGATGGTATTTTAATCAGATCATAAATAATTTAAATTAATTCTCTGGTGTTTCAGGCACATAGAATGATAGCACAATGTACTGCATAATACAATTCTTGAATTTCTTCCCCCCTACTGAGTAAATTACTCCAGACAGAGCCTCCACATCACAGCTTCTTGTGATCTATACACTGCCCTCGGTGTCTTTTTTTATTTCACTTTTTATTTAAGCAAGCAGCTAAATTTGGAACCATTTCCACTTTATAAAGACCACCAATAGTCTAGATTTCCTGAGGAGCTCAGAGCATAAATAGGGCTCTCTGACGCAGTCTCAAAACCCCCCGACTACTTACGATCAATGCCATTATAACACAGAGTGTGTGTGCGTGTGTATGTACTCGGTAACCCTGTGTCTGAGACATGCTCTTCAAAAACCACTGACTAATATGATCAATGTCTATTCAAGTGTGTGTTTATGTGTGTGCACACTGGACCAGATGGCAGCTGTGTTCTAGCCAAAAACCTAATGTCAGTTTTAGTGCCATCGATGGCAACAGACCTCTGCAGGAGGCTTCTCTAAGAGTCTCTAGTGGCGATGTCTCTGTGCATGTGTGTGTGTGTGTGTGTGTGTCTGTGTCATTTAAAGTGAGACTGCGTACGCTCACAGTGACCCTCATGTCTCTTCTGCACCTCAAACAAAACTACAAGGTACACAATATTTGTTTTATGTAAAAATGAAGAAAGTAACATTACAAAAGTTAAATCTAAAGATTCAATTCCAGCATCTACAGACACAACACAAGCGTCTTGAGATAACTTCTGTTGTGATTTGACATTATACAAAAATAAATTAAATTGAATTGAACAACTGCCATTTCTTTTAAATGATTTCCTTTTTGATTTTCTCCTAAACAATACTTGTGTTTTATTACTTTTATTAATTTACAAATGCTAATGTGTTTATTTTCTAAATCATTTTTGGACATTTTATGCCATTATTAAATAGTGATAGTGTATAGATGACAGGAAACGAGGCAGAGAGAGACCCAACAAAGGTCCCAGGCTGGATTCAAACCAGGGACATTGCAGTTGATGGTTGGCGTCTTAACCCCTCTTAGCTTTTGCAAAAAATATCTGCTGGTAGCAAGTAGAGCAAACTTTAAGTATTTCATGATTGTGTTTAGGCATTTGGTTTAGGTTGGGGAAAGATTGGGCTTTGGTTAAATCATAGACTGTATATAAGAAGCTGACGTAGTCACCGTGACATGACCCATCGGTTTGTGGACTGCTGTTTCAAAGCCTCAAGTTCGTCATTTTGGCCGATGCCATATTGTTCTTTTGCAAACAGAAGGGACACCAAAGGTTGGACCTTAGTACAACCAAACTCTATGCAACATATTTTTAGGGAGCCAAAATTCTACTATTAACTTTCATGAACTGAAAACACACTGTGAAAGGGTTAAAGTTGTAGACGAAAACACGGACAACTCCCAGAACGGACAACGCCGTGGTAGTGATCTGTCAATCACAAGGTAGCCACGCTCTAAAGCATACCCTGCTTTATGGTAATAGTGCCCTAAACAATTTAATTTTGACACATCATTTTACTACCCAGATGAATGAGATAAATCTACACCTAGTTTCTTCTCAACTTGATGCCTCCTCGTTAAGCTTCCTGTATTTCTTTTCATTTACGTCACATTTCCTGCCTTGATTTTCTTTCCCTGTCTGTTATATTTTATTTTTCTCCGGCTAATCTCCCATTGCATTTTTCCTGTACTGTGTGTGATTATTGGTGGCCTTTAAAGATGTCTGTAATTCAATGTATGTGTTCCATAGTGAATGGGCCTTTTAAAGAGAGGCGGGGCCTGTGCTTTTAATCCGACTGTGTCAACAGCTTTATAGAAGGAACATAATAATTATCTGATTGCAATGGATTTTTTCCTCCTTTTTTATTTGCCCTTAAGGCTACAGCACGTAATGGTGATTGTGTAAAGGAGAGTTGCCAAACTGGGAGTTTCTAGGTTGTTGTTTAACCTGGTGTCATTTGTGTGTGTATGCATGTTGATTCATGCTGCTGGTAGAGCTTTTGTGACAAGCGACAATTGTGTATTAAACATACTGAGCTATGATCAGTCAAAGGTCAAGAAGGATCAATAGCCTTGATTCAACCGCAGGCCTCGCCGGGGATAGCACATTATCTAAACAAACAAGCCTGGCATTAGCTCGGCTTTGTAGCTGAGCAGCCCGATCCAGAGCTACATTAGCCTAAAACTAGACTTTTCATTTCAATATGATTTATAAGTTCCTGTCAGAAGGATCCAAGCTTGATGTATCGGTCGGTGTTCACATTTGGCCATTACGTGGTCTGCATTACATTTCCCCTCTGCGCCTGTAACACTCATTCTGTCACTGTTGGGAAAATGACAGCTGCATCTCCTACTGAGAGTGAATCCTGTCATGTGTTGTACATATTTCACGAAACGGAATGAAATGAGCACACGCAAATGGAGTCAATCTCCATCACCGGTCTTGCCATTGCTGTGAGTGACACCTGTAACCATGGCGATGCTTGTTATAGACCAAAGATTATTTCTTTTACTCTCAGGACCACTCAACCAACCAGCGGTTTATTTGATGTAATTATCACCTTTAAGCTGCAGCACGCCTCTTTTCCCTGTCTCAGTGAAATACTGACACCCCTACAGGCAAAAAAAAAAGAGAGAAAAAGAAAAACATGTACTTTTATGACATTGCCATCTTCTAGGTGTCAAATGCAAGTATGCATGTATTACATATTGATCAGCCAAACCTGTAGGTCTGTATATATCTTGCTTTGAAAGCAACCACCTTTAGCTGCAGTGCAAATGCAGCGTGACTGTAGCATGTGATTTCTAAGGGCTAGTGAATGTACTTGTGACTCGGCGTATGCAGAAACACATTGACCACCTAATGGATGTGGTCCTGCTCAACATATTGCAATGTGAGCGGAATCTGACTTGGCAGTGTTGAGATCTGCTAATCAGAGCATCCTGTTTGAGGATTCAAATTGAAGTGGAAACTTCAACTGTAGCATGCATTGCTGCATTTATACCAGTTACGGTATTTAGAGTAGACTTTGTCAACAATATGTATCATAAGCAGAGCCAGCTGGATCAACCTTGTTTTTACTGGTAGTGCTGTTAACACCATTAGCTACGAGCCACCGGCTCAGCCATAGCCATGTTGAGAGTTGTGTGGAAGCAATTGATATGCTCTGAATTTCGAATTTAGCACCTTTGATAAAATAATTAGACTGTGAGTCTATTAAAAAATGTAATCGTAATTAATCACATGATTGTCCATAGTCAATCGCGACTAATCGGAAATTAATCATACATTTTAATCTGTTCAAAATATACCGTAAAGGGAGAATTGTCAAGTATTTAATACTCTTATCAACATGGGAAAATATGTTTGTTTAATGTAAATATATATATATATATATATATATATATATATATATGTATAATATTGGAAATTAATTAACAACACAAAACAATGACAAATAATGTCAAGAAATCCTCACAGGTATTGCATTTAGCATAATAAATATGCTCAAATCATAACATGGCAAACTCAAGCCCAACAGGCAACAACAGCTTTGACAGTTTTTCCAATGTAGCTTAAGTTGGGAGCGTTATTTAGCCTCCTTCACGACAAGCTAGTATGACATGGTTGGTAGCAATGGATTCTTTAGTTTTTCTAGTTTGATATGATGCCAGTAACTTCAAACTGAGCCTAAAAATGCAAGTTGCCTTAATGCGTTAAAGAAATTAGTGGCATTAAAACAAATTTGCGTTATTATCACGTTAACTTTGACAGCCCTACTTTTTTCATTTTTTTGCAGTGTTGTGTCAGCCTTCAGACATACTGTATGTTCCCACTCCATAAAGCACACACTTTAATTCTGGTATTGGAGCGTGACAGGGTTTTAAAGGTACATTCACGGTGCATTAATCTTCTGCCATCAATGCAAAGCACCATAACACGTGCATGAGCACACGCTCACACACACACACTGTAAATAGATATCTCTTCAAAACCTAGTTTTAACCTCACGTCGTCGATTCTTCTCTAAAATTCACACCACATCGTCTGTCTGGATCACGTATGAGTGAATACGTTGTCAGGTGTATGCGGGATAAGGTGTTTGAGTGTGTGCGTCTGTGTTTCTGTGTCCAGGTTGATCTAAAGAATTTTATTCGTCTCACATTTTCCTCACCTAGCAAGGGCAGACAGAGGTCAACGTGGCCCTTTTCAATCACACAGAAACACATTAACACCCACAAACACACACGCAGACTGCAGACCACTGCCTGTGACCTAACTCTCTCTCTCTCTCTGGTCTCTCTACCTTTTCTGCATTGTCCGTAGTTTGTGGTTCTTAATGGACTCACAGACACATAGAATCTGCTCAGCCCAGCAGAGTCAGGAAATAGGGACTAGATAAATAGCTGCTCTCGTGCCTGTTTAGCAGTTCTTTACTTTCAGAGATGCTGTGCACATTTGGTGACATTAGCAAATGCTTATCTTGCATCCTATCCTTGCATGGATGATAACAAGCTTTGAGGCTGACGTCTTATTATTTGTCAGACTCAATCATCAGACCCGATGCAGCTCTGATTGAACAGGGCTATTTTCCTCCCACAGCCAGGGAGAAAGGGTTAAAGGATAAGTATTGTCTATTCTTTAATCCTCTAGATTACCTTCAGTTCTCTTCTGAATGAATATAGCAGACGTTACACTAAAAGTATAAGATGCTGAAACCTATCAGAGTGACTGGTGTGATATTAATAGTAAATTGTCAAGCATCATTAAATTGAAATATGAATGAAGTGATGTCGTTGCACAAGTAGTTTTTATATAAGTATGTATATGCGGGTTGGATAGGGGCTAAAGGGTGTTGGGGGGGCAATAGCATGGGAGCAGGTGATGGGAGCATCTGGGGCAAAGATGGGTTGGCCTGCATGTGGGTGTGTTGAGCAGGATGGGGAACAGAATGAGGGTATGCGTGTGTGTGTGTGTGTGTTTGTGTGTGTGAGAGCAGGTGGGTCAATGCAGCTTACATATATATTTTTTTTGACATGTACAGTATATGAAGCAGAAACAAGCTTGTTCATGTGTGATGCGCATCTGCCCATTTTTGAGCATGTTTAATATGCATATGTAGGTTCAGGCTCAGGTTACGTTATTTGGTAGGTCATAGGTAGATTTGGTTTGCAGTAAAAAGACTAGTTATCATGACAGATAACAGATAATAGACAAACATGATAACAACACTGAAGGCTCCACTGATCACTAAAACCACTAAAATACAATGAATAAATATGAATAAATAAATAAGCAAGCGTTGCTTCTATAGCATCTGTACAGTGTTGCTACGACTTGTTCATCTGAGTGATGGCTGCTGGAGCAAAGCTATTTCGATACCTCTTAGTGAAGGTTACAGTTCATAGCCCCACATAAAACCTGTGGTTTTGTTTAAAAAAAAAACAACAAACCAACCAACTACATCAATAAATAAATAAAACGTGCTTAGACCGAGAAATCCATTTGGCCAATTCTCTCATGTCAATCTTGATTTCTTCTTCTTTCTTATGTATATTTCATAACTTCACAAATCAGTAGACCTGATTTCAAGTAGTAACACAGTTCCCCATGCAATTCATTGAGAGTTCCAAGGAAATCCGTGATGTTAGAGAGGAGAACGTAATGTTTCAAGAGGGCTGGGCGATATGGCCAAAACCTTCCATCCCGATATAGGTCATTTCATATCTGGATAACGATATATCACGATATAGCATGTCTTCTGGTAGTTCAATAAATAGCCTATATGAAATAACCTCATGATAAACTTATTTTTTACATTTTTGTATACTCCTGTGGGAATTAAATACTTGACAAATGAAAAGTTATTTTCAAAGAACTTTTCTGAGAAATTTGAGTTAGTGTGTGCTTGTTATTGTCAGTTTGGACAACGTAATTGCGTATCACGATATCTCGAAATATGATTTCATCATCATCATTCCATTGAAAGACGATCAATTATCATATTGACTTATCGCCCAACCCTATTTTAAATATTTATTAAATATGTTAGAATTTCCTTCGATGCTCACAACTCTGGGCAAGTTTTTAGCTGTTCAACAAGGCTGCTGTTAAAAGGCTTCAAACGTTTTCTGGTTGCACGATAGACAGAACGTTCTCTTATCATTCTCTTATCATCTTATCCCTATCATTGCAGAAATGTCAAGATGTTCCCTCTGTGTTACTTATGATTCAATTAGACTTATTTTTAGTTTCAATGCTGGTTACCTGGCAACATTTTAGACTCATTTGTTCAGTTCAAAAAAGTGTTTTTTTGCATTGGTGTGTGTGGATGAATGTCTACATGTGTGCAAGTGAGAAAAAAACAGAAAGATAGAGAGGCTTTACTGGACAAAATTGCACTCTAAAGACTTTACTTTAACTTTAAACTTGCACTTAGACAGTTCAGCAAGTACCCCACCCTACTAATATTGGCCCAGTTTTTAACTACTACTGTAGTATAAGTGCAGTGCAACAGGATGAAAACAAATCATGGAAATGTCATGTGGTAAATTGAGTGATATGAATAATGAGTTAGTCTTGGTTAGCCCCGTTACGCACTAAATTATAATTTAATGAGTTGAGCCCTGGCCACATGCGTCTGACCTTGAAATGGGAAATGATATATCACATGGCTCATAAAAACACAGGGGCAGATAAAACATAGTGTGTGGCAGCAGCTTGCTTTAATAATAACTTCTTTTGACACAGTGACAATTTGGATGAAATTAGTTGGTTTAAGCTTCTGATCGCTCAGTTAGTTACTCCCGCTAAAATATGCTGCTTTTTAGAGGCTGTTATGACGGCTGCTTCCATTTCAAAATCGTTACAAAAAAAAATATCGCGATAAATAGGTGAATCATTTTCTTTTACCACCCATAGTATCCAGTTCCTCCAATTAAAAGAAAAATGGAAAAAACTGTTGAAAAAATTGTTAAATCTCTCTTTAAACCTGATGCTCCTGTTGTTACAACTACATTACAATGGAAGCTGTTGCCATTAACAACCAGTCTAACATACAATAAATACATTCAATTAATTGATGCGTGCAACACCAAAGAGAAGATATTCAGGCTCATACCGGCATAATACGATATCACCAAACTGATATATCTGTCCGATCATTACGCACGCACACGTGCATGCACGCTTGTGTGCACGTCCCCAAACCCACTGGTGGCGATGAGTCAGTTTGCTGTAGGTCATTGTCATTTAATTGAATGACTCACTGCGTTCGTACTAATGAGCTTAAGGGCCTAATGACGAATGACTGTTCACACACGCACACGTGTGCACACACGTACACACACACACACTAGCAGCGCTGGTACCTGCTGTATTTGTGCCAATTAAATGCAGAACTAATGAATCAGATCAGAGAGGTTAAGTTCAAAGACACTGAAGACATGGTCTATTTAGTCATCTCTTCTTCTTCTTTCTCTCTTTCACATCTTGTTCTCTTTATTCTTCATGCACGCTTCTCCTGAGTCTATTTCTCGTCCCCCATTTTACATCTTGTTAATTTTTTATGCTCTATCCCTTTTCTTTTTTTAGATTTGTACCTCCCCTTAAGTCTGTATCACTTTCCTAAATCCCAAGTTTTCTGTCTTTGCTCTATCACTGTTTTCTTTGCTGCGTCATTCCAACTTTCTTGCGCTCCATCCCCATCTTTACTCCCCGTTCTTCTGCTCTCTTTTTATGTCCTTTGATTTTATCCTTCCTCATCCACATGCTTCCCCCTTTTTCTATTCTTTAACTTGCAGTCTCACCCTCCCCGTATCTCTTCCTCGCTCTGCCTCCCTTTCCTCTCCTCTGCCGGATATTTGCGGAGCTCAGCAGAACGCCGTCGGCTGCCCGACCCATAATCCCCTTGTTTGGCGTCTTGTTGCCGTCATCATCCCAAATCGATGTTTGGTTATGCTGCGACCTCCCCTCTATCTCCCCCTGCCAGTTTCCTTCTCTTCCCCCCGTCATCCATCCTTCAGCTCCTCATGGATGGAGGGAAGAGTAATTAAAAAAGATACACTTTGAGAGGAGACAGAGGGGAGGGGAAGGAAGGGGGAGAGAAGTGAGAGGAGGAAGATGGAGTGAAGAAAGAGGCAGCAGGTTAAAGGAGGAGACTGGAGCGGGATGGGGAGGAGCAGAGCAAAGAGAAACATGAGAGGATGAGGGGAAAGGAGAAAAGGGGATTTGGATGGTAAGTAGGGATAAGAGACGAGAGACGGTGGATTGATTGCATCCCGCAACACTCAATGAAATATGAGTAAATAAACTCTTCATTAATGATTGAGTTTCCATCATGTGCTCGCTCAAGCTTAATATTCAATCAGGGTTTATCTTTGTTTTAAGCTGCCTAGTGGTGTTGAACTCAGACCTCCTTATGTGACAGCAGCTGTGAGGGCCTGGAACATCACAACAACATGGTTCATAAATGTTAAGGTTTAGGAAATGCTTTAATTTATTTAGTCATTTATTTAGTCATTGGTGCCTACACATTATGACATTATGCCAAGCATATTTTCAGGGCATTTCCAATGATTATTGGGATCAATATGAATCCATAACACAGGTTCAGGTCTTATGTCATGCATGAAGAGTCATAAGTGTGTACTCAGTGCTCTGATGGAGATGTGAGGCGAGGGTTGTGCATGATTGAAGTGAGCAAAAAACTGTGTTGACATTTAAAAACTCTGGCTGTTAACCTATAAAGTGCACATTGTCTTTTGTGACTACGAAAACAGCTCGATGAAATATTTAATTTGCACATTACGGATGTGTGGAGCTCCCCATGTTTTCACTTGACTTTCCTCCTACAGTTCAAACACGCACATGCAGGTCAGCTAAATTAATAATACTATACATTTACCATTTACTTATCATGTGGGAGTTTGTCTGTATAGCCTCGTGACGGGACCAGATTTTTTTCCTTCTTTTTGCAAGTTATTTGCAAGTCTTGAAAAGTCTTAAAAAACACTGAATTTAGTTTCTGCCACAAAAAAAAGGCCTTAAAAAGTCTTAAAAAGTCTTAAATATTCCCCCTTGCCTGCAGTAGGCAGTAATGTCAGTTATGAATTTATAAAAATGGTGGGTTGTCATGTGACATTATGTACCCATAAACCAAACGCGGGATTGTTGGGATGTGTGGGAACACTGTCACTACTGCTAGCTACATTAGCTTGGATTGCTTAGGGGCTCATAATGTGCAAATGTTGATTATACAACCTTCTTCTGAAGAACTAAAATGAAGTCATTATTTTCAACTGGTTAATCCATATATTTCCTGCTAAATATTCAGGTTCAGGTCCCATTAATGTTATTAATTATATCATTAGGAATTATTGTTACATACTGCTGGGAAGTACTGAAAAAAATGTGATTTAATTATAAGTACCTCTAGGTCATATCGTCCCCACTGATTTTCCATCATACTAGCCGGTATGACTGAAACAGAATTGTATTCTATGTGGTATAAAAACTGTCTTAAAGTACTTACATTTAACCTGGTGAACTCTGCAGGCTCCATATTTTTCCCCATGCATGGGTGGCTAAGCGACAACCACCCTTTAATGCTGAACTGGAATGAATGGATAAAATTAATTAATGGAAAAATAGATCCACTTATAGACAGTAAAGTATAGTACTCCATTAAAGCGATAATTATAAACAATTTCACTATTTTCTTACCTTTATTTGCCGATTTGATTGAAAAAAAACAGCCTGAGATCATCAAGATAAGGATCAATAGTAAACAAGACACGTCTAACCAATCCCAATCAGGGAAAACCAATCCAATATATTGAGTTTATCGCAGTCCAATTTAGTTCAGTAGTAAGCTAGGATCAGATAAACAACGTATTAGGCATTTTTGTCCTTGTCCTATTTGTAACTGCTTTGCAATGTACACAGGGTAATGCTTGTGCATATGAAATATACAGTACATATATATATATACACAGCTATACGTTTCACCATTATTATTTGGTTACCGTCTTCTCTCTTGGTGTGTTATGTCAATGACATTGATTACTATTCACTCCCCGTCCTGATTGAAGTCTTATCCTCTATCCTTCCTCCACTGGGGTGGGGGTTAGGGTTAAGGGTTATTAGCGTTTATGTTTAGGATTAGGAACAGGATGCAGGGAAATGAAAGAGATGTTACTGAAGGAAAAAAAAGAAATAACACTGTAGCTGTGGAAAGCTTTTTTACTTGTATATATTATGAGATTAAGAAGGATCCAAAGTTTCCACGGGCAAATATCGTATTATTTGGCTGCCGTGAAATAATTAAGAACAATTTTTAAATATTAAAGAAGATAGAAAAATACAAATATGAAAAAAGAAAACCCTTTTTAACCTTGTTCGCCAACTTTGCATGCCTTAATAGCTGTTTATGAATAAATTCTGAAACATCAATTTATTGTATTTTCTATGTCAAAGTTACATTATATTTAATTTTCTTAAAATGTGTGTATTTTCAGTCACTTCCTCATCATGTTCAACACATAATCAGTCCAACCTTGAATGGTTCCCCCTCCGTCTAATAACACTGTCTTTATCCTGCTAAATAAAGGAACAAATTGGTCTTTAGAAAACATTACTCCTTGTTATAACTTGTTCGAGTTGAAACAGCCCTACTATAAATACGTTTTTGTGCATGAGTGTTTATGTTTGATATAGATCAAGAACACGACATGTGAACCTATAATGAGGAAAAGGTCTGTTTGCAGGTCATGTGAAACATGATTACAACAGAAGCATTGATGTTATGCTCTGTAGATATCGTGGTGAGATCCTCTCTTTTCCTGTTGTTATAGACGTGAAACATAACACTCTGATTGGCTCTCGTTCCCTCTTTGCTTCTCTCTCGCTTTCATTCTCTTGCTTGATCACTCCATTATTCATACCCTCTTACTCCTTTCTCCGGTTTCTTCTTTTATTTCCTTCTATCTTCTAATCCAAGCCTCCTTCTATAAATAAACAGACACATGCCTCCACACATACGTATACGGCGATCCGGTATTATCCTGTACCGGGTCATACATTTCTATTTCTCAAATGGTGCATGCAGTTACATAGATCTGCTGTATTGGCTGTTTGCAGCTGTTGTCTGCATCAAGCCCCCTTCCTATGTACGTCTTTCAGTCTTTATCCATCTCTGTCTATTGCTTTTTTAATCAGTTTGATCCCATTAAGATTTCATTGTTGTAAGGCTGAACCCCTTAGAGGTTAAGCTATAATACATACATATACTAAAGAGTTTGATTGGTATAATTGCTGTGTATTTTACCTCACCATATCAGAGCACATTATAATTAGTTGTGGACATTAAATAGTCTGACCCAGAAACACTGGGGGTTATCTCACTGTGGACAAATTAGTTTATTCAAGACTTAATAATGCTGTTTGATTTGATTTGAATCTATGAATTTAAAATGTCTGACCCCTAAAAAATGTCTGTATCAACCCATTTATTTCGTATTTTATTGCTTATGGGTGTGAAAAATGCATAAAACATGTCTTTCAGCTGCATTGCATTATAGTTTAAGAGGACAGTATCACCAGCCAGATTTCTATCCAAATGTAGCTCAAGTTTATACGGAATTTCCAGAAAAAATCTTCAAAAGAAATTGAACATTTCCATTCACTACAGTTATGCAAGTATTAGGGGTTGGTTCATCGAGATGAACAGCTGGTGGAGCAAATTCTCCAGCTGGATGCCATTGAACCATTGCAGAAGAAGAGCGGCAGTCAAACTTCAAACAACGGCAAACAATGTGGAAAATGTGATGGAAATATGGCATTTATGTTTGTTTCATGTATTAATTTGAGAAACGCTCTAATCCGATCTGATCTTTTCGTTACTTCAGTGGCGTGGAAGCTTCATTTGTTGTTTCAGTCACATGCTTCATGTATATCTTGATTATTCTCTGAGTCTGTTGCATTTTCTTTTTTATTGATACACCATTTCCACTCAGGTGGTAGATGGAAATACACTTAATGTAGAAATTATTATCTCATGGATTCCTCTCAAAATCAATTTTGAATGTGAAAAAAATGCAAGTTCTCTTACAAGTTAACACCAACAGCAGGCCGTATTTTTTTGTCATTTTCGAAACAATCTAATGTCATTCTCTGTGGTCAACCTCCTTTATAGCTGTACTAAAAATGCAGTATCTGAGATCAATGTCATTATATTTACATGTAATCATTTGGTGAATTTGTCCAAGTTGTCGTGTACAGATGAGGTACAATACAAGCCACAGTAGATCAAGGACGAGCCTGCCTCAACACTTCCACCCTGACACAAGGGCCACAAGGTTGCAGGTGCCTGAAGTAACACAAGTCATGTAAATTAATTTTAGATAGCAAGACCCTCATACCTATATCTACATTCATACCTACAAAAAGTAATGCACTATAATTTGTATATATACCAGGAAATTAATTTCTATGCAACCCACGTAATCGGAAACCAGGAAGTATAGAGAGCGACAAATGCAGCATAGGGAGGAGGTCGGGGTGGATCGTTGGGTCAAAAAACACATGAGTTTCGCCCAGGTGACCTAAACCTAACCAAGTAGTTTTGTTGCCCTTTTGAAAAGACTGTATGCATGCAACGAGCAGGAATTGGCACGTGTTGCTGGACATTTGTAGGAAAACACACAAATGAACCGTTGTATGCGGATACATTGGTTTGAGAGCGTATAATTGTGCTGCACTGTAGATAATGCTGGGATTCAAACCCAGGATCTTTTATTTACTAGACAGGTGCTTGAACCAACAAAGCCACAAAACCAGTCATCATATACATCGATCAGCCATAACATTAAGACCACTGACAGGTGAAGTGAATAACATTGCCATCTTGTTACAATGGCACCTGGCAGTGGGTGGGATGTATTAGACAGCAATTGAACATTTTGAACTTTGAACTTTGTGTTGGAAGCAGAAAAAATGGGCAAGCATAAGGATGTGAGCGACTTTGACAAGGGCCAAACGGTGATGGCTAGACGACTAGGTCAGAGCATCCCCAAAACTGCAGCTCTTGTGGGATTATCCCGGTCTGCAGTGGTCAGGACCTACCAAAAGTGGTCCAATGAAGGAAAACCGGTGAACCGGCGACAGGGTCAGACCCAAGGCTCATTGATGCATGTGGGGGGCGAAGGCTGACCCGTGGTGTCCGATCCAAAAGAAGGGCTACTGCTGTAATTGCTGAAAAAGTGATTGCTGGTTCCGATAGAAAGGTGTCAGAACACACAGTGCATCGCAGTTTGTTGGGTATGGGACTGCGTAGCCGCAGGCCGGTCAGGGTGCCATGCTGTCCTAATGTTATGGTTGATCGGTGTATATGCTTGGCCATATCTACGAGACTCAGAAAACACATCAACAAACAAACGTGACCCACAAAAGCAAGCCCCCTGTTTTTGTACACAGGTTTAAAGTGTGTTACAGTGGAATTGTCCTTTGAAGGTATAAGATGAAGGACTCATACAAAGATAATCCCTTTCAATCATCACTCATGACCCACTAGAACTGTGTGGTGGTGTTTGTTTCTACAGAGACTTTCCAGCCCTCTGCCTGTTTACTTTCTTTTCTTCTTATTTTGCTGTGTTTGGGACATTTCTGGGTTTCAGCAATAGCATTTTATTCCTCTGATTCACTACTTTGTTCTCACTAACGCCGCTCCCTCTCTTCATTCACTCTTTAGCTCGATCCATCATCACTGCTCTCTCTCTCGTTGAGCCGAGGAAGAGGAGCCAACTTTGAATGTGTTTTAGAACTGCAACTGACAACTGTAACATATTATACATTTAAACATTTAAAACCTTATCTAAATTAATTAAGAAAGATCGATTCCCAAATGTGGTTAATGTCAACAACATATTTGAAGTGTTTTAGATGCTCTTTGACAAAAGAACACGTAGCAGCTTTGATATTAATAATTTATCAGTATTACTGAATAATTACTGTACAGTATTACAGAGCACTAATCAGCTATTCATAACATCTGCCTGAGCCATGAGTACATGGAGATTAAGGTTGCCATAGGCAGCGAATTGTTTCCACCAACAGGAGCCGTTACACTTAATAAATCAGAGTGAAGGGTGGTGTTGCTGAGGAGATTCTGCATCGTGTTTACAAACCTACACGTTCTCAGTTAGTCACCTGTGTTCAGCTGTTCAGTTTCTGATGACATTATCCCGTATGTAAGTGTGTTATAGTGTAATTAAAACAACTGCACCGAGCAGTTTTGTTGTGATGCTTCATGTTTAATTATCAACGCTTTCCAATCATAAAATTTCTCGGGTTTTGGCTCTCCCATGGCAATAAACTTGAATCACAGCCTTGTTAATTTGTTAAATGTGCTGCAGTAATTCTAAGATTTATTCTGCCCTTCACAGACATCAGTCATTACATTCAAAAAGTAGTTTAATAATCCTCCCATAAAATCCAGTCATTATAATAGCTAAGCAACCCACATACGACCTTACAGACCAGAAATATCTATTCTATAATAGTTTTGTTTAACTTTTCCAGTCATGCAAACGCTGGTAATGAACAATATTTATAGTTTTGCATCTAATGTCAACGCCTGCCTGACATTTAGATGTAATTTTTGAGCTGTATTCCCGAGAACGCCATCTCCCTTCTTTCCAAATGACATCCAGCAGACAAATATAGCTTTCAGTGTACTGTTCTTTGATCCTCGTTTACATAAACATTTTTTAAGCACTCGCCTGATGCTCTTATCCGGGACCGACTTACAATGACTTCAAAGAAGTGCATACATTCATTTCCACTTCACTTTTATTCATGAATTTTCATATTATTGAGATGCAAGGCAGTGAGGGGGGGGAAATAGGGCAGAAGGAAGAGTGAGAAACACAAGGAGGAAAGGACGAGGAGCGAGATGCAAGAAACATGGGGAGGAGTTGCGGGTTAGAGTTGAGGACGGATGAAAGAGAACAGAGGGGAAGGTGAAGAGGAGAGGAGAGTGACTCGGAGAAAACAAAAAGAAAACAGCGAAGGAGTGTGGAAGGGCAAGGAGCAAGATGAAAAGAGAGGGAGGGAGGATGGGGAGAAGGGTACGGATAAGACAAAGGGGAGATAAAAGAAAGATGAAATGAAGGAGCAAAGGAGAATAAGGTGGGAGGATGGAAGGAGGGAAGGATGCCTCATTAGGAGGGAGGGCCCTGCCTCGGCTCCACACAGAGGACCTGCTTTCAGGGTCCTACTGAACGGGCTTTAAGACACAACTCAACACACAGCCACCATCTCTTATTCATCGAGACTGAGAGAGACCGGTGGAACAAACTCAGATGAATAACTGATAAGAAAACAGGAGAGGCTCTGCACACACACACACACACACACACACAAATCTGAGAGTTATATTGAACTTTAGAAGACACACACCTGGACAGACTGCTGCCAGTGAGAAATAATCAAAAGTTTAACAGCTACTGAGCGTTCACTTTTTCCTCAGCACTTGAATCTCTGTGGTATCTGTAGACTGTTGTTTTGTGTTTTTGTGTTATGGATATGTGGTGATATGTTGCTTTGTCCAGGATTTGTGTCAGTAAAATAAAAATAGAAATCAATTTGGGGTTTTCTCTTGGTGAAAAATGAATGAAGAAGTAGTCTTTGTAAACAAAAGGGGGCTAGGATGCACTTCTGGGTGACCGGCGCCATCACAAAGCTGGCGCGCCGAGTTTGGAGAGATGCCCAGACGATGGGCTGTCTGGGGCTCCAACAACTCTTTTCTGCCTGGAAATATGTTTGTTTTGTGTTCCTTTGGAGAAAAGTACAACAACATGAAAAACACTAAGAGAGTGCAATGCCAAGTCATGGTCAGAGCTACAGTAGCAGTCCCAATTATGGAAAAGAGACTGTCAGCCAGCTGAGAATACAGTAATGTAGATGGAAGTAAAGGAAGTGCAGCTTTTATTTATTGTCTGAGAGTGAAACAAATTGCCTTATTAGCTGACAAATTAAAACCTCATGCATTCTTACTAGGTTACAATTGTAAGGTGTTAAAATGAAATTAAGAGCAGTTGTGAGATGTATATATATAAACAGTATATATATATTAGGAAGTGACTTCTATATTACTGCTGAATCAGCACCTTCTGGTTAGTATATGTGACTGTGGCATGGCAATGTTGGTCTGTCAGTCCAGACTGGAATATCAACAACTCCTGGATAAATTGGCTTACAAATTTTGTACAGACATTAATGTTCCCAAGAGGATGAATCCTACTGACTTCGGTGACCTTTCCTTTAGCACCACCATAAGGTTAACATTTGCTGTTTTTAGTGAAATATCTCAATACATAGGGGATAGTTTGTCATGAAATTCGGTGCAGACATCCATGTACCCCACAAAATAAACGGTAACAACTTTGGTGATCTCTTAACTTTTTATCTGCTGCAATAATTGTGTCATTGTGTATAACAGACTATGGCGCAGTTCTGACGTCGTACTCTGGTGGACAGTTTTTGTGTCAAAGCACTGATTTATTACGTAAGTATCCGTGTATTAAGCGGGATAATGTACAGCTAGCGGGTGGACCTGCATTGCCCTGTCGGGGGTTTATTTCACAACAATAACCGGCTCACTGCACATTATCCCTTACATATCGTATGGTAATAAGGTAACACAGATAAATTGTATAACAATATACCTGCTAAACATCAGTATATTGGCATTGTCATTGTGAGCATGTTAGTAGGCTGATGTGAGCATTTAGCTCAATGTATCTCTGTGCTTAAGTGATCCCTCACAGTGTCACTAGCATGACTGTAGTCTCATAGAGCTTATTCAGACCTCGTTTGGTCCGGACTTTCAGACTTTTCAGTTTGATCCGACACAAAAATTTGGATGGTCCGCACTTACGGACCAGTTACAGGAAGTTCTTGCAGGCTATTGTCAGAACCGAAAAAAGGAAAAGCAACGCAACGATTCAAAGCACATGGGGAGAGAGGAGACAGTATAAAGAGTCAGTTGGGAAAAAAAAGTCATAAATATTCCGACGCTTTTCAATTATTTTCCGAGAGGATGAGAGAGAGAGGACACGAGAGGACGGGAGAGCAATGCCCCCTGAAGATCACAAAACTGCGGCAGCGGTGTACCAATGCTGCTGGTAGTAATGCCATAATAATATTATGAGGGCGGCAAATAAATTAATCTGTTCATTCTTTTTTCTCCATTCATTCAAACTGCAATAGAAGGCTACCTGCTGAATTGACAACACGCCGACATCAGACGCACGCCCATCCACAAATCCCTCAATTTGTTTCATATTACCAGCACTATGTTTCTCAGTATGGTAAAACAAAGACAGTGGAGTTTATTATGGGTTATTCATAAAACACAGTAGCACATCTGTATTGGCTAAGACTGCCATGGTACATTATATTTTCTTGATTTGAGCATTTAACTTGATCTAATAAATTGCCTTTTTTATGAGATTATGTAACCACACCTTGGTGCTGTGGTGGGGAAATACAACCTGTCTCTGTCTGTTTAAACCACACAGCACATTACCCTCTATTTTGGAAGTGAACATTAAATATGAAGCCTACCGAGTGCCGTAACACATTATGTTACAGGAACATCCTCAACACCTCTAAAATGACTCAAGCAGATGAGAATAAGTATGTTTTGTAATTTACAAGCCACAGATTTGATAAATGATGACTCCATAAATGCTTCTGTAGGCATTTTACCACATCATAGCAGCAGTTGTTCATAATTATTATGTGTGGCCTCTGTATTAAAAGGTAGATCTCTGAGTATTGCCACTGGGAAGAGTGCCCACAGGCATGAAGTGTTAAAAGGTCCCGCAATTTTTCATGTCAGAGGCACGTTGATTTTGATTGTGTTGTTTCAAAGCTAAGCATTTTATGTGTCTCTAGTGTCCTGAGCTAATGGCCTCACATGGGCACTGAGCAATCACTGGTAATTGTTGAAAACAGCGTCCCGTCATTGCTAATAGGCCGATGTCTCAGTAGCGGCCTCTTTTAATTGGCCCATTTGAGTTTGCTACACTCCGCTGGGGTGTGTACCGTATGTGTGTGTGCACATGTGACCCCATGCATGCTCATGTGTGGGATCTGTCATTAATTACGGAGGTTGGTAATAAGTATTCCTCTCTCACCGTCCTTCATGTCTGCGTCTATTTGTTCATCCTCCTCCTTCCTTTGTCACACTCTCTCTTCTACTTTGTCTATGATTCTCTCTACCTCCTCTCTCATCTCTTCACTTTTTACCCAGCAGGAAGCTACAGTAATAGCCAGCTCTTAAAGGGACTGTTTGTAACTTCTTACACGTACTTGTTCCCTCCGGCCGCGGTCGGGAGGCTGAGGGATGAAAAGCCAACACTAGGATTAGCAGTGATTCATGGAGAGACCTTCGTCTGGTCAGCTAACATTACTGCCAAGCAGCTGAAATATAGAGTGATATTGTGGTTTTAGCTGACGTGTGTCGCCTCACTGTTTTGAGCGATGCTCGTTCATGTCTATGTAGAGCGAGCTCGACGCTGACTTTCGTTGACTTAACGGCCACAGGTGTCGCTGTTAACAAGCATTTCTGATTCTTACAAACAGGCTCTTTAAATAATCGGCACACACGCATACATACAGATAGCGAGACCTCAACTCACTGCTATTAGGTGCGTTTCCATCCCCATGTCTGGATGCACATTTTCAATTTGCACATTAAAAAAACTCAGTAGAAATGGCGAAAATTTGAAACAATCTTTAAATGTCACAAAAAGGTTTGGCTGAGGTGGAAAAGTTGGTGTAATTCTAAAATCAAAATGCGACAAATTGAAGTGGAACAAATAAATGATGACGTACATGAAGCGTGTGACTTCAACGTCCACTGAAGCTTCTGCTTCACTGAAAAATAGCCGCATCGCTCCACAGAGATCTGATGTGACCTCCAACCTCACATTAACATGAAACAAATAGAAAAGTCATATTTACATCCAGTTTCCTACATTGTTTTTCACCATATGAGGTCTGACTGGCGCACTTTTAATCGCGTCATCTTGTTGCGCCCTCTTCTTCTGCAGTGGTGTGATGGTTTTCTGACTGGAGAATTGGCACTACCTACTGCTTATTAGGGCTGTGTATTGATAAAAATCTGGCGATACGATACGTATCATGATACAGGGGTAACGATTCAATATATTGCGATACATTGTGATACTGTAAGCAAAGTGATATATTGCATTTTTTTTCAAATGTAATTTTATGAATCATAGTACAAAGAACACACCATCATCTGCATAAAATCCGTGCAAAAAGAAGTTTACTTTTTATGGAATCAGAACAGGCGGATCTGCATTTGCATTTATTACAGTCCCTATGACATCCAACATCATAGCAATAGGGCACATAGTTTTTGAGAATCGATACAGTATCACAGAACATATCAAGATACTCTATATTTTTTTTAAATTCCTTACACCCCTATCGCTTATCTCGAAGAACCAACTCCTAATAATTGCATAACAGTAGTGGATAGGAACTAGTATTCATTCGCATTTTCTTTCGCAGATTTTCTCGAAATTCGGTTAAAATTTGGATGGAAACATGGCTATTGAGGCACACGTGGAAAAGGTGTGAGTGCTTATTATGAGGTTTAAAAACAAGGATATAGAAAGAGCAAGGAAAGAAGAGGTGAGAGTGGGATAGATGGAGATATGCATTAGTGTGTAGAGGAGAATAATCACAACCAACTAACTTTGCCTAAGCTCATAATTTGCTTTTGTGAATGTGTGTGTGTTCATGTCTATTTCTGTCAGTGTGTGTGCCGTGTGCTGTGCACACAGGCCAGCATGCAGCCTATAACAACTGATCCATGATCTGTGCACATGCATGCATGAGAGCCTGTATGAGTGTGCATATAGTGTTGAGTGAAATATTTATTAATTATGTAAAGGCAGTTATTTGCATGTGAATGTGTGCTGGTTCGACCGGTGTGTACAGACGTCTTTGTTGTTGTCTGTGTAGACGCATTTCAGCTTAATAGTGTTATTGTGTTTGCTGACACTGCATTTGCATAAGCCAAGTAGATCATTTGCAAGGACTGTGTGAGGGTGTAAACATGTAACCAAGCCAGCTCCCTTCAGTGCAGAACATCAGTATTAATGTTTTTTTCCCCTGTTTGATATATTCAACCAGCCGGAAAATGGAGTCTCCCTTTCTCCACATTTTTACTTCATACTCTTTGTTTCTCCTCTTTAACTGCCCGTCTAACTTCTCTCTCTCTCTCTTGCAGTGTATCTACTTTCTTTCACTTTTTTTTTTCTCTCATGCATACTTACAGCAAGTTAATGCCTTTGAATTCCCTCTGTTTCGATGCATACTGTACATTACCAATCAGGGCAGATAATCCGAAACGATTGATTTAGCTAGGTTTAGACAAAAAAAACTACTGAGTTAGGTTAAGGAAAAGATCGTGGTTTGGGTTAAAATAACTATGTAAGTGGCGTAACTTAAGTATGGAAGATACGTGACAAATAAGTCAACATTGAATTCTGGTTTCACACGGGGTACGAATACTCGTCTGCTTACGCAGCGTTTGTCAGTCTTTATACTTCCTGGTTCGCAATTACATGGATTACACACAAATTAATTTTGTGGGATGTATACAAACTACAGTGCATTACTTTTCATAGCTATGGATGGTGTATGAGAACAACCTCCACTATGGGGTTTTACGGAGAGCTTTGAAATGGAACATTTGCTATACAGTAACAGCAAGCTCCCAATTTAAGTCAATGTCCCAAAAACTTCCAAAAGTATGCATGTTTAGTGCCACTGTTTATCACAACTTACAGTATGCGATATCTAAACAGACTTTGTATTGTATTTTGAGCTCAGGGACCTTACTCAGCACATGAAGGACAGTGCGTTCAATTAAAGCCAGAAAGCAAAATGTGATTAAAATTGGGAGTTATGCGGCTTCCACGTAGCAGCAGCACTACATTAAAACTGAAGGGTTTGAGCAGGCCTGGATCTTCTGCTTGACTGTATTGAACTGAAAACATGTTTTGCTTGAGCCCCTAAAACCTCCGGCGTGTATCAAGTACAACTTGTCATTGAACTCAAAGTCTATCGCAGCCCTTACAAGACTCTTAAGCCATTAACAAGCATCAGCCTCAGCCCCACTCTCTCCCCCTATGGCCCACTTAGATGGATGTAAAATTAGGCTTTAATCCGCCAGCTGAGCCAAATACATGCTCCCTAGTGTCAACACCGCTCATTCCATAATATTTCATTTCTCTCTCTCTATGTCTTTTCATTCCCTCATTTCCCCTTCTTCTTCTCCTTTATTTGTCTGCCTTCCTGTATTGCATCTATGATAGATGTACTAAATTTAGTACATGGCCCCCACTGTCAACACTGCACTTTAAATGAATTTAATCTCCTCTCTCTGTCTCGCCGCCTTTGTATCTGTTTCTCTCTTTTGCCCCCTTTCTCTCTCTCTCTCCGTGGTTGATGGGCCGTGGGCGGTTTGTGGATCGATAGTTTTGATAAATGGGAGGAAATCTGGCTGTGGCTCTTGAAAGTCCAACCTATTACAGCTGGTTTAGGAGCTAACTGGTTAAGTGTCTGTGTGTATGTGTGCGTGTATGTGCCAACATTACTTACAGACGAGCAGAAACAGACAGGAAGAGAAGCAGACAGGCGGTATATTACATGTCGTGAGCTGGTTGAGAGATACATATTTGCAGCGAATACCAATGCCCTGTGGTCACTGTCCAACAGCAGAATGGCTATTTGATTATTCTTTATTCAGATTACTGTTATCACTCTTACTTATTCAAATTATTTAGCATTATTTTGCCACTATTGCATATTTCTAGCGTGCACTCTACTCCTTTCATGGAGCGTGCACTCTACTCCTTTTTTGGCGAAATCGCCAAATTATAAAATATGAGAGACGCGGTCCTTGCAATTGCTTCACAAAAACATACCAGCACCTTGCCGCGTTCTACCTGATTTGCATGCAACTCCTATTTTGTTCTTCAATCTTGTGCATTTCAAGGTCACACAAATAGCAATGTGTCGTACTGCCGCTTGTGACAGTGTGAAAAAAGAGCCTGCAAAGTGAATTGGACATGCAAGGAGGGAGACAGAGACAGGTAGAGGGAGTTAGACGGAGAAAAACACAGAGCCGTGCCTCAGTGTTAGGTACAACTGTGGCAAGAAAAGTGGTCGCAATTAGGGCTGTCAAACGTTTAAATAATTAAATCGCGATTAATCGCATAATTGTCCATATTAAATTGTGATTAATCACAAATTAATTTCACATATTTTTTCTTATCTGTTCAAAATGTATTTAATACTCTTATCAACATGGGAGTGGGCAATTATGCTTGCTTTATCCAAAGTATGTATATATTTATTATTGGAAATCAATTAACAACACAAAACAATAAAAAAATATTGTCCAGAAACCCTCACAGGTACTGCATTTAGCATACACAATATGCTCAAATCATAACATGGCAAACTCAAGACCAACAGACACCAACAGACACCAACAGCTGTCAGTGTGTCAGTATGCTGACTTGAATATGATTAGCATAATGTGGGCATGTCTGTAAAGGGGAGACTCTTTGGTACCCATAAAATCCATTTTCACTCACATATCTTGAGGTCAGAGGTCAAAGGACACCTTTGAAATTGGTCATGCCAGTTTTTCCTCGACATGGTTGGTACCAATGGATTCCTTAGGTTTTTTACTTTTTATATGATACCATTATCTTCACTCTAGTGTTAAAGAAATTAGTGCCGTTAAAACAAATTTGCGTTAATGTGTTAGTATTGTGTTAACTTTGACAGCCCTAGTTGCAATATATCAGTTATATCACATCACAGAGTATTGATTCTATATCATATCAGGATATACTACAATTTCATTGTGGTGTGGTTTTAATCCTTAATCCTTTGGGAGGGAATCAGTGGTATTGTTTTCCATTCCCTGTATCACTGCAGATAAAAAAGGCCTTCTTCTATTCAAACAGTCAACAGCCACACATGAAGATAGTATGGAACAAGACATCACAACATCACATGGTGATAAGGATGGGAAAGTTTGCTCTCCGTAAGATCTTAGATGGTATTTGAGAGGACATATAATGAAATATAATGAGTTTCTGGCCAAGTAATTTTATTACTTAGAACCAAAATGAACACATAAAATGGCAAGAGTTATAGCTCCAGGCTTCTGGCCAAAAAGACAACCTGCATGGATATCGGGTCTGAATAATTCTTGCCCTACTGAGGCAGCACTTGTTTCACAAGTATCTTCATTCATCTCTCAGTTTCCATACAAACGTTGAGATTTATATTATTTGATATAACTCCGTGTGATAGATTCCTGCCAGCCCAGTACTGATTGCCTAATTCATAAATGTGTGAATCTAAAACAGCATGAGTGCAAAGTGCATTTGACACCCTGACGGTTACTGGACGTTCACATCTTAGAAGTATAAATGTACATAATCAGTGTACAAAAAAGTAATGTGACTAAATCCACTAATCTAAAAATAAAAACTACAGTCCACCTCTAGGTCACAAAGCATTTGAATAGAAAGTGGTGACTCACTGGATGTCCAAAGGGGAGCGCAGCAGGACGGCTTTTAAAGTAAGTCTCTAGATCAATCTTTGGTATTGAACGGAGTGTAGCACTTATCATTTGTACGTTATTTGTTTGGAAAGGTTGATTTAATGGTCAAAAACAGCTATTAAAGAAAGAAAGATACATGTGAGATTGTATATGCAACAGAAGTAATGGCTTCCAGTAATGCACAGAAACATAGACACTAACTTGAGGGATGCTTAAAGCAATCACAGTTGCCAACAATATTTATTGCTTTTTAAACAGTTAAATATGACATATAACTAAAATTGATTTATCACCTCTTCAGCACCATTGTCAGTGCTGTTAAGAAGCTCTGAACAGCAATGTGACTGCATTTGCTCTGTTTTGAGAATCATGGGAAGAACTTTAACCCTAAGAGACATACTTAGACCTGTTTTTGTCTTTAGGGGGTCTTTAGGAGGAGATAGCAGGTCAAGAGTATAAGAATTGCATTTTTCGGTGATTGGATTGCGAGCAATTCTGTTCTGGAAACTGCTCAGAAACCCCCTTGTTGTCAATATAGCTAAGAAAGCTATACATCCTCTGAATGTCCGAGGTCTTTAGTTTGTGGATGTGAAGTTTCATGAGGTTGTGATGATCTTAGAGGTCACCACAGGTCATTTTATACAGTGAGGTCAAGTTTCAAAAAATGGTCTCACTAGAATTGGGTACTATGGGGACTAACATCATCACAAATTAATACAATCAGGCTCATTGTATCCACAAGAGTCTCAGCTTTCCAGTTATACCCAATTTATGCAATTCCAACACTGTTCAGGGACCCCAGTATGCAGAAATATTCAAATATACCATTTTAGAATAGGCAGAAATAACACATTTATTTTGCCTCAAACTGCAAGAGATTATCATAGAGTGGGCATGTTTGTAAAGGGGAGACTCGTTGGTATCCATAAAACCCATTTTCATTCACATCTTGAGGTCAGAGGTCAAGGAACCCCTTTGAAAATGCCAGTTTTGCTTGGCACCAATGGATTCCTTATGTTTTCTAGTTTCATAAGGTACCAGTATCTTCACTCGCATGAGTCAACTTTAGTAAATGTTGACTTTTAGTTTCACACGGGACATGAGCAGTGGTCACCTGGGTGAAAGTCCTGTGTTTGTTCCAAATGAATTATTATCTCAGTGAAGAAGCACCATGCGTGTCACTGCTGTGGTCTTTTCTTACCATTTTTAGTGGTGCATCAATCAATGCCGTACTGTATGTCTGGGAAAGACTGTGTACAGCAGGTTGTTGTGTGCGCTGGGCTTATCCATCTTTAATCAGAGGCCAACAACTACAGTTTGGAAATCTTTCTCTCCCTCTGTACTGCCTTCTGTTCCATCATCCCATATGCGTGTGATGTCTGTCTCTGGATAAAATACTAAAATTGGACTGTTCACCAAATTTATTTGTCTCTTTCAGCATTTGTTAGTGCAAGAAAAGCAATTTGAAAATGCGTAAGTCCCACCGCAGCAATGTTTTGTTTGCACACAAAAACTGCCATTTACTTGGAGTATATCTGTATTTAGTCTGAAAAGATATATGAAAGAGATGAAAGACAGCTAAGTGTGACTATCTGACACATGGCTTACTCCCGGTTTAGAGACTAAAAGGATATATGCGATAAATATGCATATAAAAAAAATGGTTCCGTTTTACTTCAATCAACATAATATTGGATTAATATGAATAATATACCTCTCGCGACTCCAGTCACTCACTAATAGTTAACCAAAAAAAAGGATGTGGTCAGGGTTCATTGTCCCATTCAGCTCTAATTGCTTGGCCTGCTGAACATTTTGTTTTATACATTTTTTCTCTCTGTTTATCTGTGGAGTGACAGATGAGACGAGGACAGAGATGAAGAGAGATAAGAGTAGAGGTTCTGCTCATAATTCAGCGCAGGCAGAGTGACAGATAAGCCAGACTTGCACACTGTAATCCTCTGCAGGTCTGCACAGACTGCTGATAGTTTACTAAGGAAATCGACTCAGTGCTTATGGAAATCCACGGACAAAAAAAATACACATTAATGGCAACCAAGATGCTCTGACATGACAGGTAAATTACTGTAAATAACCATCAACAACGCTCTCTAAGGCATCGCACATTACAGATGGATTGAACAAAGTGCTCAGAGTACAATAATAACACCAACAATCAAGTGCAACCTTCCATACACACTCAGGCTCAGCTATTGTGCTGTTTCCTTTAAACATATATTATGCATGTTTGCAGATGCATTATTGATTTTGAAATGTTACATGCTTCTCCCAAGGTGAATGCCTCTGGCCTTAATTCTTACTATGGCCCTGTAACTGCCCCTGGTGCTGCGCTGGCACCCTAACAACATCCCTGCCAGTGACTGTACATGTGGCTATAATCAGGACTGATAGAAATACCTTCCCTTCGCTGGAGCTCTCTTCAAGGCCTGTGTCGGAAAGCCATTTTCCTACCCATGCTAATGTGGACTATATGAATTCCCTGTATTGATACCAGAGCTGCTCTTTGAACTATAGACTCTGTGGTTGTGGCTTTGCTGGGGACGGCTGGAGGAGGGATTAGGTTTTGACTGTGTTTGTGTGGGTCTAAATCCCTAACAGAGCAAGCTGACCTCGGGGCGGATGGAGAGAAATGAGTTCATCCTCAAGATAAACACACTCTCTCCAGCACACACACACACACACACACTTCGTCTCAGTCTATCTTTCTCTCCCCCCCCCCTCTCTCTCTCTCTTTCACATACACACAAACACACACAGTTTGGTTGAATAATGGCCCAGTGAGTGGTGTGCCTATGGGGAAAGCTGTCAGTTTAATTGAATCCAGTATTTTCCATTCTCCCTGCCTGCTAATTGATTCTGTCAGGCTCTTCTACTTGACAAAGAGACTGGCATTTCCTCCTGCTTGGTTATGACTGTCACAATACGTGTGTGTGTGTGTGTGTGTGAGATTGTCCTTGCACATTATTTACTTAAGAGCGACAGGAACCTGTGTGAGTGTCTATCAATGTGTTTTAAGCACATTACTAATTTAGGAGGACAGGACAGACCAGATGGCCAAGTGTGTGTGGGTGTGTTTGTATGGGCCCGTGCTATGTACTCATGCTCAGATGTGTCCATATTAACACTTTTACACATTTCGTTTATTACAAAAAAGACGTGAATGGGTCTTTGAAATCACTCAGTCCTCACAGATACAGCGTATGAACATAGTAGAGCTGCCCCCTCTTTGTCGATTAGTCAACTAACATTTCTTTAGTCGATTAGTAATTTTTATGCTATTTCATGCCGAATGACTTAACACAACATAAAAGTGGTGCTTTTGTGTGATTCTTTGTGGAGAAACTCAGATCTGTCGATTAAATCAACGAATCGATTAGTCGACAAAATCGTATGAGTGTTACTTGACTAAGAATTTCTTTAGTCGAGAACAGCCCTAGAACATAGTATGTTAATAAATAATATCAAGTTGAGCTGCAAAGATTAATTGATTAGTCGTCAACTATTAAATTAATCACCAACTATTTTGATAATCGATTAATCGTTTTGAGTAATTTTTCAAGAAAAGAAAGTCAAAATTGTCTGATTCCAGCTTCTTAAATGTGAATATTTTCTGGTTTCTTTACTCCTTGACATTTGAAGACGTCATCTTGGGCTTTGGGAAACACTGATCAACATTTCCCAACATTTTCTGATATTTTATAGACCAAACAACTAATCGATTAATCGAGTGAAAAATTGACAGACTAATCGATAATGAAAATAATCGTTAGTTGCAGCCTTAATATTTCGTAACCCGAACAAATGATGGCAGATTCAACACATGAAAACATTACAAAACATGTACTGAAATATCTTAAAAGGTAAAACTTGGTCCAAGCACCACCTTCACCTTAGTTATTGGTTCTACATTGGACCACTTTTGGTCACCAATACGACGACATCTAAGGTTTAGCCCCACCAATCTACATGATTAGAATACAAGTTAAAAGTTAAAGTCCATGCTTAGCTGTGATTGGTGCATTCAGGGAAAGGGGCAGTGCTTAGGATCATAGTTTAGTAGTTAGTAATTCATGAAATGGCCAATGAAATGTTTTATATACCACGTTTATAGAAAATGGGAAAAGGTCAAAGCTATCAGTGAAAAAGGATTCTGACACAGATACTTCAAGTTCTGTTCTGGTTCTAAAAATAGGCCTATACTCTTTTTTTTTCTCATTGTCTAACTTTGTCTGGCTGTCTATCATTATGGCCAGGGGAGCATTTTACCAAGGTGTCAACAGCACCTACATCATTTTTATTTCATTACACGTCAGCAGTTGATGTATTGCGTTCACTTCAGTCCAGACACTCCAGGCCCTCTCCGTTGCCCTTTCAAACGATGTGAGATTGGCAGCGGAGAAAACACACACATATGCCTGCCTGCATAATATACACACACCGATACAGCGAACACAATGTTTTGACCAATATGCAACCGGCATATGTCAGTCTGACAGTTGGTAGGTTAAAGAATTGCTGCGATTTTTATTGAGAAACAAAAGTATTTCTTCAAGTCTATCAAAAATTCAGTAGTACCATCTTGTTCAAGATTTTTCCAAAATCTAAAGAGGACCTATTATGCTTGTGTGCTTTCCTTTAGTGTGTTATATAGTTTTTTTGTGTATGTAAAAGGTCTGAAAAGTTATAAAGCCCAAAGTCTATGCCAAAGGGAGTTGATCTCCCCCACGGCAGCACTGCTCCTGAACTGCCTGAAATGCTCTGTTTGAAGTCCGTAACATGGTGATATCACCAAGTAACACATTTCATAACGGCTAGTTTGTCACGCCCTTAAACAAAGCTAGTTAGAGCGGAGCTGGAGCAGAGTCAAACAAAACCAAACAAACTCAAACAGAGTGACAAAATACAAGTATGCGCCTGAAAATAAGCATAATAGCTCCTCTTTAAGTAAAGACAATTACTTTAAACCAATCAACTTCTCTTCAACCAAGGACCAAGAATATTTAAGCCAAACTGTCCTGGTATATCAAATATATAGAGAGAAGGGAGAATTCAGTTCACTTGTGAACTAGGAATGCATGGATCCAACTTTTTTCTTTCCCCTATACGGATTCTGACACCAAAACTCAGTTTATCTGCTGATACCGTGTACTATTCTAAGACCAGTGCTCTCTTTTGGTCAAATATAAAGTCTGTAATCCTCACTGTGTGGTACTTATTGGAATCATTTTATGAAAGATAGCATGAGGCCAGAGATTGCTGCAGGGCGCGGCACAAAAAAAAAAAAAGTTGGCATCTTGCCGTGAATGAATAAATGTAACTGATAGCAGAAACAGTGAACTTCTATAAGGACATTGACAAAGAAACTGGAATTAATGTGGATCGGTCCCATTACAGCCAATACCTGTTCTGCTTAATAAGGCCAATATTGGCTCCAATAGAATTTTGAAGCACGTCTCTTTTTTCAGCTGTTCGACCTTCATTATTTAAGAAGGTGCTTTTTATTGGGATTCTTGTGTGGATGGTGCTGATTCAGGACAGCTGGCACTTACTTAGCACTGTACACTACTGTATGGTACAATAAAACACAACTCTATAAAATATGCAACACGTTTACTATACGGTTTGTGCCTTCTACAGAAATAAACAGGATGATATAGGGTCAGTGAGCATCATGCATTGCCACTTGAAGGTTAGTAAGTTACTTTTAAGGCTTGTATAAGTGAAATAGTGCACATCAAAAATAGGCAACCAGGTTGCTTGGCAGGCAACCATTTATGTTAAATTGTAGTCTGCCAACTTGACAACGTCTCAGCATTTTTCAGGCAGAGCCACATGTCACTGTCTGTCTTCCTGACTATTTATTTTTCCTGTTTCTGTCAGGCTGACTATCTTTCTGTGTTTGACTGTGAATCTGCCCACCTGTCTCTTCATTCTCCTTCAGTCCATCGCCTGCATCCGCTCTAGCCACCCCAACAGAGTACATACACACAACATACAGTAGACACAACTAATCTCACAATAATCTCTGCCCAGATTATCTCTTCCCGCTGGAACGGGAGGCAGCACAGAGGGAGAGAGGAAAAGACAGATTAGAGAGTTATGGGGTCAGTTAGTAACTTCTCCACTTCATAAAGACGCGTCTTACGAAACAACGGCGGCTTCAAGAGCTTTACGGGTATTTAACTTTGATAAGAACGTCCTCAGATTGGCTCATTGTGCTGCGTCAGAGTGACAATTTTAGAAAAGAGTGGTACAGCTTAGAAGAAGCATTATCATTTGATATGCTGCATTTACTGAGTCACTGTATCTAACAGCAGCGTGAGTGTATTGGAACAGAGTTTATCTGGAGCTGTTGCTTCTACAACTATTTTTTGTAGACACGCAGAGGTGGCTGGTGTTGTTAAGCTTGTAACTCAGTGTTTTCACTGAGCATTTAGAATCATAATCCTTTATGATACATTAAATGTACAGGGTGATTTTAATTATGATCTTTTGACATTACCAGTCAAGTAAATTTTATTTATATAGCTCATTATCACAAAAGGCAAGTTTGCTTCAGGGGGCTTTTAAATCTTTACAGCATACTCTGTCCTTTACAACCCTCGTAAAGGACAAGGATCCTACCAGGACATATCACGAGCACAAGCTGCCTTGTTTTAAATTAAATAATAATTTAAAACAAACAGAATAGATGTGTAAAATGTTCAAATTAATTGATAAATAAATGGGTAAAATGCACATGAACACAACACAGGAAACTGAGAAACAAAGTGAAGTGTAAATTAATTCCAAAGTAATTACACATACTTTCCCCATGTCAGAGTTCTCCTCCGGGGCTGTGGCCTCATTTATTTTACATTGAATATGCAAAACCATGGGGGCGCAATTAAAACACTTATGGATCTTTCCAGATGTGTGATTGGCTGAGTAATGTCCAATCAATCTCAATTTGCATATTGAGAGTAAAATAATCTAGGTCTCACCTGATGTAAAACCTGGATTAGTTTACTCAACATAGATATTGCGGAATTCACTGATTTACAATTTTGTTTTCAATTCTATGGTTATTTGTCCATTTGTTATTTATTCAACATGTATTGTTGATTGTGATATATTTAAGCTCATTTATTTATTTAATTCATTCATTTATTGTCATACAAATCAAGTTTGGTTAACGGCAGTAGAAGATGTTGCAGTGGTATTGGGTTGGAAAGTACATCAATTGTGTAATTTGGTAAAAAAAAAAAAAAAACTGTTCCATCCTAAAATGTATTGTCAACATGTTTAGCAAGTTAAGCAAATCCTAATATGTGATTTAAACACACACTACCACTGTTTCCCTGTACTATTCCCAGGGGTCAGGATTAAAACAAACCCGGGGTCAACAGTTACAGTGTGATGCTACAACACAGGCCATTATTTAAGTACAGTATTAATATAAACAATACCGTGATGTCATGTATTTATCCCATAAAGGTCACCATTGTCCTCAAACATGGATGTTATGTCACGGTATTAAGTCAAAGATCATTACTGTACAGCAGCAGCAGAGATTACTCTCATCACATGGAATATTATCTTCTATATTCAAACAAAAGGGTTAGGAAATATCCCAATCTTTTCACTGTGCAGTATAGATTTTTTTTCCCGCAGTTCTAATGTGAATACAACCCCTATTTAAATGGCTTTTTTTTCTGGGAGCAGCATGGATAAAGAGACCACCACAGCAGGGCCTTAGTGTTTCCATCCCTGCTGAGGTCCTTTATCAAGACACTTCCTATCAGGCTTATAGCTGACCATGAACTCTGATCTCTGTATGCATGTGGAGAGGCAATTACCCTACAGAGATCAATAAAACGCCTCACTATTACCAGCAAAAGAGGAGCAATGGGTTGGTTTAAAAGACTGTAATTTACGTGAAACTACATTATTACATATATTATACAGAATGTGTGATTATAGTAAAAGTCAGAAGTTCGACAAAACCTGAATAAAGTGAAAGCAGAGGTTAATAGAAAAATAAATAGATCTCAAAACACATGTAACTGTTTGTCAGACGTAAAAAAAAATTGTAATGTGTAATGTGTCATAATATTATTCCAAAGGTCATTCCTGAGTATTAACTCAGGAAATTACTTTTTTTCATAAAATACTTTGTTTCTTTTCAATCACAGGGTTAAGCCGTAGGTAAATCCTATATGTCTGTATTATTCTATCAGATTATTTCTATATTTATCTCGTATAGGACGTCTGCCAACAAAGAGCCACGGTTAGCGCACGGCAATAAATAAAGTGTTTAAGCTGAATGTTAAGTCTCTGCTTGTTGTTACAGACAATAGTAACAGTGGGGGATTACCGCTGACTTTATCTCATATAGGTTATCCTCCACCCCCTGACTCAATGAAAGTAAAGGTCATGGATCGCTTAGTATTGAATCATGTGTCTACCGGAGATTAATATTGATTTATTGTATCTTTAAGGGCACAGTGTTAATAGTGAAGATTAGCTTTGTTCAAACAGAGAACACAGTGACAGCACCTGTGTGCATTGCAGTCGTATATATATTTTAAAGCAGGTCGTAGACAGCTTATGGAGATTTAATGTAACTTCGGGTGTATAGAGCACCATTAGATCAGCTGACCTACTTATAAGCAGCGCCATTTGTACACTGTGACCGTGCTTCCATAGAGCTTATGAAATGTACATCAGCCGGCTTCGACCACCACATGAAAGACAGTTCCAGTCCACACTTATGCAACCACTTACCTCCCATCCCTCATTCACTTTGCACCGTGCATCCCCACTAACAACCTTCCCCCTAAGGTCTGTTCCATATTGAGCAGCAGCATGTCATGTTCAACCTATGTCCACCACAGAGGGATGCCATTTCCAGCTGCATGCATACCTTATTCAAGACTTACTGTACCTGTAGTCACCTTCCCAGTGAAGAGGGAATTATACAGCTGTCTGGTAACTGCGTATGATTATGTGATTTATTGTCATTATTAAGTGCTCACTCTTTCTATAGCATTCTGGTATTCTAGGGCTCACTGTGGTCTTCTTTGTGCAATGCAATATAAGGTGGGACCTTTCATGTGAAAAAAAACTGCAGACAGAAGGGTCATTTATATTCACATTGAGAGTTTTGAATGGAATTTGGGTATTGTAGTATGATTGATTATATTATTAACAGTCAGAAATAATACATTAACCAACGCAAAAGCTTCTTTTGGCAGAACTGTTCATGCTCATTGAACAAAGAACTGCTTATTGCTGTGACACTGTTGCTAAAAAATGTATGGCTTCTTAGTTGTGTCAAGAGATGTACCTGGAAGCATCAACCACAATCTATTAATTATTCAGCTATTGAACACGATGGGAAGAAGAAAAAAATCTGCTTTTCTTGGCAATACATTTTGGATCAAGCACACCCACTGGTCATGTATTATCACGCTACATGTATTTTATACTAGTATACAACATAACACCTCACTACAACAGCATTTTATCCCTTCAATTTCATTCAAGCTCAAGTTCAATGGCTGTAGAGCATGGCAGCCATGCGTCTATGGCAAGGAAACTAATACTGTTGGATTCAATGATCACATAGAAAGAAATGTGGTCAGTCTGAATTTATTGATATATACCATGAGAGATAAGTGGTCAGATTGTATTTCAATAGGCAAATATGAGCATTGCTAATCAGATATTGCAATCAGGCAGGCAGTTCATTATTTTACACTTTTCTTTTCTTTCTTCACGTCATGTTTGAGGTACCAACAGGACAAGCAACAAGCAACTCAATCATGTTTTAAGGGAATCTTATTTCCTCAACGATTGCGGTCGCAGTTTTAAACACGTGGTTAACGTTGTGAATTGAAAAAAAACTACCTAGTTAGGTTTAGTAAAAGATCATGTTTGACACAGGGCAGCGGTCAGCGCTCTCCATGGGAGAAAATCCCATGTTTGTTTGACCAATCCATCCACCTCAATCTCCTACCTACGGACTTTGAATAGAATCATATTTGTGATGCGTCAAAAACACGGTGCCCCGGCAGCTCTCTGGTATTACAGTATTAATTATAAAATAATCTTAAAAAAAAAAAAAAAAAACATAATCCGGGAGAAAATATGTTTCCCTTGAAACATAATTGACAACACACTTTCGTTGTATGGGAACATAATATATTTTTCTATAGCAACTTCTCCTATTGTGTGGGGGGATCCTCCCAGTGAGCTCTCAAGCCAGCTGGAAGCCCCTCCAGCATGCCTCTCCAGCAAGTCCCAGGCCTGCCCTGGGGTGTCCTCTCAGTCAACCGTGGTTGGTATACATTCAAAGGGACGCACATGAGGGGTTGGCATCCCTACCAGGTGCCAAACAACCTCAGCTGGCTCCTCTGAATGCAGCGGAGCGGGAGCTTAACTCCGAGGCCCTCTGGACTGCCTGGCTCCTCACTGTGTCACGCATACCGAACCCAGTCGGCGTGCGGAGAAACCTCATTTTGGCTGTTTGTATCCATAATCGTATTCCTTTGGTCACTACCCAAAGCTCTCGGGCCATAACTGTAGGTCAAAATACAAACGCATCTGTAAATAAAGATTTTTGTATGGTGGCTGCACACCAGTACTGCGCCTGAATTTATGTAGCCGCTTTATCTTACCCTTTTTTTGAGAGGGAACCAGAGCTTGACCCTGATACCGTCTAAAATTCAGCAGCCAAACGCTCCAATGCACACAGGAAATCACAGTCTGTTAAGCAAAGAGAGGACATCATTTGTGAACAGAAATGCCATCATAATGTCACAGAACTGGACACTCGCAGGCTTCGCCTCAGATTTGCTTTCATCCATTGGATTTCCTATCCATGTCCGGCGCACACCGTGAAAAAAGACCAAACCATAAAGCCTTGCAATACCGCATGCTCCCGACACATCTCGGAATCCTCTAGCATGCTTTAATCACTTCAACTCATTTGGCAGCCAGCAAGATAAAAAAAAAAAAATCATCCCATTATAGTCCCCACAAAAGATAATGTAAATTGGTATTCGGCGTTTAGTAAGTCACAAAAGAAAAGTGGCCATACTGCGCTCATAAATCCCAATTGTAACGGCTTTTAAAAATGAAGAGAGGGGAACAAATTAACACGATTATATGTAGCTATCTTTAAACAGTATTCAAAGAAGGAAGTGATATTTTCTGTTGCTACTAATGAGACAACTCCTGTAGTTATGTATGAAAAAAAAGTCACTTTGGCTTGTTTATAGTGCACGGAACATCTCAGCCTGCTAATCAGAATCAGTGAACATCGAGAGTTCGTTCAAAAGTAATAACGGGGATTGCTCTGTGGCATTTCACTTTAAAGAGCGCAAGTACATCTCCATCTGATATGATGAGACTGTTGGAGTGCCCTGTTTCTGTCTTAGCAATCATAGAAATCTTATTAATAGAATGTAGATGAATTGGAAAGACTGTTGGAAGACATATTTTTCTGGTATTTGCACATTAAAGTGTCACTTCAGCAAACTTAGGCCACGCGAGAGGTGCTAGATTCCCCCTATAATTATACACAATACAATACACAGTAATTATGGAGACAGTGTTTCAAGTGTGTGTGTGATTAGTGTTGAATCCACAACACACACTACAATTAGGGTGCTTTCCCAAGCCAACATTTAGTCTGTTTTAATCGAACACTGGTGCGGTTCAACCCCTGGTGCGGTTCGTTTGGGCAGTTGTGAACACAGTAATCTTACTCTTTTGCGGACCAAAACAACCGGTTCAAAACCGTTTGCGAGAGGTGGTCTCAGACTGTTTCCAAGCCAACCAAAACACAGGTATTTGTTGAGATGGATACAGGTAAACGACAGGTTAACATGAGTGGGAAAGGACTGCCCTGGACTTCTGCAGATGTCCAATGTTTTTGCTTGACATCTGGACCGAAGAGAACACACAGAATATGCTAAATAAAGTCCACAAATATGGTGAAGTTTATAAAGTAATTGGAGATAAACTCGAGGAGAAGGGATTCATGCGCACAGTAGATCAGTGCCGACTCAAAGTGAAAAAAACTTCAACCGCAATATATCAAAGTCTGCGATTTCCTGCATAGATTTGTCAGCTCTTGATTAAAAAAAAGAGGAATTTGTTCCTTCGTACATGCCCCTTAGCAAATTTAATTATTGTATTTGATCCACTTTAATTTGTGCAATATGAAACCAAGCCACACTAAATGGAAAACAAACCAAAAGAATCACTTCTACTCTGATACTGACTAGCCAAACATACTATGGCTTGTGAAAACGCCCCTACATAAGGACTAAAACATGGGAAGTTGAGGTGTCAAAATCTGTATTAGTGAACCACCACACTGGAATAGGGTCAGTATCATCGTCTTTACTGCTGCCGCAGGTGTTCAGAAGGAGGTGAAATGGGGGAATACTAGTTTTTGGAATTCTTTGTTGTGCGATCCCCTGAGATCAAAAGGGTTCACCTTAAAAAATCCAAGTCTAATTTAAAAAAAACCTCAACAAACTGTATCACTATGAAGAAAAGTCAGGAAAAAGTAAGTTTGATTTAATGCCCTACTTGGACATCAAAACATCTGGAGATGGTGATTGCATGGAGTGTTTCCCAACCTTTTTCTTTAGGGGACCCCTTTTCTATCATTGAGTAAACTGACCACCCATAAGTGACATATGTTTATGGATATTTCCTATTATATTCAATGCATAACAATAGAAGTACAGAGCAACTGATGCACTGTACAATTAACCCAAATAGTGAACGCAATAACTGTAGGAAGTTTGTGTAAAACGAGATATTTGGATGAGTTTTGAACAAACTATTTCCTGTGAATATTGCATCAGAGATGAGTTTTCCTGTTATTTGTATGGACTTTTAATACAAAAAGGTATTTCTTTGTAGGAAGTTGTTTCTTTGTCTTCTTTGTCCTTGTCTTTATAATTTTAACAATCATACAGTACAAACTGAATAGGCTTTTTTTTGACAAATTCAGTGTTTTCTTCTCCCTGACACTTGGCCATTGTTCTATTAGCTCTTTAGTTGTATTAACTGCATTCTTTTCTAATGCAGGACAAGGCTGTTTAGCAGAGAAGGAAGGCTGTGTGAGGTCAGGTGTCCTTGTCCTTATAGATTCTTTTAAAGTTTATATCTTAAACAAGAATCCAAACTTTAAAAATAACAATTTAATTTAGTTTTTTTTACAGAAATTAATGAAATGCTAAGATATAGGCCAACTGTATATTTTTTTAAAAAGGTTCACACCCCTTAAAAACAAGAAGGCCTCACGACCCCCTATGAAACTTTGGCGACCCCTAGTTGGGATCGGGACCCACAGGTTGAGAGAGAAAAAAGGACAATAAAAAGAGAGATGAAGAATAAGAAAAAGTTAGTAAAAAGTGAGAGAGTGAGTGCCTCCAGCCTGCCTCTGGTTAGCTACAGATTCTTACACCATTATTTTGTTACTGCTGTCCTCTTATCGTCCTTGTTAGTGAGTGTGTGTCACAATTATAGTGCTGAAGTCAGCAGAGGGCTCTTGATTGGCTCCTAACACTTGCTCTTGAGACTTGAGATCGGCTGTCTGGTTTTCGCTTTTCTTTCAAATGGGAAATCAGCCAATCACAGAGGTGTTAGCTTGTTGTTACCAACTCTGGTGACTTTACTGCTCTGTTGTGTGTCACACACTGTAGGTACAGATGTGATCTCAACATATTTTCCAGACAGTAACATCAGCAAACACCAAAATTAGAGATTTCCCAGCAAAGTTCTAACTTATGTACACGAAAATATTGGCTCTCTACCAAGATTTATATGTTAAAATAGTCTTCTGAAAACTCCATAATGAAATCATAAGCTGTAACACACTCTATAATGTGAAATCCACACTGGACACAAAGTCATTTGCAAAAGAAAGATATTCTGTGAATAATGCAGCATTATTTTCCATCAACCCCGACTTAATCGATAATACTTCTCTTCTGAAAAACATAAAGAAAATACTAAATTGATTTAAAAAGGGGCATGCAGAGTGCAAAACAAATAGGCAAGGCATATTCCACTGTACAGATCTATAATTTGGATTTGGTTTTCATCATTCTCTGCTCTTCATAATTGATCGAGCTCTATATTGGCTCGCACTCTATAGGTTGAGTACCGGGGACAGCTGGAGTTCATCAATGCAGCCGCTTCAATTATGGCTGCAATGTAATGAAATCTAGTTCTTTTGTTTGGAGGTTGCCCCTTTGCCCCTGTGGTTTTATCAAGCATTAACTGCACTATCCAGTATTTCCCCTGTTCCTGCTTTACACTTATCAAGAGCTGACAGTGACATGATATCATTATTTTGTATGCAGGTCCAGATAATTGGATACAAAGGAATTCTGTGCCTAATAACAGAATCACACTAGCTCACATTTCAGATTTTTTACTTAAGATATTTCAACTCACAGACTTTCTAAATAAAACAATAACACAAAAAAAAGAACAAAAGTAAGAAAACACTCACCCTTGAGGCTCTCTCTCTCTCTCCGTTTGTACTTGTACAACTTGTGTTACTTCAATAGAAATCCAGAGCAAAGCATTAATATAAGAGGAAGGGAGGCAAAGCAGAAGTAGTAGGAGGTAAAGGAGAATAGTTGTAGGGCGCAAAATGGAAAGAATTAAGTGTTTGAGTAAGGAGGAGGAGGCAAATACTTATAATGTATGGCAGAAAACAGATGAAGAGCAACGATGATAATGACACAGGTAATCTTGAACAGCATGAGCTACCCACTCACAAGTACTAAAGAGATTTTATACCATCTTGCCTTTTAGTAGTGTCACTCATTTCTAATGAGCTGGTTACAAGAAGATACATCTATAAAGGCAGAGGTCCCTTCTGCAAATTGTTTGATTTTTCTAATGTCTCAGAAAGAAATATTAGCACACATATGGCCAGCCAAGTGCTCGATGTGCTGCGAGGTAACTAATTGATGCTGACGGTCCAAGCAGTGCTGTTGTTGGATGTCTTTAGGAGTTCTTTGAAGCTCAGTTTTTACCAGCCGTGACAGTGACGCTGGTATTGTTTTCACCTGTGGCAAAATGTGATCCTGGAGACGCCTACTGTGGCAGAAATGACCACAGTAGGCAGTTTTGAGTACTTTGTCAGGTGTTTATACTGTATGTCTGTGGACAGATTTTGTGACCGTGATAGCGTCGCAAACGTGCAAGAAGCAGTCATAAAACTTCACAGATGTGTAGTTGAGATCAAAATGAAAGTCAAGTTTGAAGATTGGTGTGGTCCGAGCAAGGGCGACGAAAGTAGGGATGAAGGAAGTGGCCTGATTTGGCGTAGCAGCTGGACTGATCCCATCTCAACACGGTCTCTAGTTTTTACGCTTCTGTCAAAGAATATGAGGTCTGAATATGATGAACTACTTAAAACACACCAATATAAACACACCCGTCTTACACTGTGAGGCTATGAGCCGCTTATTTTATTCTACAATGCTTCCTTTGCCACCAGCATGACAGCAATCATTTAGATTCCTGTCTCTAGTTTTTTCCAGCCTAAAACATGGAAAAGTCATGCAGTCATCAGACAGGGAGCAGCCTGTTGACATGACAATAGATTTAATACCCTCTTAAGTTAACGCATGTTAATTAATATTATACTATAGCCAAATTAAACAATAACTTGGTTTAGCCAAATGAAACAATGACTTGGATTAGCTTTTCATCTTGTATGGTGTCAAGGAATGACAAATGACATTTTAGTTTTATAGCCAGTGTGATATCTTCTTCTATTTCTGGCTACAAATAAGTGGACTCACACACTTCTTTATATGAATCAAATCAAACCCAAAATAATTCAAGCTTTCAATTTAACATGTTGTTTAATGACCCCTAGCTGATCGACTACTTACAGTGCAATTTGGTGTATTTAGTAAAAATTGTCCATCTATTAGGTTGAATGGTTGGATAGGAGCAGGACAAGGCCATTATAAAACATACTGTATAGTGCAATACCTGCTATAAAGTCCATGCACGGAGAATGATGGAACACACAGCTTTCCTACTTCCTACTAAAATAGGTTTCGAACTTCATGCATGCTTCATTAATTAATTATTGTGAATTATGGGCGAACTCTAAATTTGTTTAATTTGATCATCTTAAGATACAAATTCCTAAAATTTAATTATTAATGTTTTAGGAGAAAGAATAGTTCCACATGTGACGGATATAAATCAGTAGATGTAAGGGGAGCTTTTATTTTGAAGTGATTACTCCATTGCAAATGTGTCTGACTACATCTGCTCTGGGCAGTGAGAAGATATTTCTAATGAGCTCTCAGGTCTCAATATGTTAAGAAAAGGTTAATGACAAGCACATTTTTAAAGTTACAGTACACAATACAGTAATTGTATTGTAATATTGTCTGAGAAAGCAAATGGAACAGCAGCGCTGTCATTTTAGTTGTTATGCCTGTCCGTGTGGGTGCTTAAAAAACAGTGCAAATTATTTAAATGCAAATGTTCTTGCAACGTTGTCTCAACTCTGAAATCTGATCTGTCTGAACGTGTGCGTGTGAGAGAAAGACAATGAATAGAAAATATACAGACAGAGGCAGAGAAATTGGAGATTGGACATTAAGTAGGAGAGGGCTGAGAGAGGAATGGAAAGACATCAGGACAGGGAGGTTTACAAATGGAAAAACAGAGAGTGAAGGGGAACCACAGAGGGAGGGGAAGTATACAGGTTGTAGAGAGAGAAATAGAGGCTATGGTAATAAAAAAGACAGAGCGGGACTGTGTCAAAACACTGAAATCTAAGAGACCAAGCCGCTCGGTGGAACTTTAAAAATACTGACTCAGTTCTCCAGGGGAAGATGAAGGGCGACGGCTCACCTCCTAAGAGGGAGCAACAGGGCCGGGGCCTCGGCTCCCGAGGTCCCAAAGGGGAAGTCAACACAGAATGGTTAATTATGTGCCACTTATTTCCATAATTAGAGCTTGTAACATCAGATTCTGTCCCCTGGGTCCTGTGAATACCTAATGGATACTCTACTCTGCAAAAAATGACAAGCTCTGAAAGTGTTTTTTTTTTTTTTAAACATTCACGATTCAAATAAATGATATCACTGCAATTGCAGATGCTTGTACGAGGTTTGAGAAATCCCGTTTAATGCACACATCCATCCATCCATGTCCAGCTCAGTGACACGTTTTGTGTCATTTTTTGCAGTGTGTCTAGCAGGACGGACAGGGTGTGTGTGTGCTGCAGGAACTTTGCTGTCAACCCTTTGCCCTCTTCTACTCTGTGCCGCCTGCACTGGAGGAATAATTGGCATATTAAATTATTTATAACAGCCGGGGCACATTATCATAAATATTCACTTGACGTTTTGCTTAGATCAACAGTCAGAACCCAGGGCTCCGGATGTGACTTCATGACATCTCATATGAGTGTGTATGCATTTTGAGAGCCCGAGGGGCTGATTGATGGACAGTATTTACAAACAAAGCGTCCTCCCGTCAGTCAACATAACTGAATTCAGACAGCATGGAAATGTCAGGCTCATGCACAGACGCAGATGTGCACGTGAGTATACATATCCGCAGTGGGCATGGACATGTCAGACTGGGCACACTCGCACACACACACACGACTCGGCGGTGCAGCGCCCCTCGTCAGCCGTCTGTTGTAACAAGAGCCTTTAACGAACCCGTCACTGTTCTCGCATGAGACAAGACCATAATGACATGCTAACAAAGCAGAGCTGCTGATAACAGGTCTATTAACATCTATTAATGCCGTTTGGCCACAGACACCAAGGCCTTCATCAGCCTCAGACTGACTACACCTCTGCTGTACAGACACAACGGCAGCTCTTGGGCATTGAATACTGAATCCAATGTGCATGTGTTTGAGTTACATCAACCATCCCTATAATATGATAGTGCGAAAGGCTATGAGTTGAACTAGGGCTGCACGATTATGGCTAAAATGATTATTACAATTATTTTGATCAATACTGAGATCACGATTATTTATCACGATTATTGATAGGTTTTAGGGGCAAAATATTTTTATTGCAAATTCACATTTAAATAAACAGAGCGCTGTTTTCACTTCCATGTTGTGCTACATTCCAACTGTCAAAAACTCTAAATGCCATCCTTTTACTTTGTCATCTTTAGATGTTATTTACATAAAAATACAAGTCAAATGATTAGGAAATGAAAGTGGTATCTATCTACCTACCTGCCTACCTAAATATAGACTATGACGTGGCTTGACGGGGCTAGTTTTCGAAGAAAGTATGCAAATTCTGTTTTATTGCATTCCATTCCTAGTTATCAAACAGTCAGATGGCAAAAAGCGCACTTAAGTCGTGCTTCGCAACAAACAGGCGAGGAATAACCTGGGGAAATGAGAGCAATCTAGACAGTAATTACTAGTCTTCGATTGCAGTGGTGTTGAAAGCCGAGATGAAAAGCCGAGAAAGGAGAGCTGATGACGGGGGGAAGCATGTCAATATATACTGTATTCTCTGTTAAAATGTAGAGATACATGAGAAAATAGGCCTGATGGTTTCAAAACACACCGAGCAATTTTCTCTGAATCACACCTGGAAAATGTGCAGAGACGGCGACATTACCATAGCTGTTCAGTATTCAAGATGATACATGTGCTGTGACAGATTGCTAGCTGTCACACGCACAGCAGCACAGGGGGGAGGAGGCCTTGCTCCCCAGTTACAACTGGTCGCTGTGAAATGTCATTGGGTCTCTCAGTGGGGGTTCAAAATAGTCATAGTCAAAATGTGGGTGCAATTTTTATTAATAGGCTTTATTTACACCAAAGTTCAAAGACTAAACTGTGAAGAGAAGAAAGACAACTTAGTAGATGTCAGTAATCTTTCAGTAATTGTAAGTCCGTGGAAGTCACTGAGGTGAAAGTTGGGTTGAAATTAAAATGAGAAATAAGAGTAAAAATAAAAATAAAATAATGTAAACACGTGACTGGCATTTCAAGGGTTACAATTTGGAAACATGCCTAACATAAAGTGTGCAAGTGATATATAGTATCACTTGCACATATTTGACTATTTGGTTATTCGTTCTTTGGGTAGGTAATAACAGTATACTATAATAGTAATAACCATGTTTTTTTTTTAACCCCTCAGAATTACAAACATGCATAAAACACACCAAACCTTCATAACACCAATACCCTTCGAAAAATGCTTCTTATTCAATAACAAACAACACTGCAAACAACAATACTGTAGAATAACAGAATCCTTAAAAAATAATTAAGTCTTTAATTAAGCCGAAAGACACGTGTTGAAGCGCTACGCCGTCCATCTCAGCCGAAAACGGAGAAATGTCTGGCTGAGTCCTGGAGCTCGTTTCTGATTCTTATGTCAAAGCGAAACACATGCGATGCTAGGGCCGAAAGGAAGCCTCCGCAGGCTGCATTACGTACGGGTTTACAGCCGGGCACTGCCGGGCACTGCCGGGCACTGCCGGGATTGGCGGTGCGTATAATGCGCAGAGACAGCAGCCTCAAAACGCCACCGTTTAAGTGGAGAGGGCCCGCAAACGTGACTTTGAGGTACGTCGGCACTCGCAAACAGAGGGATGAGGAGAGGAGACGCTTAGCATGGACACAGCAACCTCAAAATGGCGCTGTTTAAGGGGAGAGGGCCCGCAAGACACTGAAGCTGCAGACAGAGGTGTGCATGCACCATCCACACGAGCCATAAAAACAGCACTCATGGATTCATCATGGTCAAAATTGATACAAACAATGTGAACATTGTTATGAATAATACAAACAAGTGTTCACAGCAATCACAGGAACATAAATGAGTGCTTTTAATCACATTGTTTGAAACAACCGTTATGGCATTTATATACTTTGTAGTGGATGTATTGAATTATGGGCAGGTTTTGTCCATCTCATCATATTTGTATGAGGGTAGGAAACCGTGTGCACTGGTCTATTTAAGGGGTTACTCTTACCGATTTCCACAGCAGCTTAGGTTTTCCCTTTCATTGTATTGAATTCCTATAGCTGTCCTAAGGACCGCTGCAGTTTCCATCTGCAGCCTCCAGTCACATACTGTAATAGAAGTGTTTGCAGTTTACTCGTGTGCAATGAATAGTCCGAATAGTATAAAACGTACATTACATTTGACTTAAAAACATTGTATGAATATGTTCTGTTAATTGTCTAGTCCATCTGAGGACTGTTTCGGCACCATGTGATGTGTGTTTTGTCACGTTGAACATGATGTACTATTGCAGATTTATGGCTGTAACTGTAAGAAAAACATGTTTCAGCATCTTGGTCAGCATAATCTGATTAGACATACTTTGAAAAGTCAGCAGCAGCAAATGGGGTTCAAGTTTAAATAATTTGCACATTTGCTGCAGCAGCAAGGTGTAAAATGTGAAGGGTGTGCTATATCAGCAGAGAATAGCAGCTCCTCAAGGTTTGGTGTGACTGCTCCCTCCGTAGGAAAACAATGGTGCGCACTACTGTAAAGCTTTCTGCTAGTGTTCACGTGTTATCAGCCTTGTTAAAGAAATAAATAAATGAGGGGGAAAGGGGATTATTTTGAGGAGTTGTCGGCTTATGCAATCATTTAAACACACTAATCAGACTATTGTCAGTAGTTTTTGTGCATGTGTACATAAGAGCCAGATCACATGGCGCGTGCTAATCTGTTCAATTCAAACAGTGAGATAGTTTATCTGTTTGTGGATTTGAATGAGTTTTTAGCTGTGTGTGTGTGGGCACACGCACACATGAACGTGCGCCCACACACACTGGGAGTGATAAACCGGGGAGTGACAAAACATAACTGACTGTTGATCTGTTTGTTGTGTGTGTGTGTTTGTGTGTGAGAGAGCAGCGGAGTCGTAGAAACCATTAGTTGTGCTCAGTAGCTCTGTGTGTCTTTGAATCTGAGTCGTGGAGGAAAAGGAAAGCTGTTTAACTCCCTCTGAGTGTGTGTCCGTGGTTGAACCCATTAACTGAATAAATCATCCAGTATGATTGCGGTGTCAAATGGGTTTGCTGAACCATTTCTGCTTTGCCCAGCAGTCCTTGTCCCTTTTTTTCTTTTTTTTTTAAAAGGCATGACACACACTTCGCACAACTGCCAAACACAGTTAATTATTGATCGGTTCGAAATCACATCTGTATAACTTTGGATGTACAAAACACAACCAGATGCCGGCCAGTGAGCAAATTAAATACCATATGCTGATTTCATTACAGATATAATTGAAATTGCTGCGATCATTTTTTTGTACATCTGGTAACAGCGTAGGGGGGGGTGAAAAAGTAAAGCATCCTTCGAGCGGAACGCCCGGATTCATTCTCCTGTGTCAGCAAACACTCAGCCTGTTGAAGTGTCCTTGAACAAGAAGTTAAATCCTTCATTGCTCCAAGGTTTTTCTGTAATTGACCCTTTCTGAAGTCATTCTGGGTGAAATAAGAAAGAAAAATATCTGTAGAAAACTAGGGAAAAATACATGCGCTGTACATAAATGTAAGAGTTGGCTTAAAGCATTAGATTCTGTTGAGAACATTTAATCCTTCAGATTTAACGAGGCAGGTGGTGGTGGTGTAACATCCCCTCTTCCACCTCATCCCACCCACTCACTTCTCGGTTCATGTGCAGCTGCCTTTTTAACAAAGCCTCGGGGCAGTGGAGGTTTCCCGGTTTGATTCCTATTAAGAACAGAGCCCTTACAGGCTGGGGGGCACACCGGGGAATTTTCAACCCTGATTTCCGCCAGATTTGCCCCCATTGCCAAACGTGGGAGAGATTGTGTTTGGAAGCAACTCTGATGGTTTGCAAAGATTATCTGGGTAGCGTGGAAGGGTTCATTGGTTGGATCAGATTGATCCGAGCTGCTTCAGTGATAACATAATTGATATTTATGACCTGGCATATGATCAAGTCCAGTGGTGTGTGGGGTTTACAGATTCATGCCAAGAGTAGAGACTCCTCGCCAATGTGAGCAAGGTGAAGAGGTGAGGTGCATACCTATTACTAATGATGAATACTCATTGAAAATATGACTTTTGGTAGGGATACACCACTTGTGTTTTGTACATTTGGGTACTTGCCAATACCGAGTACAGATATGAGTGCTTAATAATATAATTACAGTTCTAACAATGACTTTGAAAACTTGTTTTATTCTCAACAGATGTTCCTCACTTTCTCACTGTAACAAATTAAATATACAACGAGATGCTGTTGCTTCCACTTTGTGTTTTCCTGATACAAACAGAGCATGGTTTGTAGTAGGGATGTTAATAATTTAAATAGTTTAAATATAAAAACAAAAACAAAGCTGAGGAAAACTCAGAGGACCTTTAAGCTGGTCCACTTTAAAAGGTCAGCCCACCTTAAGTGCGCCTGAGTCGAAGTTGTTGCTAACTTGGGCGCTAGCCCCCTTCACTTTAATCAACAGGTGCTAAGCAAGACTTGGCTTGGGTCTTGAGGAGTTGTAGCATTTCTTCACCGACAAATAAACTGCACAAACAATAATACAATTAATTGATTATTTGATTAGTTGTCAACTATTAAATTAATCGCTTACTATTTTGATAAATCAATTAATCGGTTTGAGGAAATTTAAAAAAAAAAAAAAAAGTCAAAATTCTGTTATTCCAGGGTAAAATGTGAATATTTTCTGGTTTCTTTACTCCTCTATGTCAGTAAACTGAATATCTTTGAGTTGTGGACAAAACAAGACAGTTGAGGACGTCATCTCTTTCGGAAACACTGATCGACATGTTTCAACATTTTATGACATTTAATAAACCAAACAACTAATTGATTAATCGGGAAAATAATCAACAGAATAATCAACAATGAAAATAATCGTTGCAGCTCAACACACACTGCACTGTTACTGCCTGTTTTGCACATACACCGCAGCAGATTATCGGGTTATGTTGCAGCTGGGTGGCGCTTTAACCACAGCAACTCTGCATGCAAGGATGTCTTGTCGGTTAACGTCACGTTGCCGTAAAGTGGTATGGGGTACGTTGGCATTGACCTTGAATGGTTATGGTTAGGATAGGTCGTCGGGCAGGAAGTCTCGCAAGAGTTTTTGCCAGTTTTCGCAAGTTGCGGGTTACCTTCTAGACGCAAACCCTGTGTTATATCAAATAGAAATGTATCACCAGCTAACCCTCACGTTGTGCGCTTGGTCCTAAGTAACATCTCGCTAGCCATTGGTTTACCCAGATTCTAGTTGCATCATTTACTTTTAACGTCATTTCATTTTGTCTGTCATTGCACGTAGGATTAATTTACAGACTGACTGATAACAGATGGACATTAAATCATGCGTCCTTAGACAGGACAAGGGATCATTCCACAGCAGTTTCCCTTAAACAATGCACATACTTAGTTCCCTATTTGTGCCCACAGAAGGATGTAGCTGTCATCACTGACAGATCACTATTCAGTGTAGCCCAGTCATTATGAAACAGAATAAAACTGATCAAATCAACTTGACAAAGAGCTCACTGAAATGAAGCCAATTGACAGCAAATCGCCACACACTGGAAAATGTCACAAACTGGCTGAGATTATAGTGCTTTACACACTGGATCTCTTTCATTAGTTCTTCTCTGTTGTCAATTATTGGCAAAATAATAGCTCACACTACCCTGTCTGGCAGATTCTCACATTGTGAAGTGATGGCAGGGGGATCCCATAATTTGTGATTAGCTAATTGGAAAGGAATTGAACCAAAACCTGACTGATCTGTCATAATATGCTCAATCCAACATTAAAATTGACTTACGGTGCCATTAAACTCCTAACAAGTCAACTGTGTGGATATTGTGAAAAGTGATGCACGGTTAGTAGAAGAGGTGAAGTTGCTCCCTCTGTCTCCATGACAATTTAATTAGAGTCAGTCACGACTTTTACACAACATGTTTTGGAGTCAGATGAGCTCTAAAGGACACTTTTACACACCTTGCTTTGCTTCGTGACAATCGCAGATCGTTTTCACAAACAGCAAAATATGCTGTGTAAATTTAAACAATAAGTTACTTGTTGAAATGGAAAACAGTGCGTCAGACTGCAGATATCGGATCAGAAGCCCACATGTCGCGCTTTGTGGATTCCACTGAAGGACAGCCCTGTTGGTCTCCTACTGATTTCCCCGAAGTTTCTCCCCCTTATAAACTATGATTTAGTTTGTCTCACTGCAAAGATGAGAGGAGACACAAACAGCCCTGGCATGATTTTGTTCAAACACAGTTAGGAGACTTCGCAGTCTGTAGTTGTTTGAAGTTTAATAAGGTGGACGGAGGCGCTGTTTTCTATGACTATATACAGTATATCTCTTCTATTTCTTTCACTACCCCTTTTGAAATAGCTTACGGGAACCCCAGTCTAGCTCTGCTCTCAAATCACGCTGTTACCCTTCGGCAAAACATCGGGGCAGTTAGAGTTTCCCGGTTCGATTCCTATTAAGAAGTCAGTCCGGGGATCCTTTCACACCAGACTTCACAGACACACAAGGTCACACACACACACACACACACACACATACACACACACACAGAGCTATCTGCCAAGATATACTTCGTGGTGGTGGTTCAATGGCATCGATGAGCTTGGCACTCAGACTAGGCCAACCAATACCCTGCTGCTGCCCACTGGCTTTCACAAACATTCACAAACACACACACACACATACACTAGCCTCCCATCAGTCGTGTTTCACTCACTATATTGCAAAGCCTGTGTGTCTCTGTGCAGAGGTGGAAATGCATTTATGGGGGAGGGATTCGGCACAGGCAGAAAGACTTACAGTACATCGGGGAAAATGTGAATGAAGCAGAAGGGAAATATGATTTAGATAAAATGCAGCAATGACATATGGGTGTTTGACAATTCCACTAGTTACACTGAAGACCCCTAGAGGAAGCACAGAGAAAGCTAAAACTAAGACAAGCATTGTCCCTGTGTTCCCCCAGGAAAGCATCCTGCCAAGGAAAAACTACAGCTATGGTATTTACCTCAGGAAAGACCGAGACAGAAGTTGACAATGGTGAGAAACGGGGAATGCGTTTAATCAGAGGATGATGATCTCTGCCGCTGTGGGGGATGGATCTGTGTGAGTGTTTGTCAGATCGCCGGCTTATGAATTCCAACTCTGTGGGGAAATAAGAGCGATGAGGTGGCTATTGTGCCACAGGCGGCACGGCATGGAAATATATGATGATGGTGCATGTGTCACCGCCTCAGCTTTCATATAATAGCACACAACAGAATACAGCGGAGCAATACAAGCAGATCTAATCATAAGTCATTTTGGGACAGGATTTTTGTTGTTGTATGACTCCGCGTTGCTGGTTTGATGGTGGTGTTGAATGGACAGACACAGTTGGACAGAGCAGGTTTGTGTTGGCAGGTGTGTAGGCTTTCTGATGCCAGTTGTTGGTCCGTCTGGCTTCTATGAGAGCAGCTCCACCGTGCAATGTCATTGAGAGCATTGTTGCGAGACATGTGACATCATTTGGCAGACAACACAACGGCCATACTGCTTCTATTTCACTGTCGCACACATTTAAAGAGTAACTTAACACCTCCTGGAAATCTTGTCTTTGCTGACCTCCAGTGGTTTAACTTCTGACCTTGCTGCAGTGAAGGTGAACACCAGAAACCAGGTGACATCCCAGTTGGGTGTGGTCAGAGGTGAAACAGGCCTAAAAGAAGTCAAACAGAGAGGGCAGCAACACACTGCTTTTCAGCCTGGTGCCAAGTTACTCTTTAAATGCCGTTAAATTCACACACCACTATATTTTTTTGAACTTCTTTTTGTCATGAGTACTTTCACACAGAACATGAATATTACGCGGTGAAAAGGCAATTTAACTTTTTTCCGGAACAAGGTCAATTTTGAGTTTTCGCATCGCATATGTTGTCCCTATAATTATAAAGCAGCAACACAGAGGCTCCGTGGTCCGAACCAAGACGACAAACTGTTTTACTCCTCTCAACCTTGTCTTAGGCGGAGCAGATCAGATCCACTCCTTCTGTTCTTAGCTTTCACAATAAAAGCGTGTTTTTCTGTCGTTTATTCGTCACGCCCCCGGTGTGTAAAGGCCTTTAGACTGATGTCACTTATTTATCTGTAATTTGATTGAATCATATATATGAATGTTATCCTTTCTAATTGAAACGTGTCTGCCCAAACACATTTATATAGGTGTTTAGGGATTTGTGTCTCACTTCAGGTACCTTGTGTTACAATACTTTGTCCTTTTCTATGGCTGATTGAAAACTGAGATATTATACATCTTTGCTGGTAATGTTTTATTTTATGGGAGTTTAATTTCATTATAATTTCATAAGAAGTTTCCTGTCAAGAACTGAGTAATTTGGGACACATTTTATGGAAAACTGGCACAGAAAAGCTCCATTTAAACCCAAGTAAATGTGTCATTTACAATATATTTTTTTCTCTGTATATGTTGAATTGTATGCTCGCCTGTCAACAAATTTGCAGTCTCTATTTTTTCCTATAATTAATACAAAATTCTATTTCAGAAAAACTTCTGGGAAACAATTAGGAACTTATGCAAACCTTCTGATTGGTGTTTATTAATTTGTTTAAAGTTATTAAATTGCGTGACATAATACCGTTGTGTCTTTTGTCTTTGGCAGGATGATTCCATCCAGCAGCAATGACTTCCTGGTCCGGGATCTCGCCGCTGGACGCAACTACGATCTTTGTGTCCTGGCCGTGTTTGACGACGTCGTCACATCACTGACTGCGACGCGTCCTTTGGGCTGTCTGTCATTCACCACGGACACGGAGTTCAGCCAGTGCCAAGCACTGCACAGCCACTTCCTGGGTGGCACCATGATCATCATCATCGGAGGGATTATTGTTGCCTCTGTGCTGGTTTTTATTATCATCTTAATGATACGTTACAAGGTTTACAGCCAGCAAGGGGCAGCACACGGAAAATCAGCCATCACGGCGACCGCGCCGAGACCGCAGAGCAACGGACAAGGAGGAGGCGCACAGGTCCAAGTACTCCCTCGCTCTGCCTCAAAAATGCCTGACCATCAGGACGACCAAGTGCTGGCGCCGTCCAGGGCCATGTCGCCTAGCAACACTCTGAGAGACACTGTGGCATTGGTCGAGGAGGCGAGCGGTGGACGGAGCATAATGACAAGGACTGACTCCTTGGCCAATGAGGAGTTGCTCTCACCCACCAAGGCCCGCTTCTCTTCCAGGGTCGCCATTGAGATGAAAAGCAGACCGCCATCTGTCGCCAAAGAGCTCACCTCCCCCAAGGAACTGGCAGGTAGTAGAGAGAGAGAGACAGATAGGGAGATAGACGTAGAGGAGGCAGGCAGCAGAGCAAGGAGGAAGCATTTCAGGGAGGTGGAAAGAAAGACAAGTTGATAGAGGAAAAGCGGGGAATTACCAAGAAGGGAGAGCCCAAAAAAAAAAAAAAAAGCAGTCCAACAGAAAGAGATGGAGGATGAGAAATAGACAATGCGTGATTGAGGGTGTGAAATTGAGCAAGATAATAACGGAGTGTGGAACAGTGAGAAACTGAGTGAGTGTGAACGAGAGGATGAATAAGAGAGATGCCATCCTCGTGCACTGGGAACATAGTAAGAGAGACAGAGGGGGAACACGTGTTCAGTCTGTATAAGAAAGGTTTTTATACTTTTTTTCACATGAAACAAAAACAATCTTGAATTAACCTCCTACAGTGTTTTGGAATTAACCTACAACCTCCAATCCTCCGAGCTCATTGATTTTCGTTTTCTGCTCTTGCCAATAACCAAGCTTAATTTCTAAACAATGGGAGATACTGTACATGGTAGGTAGGAAGAGAACTCACAGCAGGCTTCAAAGCTTTTAAGAAACTACAGAGTTTATTTTGTTCGCCCAAATGAGATGTTCCTGATGCAGCGACCTTGTTGCAAGAAACTGCATTTTTGGGCCTTTTTTCTCATGCATAGCGAGTGAGACTGTGTCAGCGGCTAAAGAAATGTTAGTGGTTTGGAGTCAGAGGAGAGAGGGATTTGGTAATGCAGGTGGGATCACCTATCGCATCCCAGCTAACGTTATTCCGGTCGGTGTTCCTTGTGTGTCCTCCATTAGGGTGCTACAAACTATTAGACTTTAAGCACCCGGAGAAGGCTCGTTTGCCATTAAGAATGACACAACCAGAGCGCTAAAAGGAAAGTTACTTCAGTACAAGAGAAAGGCTATTTAAGGTTAGCTTCAATACCAGATTGGAAGAAAATTGGAAAATCCTAATTTCCTCTTTATACAAATGTCATCATGAGAACGTTTGCAAACTGGATTTGTCTTTTTATTCACACATCTGTGTGCCTTCCTTGTTATAACAAATTGTTGCAACAAGCCCAGTGTTGTTAACTCTTTTCCAATAAAAGAAGCTACCAGCCCTAGCTCCAACTATCGCTAAATCTAGTGAAAACAGTCCGTCATTCGCGCCGAATGAAATGATTGAACAGGCTTATTACAGTCCTGCAACAGCCACAAATACTATGTTTTCTTTTTTTTTTGTCAGAGCATTTGATTTAACTTGATTTTTTTATTTGTATTTATTGATTGTTGTCCAGATGTAATGAGATTTTCAACAAATATAACAAAAATATAATTTGAACAACACTACCAACCCTACCTTTAAATGCTCTAACAGATATATCTGAATATTCTAGTTTATTTTTTATATTTTTCTTTCCATATAAAAATACATAAATAAAATAAGAATAAATCAACAAAAGTAATTTTTTACACCAGTAAAGTGTTCAGGCACTCCCTTGATAAAGTAAAATCCTTACTACAGTATATGTATGGTTAGACCGCTGTATACACTCACAGTTCAGATTTAGCCCCATGGGGTGTTCTCTATATAAATCCAAGCAACTTGCTTTAGATTCAGCTTGAGCATAATCAAATCCCTCAGGGGGGTAACAAAGCAGAATCCGACCGACACATATAATTTAGAAAGAATATAGTATACATAATGCACAAGGCAACTGACGCAATCACAACTATCATTAATGTATATACTGCGGTATAAGAAGCTGTAAGCAGAGAGGGCTGTGGTGGTGGAGGGAGTAATCAGCATGACCAGTTAAAGCAATGTGTTGGGGGTAAGAGGCATACCAGTAATGGCTATAAACGGTATAAGCACTCAGCAAGTAACCTACAATTTATACATACAGCGTATTTACAAAGTTAGAAATGGCAAAACATGCAGAAAAAAAGAAGTAAAAAAGCAAGGAAACATCAATAAAATGATGTTATGATTCATTATGAAAGGAAGTCCACACCAAAAGGAGGCTGGATGATCTTGGACAGCGTAGCCAAGGTCCGTGATGAAACCTGTCTGACCCCCAGAAATAAAATAAAAAATTCTGTGCTGGCCCCTTTTTGAAGATGTTCCAGTGAGTGTAAATGAAAGTTGAGCGTAGTTACGACCCAACTTGCCTCACTAGATATTCTTTTTTAATTTCCGGCTTCAGAACTATTAGTACTAGTTGAGCTTTGGGCTTCCATTCACTGTCTCTTGATCTCTCGCCTCTCATCTGCCCGTGGTTCGACCTCTTTTGCCAACTTGAATAAACTATTTTTAGTTTCTACAGCAGTGGCTACTGAGAGGAAATAGCTGTGAGAAAGCTGGTGGACAGTTGAAACAGAGAGACGTACAGAGACTATTTTTCTCAAGTGAAATTGTAATAATTTATTTAGTTTTGTCCTTGTGCATTCACAGTATTATTCTAGTTGTGCAAAAACAGTGAATGCACAGTGCTGTGCAATTATAATATGATGATATACTTCTTCCTTCACATGCAAGATACTGATGGGAAATTGGTTGATGTAACTCGGTCACTGCCAGCGAAGGCTATTAGATAAAACCTACTTTTTATGTAATCAGGCCCCGGCTCTCTTGATTCAAAACTTTTGAAGTGACTTGCACACGCTCACAAAGATCGCTTGAAATGCTCAATAGTGCTACAATAATAGGAATCCACAAGAGCATGTGAATTTTCTTTTTGGGTAGATTTTCTCCTGTACTAAGCCCACTCCAGTGCACTTCCCCTTTAACTCTAATCCACTCAGGAACCGGGGGGGGGGGGTTCATTAGAACGAATAAATAGAGACACCATTTCACATGAGTGGTTTAAACAGCTGAGTCGAAATACTTTATCAGCAGCTGATATGTCATTCAATTGGCCTCTGAGAATGGGTTGAAATGAGGTGTCATTGAGCCTTGCATTGATAGCGAGAGATCTGTGCGGCGCGCGGCAGCTTAGCCAGCAAGTTCAGGGAAAGTTGTCACCTTTGTGAACTCTGCTGGATCGGTATCCAGTCGGACGTTTATAACTAATTAAATGAGCTCACATCACAGTTTATGACTTTATGAATGAAGATGGTGTCAAGTGCCATACTCATTAATAGGCTACTGGATATTAAAACATAGTAAAACAAGTTGTTTTCTAATTGTTTTTCTCACTTCTGAAGCTATATGAGGGGAAGTTTGTTGATGGCCAAATAGGAGTTACACAGCAGAACAGTTGAGGAGCTCATTTACGCTGCGATGGGCTGGAATTTTCCAAACTGGGATCGAGGAATTAGCTTGAATTTGACTTTGTTGGAGCATTGCGGTGCCACCATATGCACAACTCAAACATTCCCCCTATAGGCCTAATTAACAGCGCTAACCTCATCTCAACCTTCACCGACTGAAGTGCGTCACTCAGAGGAGCTTCCAAAGAGCATCCCAGACCTCGATGAGACAGACAAACAAAGCAATTATTATGGTTTTCATTTTGACACTCTACCCAGGAGGAAAAAAGTTACCGCTGGCCTTTTGTGTTCTTTGCTTCCTCTCTTTTGATTCCAGGATCGTTGGCACTTTGAGGGCAAACCTACAATGAGGGATAATACTCGTGTGTGTATGTACGGGGGCTGTGAGGGTTTCTCAGGGTGTAGCTGTGTCTGTGATGTGTTTCACTGGTTGCTGCATTGCAGAGAAAGGCAACATTGATCTGATCAGAGAGAGAGCGAGCCGCAGTGAGTCAGAGCGCCTGAGGAACAGAGCAACTGACAGATACACAGAGAGGCCCCATTAAAGGCCCACGGTTGTCAAATATGTAACCCGAGATGAAAAAATAGGCACATTGTGGGTGATAGTTCTCCTTGTGTTTGTTTGCTTTTCATAGACTGTTTTGTTCACAAACATATGTATGAACTGGATACATAATCTTGAATTTGTTTTTGAATTCGTTAAATCTTAAAAGTGCTTCTAGGATTTTGTTTTTGCAGGAAAAAAAGGTTACCTGATAAGAAATTGGGTTTTCGCCTCAGATAAGTTAATATACTTTCAAGTCTATCTTAATAAGAGACTCATTTTGAAAGAGTTATTGGCTTCTGTAATCGTTCCTACTGGGGCTAAGGTGATATAGGGATGCACCGATCCAACTTTTTCAGTCCCGATACCAATAGCATTACCTGTACTTTGGGTATCCGCCAATACAGAGTAGCAATTCGATACCTGTGTTTGCTTAATAAGCTGTATGTCTTACTGTATGGAAGTGACTGGGATCATTATTTTATGTGTAAGGCAACAACAGGCTTGACTTAAATATTGCTTTCCTAACTTTGTAAAACAAAATGTAACAAATAAATACATAGACAACATAACATAAATTTAGTGAACTAGTATTTATTATTAAAATAAGAAATCTTAAACCAACAACTCTTCAAAATTAACAGGAATTACAATTCAGTTGTAAACTTTTTTAATGCATCAACAAATTGGTCAAAACTTAAACAGGAATTAAAAATTCCAGCATATACTGTATATAGTAGATACACATAGAATTGAATTGAATAGATTGGCCCCATTGTCACCAATATCCAATCCAGCTTTTTGAGTCAGTATCGGCCACATATCCGATCCAGTATCGGTGCATCCCTAAAGTGATCCCCTCCTAAAATAATGTAAGAAACAGGAGACAAAGTTGACATTCCTCATTCTGCAAAAAATGTATTTGAAAGTTTAACTTCAGTTAATATCAATTTCCAGCAGTCTAAGTTAGATCTTCCAGTCTTTTTAGTAGGAAATTCTGTCTTTGTGTTTCTCCTGTATCCCTGTGCTATGGCTCAGCGAGGAAGCAGAGAGGGAATATCCTACTAAAGAGATAACTTCAATAACTTTGGGAGATATTCACTTTATCTGGCTAACCTCAGCGCTTCTGCAGAACCTTTTAATGCATTTTTTTTTTGCACTGAAGGAGGACTGTGCACTTTGTCCCTCATCCTTCACTGTGCAGTCAAACCAGGGGGGAATCAGGCATGAATATAGCAACCGATAACTCTTACGAATGGCTATGCGAGTAAAGTATTAACATAGACTTGAAAAAATATGAACCTATCCCTTAGTTAGAATAATAAATCAATGAACAAATACACAGTAGAGAACACGGAGATCTAGCTTGTGCCGGATACCGCATGTGGATTCAGCATCTCTTTAAAGCTTCAGTAGGTAGAATGTTTTTGGAATCATTGGGCAAAAATTCCATAATAACCTTTCCGCATATTGTAATTCAAGTGTTCTGAGAGAAAACTAGACTTCTGCACCTCCTCATGGCTCCGTTTTCAGGCTTTAGAAAAATCGAATGACGGGAGACTTTGGCCAATCACAGGTCATTTCATGGAGAGAGCGTTCCTATTGGCTGTTCATTCAATGGAGGCAGCTGTCAATCACTGGCGAATGAGTGAATTCTCAAATGTTTTCAGAAGTGTACTGTTTAGCTCGGCTCAGATTGGTTGTTTTCCTCCGGTCTGTGAAATCTTGCAGTTGCCATACGGAGCACCGGAGGACACGGAGGCACATGATCTTTTTCAGATTACCTTTCTCATGCACTACTGTCAGGATATAGTGACCGTTTTATAAAAATAACTTCTACCCACTGCTGCTTTAACCTGATTATTACGTGACAGATTTATCAATCTATCAAGATTATCAGTAATTATTTGTTTGATACAGTCAAATGATTATTTCAAGCAAAGTGCTATTAGTTTAAGAACAGGCAACCGAACATTGAATGCGTGTGTGTGTGCGCGTGTGTGTGTGTGTGTGTGTGTGTGTGTGTGTGTGTGTGTGACATTGTTGGGACAAAAAGTATGTCCCCACAAGGTAAACCATTCATTTTAAGGGGTTAAGACTTACATTTATATTCATTTTAGAGCAAGCCTTCAGGTAATGAATATAAGTCAATACAATGTCCTCACAGTGAGGAAAACAAGTGTTTATGTGTGTAAAGCTCAGCTACTAAATCCCTGCAGGTCTGTGCATGCATTTGTGTGTAGTTATGTACAACCGCCTTGAGCCAGTGCAAACGCTCCCACAAGGTTAGAGCAGATAGAAAAAGAGCCGACGATAACACAAGGATGTGTGTGTGACTCTGTGTGGAGCGCAAGAGTGTGTTCTCCCCATGGCCCATCCATGACCCTGTAGCCTGTCTGTCCTCCATGTATTTTAATCTATCATCACTCCTTTCAGTGTCATCCCGTATGCCCGGCCTCATTCTTCACTGCCGTCTGTCTCTCTGGATTCATCTCTCGCAATCTCCCTCTCTCTCTCCCCCCTCCCGCTGTGTTTCTCAAGCTCCCTCTGTCACTTTCTCTCGTCTTTTTTCTCCACCAGCTTTCTGACTGTCCCGACATTTCCGCTTCCTTTCTCTCTCTCTCTCTCTCCCCTATTTTTTCTGTGCTGTTTTGCTGCATCTGTGTCAGTGTTTTTTTCTCTGATTCTCACTGGTTCTCTCCATGTCTCTCTCTCTCTCCCTCACTCTTTTTGCTCTTTTTGGCTCGGATTCTTTCTCTCTTTCTCCATCTCTACTCTCTCTGTCTCTCGGACGCCTCCAGCAGCAGACGACAGGCGACCTCATAGTGTCGAATGGAGAGACTTTAAGATCTGAAGGTCTCTTGGCCTCACAAAGAGAACGCGCCAACACTACAAGCGAAGAGTAATGAATGGCACTTAAAACTTGAGCACTGCCTGGATTGTTTTTCCTATAGTCTTCCTACAGTTTCTCCCTTTCTCTCACCCTGTGTCACTACTCCTCACCTGTTTGTCCTTACTACTGTGTAGCATGCTGCCATCTGACCTTTTATTTTGGGGTTTCTTGTTTTCTGGTCAGGTTAGTTCACATAAATAACAAAAAAAACATATTTGTGACTTTCTTCCAGTGGTTTTGAAATAACCCCTTGAGATTCCGGCCTCCATCCTAATACAATGAAGCAAATTGGAGATTCATCTGTGGTGCTCACATCATAGAAAAATGACAACATCACCATTTCTTTCAATAGGGCTGCAACAATTAGTTGATAAATCGGCAACTATTTTGATAATCAATTAATAATTTCAGCAAACATTGAAAACATTGCCTGATATCAGCATCTCAAATGTGATGACTTGGTACTTATCTTTGTCATATATGACAGTAAACTGAATTGCGTTGCTTGTTTTAATTGAACGACAGTCTAATACCCAATATCTCACCTTGGACTCTGAAAAAATATATTATAAAGCCTACATATATAGCTGACTGATTAAGACTTTAATTGTTGCATTGCTGACAATTTCACACACAGTGAATATTTTTCATTGAAATTACTGTCTACTGAAGAAATGATTTTTATGAAAACTGCAGAGAGGTCCTCCATTCAGTAACAAGGACACTTTGTTGATGTTTTTTAAATGTAATTTCTCTGTGCTATGAGCAACACAAATAATTGACCTATTTCCCCTTTCCTGTTGGGTTAAACATGTACTATATGCTAAGTCTGTTTGATTGGTGTCACAATCTTCACGGACACATTACATTGTATATAGTCACAGTTACTACGAGGAACTTTCATTTTGGGTTGATTTTGCCGGTCCCTGTGAAAGCAGTAGGTAGAGTTTCCGAGCACCAGAGTCCCTTTAGAAAACCTCTCATCTTACTGCAGCAGCAGGGTCTGACAGTCTGCCCCACAGTCTGTTGGCACCCAGCAGGGGACCTGCGGAGCAAAGAGGTGAAGCTCTGCTCCTGGCTGGAGGAGGAGGAGCTGCTGCAGGGTGCGGAGCTCTCCACCTCCCGCCGGAGGCAACGAAGCAGTATCTGGGTCTGTGCACGGCGAGCTGGTCGCTGCCGGAGGCCCCACAGGAGTCTGAGCTGAAGGAGTTTCTGGTGAACCTCCATGACTTTGTCTGATTTTGTTCCTTTAATATATTATGTCTGTAATGCTACGTGCCGCCGCAAAGCAAATTTTGGAATTGTTTTTATTTTGATATACATGATGTCTAGCAACCCAATAGGAAAAGTTATCAGAGTAAGGTTTATTATTGTGAATATATCAGCATACTGTAGTCCTTGCTATTGGCTTCTTGAAGCTATCTTGCCCCATGTCCACTTTCTGAGCAGAAACTAATACCTAATTCACACAACTGGCGTCGCCGTGTTTCTTTTAGTAAAGCTTGTCCGACCTAGCAACAGTAACTAAGGGTGGCAGGACTTAGAGTCGGTCAATACCCTTCACCATCATTTCATTGGGGTAGAGGCCGGAATCTCAGGGACAAGCATGACAAAACTATCTGCATAGCTAGATACCACTAAAGGAAGTATCTTTTTTGTCATGTGGGTGAACAGATCTTTTAATTCATCCTCTTTCTTTTCTTTCATTTGTCGTTGAAAGTTTTTGTTTTCCTCTTTCCTGGTCACCCACTTTCTATCTCTATTGATTATCTCTGGATTTCTAATTGTTATATATATATATATATTTATATCACCTGCCTTCTTATTTATATTCTTCCCTTGTTCTCTTTTTTTCTTTTTAATGACATATCTCCTTTTGTTTTCTGTTATCATCTAACCTCACAATTGTTTTCTCCTTTCTTTTTTTTCCCCTTTATCTTGATTCTTTTAATTATATTCTTTTCCAATACTCATTCTCTATTCCCTCCTTTCCGCTGGCACATCCCTTTTCTGTAATTTGCTCATATTGTTTCTTTTTAATGCTGTATTACCTCTCCTTTCCCTGTCTGCTTTCAATTTATAACACCTTTGCCTGCGTAGTTATTTTTTATTCCTTGCGTTCTTTCTATCCATCCCCTCACCACTCACACTGCGTTATCGTCTCCGCGTACCGCCTCCTCCACTCTCCTCTGTACTGTATCACCCCATCTCCTTCATCCATCTGCGTGGTGCAAAGGGTGACGGAGGAGAAGAGGAGAGAGCAGTGGAGGATGATGGAGTAGAAGACAGTGGCGATGTGCTGTGGTTGTGATGGATGAATACATGCCGAGGCATTAAGAAGACTCTGCTTCATTCTTAAACTGACACAATAGGCACTGGCTGTACATAAACGCAGTTAAGAAATATTCCTCCTGACAAATACAGTTAAGAAATGCTCTCTTGACAAACATACACATTACAAATAACAGCTGCTGCAATATACTTCCACAGCAAGTAGAGCTTCATCAATCTTCGAGCAATCAGGCGTCTTTGCTTTCCCGTGTCAGCAGACCTCGTTTATGCAGGCATTTGTTGGATCTCCTGACTACACAGCAGTTACACTCTCACACAGCTCTCACAAAAGAAAAAAACAGATTCTACGATATTAAGAAGAGAGAACCCATTTTCATTCACATATCTTGAGGTCAGAGGTCAAGGGACCCCTTTGAAAATGGCCATGCCACTTTTTCCTGGCCAAAATTTAGCTCAAGTTTGGAGCGTTATTTACCCTTATTCTCGACAAAATAATAAACCGAGAGTTTTGGTGAGTTTTATTTTGTGTGTTTTACGATGCTCCGCTCCTAGAACAGCTGATCGCACAGCTGAAACTACGGCAGCAGGGGAGGGGGTGCGCGCCTCATACAAATCTGCACAAATATATCAGCGGTCGGTTGTCGGGCTGACTGGTTGGAAAATTTGAACATATTGCCAAAACCTAATGGATATTATGTTAGATATGTCATTTAAAGCAAACAAAAAACTGACTAAACAATTCAAAACATACTAAATTGTTAGCTGTGTCCTTTTTTTCATTTGTTTGGCTCCACAAAGTCAGGAAAAAACATGATATTTGTACCTTTACTTCCTCCAGTTCCATTTTCTTTTTTCGTTTTCACTCAGGATGTAATATACTGATAAAAAATAGAAAAGTTTCTTCTGTGAATATTGGCTTTTCTTAAACTTTTAAGTTGTGGCAGAAGTGGTGAAAACAAATGAAACGCAGAACGTTATAAATCGGGCCTGTGGGTAGGATCAAGTGCCGTTCGACTTGGGAACAACAGACGTTAAAGCTGCTTAAAGTTAAATTGTGCTTTACAAACACATGTTGAAGGCAGCTGTATTCTCAATGGTCTGTGTTAATTAGTATTAATTAGCATATCCCAGATCTCACAAGTGCTAAATTGTATCTGCTTGAACTCCGCTGTTTTAAATATTTTGTTCCAGGAACATTGATTTTCTATCCTTTTTTCAAGACCTGATTTCCTACTCTACACCCCTGATGTTTGAATTGTCCTTTTAACCCCCCTTGTTCTAAATAGTCCCTTTTAGAACAGTGTAATGTGTTTTTCCCTCAACCCTAATACAGTCATTTCAATTTGTTCTACTTTCAAACCTTTGTGTTTTTGCTCTCCTGTTTTCTAGAACCCTGATGTTGTTGTTCTGAGTGGCAGATGTGGAGAACGTCACCACCAGGGAGAAGCTGGTGAAAACTGAAGAAAAAAGGCCCTAAAGCTCCTCTCCCGTATCTCCTGTTTACTGTACCCATTACTTTGTTTCCATGAGTATCATGGGGTAATAGACCTGTACTGTCTGGTTTACTTTTAACTGCTAATTTTGGTTCTCATGTCTGGATTGGACAACCGAGTCAAGGCCTGTTGATTGGCCAGTCGCTGCAGAATCCATCTGTCGGTGTGATCATCTTAAAATCACTTTTGAATGGAACGGCACCTACTGAATGCTGTGTATCAGTGGAAGTGGATACAGTGGGCGTAGATCATTTTAAAAAAAAGGAAACACAAAGAGATATGTGGATGCGTCTAAACATAAAAATGGACAGAAAACATGAATGAACTTCTCACAATGTGGAGCAGCATCAACGTGCACGGACAGATACCGAGTGGATGGTGAAAACAGACAGTTAAAGTTTGATGCACAGATAATCACACTCAACCCGGATATACAGTATGGTAGACTGCACAAACGGAAAGGGAATATCATCACACTCTGGATGGGTCTTGTTTTTGGATACAAACACTTGAACGTTAATGGCTGTTTCTGCCATCGACCATAGAGGGACTCTCGACATGGCTCGCTCTAAGAAGTAGCTCCACTCTATTAATCCATGTGGAATAATGTGATTCTGCTAAACTGGACTGAACTGAGCCGATCCTGGAGCTGGAGCTGGATCTCAACCTTGACTGGACCTTGTTATCTCTCAATCCGAAGTCTGTTTCTGAAAAGCACATATAACAAAAACCTGAACTGAGCTGGCCCCAGTGGAGCCTGAACTGGAATTGTACACTGTTAAAGGATTCAGACTGTGAAGACTTAACTGGACTAGACTAACCAGGCCTGTTATCTATTGGTCTAGTCTGTGTATCCTACTGCTCCGCTCCAATATCTACTGCTTTCCACAGGATGGGACTGGTGAGGACCTTGTGGACCTTTACCAGCCTCTCTAACATCTCCCCAGGCCCACTTATACAGGTGAGTAACCTGCTGATTAGTTCATTAACCTAACCAAACAAGCAGCCAAAGGTGGAGAGCTCTCACCCTAAACCCCGATCTCATTAATTAACTTGACATATGGTGACCCACCAGCAGGCACCTTGGCCGTCGACCAATTTTGGGTCCTGCCCCACAGTTTAAGACACATTCACTCTTTGCAGCGTCTCCTCCTGCCGCGAGTGCTCTGTAACCTAATAAGGGCAACACTTTAACGAGTGCCATCTAATTGCTGTCTGCTAGACAATTAGAGAGCCACACTGGCTAAACGATCTGCTTCGTTACTACTCTCCACTGACAATATCACAACAGGCAACAGGCAACAGCATCCCCTCCTCCTGTTTGTTTTCTCGCTCCTTTAGAGTCACTCCTTATCTCATGCTCCTCTCTTCCACTCTCAATCAGATGTCTCTTGTTTTTTTTCCTGCCTGCCTGAGGCCGTGATCGAACACTGGTGGAGAATATAATATGCTGGCTGGGAGGATATGGTTATGAGCTAACACCACAGCCTCGGGGATGGGTTTTGGAAAGAGGATGTGGGGGGGTCAGCAATATCCCTTTAGTCACGGCTGATGTCTGATGCTGCAGAATTGAACTCATCCTGTCCCCAGGTTGGGGAGATTTTCACTGTCAAAAATGAAGTTACACATTCATTAGAGGTAATCAATAGCATAATCTGTTAGGGAGTCAAATTCCAAACATCTAGCTCCCGGCCGAATGGAGAATCGCTGGAGTTATAAACCTATTTAATCTCCAGGAAGTATATTCAATTATACCTGAATGTGGGTGTAAACAAAAGCAGCACACCAGTAGCTGAATAGTGCCCTTTTACACTTTTGAATCATCCCGTGCCATGTTATGTTCCTAAACTACTGTTTAAAGTGCTCTCTGCTGGACTGGAATTGAAACATCGGTCCAATTGTTTGCTAATCAAAGATTCATGATTCTACAAACTGCATTGTATTCATTCAGACTTATTTCAAGGAATAGAACTACAGTGTTTACAAAAAGTAGTAGCTTTTCAGACTACATATATACTGTATATTAAATACCATTAACTATAATTATCATGAATTACTCTCATTTGACAAAACTATAATTAACTCTAACAGCAGTTCTGTTTCTCAGAGTCATGTTTGTGCAGTGGTGTTGAATAACTAATACATGTAATTGATTGTCTATTCGCATTATTACTTTACTTGGCAATTCCAAGTTAATTTCAGTTTGGCCAAAAATTATTTATTCAGCCTGACGCCCATGAATACGCACCCACATAAACAGACGTTTGATGTTTTTTGAATGAGAATCTCCACATTTTGTCTTTTCCTAAACAAATATGACCTACAAACTTACAAAATAAGATAGAAGATTCCATAACTTGTTTTTAGGGCTGTCAAATTTACATAAAATGCAAATTTGTTTTAACGGAGTCCATTGGTACCAACCAATGAAACCAAAGGTAGTTAAATTATGCTCCAAACTTATTCTAAATTATGGAGATGAAAAACAGCCATGGCCATTTTCAAAGGGGTCCCTTGACCTCTGACCTCAAGATATGTGAATGAAAATGGGTTCTATGGGTACCCACGAGTCTCCCCTTTACAGACATGCCCACTTTATGATAATCACATGCAGTTTGTGGCAAGTCATAGTCAAGTCAGCACACTGACACACTGACAGCTGTTGTTGCCTGTTGGGCTTGAGTTTGCCATGTTATGATTTGAGCATATTTTGTATGCTAAATGCAGTACCTGTGAGGGTTTCTGGACAATATTTGTCATTGTCATGTGTTGTTAATTGATTTCCAATAATAAATATATACATATGTTTGCATAAAGCAGCATATTTGTTGATAAGAGTATTAAATACTTGACAAATCTCCCTTTAAGGTACATTTTGAACAGATCAAATAAATATGTGATTAATTTGCAATTAACTATGGACAATCATGCGATTAATAGTAATTAAATATATTAGTTGATTGACAGCCCTACTTGTTTTTATCTTTTTTGTTTGTTTGGGCATTTTATTTTTATATCTGTCATCAGTGGACTCATGCAGGACATCTTATTATGTTGATATGAAATATGTAATATTCAAAGGACAGGTAAAATAGTGAGATTATACAGTGATTTCTGCTGTTTCTGTGTGTTGACTAGACAGCAAACAGCAAAAGAAGTTATTTTTTTCATTTTTAAGACACCAGTAATGACAACTATCTCTAGTTTTAATTTACATTTTGACAACAAAGTGACACAAACACTTTTGTTGTTCTTTTAGTAACAATAGCAATGAATCACTCAATCAGTCCTTCTGGTCCTGGTACACAAATACAAGTACCATCTAGCCATCAAAGGCACTTCCATCATAGTTATCTCTTTATATACATCTATAACTGTGTAACTATGTGTTTGTGTGTGTTTTCTCAGAACAGCATGAACAGTATGAGTGTGATTGCAGATGTCAGACACCAGAAGCTGTTTACGTAAACAAACATTTCCTATCTCCGTGGTTGCTGGTGATTGTTTGAGCCATCTTGTCCATCTCTTACACGCACACAAACACCAGGGAGAGAAAACATAAGACAAATACACAAACTAAAAGCATGGTATAAAAATAGAAATAGCTCTGTAAAGCTCTGTAAAGTGCACGTCATAAAGTGTCCTCAGTTGTGTTCCAAAGTTAAGGAGAATACCGGTCTGTCGTCTATCTTTATCCTCAGATTCTCTGGTTGCAGTTGTTGTTCTCATTCACATAAAAAGTGTGTATGGATCGTATGCGGCATTTTTAATTTTTCGCCTGAGTGACAAGCATATTGGCTGTCGGCTAGGTAAAGTGATGGATAAATATATTTAAGCCTGTAGTGATTCGCAGTGTCTAATGATGTATTTTATTGCACCGGAGGGATAAGATGGCAATGGGAGAGCAGGTAAAAAGGACATTTGATTTTTGTGATCTTCATTACAATCGATATGGTTGTCGTGCCGAGGAAAGATTTATTCATTTCATTCCAACTTTTTAGAAAGTTTTAAATGTTGAACCCATCCGGGACTGTACAGCCGTTTCCTTGCATCCTATCAGCTCTGTCTCGTGTGCTAAAGCAATGATTGTTTACACGACATTATCAAACACATGATGGCAGATTTTATAATGGCCTCTCCAGATTGCACGGTATTAGCTCCATATTGGCCAGATTGTACCGATGCCTTTGTTCCTCTAGTGCAGTGGTTCTCAAACTTTTTCTGTCATTCCCCTCTTTGGATGAAGAAATATGTTCATTCTAATAATGTTTTCAAAAGAAATAAGTCTTTTGATGGTTGTTTCTTGTAGTTTATTCAGTCGGTAGTCCTAATATGTTGAATAGGTTGGTAGGATGAAGGTTAAACCACTTTTTTACTGACGTGACTGAGATGTTATGTTTCTAAATGTATTCTTAACTTGTTGATTTTCATACTGTCAGCTGAGTTTTCAGACATAAAATACACACCGGTCTCTCTTCATCTCCCACCGCTTTCATTATCATTTATATTTATATATACAGTATGTAATTTATGGTGCTGTTGGATTGCTGCTAGACCGCCCTGTTATAGGTGCATGCTGGAGAGAAAAGGCAAAACGACGAAAAATATGGATTGAAGCAGAATATTTCGTTAAATAAAAACATGAAGTGAATTTTGGAAATATTTAGGCTACGATCTCTCTTTTTTTCAATAAATTGTGACTTTTGGACCAAAGACTGAGGCAATTACTAGAGATGGGTATCGTTAGGATTTTATTGATACTACTACTACTTATAGATACTCCTTATTGATTTGGTTCTTTGTTGATACTATTATCGGTTCTTTTTCACAACTAAATAATTGCTTTGAATTACACTATTTTAAAAAAAGAATAAATTCAGAACGGGATTATAATTTATTTATATTTTAAATGTTACTTTGAGAACCACTGCTCTAGTGTGACATATGTGAATAGAGCAGTGGGCAACCTCTGGGTCTGAAAAATGAAGCCAATGAGGAAGTGCCTTAAACTTGCATTCTTTCTAATAGCCAACAGGGGGCGACACCTGGTTGAAAAAAGAAGTCCGATTGTATTGAAGTCTATGAGAAAATGAGCCTACTTCTCACTTGATTTATTACCTCGGTAAGCATTGTAAACATGAGTTTATGGTCTCAATTGATAGTTTCAAGTCTTCTGCATTACAGCATGATGTTCATTTAGTAAATTATGGTCCCATTTAGAATCAAATAGACCATAAAGCAGGGTATGCTTTAGGGCGTGGCTACATTGTGATTGACAGGTCGCTACCACGGTGTTGTCAGGTTTGGTTGTTGTCCGCAAATGTCTTACTCATTGTTTGGTTGTACTTAGCTCGTCCCTCTCGTGTCACTTCTGGTTGCAAAAGACCAATATGGGAACAGCCAAGAACCAATTTGGCAACAGCCAAAATGAAAAACTCGAGGCTTCAAAACGGCACTCCACAAACCAATCGGTGACATCACGGTGACTACGTCCACTTCTTATATGCAGTCTATGGGATAGACGCTGAATTGTGACATCTGTGACGCTGACTTACAAGAGCATATCACTCCAATAAAACACTGTTTCTAACATGTCATCACCCTGTTTTAACTCATGCGTGGCAATATGAGAAAATATGTTCCATCAAGATCTCTTAGCAGGAGAAACGAGTCTGTAAATCCAGGCTTTATTTGCTTTCCTTTCTCTGAGTCATAAAAGTGAATGAAGCTTGCCAGATGCTCCGCAGACACCTTGATGATGATGATGATGACCGAGGTCACCGAGGCACATTAAGAGCTTGTTATCTTGACTGAAATAAGTCCATCTTGTATGATTACAAATATGGTGTGTGAGGAGGCCATATGTGCACCAATTACATTTTCATGAAAGTCTCAGTAGTGTGATTTGTTTTTTGCACTTTCTAGGCTCTGGAGGAAAAATGTCCAGAACAATTTCTTAGCAGGAAGTCACTGCCAAACTAACTGTGTTCAGTCTTTATGCTAAGCTAAGCTAACCAGCTGCTGGCTATAGTATTATATATTTACCTGACAAATATGGGATGGTACATTTCTTCATTATTCAGAGAGAATGTCACAAAATGCGTTCACAAAAATGTCGGACTATGCCTTTAAACTGCCACAGAACGGTGACATTTTGATGTCTTTCAACCTCTCAAATCCACAAGGCATGATCTGGTAATCCCTTAACTCATGATGTAAAACCAGACACATGTTTCCTGTTGCACCGCGTCTCCTCAGTTAAAACACTTCATGTGAACGGTAACATGGGGCTTTTTTTCACTTGATGTGACAGCTTCCGTCTGTGGTCGTTTTGCGGCAGCATTTACGAGTACCTCCCAGCAACCATTCAGTTTATTTCATTTGAGGAAGCTCAGCGAGAAACACGTACATGTAGTTGTTATTGCAAACTTAATGTGGAGGAGATGCAATGTGTGCTCCCTCTATGTGGGCTGTTGGGGCCCCACGCTACGACTTCCAGTTAAGCAGCATGTCACATCTGGCGGCTGATGTGGCGGTGACGTAGCTAGACGTGGCCATGCATACATCACTGCATTTGTCTAGAACTGTCTGACGTCTCTCACACACACACACACATACACTTACATATCTAAAAATGACCCTGGGCTCATCACTGCTGGATCCTGCCCTCATTACATATGGCTTTCCTGCTGTGTGAGTGAGAAGCATACAAAAGAGGAAAAAAGGGAAGAACACATGTGGAGACTATATGCAAGGAAAGTGTGTGTCTCCAAACTGTGTGTGTGTGCACCCCAGTGTTGTCTGACCTGTGGTGATGTAAGATGAGTGTCCTACAAGAACATGGCAAGGTGAACAGTGCTTGCGGTAAAGAGGAGAAGAGAAAGAGGAAAGTGAGAAGATAAAAGTGAGACGGAAGCGCAGAGGGAGGACAGGAGAATGATAGAGAAGGAGAGATAGATGAAACAGGGGTTCAGATGTACTGGGAGCAATAGAGTGGGAATATGGGGAAGAAATGTTAAAAATAGATTATACAAGGGAGAGATACAGAGGAGGAGCAGGGCTCGGTGAGATAATTCAAAATTACCATACACGTGCTTGTTCAGTGTACATGGTCTTCTGGCGTGTAGAGATGCTCCAGCAGTGATCTTATCATGCCAGTATGGCTTCTTGAATTGCACTGTTAGGGGAGAGAGCGGCATAGGGGAGAGGGGCTGCATAAGATAAGCAGCTTTCTGAGTGAGAAGAGGTAAAGGAGAATGGGAAAAGGCAAGGATTAAAAAAAAGGAGGAGGAGGAGGAGGAGGAGGATAGGAGATGTGAAGATGATGGGCAAGCAGGAGAAGAAAAGGAACAGCGGGGAAAACAGAGGGAGAACAGCGAGTGGGATGTGCGGAGGATTACTCGAGTGTGCATTGAGCTCCGGCTGTATTGTGCAGTAAGGTGTCTTTGGTTCCTCAGGAAGAAAAAAACATGGTAGTATGAATAATAGATGACACACACGAAGACAATGCATGTTTATTTTTGCGAGCGTTTATTGTGTGACTCCTTTTCCCCTTTTTAAATGCTTGAAAAAAAGAGATCTTGACAGCGGGGCAAGATAACGCACTTGGCTGAACACGTCAACACGCGGTGAGTCAAAAAAAGATTTCCGTTGAAAGATCCCTCCCATTGATACGTGAGGACGATGTGAACTTACTGAGCATGTGTTGATACTTCAGCATGAACGAGTGCGTCCCTGAGTTATTCAGTGGAAGGATTCATGTGTCAGTCACACTACAAAGTTGACATTTCTGCCAGTTGCCCACCCAGGAAAAGCATCTGGAGAGTTGTGAATGCTAAACTACCCTGAAGTAGCCGAAAAAAAAATACTTTCTGGGCAGTGTTCAGCACTTAAATGTGAGCACCGCTGGGATTTGTTCTGCAAAAGATCTTGCTCTCGGTGTTCCCCGCGTCAGCTCGTGAAGGTCAGCGATGCAGCATATTCAGCGCTTTAAAAGCACCGCTGTCGATTTGTGTATTTATTAAAAGTCTACAGCCAACCACCTTTATCCCATCAGACTTCAGAATATGAATTTTAAAACGACAACTATGAACAGTGATGATTTTCACATGACTCCCTGTGTGGAATATTCCTTCAGCGTACCACTGCTTTTACACTGATCTCAGTATATTTGCACCGTTTCTTAACAATGAAAACAACACTTTAATGATGAAACAGTGCTGAATCTATTAGATTCTTTTTTCTTTGCTTTAGATCACATCAGTCAGACATCAGATGCATACTGCAGCATTGAAAGTGATTTAAACTTTCTGGCTCAGGACAGCAGAATTATCATTAATTGGCTCGGAGAGCCTGTGATGCCAACGAGGGAGCAGCGATTATATTTATAGACATTTTAAAAAATTTAACACGATAGCAACCGAGACTGGCTGACATTTAGTGATACACGCACTTGTAAAAGTCAACTGAGTTGCAACAGAGGGGAGCGCACGTGTGTGTGTGGGTGTGCATTACTCATTTTGTGGGGACATAAATAGAGCTGCAACGACAGAAAAATAACCGCCAACTATTTTGATAATCAATTAAACCTGCAGTAGGCAGAAAGTTTTTGGCATCATTGGGTAAAATTCCATAATAACCTTTCAGCATATTGTAATTCAAGTGTTCTGAGAGAAAATTAGACTTCTGCACCTCCTCATGGCTCTGTTTTCAGGCTTTAAAAAAATCGCCTGTGACGGGAGACATTGACCAATCACAGGTCATTTCAGAGAGAGAGCGTTCCTATTGAGGGTTCTTATTGGCTGTGATCCGGCTGGTGGGCGATGCATAGTATTTCCTCAACAGAGCTCAACATGGCTGTTGGGTCACAAAAATTCTCATTTTACAGCTAAACAGTACACTACAAGATGTTTCTGAAAACATTTGAGGAGAGAAGTAAGCATTATGGTAACAGAATATTGATTCATATTTGATCAGCGCTGCCTAGTTTGACCGTTTGGTCAGATTTTGCGAGTGATTGACAGCCGGCTCTCATAGACAGCAGATGGACAGCAGACCTCAGATCAGCTCTGACTGTTTGTTTTCCTCCTGTCTGTGAAATCTTACAGATGCCATTAGGAGCACCTGAGGAAACCGGAGGACACAGAGGCACATGATTTTTTTCAGATTATCTGTCTCATGCACTATTGTCAGGATATAGTGACTGGATTAAGGTTAGTTTAAGGTTAGGTTTAGGTTGTTAGGATTAGGAAAGTAGCGGTGAAGGTTAGGGAAAGTCTCCAGGAAACAAATGTATGTCAATGCAATGTCCTCTAAAGTGATGGAAACACAGCGGTGTGTATGTGTGTGAGAGACGGTATAGAAGCAGCGGCTGCAGAAAGCAAAGCTATAATTGAATGCTGCAGATTTACCACTCAGCATTAGTTGATATATAACAGTCATATATATAAACCTCTCTCTCTCTCTCTCTCTCTCTCTCTCCCTCCCTCTCTCTGCTTTGTGCCGTACACCAGCTTTACCTGCATCTCATCCGCTCCACAGAACTGGAAATGTTTAATGCACAGTTCACCTTCAGGATGCAAACAAATGAAAAAACAAAAAAAAACAAATGGGGTAGCACGATTCAGCAGGTTACAAAATGATACAGCAAAACAGAAAAAAAAAAAACTTCAGCCATTTACATATAAATGGTGGCAGATGTGTTTTCCCAATGCCAACTGTAAACTCTATTTAATGGATGAAGACTTTCTAGGTTGTTATTGCACTGTGTAAGGGTGGGAATCACCAGAGGCGATTATGATACGATATTATCACAATACGATATTATCACAATACAATATTATCACAATACAATATTATCACAATACAATATTATCACGATACGATCTTATTGTGATTTTAAACATTTTGCGAGAAGATATATTACGATATATTAGCATTTTTCAACTGCAAATTATGCAGTTTGTCAACATCTGTTTAATCCAATAAGATACAGTTTTCACTCTGTTCATCTCAGAGTTTTCATTCACATGTCTTGAGGTCAGAGGTTAAGGGACCCCTTTGAAAATGGCCATGCCAGTCTTTCTTAATCAAAATGTAGCGTAAGTTTTGAGCGTTATTTAGTGTTCCTCCTGACAAATTAACATGACATGGTTGGTGCCAATGGATTCCTTAGGTTTTCACACATAGATTCACATGATACCAGTTTATTCATCATAGCTTTAAGACTGAGCCCACTACAAAATATATAATAGATTGACACTTAACGTCCGTGTATCAATATTGTCACGCAAAATATCGCAATACTATGCTGTATTGATTTTTTTTCCCCCATCCCTAATGGTGTACTTTACAGCCCGATATTCAGTGTGGCATAGTAATAGAAAGTTTGGAATAGTAGCCAGTATTACTGCAGTGCATTATGTAGGTTCAAACTGTATTTACAATAGATGAAATGCATTTGAATGCAGTATGACATTTAATTAACCTAGCTTAATTTCAAGCATCACACGATATTATAAATATGTGAAAATGAATGTTTGTCATTTTTTAAAGTCTCATAATTACACCCTTGTGTTAATGTTTCCATGTCTTATTGCCTACCAAGTGACACGTAATGTAAAGTGTTAATGAAATACCCACTAAATCGATGGAAGTGCAAGCATTCCCACAACACATGTCAACGGCTTTGAGTTAGCACCCTTCCATTTATCTCTCTCGGCAGAAAGCCATTTCCTTCTGCAGGCAGGAGAGAAAATGAGACGGTTGTTGGATTCAAATCTTGTGCAGGTTTGCGGTTTAGCTTCAGACCAGCTCTTTGGCTGTTATATCTGCAGCTTTCTACCAGAAACGCTGATGCAGTATATTTGTATCGGGGAGAGAATGAGACAATGGGAAGATTTGAGTGTGTTGAATTTGGAGATTGGAGTCTTTAAGTTGTTAGTAACATAAAATGCTCTGTAGCGACCTATTGGTTTACTGGCGGATAAAGCTTTACGTAAACAATGGTGTCAAGGTGAACTTTAGTATTGAGAGACTTTTGTTTTAAAATGTCAGGGTGAACAAAGCTCTGGAGTTGTCGCTGCTAATTGCTCAGTTTATTATATTACATTCTTGCTTAGATGGGTTCGAGGGTAAAGGTTTCTAGGTTTATTTTGTGAAGATGTGGTGAATATTTATCTTGCATTAGATGTTTGATTTGTCATTTTTAAAACAGGTTTTTAGGGGATTAGTGTTTAATGTCATACAGTGTTTACAGGATTGTTTTGTTCATGTACGGGTAAAGCTGCAATGATTAATAGATTCATTGTCAAATATTAAATCAATTGCCAACTAGTTTTGGAAATCAATTAACCAGTTTGAGTAAAAAAAAAAAAAGAGTCAAACTTCTCTAAATCCAGCTTCTTAAATGTGATTGTTTTCTGGTTTCTTCACTCCTCTATGACAGTAAACTGATATCTTAGAGTTGTGGACAAAACAAGACATTCAAGGACATCATTGTGAGCCACTGAGACATTTTTCACAATTGTATGACCTTTTATAGACCAAACAACTAATCAATTAATCGAGAAAATGATTGAAAGATTAATCAACAATGAATATAATCGTGAGTTGCATTCCTAATGTATGGTGCAGTTCTGACTAAAGACTAAATACAGTACTACTTTCCTAGGGCTTTCAAAGTTAACATGATAATAAAGTGTTAACGCAAATCTGTTTTAATGCCACTAACTTCTTTAATGCATTAACACAACTTTTAGGTTGTAGTGGGCTCAATTTTAAAGCTAGAGTGAAGATAATGGCATCATATGAAACTAGAAAACCTAAGGAGCCATTTTCAAAGTGGTCCTTTGACCTCCCACCGCAAGATATGTGAATGAAAATGGGTTCTATGGGTACCCACGAGTCTCCACTATACAAACATGCCCTCTTTATGATAATCACATGCAGTTTGGGGCAAGTCATAGTCAAGTCAGCACACTGACACACTGACAGCTGCTGTTGCCTGTTGGGCTGCAGTATGTTATGATTTGAGCATATTTTGTATGCTAAATGCAGTACCTGTGGAGGTTTCTGGACAATATTTGTCATTTGTTTGTGTTGTTAATTGATTTCCAATGATAAATATATACATACATTTGCATAAAGCAAGCATATTTGTCCACTCCCATGTTGATAAGAGTATTAAATACTTGACAAATCTCCCTTTAACATTTTTAACCTTATAGTACATTTGGGAAAGATAAAAATGTGCGATTAATTTGTGATTAATCACGATTAACTTTGGACAATCATGCGATTAATCACGATTAAATATTTTAATCAATTGAAAGCCCTATACTTTACATGTTAAATAATGCATCATTGCTTGAAATAAGAAAATAATGCAGCAGAGACATCCGTATAATGCTAAATATTGCTTGATTTTTGCTATAAACCATGCCGTCTGAGATAAAGAAATTAGCTTTGAAACCACAGTAGTGTCACTTTATCCGTGTTCAGATGGGTCTAGACATCTTTTTAAATAATCATCAGTGGAAGTTCAACTGTGATTAAAATAATAGTCAGATGAAGTTGTGGTTCACATTAATCAGAGAGTACGGTCATGTCTCTTCGTCAATTCAATCCATATACATGTTGCAGCGTATTAGAAGAGCTGGCAGTAGTTTAATCACTTGGACCAACATTTAGTGGAAGCGAGAGCGCATATCTCAAAGAATGCCAGTGTTAGTCAGTTCAAATACCTTGGATGTAGTTTGGGTGTAAGCAGGGCTGACGTCACAACCCCACCCTGTGTGCCATGTCGGAGGGTGGAAGAAGTGGGTGGGCAGCTATAAGGAACAATGGCTAATTAATTGTTCTGTCATGACTTATTAAATGGGACCTGCTGGAGGCATTTGTTTTGTCTGTGTATTATTAGTATTTGTAACCAATAACATTAAACCATACACTATTGCTGCCAACCACTCAATGAGCAATTTGAGAGTAGCACCAGGTTTCCCCCAAGAGGACTACTTACAATGTGACAGCTAATCATTTTAGCATGCTCACATTACACTGCTAATGAGGCCAGCAGTGGGAGATTTGTTCGAGTTTAACAAGGAGGTTGGTGGGCCGGCCAAGAGCTTTCCGTCACATTTTTCCCCATAAATCTATAGTCACTTAGCAGAATGCAGTTAATAATTTGTTTTAACAAGAGAATCGACAGCCAACACCATGTGGTTTTAATGGTATTTTCTGGATTCAGGGCTTTTCCGACATGGAAATCCTGTAATTTTACAGTTTTAACTGTTTTGCGTGATAAGCAGAATGTGGATATGACATGGATCAGTGAAAAAGGTTGAACAGAATTGTTTAACACTTGATTACACTGGATTCCATCCCTTGTTAGTTCCAGCATCTACAGTACACTAGAGCACTGAGAATGAGGAAGCCGGCAATTTGTCTGCCTCGGGCTTGACTGTCCATCACTGTGTTAGTCTTCATTTTTTCAAATAGGGAACAGAATAAATGTGAGTAAATAATGTGGGCTGTAGATGTTTTTTTCATTAGAGCTGCCCAGAAAGTAGCTGCCTGTCAAGGCCATCCCTCTGCAAGTTAAGGTGGATAAAGTGCTCTTTGTGATTTCAAGTATAATCAGCTGCTGATTTGGCCAGGTCTGATCCACAGAGATGCAACTGACAGAGAAAAGCTTTGTGGCAAAATACACACACACACACAAACACACACAAACACACTTAAGAGTGTTTTACCCACACACAGCACAAATGTTATCCAGACAAACAGCACATTTCTTCTAGCTAAACACAGCTTTTTGCCCAAGGCTGAAAATATGGAACAGCTGTAGCTAACAGGTGTTGATAAACTCTGTTTTTGCGATTGAAAATCTTCAGATCTTCTGCAGCAAAAGGTTGCATCATCTTTCTATTTTGAAACTTTGGCTCCAAATCACATTTTCTTTTTACTTTTAGTACATACTGCAATGCCCTTACAAAGTGTGTACTTTTGCATCAGTATGCATACGATTGGGACATACTACATCACAACATTGCGCCTTGAACTCTGACCCTCTTGCTCATATATGTGATATGTGCGCAGAGGATTGTGGGTCAGAATAGCCAGAAAAGCATGCTGGCTTGCATCCTGCAAAATGTGACCGGATGTAGTAGGACATCCTGGTACTTTTGGCATACTGCATTTGACATACTATGTATTAGGACAAGAGCTGTCAAAGTAAGTGCGATAATAACGGGTTGACGTAAATTTATGAACGCAACTTTTTAGGTCATCAGGGAATCCAGGAATCTATTGGTACCAACTATGTCATACTAGCTTGTTGCGAAGGACGCTAAAAAACGCTCCAAACTTGTGCTAAAATTTGGCGAGGAAAAACTGGCAAAGCCATTTTCAAAGGGGTCCCTTAACCTCTGACCTCAAGATATGTGAATGAAAATGGGTTCTATGGGTTCCCACCAGTCTCCCCTTTACAGACATGCCCACTTTATGATAATCACATGCAGTTTATGGCAAGTCATAGTCAAGTCAGCACACTGACACACTGACAGCTGTTGTTGCCTGTTGGGCTTGAGTTTGCCATGTTATGATTTGAGCATATTTTTTATGCTAAATGCAGTACCTGTGAGGGTTTCTGGACAATATTTGTCATTGTTTTGTGTTGTTAATTGATTTCCAGTTATAAATATATACATACATTTGCATAAAGCAAGCATATTTGCCCACTCCCATGTTAATAAGATTGTTAAATACTTGACAAATAGCCCTTTAAGGTACATTTTGAACAGATAAAAAATGTGCAATTAATCGCGATTAATCATGGACAATCATGTGATTAATCATAATTGAATATTTCAATCAATTGACAAGCTAAAAAGGCCTGTTATCAGGACATACTAAATATTTTTCTGGCACACTACATAGTATGGTGGTATCTTTATTGGAACGCACAGTATATATCTCAGAATTTAAATTAATTATGGGGTATCTATACCCCAAACACCTTTAGCCATTAGCCGTGATGTACACAAGTTTTAACGGTGAATATATTCTTCTTTTGAGATGAAAACAAAAAAGTATTTCAAACGTTTCTGACTATAAAACCACAGTAAAATGCAAGCTAATTAATTTCTCTCTCTCTTTGTCCTTTTTACTTTCAGACCCAGTGATCAGGAGGAAAGCCACGTCTCAAGTCAAGAAGGAAACAGACGAACCGATGAAGAGATAAGAAAAAATAAAGTAGCAGGGTATCAGTTGGCCAAATCGCGTCAATTTCAGCCTTCATCCTCATCAAAATCATCTCCTCACTTAACTAAGTTTACAGGCCCACAGTTCTACATTGAAAATCTAATTATTGTGAAGAAAAAATGCTGTATGACTGTATATGACTGCACCACCTGCATTGTTAACATCATGGTTGTAGTCATCCAGGCCCTCTGCACATCTTCATCAACATCCTCATTATCACCGCGGCGTGCGTTTACGTGCACACACAGCATGATGGATAACAGGTCAGGCATCTCACTTAATGTCCTCTTTCAAAAGAGTTACATCTTCATATGTGTCTGACAGATATCCCTTTATATTAATCACCAGAATGACACAGGTGCTCTATACTAGCATCTCGCTCATCATTGCCATGCTTTGACTTCAAGCTGGTTATTGTAAATGGGATATGTGGTAGGTGCAATCTCAGATATGTGCTGCCCATGTGTGTGTGTGTGTGTGCACGTAATTGCTCTCCCCAGTGTCATTATTCTCATCATGATTGTTGCAGTTCCCTGCAGAGATGTACATTGGTAGAAGAGCAAATAGACAGAGAACCTCAAACCTTTTGACCCATCTCAGAAGAAACACACCCACAAAAACAAGAAAAAACAAAAGCTTTGTCTTCACTTCCCCCCCCCCATGTGCTCCCTTCACTTTTTCTTTGGGCTTTATCTTTTGTATGTGTACATACAGCAATTTCAAATCTTATAGTTTTGTACATGTAATTTTTATGGTGTGTGGAATTTTTTTAATAAAATAAAACAAAAATGGACGAGTCTTTTGTAGACTGCTGCATTGTTTCTATCTTCTTCTTTTTTTATTTATTCTATCTCCATCTTTAATTGTTCATATAATCAACCTTTTGGTGATTTAAAAACACCAGGTATAATTATCGAGATGTAGCCGAAGTTGACATTTGTCAGTGCAGGTGAAGGTAAACATTGAACACAGTAATTTCATGTTTTTCCACCAAGCTTAAATCTGACATACTTTCAACTTTGAAATGTACTATTTATTGTTGTTGAGATGTATGCTGTTGTTGGTGGATGTAAACACATATGGATACATTTCAGTTAATAATAATAAGTGTGCAAGTCGATAAGAAACAACACACTTTTTAAGAAAAGCACAGACAATTCAATATGACTCCTCTAAAGTTGCTAATTCCACCATGCTTTAATGCTACACTGGTAACAGTGGTAACTGATGGCCAGCAGCAGTTCTAGGTCTAACAGTCCCTCCGCCTCACTCCCGCCGCTCCAGAGCTGCGTCCTTTCTCTTCCCAGCAGGCTGCGACCACACTTACCCCACTGACAAGTGTTCTGTTATAACAACAATTGCCATTTTCTTTTGTACTAGTCAAATGACCACCGAAAACAATTCAATTTCCGTTCTACACCTATTTCTATGCACTTAACACTGCAGGTCCCCTCAGCACTACAGCGCTTCATAAGGCCAGCAATTATTTTTTGTTCACTCTCGCTCAGCCTTCGTCAGGATTGTTTTCGGCCACAGCAAGCAACCGATTTAGAGTTAAAAGTTAGCGACTATAGCTGGAGAACATAGTGGAATATTTAGCAGCTAAAAGAGTCAGATATTCCCCTCAGGAGTTGGTGGAGACCAGATGAGAGATGAAAAGAGAGTGAATATTGGACTCACATTCGCCAGGTGGACAGAAACGTAACAAATAGATGTTCATGTTTGGTTCAGTAACTGCAGATTTGATGTTACATTTATTCATGTAAAAAATATATATTCAGGTGAGACTTGGCATCAGTAATCATTGACCTTTCAAACTGGAAAATCAATACAGCTGCCCTGAAAATACTGCCAAATGTGTCCTTAGTTATCAGTTACTAAAACTGGTTTTGGTTTTGTGCATTTTAGGAAACATTAAAGTTCAACTGGCTGACTGCTTCACATAAAGCCCTGTTTAAATTGAGCAGTACTTTTTAAAGGAAGGTGTTTTGTTCCCTCACCCCAGTTCTTACAGTTCTTAATGCTTCCTGTGAACATAACCTAAATGCGTCTGCTTCCTCACCTCCCTCCTCTCCTATTATCTCCTCCTATAACTTCACTCCTCCCCTCATCTATTCCCCTAAGCTTTTCACCCTCACGCTCTCTTCTCCTAACCTCCAATCTTCTCTCTCTCCTGCTCTGTTTTTTCCTCTCAACTTCAATACCCAATCTGCTCTACACAACTCCATCCGATCACCTCCATCCCTCACTTCTCTTCTCCTCAGTTCTTGGCGGGCGGCCAGCAGCAGATCAACTCCCCGCCATTTCTGTCTCCTCTTTCTCCTTTACTCCCATCACCACCTGTTAACTCTATTTCCTCTCCCTTCATACGCACACATGAAGCAGAAAGAATTAAAATGGATGAGGTATAATGAAAGGAGAAGTAGGCTAAAATATATCTTTCCGAACAGAAGTACAAAAAGGGAACGGCTGCTCTAATATTACCGCAGCACCATCAAAGGCAGACAAAGAAATGGAAAAAAAAAGTCATCCCATGAGCTATCAGCAGCTGTAGAAAATGTGGCACCTGGGGTCTCATTTTAAGAAAGATCCTAATATTAAAATATGATTCATGTTTCACACTTTGAGCTCTATACCAGGCGGCAAATACGATTATGCCAGGAAATCAACGCAGCGGAGTAGAAAACAAAGTCGAACGCATCCTGATGAGTCATTATTTTCATTAATTATTAAACGGTCACCTTTGTCTCAAAAGTTTTCTTCCAAGGGTATGAATAAAACAAAAGGTATTTAAGCTGACAACATGCCATCATAATCACCGTGGTACTGTATTAAAAAATAATCAGTTATGCTACTGAATTCATTAATTAAGCCAAATATTTATGTCAACATACTTTGCATGGTATCAACATGAATTTACAGCATTGAGAAGTTTTTGTTCATTAAAATGTAAATCTATGCAGAAAGGTGCTCCACATTTAATCAGACCATCTTTCTCCACGGGGGCAACTCTTTGTGTACGTATTGAATTCCTGTCATGTAGCGGTCTAAAAAAAAGTCTACACACAGACAAAGAAAGACAGATGTCAGCACGATGGTATTAACAAGAAATACAAAGAGCACAAGAACTTTTGTCACGGTGTCCTTGGCCGTCCTTAGTGCGAATTATGGAATTATGGAATGAATATTTCGTTCTGCTGCTTGCTAAATCACAGCCTTGAAAACCTATTCATTCTAATTGGTTAGAAAATTAAAACATTTTTTTTTTTAAGAGAAACTTGTAGCCTTGAGTGAGAAGCCTTGAACACACGCAGATGCCCTCCCTACAAGTAAAACACATATGCGAACACATTCACTCAGGAAAGACGGCGTGAACACAAAGGTGCGTGAAAAAAATTTGTTTTTTGAAAGCCGCTCAAGTTTCTCCTCAGAGGTTGAGCTCAAGTAACTGCCTTCCTCCATGCTTGAGTGACTTCTCCAGTATTTGCTCTGCGTGCCATTACTCCTTGTCTGACTGCTTCTTGGGTGACTGAATGATTTATTTTTAAACTAGACTTTAATTTCCTGTCTGTGCCATACAAACAAACAGCAATTTCTTTTTGAAGATTGTGAAGTTTCTCCCCTCTTGGTAAAGTCTCGGTGGGATAAAAAAAAAAAAAATGGAAAAAGAGAGCGCTGGAAGATATGCGGCCAACATCCTAAAAAATGGGTTTAAACCCAGGAAGTGTAGCTGGATCTCATTTGCAAGTGTTTAACGTTCCCTCCTCATCCACACTCGGGGGAGTCCACTGCTACACCCGGATGTGTTATGCCTTTGAGGACTGCCGTCTACTCAGGTGGAGACTGGCCAACTTGATTTGAATTTCCTGCAATTCCTTGCAATTTTAGGGTGTGAAGTGGTTTTGACGGATGGAAAATGTAAAACTACCTCCAAATGTGAGCTATTTTAGCCGGATTTTGCTTACATTTTTGATATAGGAAGAAGATATGGCGAGCACCATGGCTACATTTTCAGTCCAAAGAGGGAAGACCTTAAGGCCCCATTCATATATGATATGATTTAACACGCTTATGATTAGCACCAAATATGCATCTCCGTTGGCCAGATCTCAAATCTGATGAGCTGATTTCAGGGTCGGTGGTGGTAATTAGGGCTGTAATATTGATTATTTTATGAAATGAGCATTCTACCGATTATTCCATCGATTAATTGAGTAAACAGATATAAATATTTTTGCTTTATTAAGGAGCAATAGTAAATATACATAAGACAGGTCTCTTAAACTATAATAATTTTAAAGGTTTGTGTATTATGGGCTACTCCTATAAACATACTATAATTTGAATTGATCAAATTGTGACAAATTCAAAATCGATGTGTGTCGACATCACTGGAACTGTTTTTCTCTTTGTCGCTTGTGACAGAGAGGAAAAACAGCTCCTCTATTTTCAGCTACTAAAACAACCATTATCACAGGGGACAGACTGGAAAGACCCTCTAAAGGCTACTTCCACAGACTGCTCAGCCAGTGACGTAATTAAACATGTGAGAAGTAAAGATTACGTATGCATCTCGGAGAGCAAATTTCTCTCTTGAATTATGATAAATACATTATGTTTTTTCTGCACACAAAAAGTTTGGGTCTCGATCCCTATTTTTTACCCTGTAATAAATGTCTTGGTCTCATACTGAAAAGTGTTGGATGTGAGGAAACACGTTTGCTTGGAGGATCTCTCACTCTGTCACGCCTAAGCTCCATCAAGCCTCCAGCCTTTTATCCACATTTGAATTTTCCAAACAACTGAGATGAACGAAGATGGCAACAAGTGGTAAGAGAGATTATATTTTTAACAGACTATGACGACACCCCTTTACAGTGTCTCCATAGTAACGGAGGATGAAAAGGTTTCATGCCACTTCACTCCCCCTCTTTAGCCCCTCCACACCAGTGTCCCTCCACATGATGCATATCACACTGATCACACATGAGCTGTCTATGAATGAACGGCCACTTGGTTTTCTGACTACTAAAGTGCACAGTATAGCTACAGTTGAAGCATCAGCTTGAAGTAGCTGCACTGCTGCTACTTTAATTCTCCATCCACGACAGGCAGTATTTATAACATCCCTCATCACTTGAGCAAGGCATCTGGATGGACTTTTAAGACGAAACCTACTTGCTAAGCAAAGGGAGCGCTGGTGATGAAGGCAATTGTTTGTAATCAGCAGAGCTCAGTATTTACAATAACGGCACCTCATGGTGTTTTTTCGTTTAATCTTCTGCAGACAACCATCAGATGTGTTTTAATGAGGACAGCTCACAGTGAGAGATAACTGGAAAAACTCGTCTCTCCCCTGGTTTTATCTTAGGTTGGATGCACACCGCAAGATCTCATCAAGTTTAGTTCAACTAATTAAACCCAAAGTTACCGTACTCTCCCAGCCCAAATTTTCCAGATGAGGGAACTGCTGTGAGAAAGCCACAAAGGAAAAACATGATGGTTGGATTCGGAAAAAAACACATTTCTCTGAATTTGTATGCGCGGAACTACTTAATTGGGGCTAAATCTTGTCAAAAGCATGTAGCGTTTGTCCACGTTTGGCAGGAAGTAGCAGGGGGGCTGCAGTGATCTGAATCGCTATCTAAAGGAACAGCATGGAAACCTGTCCAACCAGTGGAACATGCTGATTGGTGTCACATCATTGTGTAAGCCTCCCTCATTGTGCTGGGACTTTACATAATACATCTGATATCACACCTGCACAGTGAGATGTGGCATGAAAAAACAACCTACATCATTAATATGGCATGTGCATCATCTATGGATCATGTGTGAGAAAGAAATAAAAGAAGTTATTGGATTTATTTATCGTCAGCAGCTGTTTTTAATTTCTTTTGTTGCATTAGTGATACGGTTTATGGGGTGAAAATTAAGGTTTCCTCTGGGTGCTGCAGTTTTTCTTCACTCTCCAAATCAGATTAGGTAAACAGAAGGATCAAAAATGTGCATATGTGAATATCTGGAAATGAAAGAAAAATAGAAAAAAATAAAATAAAATTAGTAGGGCTGTCAATCAATAAAAATATTTAACTGTGATTAATCGCAAATTAATAACACATTTTTTATTTGTTCAAAATGAACCTTAAAGGGAGATTTTTCAAGTATTTAATATTCTTATCAACATGGAGTGGGCAAATACTGTATGCTGCTTTATGTACATGAATGTATATATTGATTATTATAAATCAATTAACAACACAAAACAATGACGAATATTGTCCAGAAACCCTCACAGGTACTGCATTTAGCATAAAAAATATGCTCAAATCATAACACGGCAAACTCAAGCCCAACTCAAATCAGTGTGTCAGTGGGCTAACTATGACTTGCAAGTTGTGTTAATGTGTGAAAGAAATTGGTGGCATTAAAACAAATTTGCATTAACGCGTTATTGCGTTAACTTTGACAGCTCTAAAACTTAGTTATTCTCACGTCATGACATGTCAACTTTGGTTATTTTAAAGGGATAGTTTGGGTGTTTTGAAATGGAGTTGTATGAGGTACTTATCCATAGCTCAGTGTATTACCGACAGTAGATGACGGTCGGCACGCCCCCAGTTTGAAGAAACAGACAGGAGTACCAGCACGGGAGCAAAGCAATGCACTGCTGTGGACGGGGCCGTCAGCAAAACGTATTTTAGCCTCCTAAAATCAAGGCTCACCTAAAAAACAATATCAGTTTAAGTGTACGCTATATTTAGAATAGTTTCACCGCTTCACCTTGCCGTCAGACAGACCCTTTTCAATGGGGAACTGAAGCTGTTGTATACATCTATGCTCTCAAAGCCACCAGACTCCATTGACAAAAACAGTAATTTTACATCGCAGAACACAAAAGTTGTTGATCCATCGCTGCCTTGATCGGTTAGTTTGCCGACCGCCATCTACCGTAGGTAACACACTGACTATGGATAAGTACTCATACGCTCCCCTTCAAAAAATTGGAACTATCCCTTTAAAATATTGACTCTGCCTCTGCAGCACATTTTTTTGATCAATTTAATAAGACTTTAAAAAATGTAAACATGCTGCTGAAAGCTGTTTGTGTGGAGCTCTGCCGCAGCTGCCAGACTGCCACAGCAAGGCTGCAAGATGTCAGTGTAGTCACTGTGTAGAATCTATTTTCACATGTAAATCTACAACATACAGACAGCTTTGATTTAAGTTGCATGCTCCAGCTTTATCTGATACTGAAGATAAGTCAAATATAGAATCTTAAGAGGTTTGTCTCACTAGAGAAATGTTTTTAACTAACCCAGATGGTAGCAAACGGGGCAATCTCTGTTGTCACCAAGCTTACTTAAACAACACATTTAAGCGTTCCCTCTCACATCCAAGTGAGGTTTCTACGTGACATGAAGTGGTGTGTTCTTAACGGTTATTTAATAGATGCATTTTGCAGAATGTAGAGAAACACCGCATGACTCAGAGGCTGCAATTGTTTATGTGGCTTCTACTATACAAAGATTGTTCTTTGACTTCTGTCAAGAGTCAGCAAAGTGTTTTTAACTTAATGTGGAGAGGAGATGGACAGGATGTTAGACATGAAGAGATGCTGATGTTTGGTTTTGGCCATAGTGGTTTTTGACAGTAAGAGCCCCAGCGTCCATTTATTGTTAATGGAGAGTAGCAAAGAAGGTCAAAAAGAGGCCGGAGCTTTGAGAAACCACAGACAGCTCTTTCATAAGTTTGGCGGATTTGAAATTTGAGAGCTATTGCATTTGGTTGAAAGCTGAGTTTGTTTCTCCGATTGCAGCTGCTTCGACCTGGCTGTGAGCAGTGCTAGCCGTAAACTCTTATGAAAGCCTTAAAAAAGTATGAAAAGATGAAAAGACATGAGAAAATGACAAACATAGAAGAGACAGTGAAAGTTCCACAAGTCCTCAGAGTCTAGTTAGAGGACAGCGTTATCGAAATGATCCCATCAAAGATAAACAATCCGGTCAGCCAATCAGAGCAGAGATTAGACTCGGTGGAGGGACTTGATTGAGATGTTACCGCCAGTGGCTGAAATCATCTCAGGCCAATGTGTTTGTGTTTGTGTGTGTTGTTTGTCTGTGTGTGTGTGTGTGTGTGTGTGTGTGCGTGTGTGTGTCCAATCCAGGCCATCATGTCTTATCTGCCATCACCACTCTCCCTGATCTTTCCATCTTTAAATAAAGGGACCATATCTGCAGCCTGCCATCCGTATATCAATCTCTACGCTTCACTGGATTTCAGACCGTGGAAAGGCTGCTTAAATCCTAAGATCTTTGTGTAGGAGTTCCTAATTTGAGGAATAAAATGCATTTCATTTAATATAATTTGTTTCAATAAGTTGCAACTTGTGTTTGAACTTTTTGCCTTTGAAAGTCCGATTCATGTTCACTCAGCCCACGCCGATTATCGAGAAGCATGGCCTTCAACTCGAGAGCAAAATGTGCTGAACTGCTGCTGGAGGGGCAGTTAAAAAGTTTACAAAGAGGAAAATCTGAATGCACATTTTGGAATAAATTACATCTATTGGTTTTGAGATATGCTGAGGTTCTGCTCTTTGTATCTTTTTCTGCATTTATTTAACCAATTATTACAAACTTTAGAAAAAGTATAGAGTTCAAACCAATTCCAACATAATAGCCCTTCTATAAACTATGGTTTGACATTGTCAAAGAGGTGTCTGTAGTGAGTGGTGTTGTATGGAGACAAATGGGGGCCACATTTTTTTGTTAATTTGAAAGATAAAAACTGTAAATGAAAAACTTAAAAAAAATTATAATAAAGAAAATATAATAAATAATTTTCTGTTTAAAAAAACGTTTAGTACCACTTAATTTTACAGGTCCGAAAATGTCATGGTAAGTAGGTGATAATTAGCAAGTAACCTATTTGAAATTTCTTTGGAATTACTGCCAAATTACCCCAATATTTACCTCCAAATTTATTGAAAATTACTTTATTATAAACATCATTTAATAATTATATTATGCTATTTCCCAATAAATGATAATTAGTTAATACATTTAATAATAATAATAATAATAGTGATAATAATAATAATAACCACTTTCGATGAAGAGCAGTGCACAGCTGCTTCTCAAGCTTAAGGGCCCTATTTAAACTATATATATATATATATATATATATATATATATATACATACAATTAAATATGATATATTATATTATATATAATTATTAAATAATTATTAAATAAAATAAGTGCCAAACTTATTTTTCTAATCATAGTGACAAAACATCTGGCCCCTATTTGTCACCAGTATTAGATTGCATTATATTGTAACGTTTCCCAAATATTTTGCTACCAGCATACAAACTGCTTCCCTCCAGTGAGGATTCAACTGAAATACCCTACGTGTTGGTTTTATTGTTTTTCTAAGTATTCTCAGATTATGATTATCTATTTTTTTTACATTATCTATACAATGTTTGTAAGCGGTATATTCTACTGTAAATAAAAATGATTGAGCTTCCCCGAGAGGATGCATCTGTTGCTTTAAGAATCTCTCAAAGTGTGCACTGAACAGACGCTCAGCAGACAGGGGTTAGTCTCCACTCCCACTCAAATGAGCCGTTATGTGTCAGCGCAGCAGAGGAGCCGACCCCACCGGGAACGGATGTAGAGAAGGACTGAGTTTACTCATGCTAAATTAGTAATCAAAAATAATCGGACTATTCCCAAAGCAAACTAAAAGTTCCTGAATGTCGATCTCTCACTGTGTGTTGTGGTATATATACATACTGAAAGACGATCATAAACAAACTCATGCCCTCCTTCTTAGCGACGTTTAACTGAACCCTGAAGTGTTTTTTGTTTTTTTTCATACATGAATTTCTGAATACAGTATTCAGATTAGAAAGTACCCCAGTCATTATTATACTGACTTCGCCCAGATGTCTTGTCATATCTTATTGTAGCATCTCACCGAGTACACCACAGTGATATTTACTGTACAAATGCAAAGCTAAACATCAGCCCTTCCAAATTAACTGCTGCCTTTACTTATACACTTAACAAGCCTGGGTCAATCCTAAAACCCTGATACTGTAGAGAGATTTAAGTGATCATTTAGTAAGGTCAGTAAGGGGAGCCAACCAAAAATGAGAATCATTATCTTGGACCGATGAACCCTTTCACGATTTCTGTCCCAAACTTACTGGCTTAGAGCTGTCGAAAATGTGCGCACTGTACAGTAATACGAACTACTTAATTTGAGTGCTGTGTGTCACGGACAACTGCCTGTACTGAGCCGCATGCATAATTCCTTTGACAAGCAGCACCTCCCCCCCATTATTTCCATCAGCAATGTCATGTACCAATTGTGGATTTTCACCCATTTGTCTCGGCCTTGATTTTCTGGGCCGTTGCTCTTCGCTCTAGTCAAATCCTCCCCTGCAGCTGATTGGCTCGTGAGGGAAAGGCAGGAAGCTAGTCTTCAGAAGGTGAGTTTATTGTATAGTATTTAGTTAAACATTGTTAAGAAACACCCACTCATACCGGTACCTTATTGAATAAAATGATATAGACTTGAAGAATTCAAAGCTGTAGTGGAGATGTGAATGGGCCTTTTGATCCATTTATAGTGGCATTGCTTTGCCAATTACAGCGTTTACCTGCGATGTTTAAGCAACCTCTGCTGCGGAGACCTTTTTAAAAATCCATCTGTGATCCCGCAGTGTGCTGTGAGTTTGACTTCTCTAAAGTTCAATCCCAATATAACTGACTGTCGTACATCTGTTTGAGACATCTGTTGTTCAGTTCTTTTAGTGCTCCCAGTCAAGAATGAGGGCATTTTATGCATTGTTTTCTATTCTTGTTACAAGTCATTTTCATCTCCTCATCGTTTCATGTTTTTGTGAATACAATCATCCTCATCTTTGACCTTTAAATACTCGGTACTGGGGCTGTCGTAATAATCTTTTTTTAATTATTTGCAATGGGAGCACCGCGTATTTACACTATGCTACAAACGGCAGCAGCGTGACAAGGCATTGAGCGTCCATTCTGTGCCGAGCGCTGCACGTTTGGTAATTTTTCCTGGATTGCCTAGAGTTGAAAAATGTCAAGCTTTGGGTAAAATTCTGTGCTCGTCCCTGTTACTTTTTTACCCAGCTGTCCAATCACAATGGTGGAGGGGCGGGACAAAGACCGACCATCGCATCCTACATGTGACACAGGCTACAAGTGCTGAAGAACAACAACAATGGAGGAGAGTTTCATAGCAATGAGACGCAACCAAAGCATTTCAGCTGAAAATAAAGCTGTGCCTCATTGCCCTTCTGTGTTCTGCACTTAACAATAAACAAGTATTTTGTTTGATTTAATTAGCAATGATTGAGGCCTGCCCAATAACAGTCTAACAACAAATCTTATAGCACTAAAATCAGGAACAATTAAGTGATTTGCAAAATAAAATGGCAATAATACTGCATATTGCACTGTTGAGCCTCTTTCTCTGGGATGTAAAGAGAAAGTTGTGACTGAGCTGCGACTGCACTCTGCCGATTGTCCTCTCTGATAAGATATTTATAGTGTGAGTTTGTCTGCAGGTACCTTTGAATTCTATAGAGACATCAACAATATCACTGACATTTTCCACCTGCTCCGGTCTGAGCATCTGCTGCTGCCTGGGTCAGCTGCCTCTCTGGTGGCAGTAGCAGCTTGCACTCATCTTTTTTTTTTCTTCTTGTGTGTGTTTTATATCTCTTTTTCATTTCCTCAAAGTTCATTTAAAGTGGAACCGTCACAAAACAGCATAGTGTTGTGTGAAACTGACCACATTTCTAGGTGCATCCAGATTGTCTACAGTGGATACATTAACATTAAATAGGTGTGTAAAACATTTAACAAGATGCAGTGCTTATACTGACTAGGTTTCCCCTGGAATTCTGATAGGTGTTGATGAAGTAAAAATAACATGGTCAATGCCTGGTAGCATTTCTAGGGCTGTCAAAGTTAGTTATCGCATTAACTAAAATTAGTTTTAACCCTACTCATTTCTTTAAACAACTTGCAATTTTTAGGTTGTAGTGGGCATCACATGAAACAAGAAAAACCTAAGGAATCCATCGGTACCAGCCATGTTATACTAGCCGTATGGGAAGAATGCAAAATAACACTCCAAACTTAAGCAAAATTTTAGTGAAGAAAAACTGTCATGGCCATTTTCAAAGGGGTCCCTTGACCTCTGACCTCAAGATACTGTACGTGAATGAAAATGGGTTCTATGGGTACCCACGAGTCTCCCCTTTACAGACAAGCCCACTTTATGTTAATCACATGCAGTTTGGGGCAAGTCATAGTCAAGTCAGCACACTGACACACTGACAGCTGTTGTTGCCTGTTGGGCTGCAGTTTGCCATGTTATGATTGGAGCATATTTTCTATGCTAAATGCAGTACCTGTGAGGGTTTCTGGACAATATTTGTCATTGTTTTGTGTTGTTAATTAATTTCCAACAATCAATATATACATAAATTTGCATAAAGCAGCATATTTGCCCACTCCCATGTTGATAAGAGTATTAAATACTTGACAAATCTCCCTTTAAGGCACATTTTAAACAAATGTGTGTATAATTTACGATTATTCATGATTAACTATGGACAATCATGTGATTAAGCTTGATTAAATATTTTAAGCGATTGATAGCCTTACTATATAGTAATTTATTTTTTGAGTCAGTATACCCGTAGATCATTTCATCCATTACATGAACAGAGTTATAGACAAACAACCTGACAGAAGTGAGCTACAACTGAATGAGATGCACGAGTGGATTTGGCAGAAGGGGCTTATTTAGCGACACTTTCAGACCGACTTTGGGTCTGCATGAAAAAGCAGCCAACTGGTGACACAGCGGGGGGCTTTGGCAAAAGAACACAGTGTTTTTAGGCAAAGTTCAACATTACATATGGCATATATCTGCGATGAAAGATGAAATAGTTGCTGCTGTGATAACTTTCCAGAGTTAAAATTCTGTCTTTGAACTCATTAATCTGTTACTCCAACTGGACTTCCTGGTCGGTACTTCATTATCTCACCGGTGCTAAAACAAGACACCCCCACCAACGCAGCCCCAAAATTGTGTGTACCAATCACTTTATGTCAAACACACAACCAGAAGTATCCTGATAATGCCCTTGAAAAGTATGGGGCCACAGCGGTTGAAAAAAGGGAAGGATGTCAAGAACAAAGAAACTCAGAAAAGTGAAAATAGTAATAGGGAGAAGGGAAGCAAGAAACAATTTCTTTTATTTGAGAAAGGTGGGGATGGAGAGTAAATGGAGGGTTAAGTGGTTATCAGAGAGATAGAAGTGGAGAGCGAAAAAGGAGGAAGAGAGGAGAATAGTATAGGGTCCAGGAAATTACAGAGAGAAACATAAGTCATTGAGTCTACCTTGACTTCAAGGATGCTTACCCAGATTGAATAGAAGAAAATAGAACATGGAGTTCTCCCTGATGAAGAATATGTTGCCTTGGTGATTAAATAACTCTCCTGCTACAGAGAACCAAGGCTTTACAAACATGTGAAAGATGTGGGAAAGTATATTAGGCAATTAACAGACTGACTAAGGTTACATGGAACAGAATAACTCAAATTCCAAAATCGCAAACCTTACGGGGTGAGTGTGAGGGCAAGAAAAAATGAATGTGGTAAAATATGCCTGCATAGGAGGCCTGCGAAAAATGTGAAGGTAAAGGAAAAGAAAAAACTATTGAAAATAATATGAAATATGTCGCATTCCGGAGAAAACTGTGATTCAAGGATGGTTCAGAGTTGGGTAAGGTAAGTATTTCTTCAAGTGTTGAGGTTCCAGGGGGTGATTCTGCTGTTCGGACTGAAATGGAAAGGCCATAAAAAGTAAATTAAAAAGGAATGAAACATGTAATCATTGCTGTATAATCCATGGAGCTGCAACCATGCTATTGAATACAAAAGAATGCCTGGAAATCATGAATTTATGTAACAACTTGACACAAGGAGTGCTGAATAATAACATATTAGCATTTCAGCTGCTTTCAGCGCAACACAGCAATGCGGATTTCATGTGTCTCATGACTTCAGGACTCACCAATAAGGAATACCCCTTTGCCAGACGCAAGTAGCAACTCCTTTGCCCGAGAATGGTAAAAAATACTGGGAGAAATTGAAAGCTTATGTCAATCGATTTACGATTTATAAATCAAAATCGTGACACACCTATTCATAACAAGACACGGCCTCTCTTTACATAGTACAGTACATTGCTATTTTCTAAACTTTTTTTCAAACTTTATGAAATCCCAAATGGGAAAATGTGGCTCTGGTTCTGTTGAAAATGTGTGAAAAGACAACATTTCTCATCACTTTGCAAGGAAAAAAGAGCCAAAAAAAGAGACATAAATGAAGAAAAAAAAAAAGACATGAATACCTAAAAGTAGAGATGTTGTTATTCAAGGTTAGGTCAAGATACACCTATCCATCCTCCTTACTGGTTGGCATAGCAACACTTTTTCTGGTATGCTTTGCAAAAACGGCAGAAGAGAATAATAAAATGAATCACTCCCATTAACTGACTAAACTAAAGCACATATACTTAGAACTGTGTTTAAAGCCCATTTGTGCACCTATTTACATTGTTTTAAATACAGTTTTAGTTTAGTTCATATTAATAGTCTATGAAATAACAAACTTTCCATAATGACCTTAATTATGACAATTCGTATAATCACCTTCTCATCCTCACAAATGTGCAGGATTTTCCTTGAAGTGCAAAGGAAGAAGCTCTACAAGACAAGAAGAACATTGATAAGTGTATTATTTCCAAGATCTTATAGTACCGTATTCACGTCTTAATGCATATTACTTTATTTTTACCACAAGGTAGTGAAGCTGTGTTAATTAAGAGCCAAGTTCAGATCTGTTAGCACTACATCTTATGATTGGATGTGAGTGTTTTCTCGTAAATGTATATCTCAATATTTTATTCTATGAAAGATTTACATTAATTATATGTCTTCACACCTTAGCTGCAAACTTGTGCCACCCACCCTCCTCTCCCTGCATTTAAAAATAGCTTTATCTCACTACATAGAGCGGGAAGGGAACAGAGTCCTGCAAGCAAGGCAGAGGAACACTTCAGTGGTTCATGACAAGTCAGTTTCAATGGTTGGACTGTACATCATGATACAGTATGTGACAGAGATGTTAAACACAAAGACAATTAGTGGAAAGAAAATGTAAAATGTTCAGCTCAGAGCTACAGTAGTATGCACATTTTTAAAATAATATATTATCTACGAAATTCTGTTTGGTGTTCATACAGTACTTCTGAGAAATATTGATCAACGTGTCAAGCATTTTAATTAGGGCTGTCAAAGTTAACGCGATAATAACCGTTTTGCGTTCCAGCAAATTTGTTTTAACGGCACTAATTTCTTTAAAGGACCATTACAACCCATAAAATACAGTTTTCACCTGCCAAAAACTGATTGCAGCTCCTACCTGGTGACTGGAAGTTTTTTTCTACCTCAGAATGGTTTGATTTCATTCATGAGGATTATATCTGACAGATTATGGCCCACTCAGTCCTTTGTACCTGCTGAAATTCCTTTAAAAGGACCATTACAAACCATAAAATACAGTTTTCACTTGCCAAAAACTGATTGCAGCTCCTACCGTGACTGAAGGTCTTTTAGGTCTCAGAATAGTTTGATTTCATTCATGAGGATTATATCTGACAGATTATAGCCCACTCAGTCCTTTTAACCTGCTAAAATTCCTTTAACGCATTAATGCAATCGATCTTTCGGAGGTTGCACCAACCGTGTCATACTACCAAGTCGCAAAGGAGGTTTAATAATGCTCCAAACTTGCACTAAAATTTGGTGAGGAAAAACTGTCATGGCTATTTCCAAAGGGGGTCCCTTGACCTCTGACCTCAAGATATATGAATGCAAATGGGTTCTATGGGTACCCACGAGTCTCCCCTTTACAGACATGCCCACTTTATGATAATCACATGCAGTTTGGGGCAAGTCATAGTCAAGAAAGCACACTGACACCATGACAGCTGTTGTTGTCTATTGCGCTTGAGCCATGTTATGATTTGAGCATATATATATATTTTTTTTGATAAATGCAGTACCTGTGAGGGTTTCTGGATAATATTTATCATTGTTTTGTGTTGTTAATTGATTTCCAATAATAAATATATTCATAGATTTGCATTAAGCAAGCATATTTGCCCACTCCCATGTTGATAAGAGTATTAAAAACTTGACAAATCTCCCAAAAGTGCATTTTGAACAGATACAAAATTTGTGATTTATTTGTGATCAGTAACAATCAACTATGAACAATCGTGTTGTATACAGTAACTAAACACACTTAAATGGGTGTGGTTTTATACGTGTAGTATGACAGGTACAGTAAATACAGTAGATACTCCTGTACTTCCTCGACAAGTACCCAGTTTACGACTAGTGCTGTCATACATGAACTCTCTGATCACTTTGCTCTTCTGCCTCCACTTCAAAACGCGACAGATTGGGTCGCGATTTCACGATCGACCCATGCCGTGTAAATATTGCCCTGTCAGTTCATTATGCAGCTGCTGTTGTTTCAAAGGGCAACACAATCTTTTCTTTTTTTACATAACAGATGAAACGCAAGCGGAGATGAAAGAGGGAATGAAATGATAGCGGAGACGAGAGGAGGAGTAACGGCGAAGGGGGAGGGCAGGGAGGATGGTAAGATGTCAACGCTGCCTTATCCGCCTGTACAGTTACACACACACACACACACACACATACAGCTGGGTTGTAGTGATGAAGCACATGGCTCAGGATCTGTGCCCTTTCGTTCTTCTTTTCTCTTTCTCATATCTCTTAAATCGTGTGTTTCCATGTATCCCCCCCTCCCCTTACATCTGTCCTCTTTGTCTGTATAGCTTCCTCCACATCTGTGTCTGAGCATCTGTCTCCTTTACCCTCCATCTCTGGGTCTGTCTTTCTGTCCCAAAGGGTGTGTCCTATTAACTGTAAGTTAAGGACAAGCTGTAGTGGAAGGAAATGAATCTCCTCTCCTCCCATCTTCCCTCCTTTGGCCTTCATATCAGCTTTACTTCCCACCCTCCTCCTCTTCCTCTTCTTCTGCCCTCATACTCTCTTTTTCTGCTTCTTTTCTATCCCTCATTCCTTTCCTCAGTCACTCCGCCTCAACACCCGCTCCATCATCCATTCCTCCTCTCTTCTTTTACTCCTTTGCCCTCTCATTACTCACTTGCCTCATCTCCGTTTTCCTCCCTTACCAACAAGCCAGTGTGTGTGTGCGTGTGTGAGTGTGTAACAGTGCGTTACACTTTCACAGTGCGGCGTGTTTTCTTTGATAGTCTTTTGGCTGGCCTGCATCCCAGTTCTTCCCTCACATGGCTGAACACACAGACATTAAGAAAAAAAGATTTTCTTTTTCCCCCCCTCTGCTCTGGCTCACTATCCATCGCGTTCGTCTTCGCTTCCTCTTGTCCCTCTTCTCCGACACCTGCAGATGGCGGAGAAGAAAGAAAACAAGACAAAAGAAACGAAAGAGAGATAAAACAGTGGTGATGTTTAAATTGGGAGCAGGAAGAAAGAAGAAAATAACATGTGTATACATGCACACTGATGTGTTAAATGAAAATATGCACAGCTTCCCCCAATATACGTTGTTTTGAGCTGTTTTAAAAAGTGTGTATGCGTAAATAGTGAATCCCAAATAGGATATACAGTATGTCAGTATCAGGGGAAACAACACACTCAGTGATGTAGTGAGAGATCCAGCGAGTGATTAGACACTAAACTGATCTCATATCAGGCAAACAGGGATTCAGTCAAGCTGCCAGATAGATAGATGCCAACTGAAGCATGGCAACAACACACTCAGGCACATGTAGCCACATACGAGAAGGCAACATTCTACCATTGTTTAAAATTGCATTATGCCTGTATCAATTCACATAATCTATCTGCAGTTACAAATTTGATGAAATAAATCACACAAAGTGTTCCATGAATTCCTGATTATAATATCGTATAACTGCAGATTCTTTATGGAAGTTGGACATTTTATTTATGTTTAAATATCTATGTTGGTAAAATGTGTTGTCTTAATTAAAAAAAATGCTTTGTTTTGAATCCGTTTGAACTCTGTAATAGAAATGGTCCGCCAGTACCTACAGTGGTATTTTTGCTTATTGTGATGTCATTGCTTGGAGTATCTTCAAATGCTTCATATTCCTAAAATCTGTACAATGTAAGCTAATAGGTCACATAAGTCAATAAACCATGATAATTGATTAAAATATTAAAATTGAGTCATAAATATAAGAAAATAAAGATCAGACATGTTTTTTTCATAAAATGTTACTAAATATACACACAAAACATTTTGATCCAAAAGATTCCTAAATGCAAAAACATGAATAAATTATTTTGATTGCATTTGTAATATGCACGCTTTTCAGTTTTTGAGATATGATCATTTTTATGACAGATTGAGCGCAAAGGCGTTTTGATATTTTTGTTACTTTGTGGACAAAATGTAACGTAATGACGTCATGAGAGTACAATGTGATGATGCGAAAAACAGAAAGCTTAGCTTCCTGTTGCAAAATAAAGAATGTTCTTGCTATTATGGCTTTTATTTTAGATTGATTTAAACAGAATCATGCAAACAACGACCTCCCGGAGCCATTACAAGGCAATACACTGGTGCTACTGCGTGTTGTCACCACATTTTGCACCACACGTAACGCAATGATGTCATCATGAGCGTACAAAGTGATGAGACTGCTGCAAAAAGAATGAATGCTCTAGCTATGTTTTTTTTTTATTTTAGATCGATTTAAACAGAATCATGTAAACTACGATTGCCCACGGGCAGACCGCGAGACGTCTATTTTTAAAGGGAGAATTTGTTGAATAAATAACATTTCATTAGCATTGTTATTGTTTGTTTGTAAGTGTATTTGAAGAAAACAGACAAATTGTAAAATGAACAAAATCAGGCAGTTTATGATATTTTCATGTATAATGCCTTATAGGGGCGCTGCAAGGTTGTGCAGTGGTTAGCACTGCCGCCTCAAAGCAAGAGGGTCGCAGGTTCAAACCCGGCGTTGGGCCCTTCTGTGTGGCGTTTGCATGTTCTCCCCGTGTTAGCGTGGGTTTTTTCCGGGTTCTCTGGCTTACTCCCACAGTCCAAAGTTAATTGTTGACTCATAATTGCCCGTAGGTGTGAATGTGAGCATGAATGGTTGTCTGTCTATGTGTCAGACCTGTGATAGTCTGACGACTTGTCTAGGATGTACCCCGCCTTCGCCCAATGTCAGCTGGGATCGGCTCCAGGCCCCCGCGACCCTGAACAGGATAAGCGGTTACGGATAATGGATGGATGGATGGATGGATGGATGGATGGATGCCTTAAAGGGCGAAACCAGTCATTGCTTTAGTTTTAGGTCAAACTGTTTCAAAGACATTTCTAAAGCTGGACTTCTGAGACAGAAAAAAACAAAACAGGAAAAGAGGTAGAGGAAGAGATCGGTCTGCATGAAAATGAGGAGCAAAGAGCCGCGGCTATTCTGTCTCTCCAGCTCTCCAGCTGGGTAGTTCGCTGGCATTCTGCCTTCACTGGATGCCCGCAACACAGATAGGATCATCCTATCATGGCACTCATTAGGAATTCAGACGCAGCAATATCACAAAAACTGCAGATTAGCTAAGCCTTAATTTCTTAATACAGCTGGGCAGTTAGCTGGCAGTTTGCCACTTCAATAAGACTCAGCTTTAGCATATTATCATCACATCATTGAACTCACTTAGAACATAACAAAGGCTTACATTAGTGAAGCTTCTTAATTTCACATGCAGTGTAATAGTTTGCTGGCATCCAGCCACTTTGAAAGGCTCTTAAGTCATTATTTAACCCCCCCACACACACACACACACACACACACACACACACACACACTCTTCATCATTAAGGCACATAGCCATAAGTAGATATCAGATAGGCCTATCTACCAAATAGGAAGCAAGCACAATCTGATTTTTAAATGCGAAGAGAAAGGTATGAGGAGATCACTTCTGTAGCGAGAAAGGTAAAATAGACACAACAGCTGTAGAGGATCATATAGAGGATACAAGCATGTGGATGAGTCATCTTTTTGTTTGTGTCGTGTCCTCCTTCTCAACTGTTCAAAGGTCAAAACATGTTTTGTTCTCAATGTAAAAAAAAAGCAAGAAGTATCATTCCCTATCTTGATATATCTGTGCTGCATAGGTACTAACCTAACTAACTGTAGCATACTCATTCTACTTCAAAGAATGAACTTGTTTTTTAGTGATTACTATATTTCTGTTATTATATTTTGTCTACTGAATGCATTGATTTGAATACAGGCGTAATTGCTTTGGCTGTGGAAAATAAAGCTTAAACTCGAAACATTTATCTTACGAGGTAACAAATGACTGTTGAAAGTTAATATTACTAAATTTGCATTTCACAACAAACTATATTTATCAACTTAATACATGGTGGCATGTTGTATTAGTCGGAATTGGACGTGTCCGCAAATCCTATTTTATACCACTCTGGCAGCCTGGCCTGGAGTCTGTTTGCAAAACAAAGGAAATCCACCGACTGAAGACACAGTATTCACCCAACCAAAAAAACATCCAGGCAACGTGGATGAATACTTTAATTAAATGATTTACGAGCCAACAATCCAAAGAATATCATAATACATTTAGAGCAATTATTTTTCAAACATTGTGCAAAGATGTTAAATATCATGAATTGGTATGAAAAAACTACATAAGAAATGGAAAAAAAAAATTGATCATATCAATTTAAGTCCTATAACAATAAGCCCATTATATAAGTAATAGAAATCATATTATTGAACATATCTAAACTGTCACACTTGCCCTAAACTGACACTGGAAGACAACTTCAAAAGATTAGTAAAACCTAGAGTATTGTCTAACTCATTTTTATTTCTTTTACCAAATGAATGTCAACACATTCTCACTCCCAACTCAGCCGCTTGGTCAGTATCCCCCGGCATCGGAAACTGACGCACCGGGTACCGCTCTTGCGTTACTTTTGGATGGGTCAGGGACAGCGTGTCAATATACGCTCGTTGTATGCATAGTGTCTTTTCAAAATAAACTTCCATTTCCACAGGAAGTTAGGTTTAAGCAATACAACCACTTAGTTAGGTTTAGGAAACGGTCGTGGCTGACATTAACATCACTGATGTAACGTTACTAGACACGTGACTACCAAGTGACTAACCGCTCCCTGGACTTACATGACTCACAGGACTAACTGGACTCACGGGACTCAGGGCACTAACGGGACTCATGGGACTCACGGGACTCACGGGGACTCACAGGACTAGTGATCACAGGATTCATGGGACTCACGAGACTCACAGTACTCACAGGACTACTGATCACGTGACTCACGGGACTACGTGACAAAATAAGTCGCTGGTTACTTTTAGTTTCACACGAGCCACGAACAGTGGTCTCCTGGGTCTATGTCCGATGGTTGTTTGACCGATCCACCAGCCCCTCTGACCGCCAAGTAATGCCGTGGGTAGGTTTACATTACAGGCATTACTTCAAAGCCTGGTGTGTCGCTTACATTCGCTAAAGGGCACCATCGTGCGTCGGTATGAGATGCAGAGGGGCACTTACCAAATGACGGTATTTGATGAGTTGGGAGTGAAAACTGGTTGTGAATGTAAGCACATGATAAGTGCCAGTTTCAAGAGCATGTGTCTATTAATTTCTGACCCTGGCCAGTCTGATATCAAGCACTCAAATTGGTAATCAGCTTTCAAGTACATGCTCCCCCGTCAAGCCAACTGACCTCTGGACACTGGTCTGCTGCATTTGTGTTCTGCTGTGCATTCAGTACAACCTCCATTTAGTCCAAATGGTCACTTCTGAGTAAATAGTAATAATTTAGGGAAGTGTTTTTGACTGATGTGCCTTTGATGATAAGGAGTCAAGCAGCTGCTTAAGCGCTGCTAAAATGTGCCCCTACTGCGTCTGGGTGATTTAGAATACATGCCATGACTTCCCTCCATCAAGTGAGCAAATCCAAACCCTCCACTCCCATGTTTACTGTCACTCTGCAGTGTGAAACATGCGCTCAGATAAATATACCAACGACGGGCCATGAAGGGAGTTCTAGTCCCAGTTGTGGCTGATTAAAGTGCTGCAGAGTTGGACCAGAATGAACAGAATACCGGAGTGAACTGAGGAGGGTTTTGATTGACAGGCAGCTTGTTACCGCTCCAATTAGAGAGTGTTTACCACCTCTCGCTGTGTGCATGTGTGTGTTTGTGTGTGTGTGTGTGACTGTGTGGATACTTATAGCAGCGTAGGTGTGTGAGACAGCGTGTCTGTTTCTGAGTGTACGAGTGTGTTTACAATTCCTTTAGCAGTTCTGGTCCTCTCGCCTTTAATTGATGTATGTTGTATTGACAGCTTGGTGCGGCACATTGACAGATGGATGGAGGGAGCAGGTCTCTAGAGGGAAGTTGGGGATTGGTTCAGCTTTTTGTCAGTCAAACTGTCCTCTTCCTCTCTTGGAGCATAATCTATTATTTATGTTGTTATGTTACAACGGAGAAAGAAAAGTGATGGCCATGTTTTAGATTTTAAATTATATGTTGCATTAGTTAAAGAAAAGAAATAAACAGTCTCTTTCGTCATATTTTAAACATAAAAATAAATATAACTGTTTGTTGATGACAACTGTAAGAACATACATTTACAGGTCTTACCCCCGAAACAGAACTTCTCTTTTTGGGTAATGTGGATATTTGTGTGGTTGCTTACGAGCTCTAGGGCTGGGAATATCAATTAATCTATGCATCACGATTTTTATGTTTTTTACAATTTATTTATTTAATGCCAGAATCAATATGTTTGCTTCATTTGAGTCTACGCAGAGGTAGAGGGAAGTTACCGCTTTCATTGTTGTACTCTGAGTGACGTGACGTCATATCCGTTCCATATCCGTCAACCAAAACAAACCGCAGCCGGGCCGCAGCGAGATGAAACGAGAAAGTAGAAAACGGTGGGTCCGGTGTCATGGACAGGTAACGTTATCGTATTAAGGTAACGTGCGGTCAAGTCAACCGTCACTCTCATCTTTGTGGTCAAATCAGCCGATGCTAAAACTGTAGAGCCCCCATATAGTGACATCTATGTTAAATGCATTCAAACGGCCCCGATGGAGCTGACCATGGATGTATAAAGAGAATGGAGCTGACGGGAGAGCTAGCAATGGACTTGGCGAAGATAGTGAAAGTATTCCTGTGTGACTACGTCCGGTTTTCAAAATAAAGTGTTAACAAAGGGAACAAATAGTCATACTCTTTTAAAAGAGTTCATTCCCGAAACACTTTTGAGAAGAAACAATCTTTATCTCTGATTCATTGTTCAGTGTCTCCACCACACTCTGCTTGGTCATTTTATCAGCTAAGTTAACTATATACTGTATTTTCTTTTTACGTTTTTATCTACAAAGTCTATTCTTGTTTTAGACCTGATTTTAGTGCAGCCAGAGCGATTAGCTCCATTCATTCTGGGGCCATTTTTCCATGTCTCTTTTAGCAGTGATGGTAATAACCTTGACATGACAGCCCGCAGAGGTGATGCAATACACTGTAGTAAAATCAAAGCTCCCCAGCACACCATATGGTCAGTCGAGCATCACTCTTCTCCGCTCTCTCATGACCAAAGTGCACTGTGATTTGAGCTGTCAGTAATGTGCAACGTTTCTTTAGCGGCGAGAGAGACTCACTGAGGTGAATGACAGACTCTGTCCTCCTTTCTTCTCTATTAACTTACATAAGAGTTATAAAGAGGAGGGATGTGTGCTTCTGTGCATACTGTATAGGGCTACCATAGTTTGTGTTGTGTGGTGTGTGTGTGTGTATTTGCCTATATGTACACGATAGAATACTTAATGTATAATATCCAACTATGAACATGTTTCTCTCATTCTGCTGAGTGTGTGTATGCGTATGTTTGGTGTGTAATGGTGAGGGTCAAGTTTAGGGTAAGGAGAAAAAGTTTCATAGATTCTCCTCAAACATGAATGCATGTGTGTGTGTGTGCATGTGTGTGTGTGTGTGTGCATGTGTGTGTGTGCGTGCTGAGATACTGAGTTCGACGTTGTGTTGCGTTATGTGCCTCAGGTCTCTGCTCCTCTTTGAAGTGTGAGAGCTGTGTGCTTTTGATATGAAGGCATTTAATAAGCCTCACTCACTCTCTCTGTGTATGTATGTGTTTGTGTGTGTGTGTGCGTGTGCGTGTGCGTGTGTGTGTTTGTGTGTGCTTAGTACGAGAAATCTAATCTGCCTTGCCCTCTCAATGTGCAATGGCCTATGTAGGTGTGTGCATGTTAATTTGAATACATCCAATAGACCCTGACTCTTAGCACTACATATTGTTAAGGTTTGTGTACTCGCTTCATAACACACTTCCATGGGCTACATGAAAAAAAAAAAACAGATGCATACAGTAGGAACATGAACACATCAAGCCAAACTTGTGCTTTATGTGGTGTTTAAAAGGAAACATATTTACACCAACAGTGAGAAAGAAACATCTACGAATGGCCGCACCAGCAGACGACCTGGAAAACCGACTGACAAACAGGCACGATGACAGATAGTGAGGCAGCTATGATGGGTGAGATGGATCGGGAGAAAGCAGGCAATCCTAACAAATAGACCAATTAGATCTGTCTTTTTGGAAAACAAATGAAATTTAAATGAAAATAATTTATCTCATATAATACAGTATATATATACAGCTTTCCTCTTTGTTTTTTGTCTTTTCATCTGATGTTAAAACAAACTTCCCAATCTGGCTCATCCAAGAAAAAGCCAGTGTTGTAGGGCTGCTTGATTATGGCAAAAATCATAATCACAAATATTTTAGTCAATATTGAGATCACGATTATTTACTCACGATTACTTTGGAAGCATCATGCGTTTAAAAAGAACATTTTGTAGGCTACATTTTAAAGTTAAATACATCAAACTGGTGCACTTCGAGGGCAAAATGAAGAGGCTAGATATATTAAGAACTTTGTGCTCTAATAAACAATTGAATCATAAACACATTGGTTGTATAGATGTTAATAAGATGACGCGGCAAAAAAAAGCACACTCACAAAGCATGGTATAAATGAGACGGGGTCCGTGTTTCAAGATGGGCCAGGCGTGTTGCCAAAATCACTGCATTAAGGACAGTCTGCCTATCAGCGAGCACTAAACGGCGAGGTCCGGGCGAGGGGTGCAGTAAAGCGTCACCTTCACACCGGGCCTTTCAAAGCTGACCCGGTGCAGGTCAGTGTGCACCACCACGGAGGAAATATGCCCCACCGAAGGGTGCAAAAGTGTTCAGGAAAGGGGTGCACTGGATTTATAACACAAGACAAAACGAGAGCATCATTGTGAAACAGAATGCGGTAAAATAATTGTTTTATGTTGATTAATGGTGTTGCTTTTTTTTCCTTTATTCATGATATAAATAACTTCATTTGTATCTTTAGTCACAATAGCTGCATGGCTTTAAGGATGGCAGTGTGAACCCTACCGACTTTTCTGATACCTTGACTTTTCCTCTTTTGCCACCAGCAGGTTTGTGGTATTAAGTGAAATGTCTCAACAAATATTGTAAGTAGTAAGTATGTACGTATGTATGTAGTACCACCAATGTTGGATGACTCTCCATCTAACACCTTTTCCTGGTGATGCTTGGGTTTATGACAAAATACTTACAAAACTAATGACACTCCCATCAGCCTCAGTATGCTAACAATTGCATATCTGCATACGTAAAACACTTTTAATGTTCTTGTGTACAAAATATTCTCTATAAATAAACTTCTGTATTCTTAACCCTGTTTATCATACACATTATACTGTGCACAGTGTGGGCTGTCTTGTATATATTATACCAAATCTCAGGGCTTTCCTCCATCTGTTAACTTTGCCAAGTGTACACCACCTCGCCACGCTAGTCCCGACTGAATCACATCCATCCAGCTAGAACACCAGTCGTCTTCTAGCCCCCCTCTTTTCTGTCTCTGAACTCCTTCTCTAATTATCTCCCAATTAGTGTTTCTTTTATTAGAGCTCTTTAGGTTAGACCTCGCAAAAACGACTGCCTCTCCCTCTCTCTCGCTCTCCGTTTCCTCCTCTCTCTGTTCGAGCCTCTTGTTCTATCTCCATCGCGCCACTTCCAGCTTTCCTCCACTTTGTCTTTCATCTCTTCTCCGTTAGCCTCCCCACTCATCTCCCACTAGATCAGCCCGCACGCTCTCGCTCGCTCTCTCTCTCTTAAGCTTCTCTCGTACTCGCTCTCGACCTCCTGCTGAGCCCTTGCTCAGCAATCTTGTCATTGCACACTAAAAACACCTTTTATCAGATGAGATTTCAAAATAACACATCACCCCATGCTGTGCGTTCGCGCACACATTAACACCTTCTGCATGTGACACATGTGCATAACACACACACACACACACTGACTGACCCACGGTGTCGATATGGTTAAACTGGTTAAATACAGTCGTACACACGCCGCGAAATTCGGTGTGGTCCCATTCTTGTATTTCTAGCCTGTGTGATATTTCCAGTCGATGCTGGGAGAGCTGACTTGGGAGGAATTCAGTGTTTTGCTGAAGGACTCTTGAGCAGGATGAATGGTCGCTGTCACACGGGATTGAGCACAGCCACCGCAGCTAAAAGGACAGTTTCCCAGCTAACTACCGTTCGTCACCACGCTTGTCCGTGTGCTTCCAAGTGTTTGTCAGTGGAGTGTAGCAATGAGTGACAGCTGAGGAGGAGGGGATTTGACATGTGGGACATGTATTGTTTCCATGGCATCGCAAGACACCGCTATGGATTCAATTACAAGCCTACGGACACTAATAGAATTCGCATTTTCCTCTTGGGCAGTTTTTTGTTTTAAGACTGTATTTTTACCAGTAATTATTGACTGCAAATGTCTCAATACCAAGTTATTTATATTAGGCCACCAGCTGAGAAACAGGGTCTGTATTTCCAGGTGTGTGTCCCATTGCTCACACTGCTTTCTGTCTGTTAATCTCATTATTCTCCCATCATCTTGGCTTTGTTGGCAGCTTAACTCAGGAATGGGATCAAGCTGGATTAGGTTTCTTTTTTAGGATACCTAGAACAGGTTCCTCACTCAATTTGTAATTTTGCATCATTTACCTCACTTTACCTGACTGTTCTCTCTCCTCTACCTCTCTCCATCTCTCTCTGTTGCTCTCTGATGATCATTCTGTCTCTCCATCTTTCTAATATTCACCACACTCGCTTCTCCTTTGTCGTCCTCCCATCAATCCCCGTCCCTCTCTCCTCGTCCAACTCCCGTCTTACTGATTAAAATGTGTTTTGTGAATTAGACAGAAAAGAGAGTCGTTCACTTCTGTTTGTATCCATGCTGCATCTAGTTCATTCAGTTTAAAACGCACCATATGTACATACAACTTCTTGTTCACACAAATATAGTAATTTAATTACACTTACCATTTGAGTAGAAGCCTTAGGGATTTTTTTTTATGGATACAAAACACACCAGGAGGTAACAAGAAGTGTTCGTCTCCAGCCTTTTCCCAAACAACAACAAAAAGTTGATTGTTAGAGTTCCAAATAAGGAAAAACATAGTTACATAATCTTATTGTTGTGGAGCCAAAACACTGTTTCTGTAGCTTCACATTCCCAGTAATTTATTGTATTTATTGTATTTATGTATTGTATTTATTTATTTATTTATTTATTTATTTATTTATTTATTTATTTATTTATTTATTTGTTTATTTATTTATTTATTTATTTATTTATTTATTTTTTATTTTATTTTATTATTTTCTTTTCTTCCCAGGGCTTGAGCCTATTTTACCCAAATTAATAATTCTGACATCATTTGAAAGTGACATCTGCAACTAAAGTAATTGCAGTAACTCCAAAACTCGTAAATGTTGGATATTTGTGTTATTTGCCTTGAGCAGTTTGGAGTAGCCTAACTGTATGTTTATTTTGTACTGTTTTGAACTTGTTTCTATTCAATTTCATGTTTTGAAAGAAGGCGACATGAAGCTGCATTATCTAATGCGTGTTACATGGATTAAAAGGTATTTTCATTCATTTTGTTTGTTTGATGTATATTCCAAGCAACTTCAATGCTTACCTTATGATGGGCAAGACATTGAAGTCCAAGTATAAGGACACTTTGCTGTAAGGCCAGGAGGAGCTGAATTGGTTGACTCACTCCACCACCTGAGCTACACTCACCCACTACTGACAGCTGTCACTAAGGTTGCTTCCTCTTTTTCCTCATTTAATCTCTTTTTCCCTCTCTCTCTCTCTCTCTCTCTCTCCCTCTCTCTTTCCGTCTGTCTTTTTTCTCTACAACTCTCACCACCTCTCATTTTGCTCTCGTCTGTGTGTGTGTGGAGTTCCTGATGAGGTTAAGCACATGATTAATGGGTCTATCTAACAGCGTTTACACTGCACTCATCTCCACTTAACCACACACGTACACACTCTCAGCTACACACACATACACACACACACATACACATTCACGACAGCCTCTCCTGCACCTCGTCGTCGCCCAGGGTAACAGTATGTAAATGGTATGCAGATGACAGGAAGTCAATTAGGAGACCAGAGAGCTATGACTCTGCAGAACTCCATTAGTGAAGCACTGATCAGCTCGCTGACTGTTTATCCCTCTCTCTCTTTCCATCCTATGTTATCTATCTAAGTGTGTGTGTGTGTCTGCGTGTGTGTGTTTGTGTGTAGAAATAGGGATTGACCGATGTGTTTTTTTTTATAAAGAAGGTTGTTATCTAAAAGTAATGTCCAGACCTAAGGATATATTTTATAGAAATACTGTAATAGGAATATTCCAGTGATGTCTCTCACTCGTGTGCTAACATGATTAATGTACACATAAAGTATTATAGTAATATTTTGTTTGTGTACATTAATCACTAGGATTACTATACAACACAATATTATCAAGGCTTGGGCTTTAAACTAACAAAATCTCACAAGGTACTAGGAGTGGGGGGAAAAAAAACGATACAGCATAGTACCGTAATATTTTGCATGGCAATACTGTATCGCTACACGGACGTCAAGTATTGATCTTTTATTATATTAACCTCTTAACAATTCGACACCCCGTCAGCGGGGCCAGCCGCTATTCTGCCTTTCAGAGGTTGTAGCGGGCTCAGTCTTAAAGCTAGAGTGTGTTAATTTTTGGCAAGGAAAAACTGGCATGGCCATTTTCCAAGGTGTCCCCCTTTACCTCTGACCTCAAGATTTGTGAATAAAATCTCTGAGATGAACAGAGTGAAAACTGTATCTTATTAGATAAACAGATGTTAAACTACATAATGTGCAGTTGAAAAAAGGTAGGCTAACAAAAATCGCAATATATTTTATTACAATAATCAGCATAAACTTGTGACAACACCGGTGTTACCGATTCACCGGACATTTTACAAGAAAAGACGGCGCTCAATATATGTAGAGCGCTTACTTTGATCTTTACCGTCGGGTGGCTGTGTGTCTGGCCTCTCCGGTAGAGCTTTCGCTGCGGGGCTGCAGGTTTCAACCTGGCTACGTCCTCCTCACGGCGATTACCTCATTAACGTTATGGTTCCCTGATACCATTGGGTTTAAATCTAAAATATTGCCAAATAGGCACTTTTGCTTTTCGCTTCGACACCAAATCCTCGGCCATCATCTTGTCTGTCAACTCTCTCTCGTCCCATGTGTGTGAAATCTGACTCCTGCTACTCTATGCTGAGATTCCGTATGGAGCAGACGCGTGCACTGTCAGATTGTAGCATCCGTCGTCCGACTATTTATTGATAACCCGGTGCTGACACACCTAAATTAACTATGTGGGTTTTATTTCTGTACTTTCTGCGCGTCTTTTCACTTCACTTTAGTCTCCAACTCTAAATATGGCCCTTTATCCGCATCTGTCTGAACTCTTTTTCTTGTCCTATTCCCTTTCTCTACATTCAACTCTCAACAAAATGTGTCCTATCCATTTTATGAGGTGCAAGGAGCATAACTGCAGCCCCTTCCCGGTGTCCTCTCCCTTTCAAACGTCTAACCTTTCTCTAAAAACATCTCATCTTAAATCATGCATGACTGTACCTTCGCCAGTCACAGTCGGTGAAAATAGGTTGAGGGACTGAAGCGCACCTGTGTCTTTTTTCTTACTCCTCTCTCATCTTTCCATCCTGTCCCCTCTCTTTCAGTGTGTGGTTACACAGTTAACCAAAGTGCTTCCTTCATTCCTTCCTTCCCTCGCTGTCTATATGTTCCATTTGGTGAGCTCTTCCTCTTTTCCTCCTCCATCCTATCCGTCTTGTATCTGTGTCCAGTCATGCGGCTGACAATAAACCCGTCTCTCTCATCTGATCCTTTCTTCCTCCTCTTTTGCTCTCACCTCTTTACTTCTTCCCATCAATCCGCTCCTTTATTTTTAACCTCTATCTTCTCTTTCCCCGTCTGTCGCCCCTTTCCTCATTCCCTTCCCTCTGTCTCTGTGTGTGACCGGTCATGCGTTTAACAGCAAAGGCAAGCAGGTAGTTGCTGCACACCAGGTTGATTCACATGGTACACTGAGTCTCTGACTTGCACCTGCCTAGCGCAGACACACTCAGGAACAACCAACATTCACAGGCTTTCACCAACCATCCATGCACTGCATTTATACCAGTCAGTATCTCAACAGAACAAAAAAAAAACTGTATTGTGTCACCAAGTGTATTTTGATAATACTTTATGATTTTATAATTGTGAATGTTTATACAGCCTGCAGTTTGTGTTGTGTTGAATTTCATTGAGAGATGCTTGTTTCATATTTTTGTTCCTCCAAACTTGCCTTTCAATATAATGCAGCTCAATGCACAAAGTGCATCGTATTATAGAGTTAAAAACACACACAAGCAACTAAAGCAATAGTCTAAACTAAACATTTTAATTAAGGTAGTATTCATTGCAAGAGTATCGTATTATAAGTATTGTTGCATGATATTGTGCAGGTGTTTCTCCCTTTAAAAACAGACCTTGTTATTTACATGATTGGGCTTAAATTGATTTAAAATAAAAACCATAATAACTAGAGCATTCATTCTTTTTGCAGCAGAAAGCTAAGGCTTCTGTCTTTCGCGTCGTCACGCTGTACGCTCGTTATGACATCATTACGCCAGAGTATTGCCTCGTAATGGCAGCTGGAGATTGTCGTTTGTATGATCCTGTTTTATTTGATCTAAAACAAAAACAAAAAACATAATAGCTAGAGCATTCATTCTATTTACAGCAGAAAGCTAAGGCCTCCATCTTTCGCGTCATCACGTTGGACGCTCATTACGTTACTTTGCCTGCAGAACATAAAGCGCCTCTGCAATCGATCTGCTAAAAAAGTGAGTGTATCTCAAAAACTAAAAAATGTGCATAGTTAAAATAGCTTATGGAGTAAAACATATTTTGTTCATGTTTCTACATTTACACATTTTTTGGATCAATATGTTGTGTGTGTTTATTTAGTAAAAGTTATGAAAAAACATGTCAGATTTTTTTTTTTTTTTTTTAATTTATGACACAATTTAAATACTTTGATCAATTATTATGGGTTATTGACTAACATAATCTTTTAGCCTAGGTTTTACAGATTTTCTCCCTTTAAGGTACATTTTGAACAGATAAAAAAAGTGTGATTAATCGCGGTTAAATATTTAATACGATTAACAGCCCTAACTTCAGTTATCAGTGAACTTTTTAAGCACTGTTGTGTGGGCTTGTGTATGCTGTGTTGACGCACACGGGGTTTCTTGTTTGCTCATTCCCCAACATATCTCCTCAAATATAAGCCAAGGATTTATATCCATCTCTCACAGGTAACAGAGCAAATAGTGTACTTGTGCACTTGAAAACATGAGCATCCCAAATCCCCCAACACACACATACACGTACATTTAGATGTCCCTTCAATGTGCCATCAAAATCTTAGTGACATATGCTAATGGAAAAAGCATGTTCATCCTCTAGTATGCACATCTCAACATACACACATTATGCATTCAAAAAAACTTGTTTGCTGAAACACACAGTGCGCACATGTAGCGTAAACACACACCTCAAGGAAAGTGTGTTGAAAGCAAAGCGTGTGCAGCCGCGTGGGCTGCAGGACGTGCTGTTATCAGCATCAGAACAGTTTGAGTTCCAGATAATTGAAAGGAGTTGAGAAATCTGTCTCACTCTGTCAAACAACCACACACACACACCAGCACACAATTTGGGGGAACCAGCTTCAATCACTTTTCCTTGCTCTTTCATTTTGTACAGCTGTTTTGCTGTATCATAAAAAAGATCTCACCGCAATGCATAAAGTGCTAAACAATTGTTTAATACTGTAAAAGGCTGTTATGTATCGCCAAGAATACAAGGTGAGCTTTGATTCTGATGCAGGGTGCTGTCACATACTTGCAGGAAGTGTTTAAAATAAAGTGATTTCAAATACATGTGGAAAAAGTGACAGTGAAAACATTCAGCTTTTTTTCCATTGTCATTTTTCCGTGTTTGTTTATATCTGCTGAGATGTGTTGCCTCTGTCTTTCCTTCTGTTTCTGTTTCTTTCATTTGCTTGTATCTCTTTCAGGGAAGAAACTATCTAAGTGCTGTCACTCACTGTTCTCAAGTTACTTGCGTTTTTCTCTGCTGTACTTGTCTAAATGGTGGCTAGAAAATGTGGCTGGAAACGATAACCCTCCCTGTCTCTGGAACTACATTAGTGACCCTGCCGCTCAAGGATCGGACCGTGCCAAAACCTCCTCTCTTGGGTTTCGGTTTCCACTTTTTGCGGATAAATAAGGAGAAAAAACAGTTGTATTTTTGTCCCTGTACCAGCTGCCTCTGAGAGGAAGCAGTTGTGCTGAGAATAAGTGGAGCAGCGACAGATTTACTTAAATCACTGAGTATAATAATTTGACAACAGCATACTTCTTCACACACCACGCACGCATTTGCAAACTGGCATCCCCAGAATCAGAGTGGCACAAAATTGGAGTGTTTGTATTTCTGAGTGCAAGCTGATTTTTTTTTTTTTTTTTTTTTTTTTAAACAATAAACCACAAGAGGATATTTTTTACAGCGATTTCACAACAGCCAAGAGCAGTTTGTAGGCTCTGCAGTGACAAACCCTCTCAGTTATGCTAAAATCACTTTAGTACAGCCTCAAGTGGATTATTGCTTTTTATGCAACAAAGGTTACAAATTATAATGCATAAAAGATTTGTTCTCAACTCATCATTTTATGCTTTTAATCAATAAAAAAATGAATTAAATTTTTCCACTACGACGACCACTTTCCTTACCATCCATCATGTGTAAAAACACAACCACTCATGCAGACTTGAAAAATCATTTTCTCTTCTTGTTGTTAAAAGTGACTAAATGTTTCATGCTTTTAAGCTAAAACAAACAAACTGGCTATCAGATTTCAGTCGTGGCGATTACGACTCAAGCCTGAGCTCGATGACCAAACTCTGGTTGGATTCTGACTCAAAGTGAAGAGCCAAGGTCTCCATACTCGAAGCATTTCACTTTCAGAGCCTCAGATTGGCCCAACAAACTCAGATTTGCCCTGAAGGTTCAAGTGATCCTGTCACTTTTCCAGTTGGCACCCATTTAGTATAACAAAGCCTTTACCCTCCCTCCCCTCTGTATTTTCCTCCATCTGTCCCTTTTCCTCTTCAGCCTTCTCAATAACTGCTCCCTGTCCTTCTGTTTCTATTTCCTCATATCTTTTTCTTTACTATTTTTTTTGTCCCATTTCTTTCTTAGCGTTAGTTTTTGTCTTGATTTCGTTCATCTCAAGGCTATTCGTACAGTAATTGAGATGTGACTTCTATCCTCGGTGGAGCTCACCAAAATACAACTCGTTCCACTGCTGCTGCTGCCTAAAATAAACCCATGGGAGGAGGATAAGAGACAGACTCCGCTCGGGGTATATGCATGTGTGTGTGTGTGTGTGTGTGCACATGTGTGACAGCAGAGAGCAGCTGGACAAAGGGATGTAAAGAAATAAATGGAGGACATCTTCTAGACTCCCCATGGAGAGAGTAAAGCATGGGTGGATTCGGAGAGGAAGGAGGAGGAATAAGAGGCAGGAATTGAAGGATAGATGGATTTGTTGTGTGCATCCTCCATCTCGCATCTTAAAATGCAAACAGACAGGGGCCTGAAAAAAAAAAAAACAGGAGGGCGGAATGATCAAAATGGTTCAGGAGTTGTGAGACAGTGACTGATGAAAATGGAGGCAGAAGACTGAAAGATGGGATGATGTCAGAAATAACAGATGAGACAAGAGTAAAGACAAACATCAATGGGAATTAGGAAGATATAGACCAGGTGACAGAAGGTGAAACAACAGGCGAAATCGGCTGAATTATTTTAAGTAAAATGGCCTAAGCTCTTCATTCGCAAAATAAATGTTATACTTTACAATTAAAAACTTCAATTCAGTCTTTGTGTGATTGTGACAGCATATTCACTTAAAAAGTTTTGAGCTGTGATTCCTAACTAAAGATTCTCGTATACCACAGGGGTATTTCTGCAGTTGCCAGGGGATACGTGGAAAGATTGTGGAGCAGAGCAATTAATCTGAAAACTAGAATTACCGCCTCGCGGCTGTATGCCTCCGCCAACCAGTGAAGTTACAGTTCACATCTGTGTCTGTCCAAAATGTCATCACTTTATCATTTTGTCCTGTTAAATATTTGTGCGAAATTGTCATAACCTTTGACCACCAAAGTCTAATTAGTTCATCCTTGGGTCCAGGTGGACATTTGTGCCACATTTGATGAAATTCCCTCAAGGTATTCCTGAAATATCCCGTTCACGAGAATGGTCTTGACGAATGGACGTACGGAAGTACAGACAGATGGTCGGACCAGCCGAAAAAACAAAATGTTTAGATAGATATTGAGTCAACTAAAAAACCTGAGCAATGTACCTGAACAAAGTAATAATGGATAAATGGTTGAAAAGTCCAGCTTCTTCCACTCTGTCATCGTACTCCACTCAAACATAACCAAACCTGCCTAAACACTGACTGTTCATTTGTATGAAAACTAAATTGGTATATCCACATTTATAACATTAGATTCAATTGAAATGAAAATATTTAGAACATGATGGGTGGTTTTGGTGAAGGGCTGGAGCTACATCAGACAAAGAGGCTGAATAACTTTACTCTTCATGTTGTGCGTAACAGCACCTCAGAGCTCTTAGCTTGGCTTATTTGCTTAATTAAACTTCTTCAAGTATGAAATTTAGCTGCTCACTGTCATCAAGGGACATGTGGTCAATTAAACATGTTGGGATCTGCAATAATCTGACACTTTATTTTGTTTCCTGATCCCTAAATGAAAAATTATTGTTGTGTGTAGTTAAATTCTTTTTGGCACGTCAAAGCCTAACATTTTACGTTCAAGCTGACCTACATCTGATGTCACTTCGTTTATACAAACACTTTTCTGCAGACTATTGGAGCACTATTCTGTCTGCTATGTTGTTAAATAAAATATTCTCGGTCCCTAGATGTTTTCTTCAAGTATTAATAGCTACGTATTTTGCGGGAGAAAAGTGTATTATTTTTAGACTTGGCATTAAGAACTCCAGCGGTAGTCCCGAACAGTGTGAGTCACTTGCCGTTTCACATGCTGAAATAGAAGTTTTGTCCTGGCTGCACAATATTACAGTGGGCATGTTAGCGTTGACATCTAAAAGTCCCTGCTAAACCTGCATGATATAATTGGCCTCAGGGACCAGCTTGATATTATTTCCCCGACAGCCCCACCCAGCTTTTTAAACCACTCTGAATCCACTTGTGCAGTCTATGACAGCACAGCATAAATAATGCAGTGCCTCTTATGATGCTCATGCTCTTGTTGCTTCTTACAACTCTTAAGTTCTACAGGAGTGCTTAAAACACCCTGAAATGTTTTTACACTCTCTTTTACAAAACAAATGAACAAAAAACGACAAGTGGCAAGGGAGGAAGAAAGAAAGAAAGAAAGACAAGGTCAGAGTAAGAAAAAGGAGGATGGCGAATGAAAAAGACCCCAAAAGATGTCTGTTGTTTATAATACTCCTCTAAAGGCCTGTGGGTCAGAACAGATTTGAGAAGAGACTTCTTTTAGATCCGAGGAGGAATGTATGTCAATGTAGAAGCAGCTACCATAATATTTGGCTTTTGGGAAATCAATGCTGATCCTAACCTGGCTCTTTCAACTACAAAAGTCTGAAGAGCTGCTTTGATGTATCCTACGACGAAGCCGGTAAAATGTTGGATCAGAGTGCCCAATTTCACCGTTCAAAAACCAAGATCACAGGATATCAGTCATGGTTTCAGACTGCAAACGTTCTCTTAACCACCTACATTTACAGTACAAACTGGCACAAAGTGCCTGAATCTTTTCCCCTTGTTTATGTATTAAGTCAAGTCCCTCACGTCTAAATGGCAAATTAAACATTCCTCTAAAATACAGCCAAGCCTTTGTGCAGGTCGGCTATTAGGAATAATCTGGGATCCCAGCATGAGATCCATAAATGTTCTTTGTAGTAGCATAGACTTAATGCGATGACCTTCTCCTCAGGGTTTCCAGCTCCTAGAGAGCTTATCTGTGTGATCTGTAATAAATATCCGCAGTAGCTGCCACTGCATGCCAGCAGCGTCTTTTGAACTCTCAGGATAAAGAAACACCTACAGTTTGTTTTGACATAGACAAGGTTTTGATATTAGAGATATTCAGTATTCCCTTTAACAGAGTGTTGCTTTAAAGGGACGGTTTGAGTGTTTTGAAGTAGTGTTGTAAGAGGTACTCATCCATAGTCAGTGTATAACCTAGAGTTGACGGTGGTCGGCACACCCTGAGTTTGGAGAAAGAGACAGGAGTATGGGCACAGGAGCAAAGCAATGTACTGCTGAGGATATAGGGCAGCAGCTAAATGTATTTCATCCACCTGAAAGAAAGGCTCACCTAAAAAAAATCAATATCAGTTTAAGTTTCAGTTTTCATTTCAGTCAATAGATCCCCTAAATGCTACCCACTGTTCCTTTAATAAAATAACTATAAATTACAGTAGGAACACAGATCAGAGAAGAATTATGAGATTAATCTAAGAAGAAAAAGTGCCAAAGAAGTCCAATGTGTTGATTGCACATCTATCTGCAAGAAAGTGGTCAGTACGCTCCTTCAGCTGGAAGAAACAAGGCTCGGTCAAAACCGAGTATATGGCTGGACCGTGTATGGTCAGCCTGTGAATTTGTGGCTCTATTGTTTCACAAATAGTCAGTGGTCTTGTCTATTATGTTAAATCCAGCGGTACATATCCACCAGGTCCGGCGAGGACACTAGGAGCTAGGAGCTAGACACTAGGAGCTGCTCCACTCAACTGGCCTTTCAAGAGGTGACGTACCCTATTGTTAAATGCACCTCATTGGTCCCTGGTTTTCTGCTTGTCTTTTCCAACAGGAAATAACATGACGGCCTGCTCGTAAACTTTCTGTTATTCTGTCTAAACAATCCACCAAAATCTACTTCTGAAAACATTTTAAGTGTCGCGCTGGACGGGCTCATTTGCATAAAAGACTGTTCCTGCCTTTTCATTTTGAAAGAGCAACGCCCAATGAGGAAACTCCAACACTCGGCCGACCAATCATGTAACTTCATCACTCACTCAGTCAGTCACTCACTCACTCAGCGACAGACTCAGGCCCTCTGCGGTCCAGCCAAAAAAGGGACTTGGGCACAAACAGAGCTGAAACTACCTCAGCAGAAACTCATCACGAATCACCAACACGATGGGGTTCCAGGCTCAACATGATTGAGAGAGTATTGGTTCCGGAAAAGGCCATTTCTCAGGTCCTGAAGGCAGACAAGATGAGGCATTTGGTGCCATCATGGCAAGAAATTGACATGATGGAGTGTGTGAAGAAGGCCATGAGTCCACCCTGAGGGACTTCACAGATGCACTCTCAGGTTAAGACTTTGTGACTGTGCTTCACCTGTTGAAAGTCAACACATTGAACCTGAATGACGACAACACTGACGACAATGACTCTCGATTACCTCACTGCGAAATCTCAGGATCCCAACACTGATGACCAGCTGGATATGGCTTCGCTTGTTGAAGGTTTAAAACCCAACACATTGACAGCGACAAAACAGAGGGGACACAACCAGAGCTGTGTCTGAGCTGGAGTCCCTGCTGACCGTACAAAACACAGCATCCAGCAGCATCCAGCAGCCTTCTACCACCACATCACAGAGCCCTGAGGCAGAACAAACACCAACAAAGAAAGCCCAGAAAACACTGGCCAGCTTTTTGAAAACCTCAGTTGCTCTTAACTCTAGCCGCGGCCACCACATCTGCTTCCCCATCTCTCAAAGAGGCAATAGATGGGGAATTGAAGGCCTAACTTAGTGTCCACACAAAATGCAGACAGACAAAGTATCTGTGCATTCAAGTGCTCCCTCAGAAAGAGTGCAACACTCAAGCCAGATAAGGTCGATAAACGGTTCCTGGCTAAAAATCTGTGACTGTGATCTGTCATACTTTGTTTTCTTTTGGAGGTATAAGTTGTAAGAAGATGTGAAAGATACTGTGTGTTTTAAATCTGCTGGGTTTCCAATAGTCAGGATTCAGACATATGATTGCAACTTTGGTTGATTGTTTTGGTTCTGAATCACATTGCGCTTTAAAAAACAATATTTAAAAGATTACAAGAGCTACATTTGCATTTAACCTTTTTATTAATACGCTATCCATAGTGTTGTTATATCTTTAGAAACCAATGTTCATTTTGGGAGTTATGCTGAAATCTCTGATTGTACTTGACGTCTTTTTTAAACGAGCTATTTATATTGTTTGAAACTGTCTTTCCCTCATTGATGACTTGTTGTTCTGTTTATGTTTACTCCTTTCATGCTTATTAGAATGTTACATACTGCTACCTCCAAAAATAGCAAGCGAATAGACTGGTTCTGCGGAGAGTCTAACAAGCTACCTGTTACAATTCCTACCATTTATTTAATGTTATGTAGCAAGAGTGCATTTTACTTGAGTGTTGTTGTTTACCTTTTGAAACCAATGATCATTTTGGGAGTTATGCAAAATACAATCTAAATGTATTAATTCAAATCCAATTTATGCAAAAGTATCAGATTGTACTTGAAGTCTAAACATTTTCATACTTTTTCACACTAAGTTAAATCTGTTCAAAAAGGTACTTTGGCCTAAGTGGTCCGTTATTCTTTTTTTATTTTAAGTTTTGTTAACTTGTAGCGCTATTTTTTTTTCAAATAAGGACATTTGTTTGGGTGTATTGATCAGTAACTTGCAAACTAGTCTTTAAAACCAATACTTTGTCTCAAATTGCTCCATGTGCATTATATAAAATAATCATATAAGACTATCTGATCCTGGCACGTACAATTAATCTGTATATGCATGTTCTGAAAATATTTTAAATCATGTGGTATAGGATAAATAAGGCATCAGGTTTTGCATGAACTTATATACACTCATGATACTGCTTGACAAAGGTCTGGTGCTGTGAGCCAGGTAAATAGACTTTTTAAATATGATTCATTGGTTGGTCCTCATGTGAAAATCTCTGCTACTTGAAATGAAAGAAGCCCTTGCTGAAGAGTCTTGTAAATATAGCCTTTAAAGACTTCGCAAAGGACTGTAATTATTGCAAAATCAAGAAATATTGGTGTTAAGTGCATGGTGCAAAAGCCTGCTGCTACGGATGCGTATCTATGTCACCATGCAGAGATAAGCACATGTTGTAACTGGAAATATTCCAAATTATTTGTGTCTGATTAATCTCTACGTAAGTATGTGTAAATCCCCACAATAACAGAGAAAAGAAAAACAGTCGTAAAAAAAAACTGTCTAATCCTTGAAGCTTGCCAGGTTTCTTTCATGGGTTGTCAGGTTGTGATTATTTTTGATAAATGTACTTGGAACACGTTGGCTTTAATTTGGAGGGTCTTAAAACATTTCAACCCACGCCACGACCCATGTGAACCTTTTTTGCTCTCATCCAGAGACTCGAGCTAAAAAGATAGGGTAAATATAATAAGCGAGCACTTTGGTAGTCTCGTCATGTGTAAAAGCACCACAGGTAGGAGGGCCTGGGCTGAACCATATTCGAGAATCATTTATAGGGAGGCTGCTTGAAGCAGGTACAAGCTGGCACCCATTGGTTGAATGGTTCCCAACAGGTTACAACAAATGCTAACAACTGATGACAAATAGCATGTGGCACATTTGTCTGTGTGCTGTAACTAAAGTATTTTATGTTTATCCAAGTTGTTCCTCCAACTGTAACCTTCACGTCAAAAAAGCTAATGTAGCTATGAAGCACGACTACTAACAACAGGCCGAGACCCACATTGGTTGTCTACTCGCCTCCTGTAGGGTAACAAAACGTGCACATTGCAGTCACATTTTCAACAATTTCACGCACTGTCACGGTGAAACAACATGGATACTCTCCAGACAACAAATCAGAGAGAGGCTAGTCTTTGATAAGATGTAGTTCACCTGCCTGGAAATGAGGAAAAACTGCCAATGCAGCACCACTTGCAAATGCCTTTGGAGCTTTTCACTTTCTCTAGTTCTCAAACACAGACCCAGTGATGATTTGATGACAAGATCCCCTGCCTCTGCTTTCCAAATGACAATTTCTTCTTTTATCTTTGTTTTGACAACCAACGTCAGTGTCAGGAGCTGATGGTATTTTCTGTGTTACTATTTTAAATATGCAGACTTATCTGTACTTACTCTGATATTATGAAGGCAAGAAGCAAGAACATAAACATGAATGTGTGACCTGAGCTATCCATAAGCTCCAGATGCTATGATGTAAATGAGATATGATACAGTTTCTTTTATCAAGAAAAGGGATTGACCCTTTGAACTCTGCAGTAGAAATGGTCCGTCATTGCCTACTTATTATTTATTTTTTTCTTATTGTGATGTCATTTCTTAGAGTATCTTCAAATGCGTCATATCCATTAAATCTGTAAACAGCTAAAAGTTATGTAAGTCAATAAACCATAATAATGAAAAAAGATATTTTTCTCAAAAAATGCTACTAAATAAACAAACAAAAAAAGTTGATCCAAAAGATTTCTAAATGTAAAAACATGAACAAAATATTTCTCAACACTCCATAAGTTATTTGAACAATGCACATATTTTAATTTTTGAGGTATGCAAATTTTTATGAGCATATCAAGTGCAAAAGCGCTTTGATAGTATTGTTACGTTCCACACGTAATGTAACGTAATGACATCATCACGAGCGTCCATCGTGATGACGCGAAAGACAGAAGCCTTAGCTATTTGCTGCAAAAGAATGAATGCTCTAGCGATTCGTTTTTTTATTTTACATGGATTTAAACAGGATCATGAAATGAGCTCCTGCGGCCATTATGGGCCAATACTCTGGCACCACCATGTGTTGTCATCATGTTTTGAACCGCACATAACCTAACATAATAACATCATCACGAGCGTACAACACAATGGTGCAAATGTTAGAAGCCTTAGCTATCTGCTGCAAAAAAAAGAATGCTCTAGCTATTATGGTTGTTATTTTACATTGATTTAAACAGGATCATGTAACCAACTATCCATTTTTAAAGGGTTAATACAAACACAGTTAGTCACTAGACTTGGAGAAACATTTATTGGCTGTGTATAACCTGCTGTTAGCATGATATTTACAAAAGCACATATCCATGAAGAAGCACAGTGTGTATGTATCTCTGATAGCAGCCCGATGGGAGCAAACATCATTAACAGCATCCCAAATAATTCAATCTAAATTGTGTCTAAACTGAACCTGAAATAAATAAAATAAGTTAGTTTCTAAAGCTGAATTACACGCTATATTCAGACAAAATTCAAACAGTCAACACTTTACACCTAAAATATGCCAGTCTTGCATCTACATATGGTACAGTAAGGAGTAAGGAAGACAGTACCAGCTACAATAGCAGCAGGCTGTACTGTAGAGTAAACAGGTTCCTGCAGGTCATGTGAGCATGTTGTCCAGTTTCCTGCCTTAACCTGATCTCACCTCTTAACCTAGTTGCTTGTGTGCATGTAAATGTAGTCAATGTGCCTGCAGCTCTCCTCTCATATTTGACAGGTTTAAAAACAGAAATAGACTGTAAATTTCACCTTCACATAACATTTTATATTTTCAGTATAATAATATAACTTTGATTATTGGAGCTTTTAATGCACTCTTAAACGGTAATGTTATAATTTGCCTGGGTTAGAATGAGATTCTCTTTTACTTCATTTGGGTTCTGGGCTGGGAGAGTTAACAATTCCCACCATATGAAATCTTTATGCATATTAATTACAGTATTTAAAGTTTAGGTATCAGTGACTGCTACACTCCGTTAGGTCAGCAGCATATAGTGCATAAGGAAAAGACCACCACTGAGTATTTAATAATACATGGAATAGTGTTAAAGAGATTATGAGTAATGTAGTGCAGTCTTCTGGCAGCACTATTAACTACAGGCTGGGAGGCTGCATTACTGTGGGGACAGCCTGGAGAGGATTATATAATAGCACCAAAGGAGATGTGACTTATGCAGACAAGCCACTGGCTGGGATAAAAAACCCTACGGACCTGTGTCCACCAATCGCCTTTATGTATTTTTTAGTTAGAAGTGCCCAACAGAAACTTTTTATCTTTCAGCACCTGGCACTTGAAGTGCTAAAACACATGCAGACTTCTCTGCGCTGTCGACAGCTTCTGTAATAGAAGGCGAGTGACGATGTAAGAAGACGTCCTCGGAGGAAAGTGTTCTTTAGCCTAAGGAGGAGGATGACACATAGACCTGTAGGAGATCTTTCATCCGGGCCCAACGGGGATTTGGAGATTATGAGTAACGTACAACAGTAATAACAGCGTACTGCTGGCTGTGTCTGTCGGCCTGAAGGTCTAATTCTTTCTCTGTGGCCTTAAGATGGATTTATCTGCAGCTTCAGGAATGGATTCACTCACAAATAGCCTAATTGATAAATAAAGGCTCCCAGCAGCAGATAAAAGAAATGATTCAGAAAAATAAAATGTGTGCTTTGTTTTTTGGTTAGGCATCTCTAATTAGCGTGTCTTTCATTTCATAAACATCCATTGTTTTCTCTCACTTTGAACGGTAATTAGAATCATAATATTAGAATAAAAATTGCATACTCTTACACTGTCATCATCCGCCTGTGATATTCACTGTAATTCAGGAGTTTTATCACAAGGTGTTGTATAAAATAATGTACTACCATTTGCTCTCTATACCTGTGTTCTTGCCCTCTACCTCAGTGAACAAGAGATTTCCTGTCAGGGAAAAAAAACGAGAGCTTTGCGATTTACTCAAAACACAGCATGTTTCAGGGTGTATTACATTATGATCTATCGAGGCTACGGTCTATAAATTCTCCTTGTATGATGGTTTGTGCATTGCTGTGGGGTATTGCTCTTGATTTGTAAAGGAGCTGACACCAAAACCTAGCATCCAGCAGTGATGCTTTATTAGCTTAAACACGTCTCTGTTATCAATTCTGTTATCAGTCCGTTGTAGCTGCTGGAAAAACAAAAGCTGCATTACAAAACATTGGGGGCTTGAAACTGCAAGATACATCAACAATAACCTTTACAATGACACACAATAAGACAGGAGGAGATTGCTATTGGGGTAGTGTGCCACTTGGGGGCAGTGAAAAAAGAAGTTGTGAACATATTGACACATCACCTTTAAAGTTGAAACAGTTGTTTTCTACCCACGCAGCAGTTACAGAGAAACATTATCATTTGTTCATTTGAATATTTTAGCAACACAGTAATTTAAAGAGGACCTATTATGCTCATTTTCAGGTGCATACTTGTATTTTGAACATTAGAGCATGTAAAACGTTTTATTTTTCTCATACCGGCTGTGCTGCAGCACCTCTTTTCACCATCTGTCTGAAACGCTCTGATTGAGCTGATTATAATGAAGTGGGCATGTCTGTAAAGGGGAGACTCGTGGGTACCCATAAAACCCATTTTCATTCACATATCTTGAGAGGTGAAGGGACCCGTTTGAAAATGGTCATGCCTGTTTTTCCTCACCAAATTTAAGTGTACATTTGGAGCATTATTCAGCCTCCTTCATGACAAGCTAGTATGACATGGTTGGTACCAATGGATTCCTTAGGTTTTGTAGTTTCATATGATGCCAATATCTTCACTAGCTTTAAAACTAAGCCTGCTACCACCTAAAAAACACAAGTTGTGTAAATGCGTTAAAGAAATTAGTGGCGTTAAAAATAATTTACGTTAACTTTGACAGCCCTAAAATGTTTATAACACACTAAAGGAAAGGGGGGAAAAAAGCACAAAAACATAATAGGTCCTCTTTAAACGATTTTTAGAATAAAATATGAATAAGTAAAGTTTTAAATAAGTAGTATGTGCTTTTTCCACTTGTATTGGCACACGGATAGGCAAGTAACTACTTTAACACACACACACACACACACCAACCAATGAGCCACACCGTAGCTGAATAACATGGATCAATGTACGACACAGTAGCAGTGGACCAGCTGGTATTAAATCAACCAATCACACTGCAGAACACTGACCAGCCAGCCCATTCATCACCCAATTATGGGCCAGCGTGCTACCCAGTGGCTCATCAAAACATGCATGCAGACACCCGTACAGATGTGCATGCCTGCAAATGTGCTTGCAAGTACAGAATGTACACATTCATAACATACATAAATACACACACTGACACAAATGATGCTTGTGTGTAAAAGTAATTTATCCTTTATTTGCATCCTGCCTTTCCTTCTGTCATGTGCTTCTCATTTCAACTGCTGCTGTATCCCTGTCAGCACTATCCATCCTTCACACACAGCCTCACACACACATACACAGAAAACTGTTGCAGAATGAGTCTCCTCTCTCACCGAGTGACAGATAATAGATCAACCAGCTCTATGTCCCCCCACACACACACATACTCTCTTAACGCAGAGCATACACACATAAATTAGCCTCCTCCCTGGCGGTGTGGCAGATAATAGAGAAGCAGGACCGGAGCCCCTTGCTTTCTACCTGCAGCACCGGGCCATTAAGTTACTGCAGACACAGTTTGAAACGAGACAGCGTGGAAGACAAGGTGAGACATAAGGCGAGAGTAAAGGAGGCAAAGGACAGCATGCGAGATGGAAAGTGGAGTGAGTGAGAGATGATGAGTAAGGGGGAGTGACGGAGTGGAAGAGAGGCAACACGAAACAGAGTGAAAGACAGACCGACGGAGTTTGGTGGGTGGGATGTGATGACGAGATGAAACATTTCACCCATCATTAGTGAAGTCGTGCCAGTCTCTGAAGCTCCCCCTAGGCCTTGATATGGAGGGTCGAGCTCGGGTCGCATCTTTCAACTCCACCTGGCTGCTGTTTCAATCAGTCAGCACAGAGTTTCACTTTCTCTGGCACTGCTGCTGGGGAACTTACACAATCCTCCGAGCCATTTGCGACTGTGTAACCTTCAGCTCATGTTGCCTGGAAACATTTCGCACTTTCAAACACCATTTTGGAAAAAACAATTGCTGCCTGAGATGCACCAGTTAATATTTGAAAAACACAAGTGTTGGCCAGTGATGGTCTAAAACCAATCTCATCTGTGCTTCTAGATTTCTCTAGTCCACTTTTATAGCGCTTCTCTAGCTTCTGTAATGCTTCTTGTGATTGGATAGTTGCCGGTTTGCTCCCGGCAAGACCAGTGAGATAAATCGGGGGGGGGCGGTGGGTGCCCTTGAACAAGGCACTTAACCCACGGTTGCTCCAGTGGGGCTGCTCGGTGATAAACAGATCAGCCTCTTGTTGTACTGGGCAGCTTCCATGTGTGAAAATATTACTGTGCAAGAGCATTCATGCACAGCAAAACTACACTGGTTAAATAAAGTCTGTAATATGACTCAACATGTCAACAGTAGTTTACAATTTACTTTACTTGACAAAGCAATGACGTTGTCCCATCTGTGCTGTAATGTAGTGTAGTAGTGATAGTGATAGAGGAACCTCTGACTATGATAAATACATACAAGATAACCTTTGTAACCAGTCACAATGGTTTATGATCGAGTCATAGAATTCATGCACATAATACTATACAAATTGTGTAATGTTTTAAAACCTATACCGGATAGAATTGGGTACCAAACTCTGTACTGTTAAGGGTACAGACCAAATTACTACTAGGACCAATTCATGTTAAATCAAATCTGTGCCAAATTTTGGAACTTGACAGCACATCTGGGTGAGAGAGTAACATAGAGTATAGAGAGAAAGAGAAAGAGTGAGGCTACGTCACCCCTGCAGCTTGTTCAAGTCATAGCGAGCTCACTGCTGAAAGTAACTACTGTTACCATTGTTTAGGTCTGCATTCATGATAACTCTATCGTCTTTCAATGGAATCATATTGCGATGCATTCATATATCAGGATATAGTGATACAAAATTACGTCAACTAAATTGATAATATTAAAAAAATGCATACTAACTCAAATTTCTCAGAAAATATGTTTTTTCATTTCACTTTTCATTTATGTTTAAAGGGACTATTTGTAACTTTCAGAAATGCTTCTTAAAAGCGACACCTGTGGCCGTGAAATCAACGAAAGCCAGCGTCGGGCTCGCGCCTGCTCGCTCTAAATATACCTGAACGAGCATCGCTCAAAACAGTGAGGCGACACACGTCAGCTAAAACCACAATATCACTCTATATTTCAGCTGCTTGGCAGTAATGTTAGCTGACCAGACGAAAATCTCTCCATGAACATGATTTAGATCTGATCTTAGTGTTGGCTTTTCCTGCCTCAGCGTAGGCTGATGCAGCGGGGCTCTACAGCGTTTCTCCCAGCTCTCTCCGCCCGCAGCCGGAGAGAGCAGGGAGACATCGGCACCCGGTCGGCAACGAGAAGACAACGTAACTCTCTGAAGAGCTCCGTCACTTCACAAGACACGGAAAACCTCTGTTGGTCTGGAGGAGCTGCAGCAGTTATTTCTGCAAAAACGTCAACTCACTAGATATTCTCAGAGCTAAACTAACTCTTCTGCAGTGAGGAGTGAGCGAGCGTTCACGTCTAGAGGTGGAGCGAGCTGAGAACGCGCACGCTCTCTGAGTGAAGGCAGGCAGGCAGAGGAGGAAAGGCAGCGGCCACACGCGAATGCGCATATGCGAGCGCGCATGTGTGTCGACCCGCTACATTTATACGCTTAAAAAGTTACAAATAGTCCCTTTAATTCATACAGGAGTATACAAAAATGGGCTTTACCATGTTGTTATTTCATATAGATTTTTTATTTATTGAATTACCAGAAAACATGCTATATCGTGATATTCATTGTTATCAATATATGAAATTACCTATATCAGGATAAAGGATTTTGTCAATATTGCTCCGTCCTACCTTTATTTATACCGTCGTTCCAGTTGTCTTAAACTCAATGAATTAAAAAAGTGTGGTTTTGAGTGCAGGAAACTGAAGAGCGTTCATTTAGTTTAATGCTAATTTCATTTTGTACTGGAAACAGGAAGTAAGTTCCAACTAACTTTAAAGCAAAGCTATATGAAACTTTTGAAAGAAGAAATAACACAATGTTCCTCTTGCAAATGGGAAGTTGAACTCATAAGCAATAAATCACACTGCTGCTATGTTTAATACACTCAGGGGTTCTGCTGCTCTACCTTTACTTGGTCTGGTATGATTTTTAGTAAAAAGAAAAAAAAAAAAATACAATTACAATAGTGAATCAGGCCCCAAGCTGAAGAAAAAAACAAATAAAAATTAAGATTTAATTTTCTGGCTATATTTCCCAGCCCAACTCTGTTTGCTGAAGTCTTGATCCTTACATGTGCTACTTTTCCACTTCATTTTAGCATTTATTATGATCCCGTAATTATCCCGCAACTGTGACCACAGCGGGCGCTATCAGAAAAAGTTATAGTCTGGCTTTAGCTGCGAATAAATTACTTTCCCTTATCCTCTACCTTCTGAAAAAACAAGCATACGAACACACATACATGCACACAATACGACTCGCAATCACACACATTCATATGCATAGTGCTTACACATATGCACACTCGACAAGAAAGAATGAGAATCAAGACTAGGGTGTAATTGCGACTTAAATCCCGTGATTAGAGGGAGTGAAGCGGAGAGAAGCTGATCAGCTGATTTGGTTGATTAGCTTGACGCTGACGACTTTAATTCACTGCACAGAGTCAGGCAGAGGACATGGCAGCATAAAGGAGTGTACAACTGTCTCCTGTTATCTGCAGAATAGCCTCTCCCTCACTTAGCCAGCAGTTCCTTAGCTAAGCTCCAAAAAGGATGTGTTTTTGTACTGTGTGTGTGTGTTTTTGCTACGTCACGACTCTGCCTTCTTCTAGAAATAACATAATCAACTAATTGAAAGTGCTATGTTCACCTTTTTAGTGTAAAATCACATAAGCACATCTGGCACTTCCTCCCACGTGCTGAATATTCTCAGTAAGAATCACGAAACCAAGCACGCCATGTATTTCACAGCTTCCTAAACAAGATAACAACTAATCTTTGGCTGACAATTTGATGGAGACTTGCCAGAAGCGAGGTTTCCCTATATGTGGTGTGGCAGACAAGAGAGGATGTAGTAAGTGCTGAATGTGTGAGCTCTGCCTGACTGCTGCTGCCTGGAGGTGAAGGGCAGTCTTGTTCATGGAGAGGGTCCTAATTTAAGAGCAGCACAGATCAAGCAGAGTGACTGTTCCCCAGCAAAGTGGCAGTTCCATTGGGAACTAGTGATTTTTACTTCTGCGCCAGTTCCGTAATTTCATGGCTTGCCTTGACATCAATTGCACCGAAATGGGTGGAGGAGTCCACTAGAGGGGAGCGACAATACAAGTCATGGACATGCCAACTCAAAGCACCATCTCAGCAAAAACATGCTGGCATTGCAGTTGTAACCTGTACAACTTTAGCCGGAATTGGTGAATGTATAGTCCTCTACATGTACTGTATGTTACATTTACATTTTGTCCCTTGATATCTATCAATCAGTCGTACAGTATGGATGCCTAAAAACATAGAAAAATGGTTGGCTTGTTTACAATCTGTCTGATCACAACCGCCCCATTGGATGTTGCCGCGATATCAAAGTGTTTCCAGGTCTCTGCAATTACTTTGGTGAGTACAACAATATCATAGACAGCGGTAGGGCTCGGCAATATATCTGAACTTACCAGACTGTTCTAGCTGTTCGATTATTTGCCTTTACCCACTTAGTCATTATATCCAAATTACAGAGGATTATTTATCAAAAATCTCACTGTGTAAATATTTTGTAAAAGCACCAATAGTCAAACCTACAATATTGTTCAATATCGATGTCGAGGTATTTGGTAAAAAATATCATGACATTTGATTTTCTCCATATCTCCCAGCCCTAGACAACAGGAATGATACCCAAAATTATGAAAATAAGACCCAAGTTGTAATAAATTGAAATGATCCTTTAAGGTAACAGACCTGTGCTATTAACAGGTAACCTGTGTCATTACAGCAGTAATAGCTGCTGCAATTACGGCATTAGCACCAACAAACAATAACGTGATACAACTGCAGTTTTTTACTTCACTTTCGTTTTTGTAGCATTTGACTTTGTGTGTGTTGTTGAGGTTTTAGATCTTAATCCTGCAAAATGTTTTAAGAGTTTTCTTAACCCAAATGCAGACGGAAACCCAATGTGACTTCAAATGTAAAGAAAGTCTATAGATGTGTTTATTGAAATCCAGTTTAATCAGCATGTAATTAAATGATTTTGTCAAAATGAGTCAAGTTGCACAAGCCACGTCTTGTATAATACATGATAAGGTAGAGCAGTTTTATGCCACTGCTTGGAATATAAGTGTGAATGTGCACTGACTCTATAAACACAAGCACCACTGCTCTAGAGTAAATACATGATAAAAGAGACTGAGAATTAGTAAATGTTGTGGTTTAGGGGAGAATCTGTGACTTAAGGGATTTCCTGCAGTGGGGGTGAATAAAAGAGGTACAGTTTCAGTTAAAAACACAGCTGAGGAAGACAGAATGATTTATGGATTGTAAATGTTGACACTCACACTAAAGTCCATCTAGGCTATTCAAAGAGATTGATGATAAATAAAACTAAAATTAGTCCTGCTATGTGATGTGCAGCTTGTCTATCAGAAAACAAGAATATGGAAACATGAAGCAATGCAACATTTAGGTTGCAAGCAAAATTTTGCATTAAACAAATGTAGAAGTGTTACAGATGATGTTTCTTTTCCATTACACGAAATGGCAATGTGTGGGCTTGATAGGGACATTAACTGATCGGTAATTCAGTGTCTGTGCTGAGATTAAAATACTGGATGACATCTATTATGTCATTATGTCATCCGGCACACTTGCCATACCCTTTTAAACTGCTCACTGATGAAGAGCACAGAACAGGAGTATGGTCAAGTGACAATACTTAAAGACATTTTGTAATCAAGCCAAAACTATTATTACAGCATTTTGTGCATATAGTTGTTGTTTTTTGCCACCTCAACAAACCTGGAATCGTCTGGTCACTAAAATGAGGTCAAGAATAGGTATGGGTTACGATAGCGGGGTCCATTTTGGAATTGGACTCTAGTCAAGAATCTCTAGATGAACATAATTTCCCTTACTCCCTATTTTGTGTAAATGGAAGTACTTCCTGCTGTTTGTAGTTGTGTTTTCAGTGAGTAGTAAGGTGGGATGTGAACAGTTTTGAGACAGTTGATTGAAATAAAGTTGGGAAGCACTGAATGTTGGCCTAACGTCGGTATCGGCCAATATTCGCCTTGTTGACTGCCATCGGCCTATCAGCAAATAAGATGACATTTGCCGTTGGCAGTGCCCAATGTTAATCTGTTGTGTTGCATCAATTTTGCGCCGGCTAGTTGTTTTGTTGGTTATTTGCGGTCAGTCCCGAGCAACAGTAACCAGCTGCTGATTCAGATTAGAAGCCACTGACTGGACTCTGGCATGATGGCGGGTGCCGTACGCCATGCCCATGTGTGGTTTGTTTGCAAATGAAAGTGACAGAAAAAGTCGGCCGCGTGGGAGTATTACTCTGTCTCGGAGAAAGATCAGCGACAAGAACATTATGTTCAACGAAAAGTTGAAATATTTTTGTTGGGCTATGTAAGTACAGAAACATTCTTCTCATTCAGTAGGTAGGTGTATAGCAGCTCAAAAGGCTTTTGAAGCAGTTGTTTTTTTAAAAACTAAAAATGTTTTTCATGTGAAAGACGGTTAAATTAAAGGTTGTTTCATAAATTTGTATTATTGAATTTGTGGTCATTCAAAGGCAGTGTAATGAAATGCTGAATGACTTTAAAACGGCTCAGTTATTTTTTTATAACGAAGATGTCTTTGTTTCCCCTGGCACAAAAGGGGAATCGATAACAGCAAAAACAAAACAAAACAAAAACATCGGTATCAGTATTGGCTATCGGCCAAATTGTTATTTTAAACATCAGTATCGGCCCAGAATTTTGCAATCGGTGCATCCCTAAAATAAAGGTGGGTAAACACACACACACACACACACATTTGTAATTTAACGGTCTCAGATTGTAAGTGTGTCTCCGTTTTGTATGCAGCTGACTCTTGAACAGAACAGGATTTTCATTCAAGGGCAAACAGACATTTAATATTAAGTGCATTCAGGGAAGGCTTTTCAGCAGACACTGAGCTGTACAGATCCTTTTGCAATTCAATTTAATTAATTCTGAGGGACTTTATCAGCAATTATTTCAACAAGTGTTGCAACATTGCTTTCAGAAGCCACCATTGCAACATAGGTAAACAGCAGCCCTGTTTGTGTTCATCACGAATACAAATTCTTAATAGTCTCAAGGGAATACAGCAGACGGTCTACACAGTAGGAGGCCATTGGTCAGACAATTTGTAGTTTCAACCGTTACTTAAACAATATAAAATCAACATGCCTTTAAATCCATGTATACACTGCTACTGCTAAGTCCCTGTTTTTTTTTTCAGCTGCAGTGCTTTCAGCTGACAACAATGAGCAAAGAGCACTGGGAAATCGACGACACAGGGCCATAGATTTCTAGGACCCTGCTTTAATGAAGTGGCTGTTGGTGGGATTTGTAGCAGATAGTAAACAAGCATAACAACTCTGCTGAAGTGCAGTCTCATCATTTTCAACATGTAAACACAGTTAGTGTCTATAAAGCCAGTGCTGTTAGTGTGGAAGCAGCATGAAGTTAATGTTTTTATAACAAAAGAGATACGTGTGCCATTATTACACAGCACGGCGTTATCAACAACCTTGGCCTCATTTTCACTGTGGTGTGGTGAAATTGTATGTAGCCGGTGAACAATTTGTACATGTGATCTCCTCTAGTGTCTGGAAAAGGAATATATAAAACACACTTTTTCCATGCACTGTTGGTTACGAGACAGCACAGCGCTTGTAAGACAGCTGAAAGATAGCTTTAAAAACAAAAACCACAATCAGCTACAGGAAGTAATCTGCCAGGGCTCGGAGAAGCTGAGTACTCTGACAAGCATCCAATTGATGATGAATGGGTCGGGTGTGTGTGAGTGTGTTTGTGTGTGTGTGGGTGTAGTGACCCCGTCAATAGAGTGCTAGCAGGGCAGAGGATAAGGGGGCTAAAACAGTGGCCCTGACTGAAAACCTCTCAGCTAAGCGACTATGGGCTTAGCTGGATCACTAGCTGGTGGCAGCATTGGCTCAATGTTTTTTCCACCTCTCTACCATCCGATTTGACTGTTATCAGGCCATTAAATAGGCGTTATATGTCGCTGTAAGCACCATAGATGTGGGTCAGTAGAGTCTACTAAGCCTACTATGTTGTAATAGTGAAAGCAAAACTTAAAACAACAAGTTCTAAGAGGTTGTAAAATGGCATAAAACGTTACATTTTGGACACAAACGAGGCTTCTTTAGGTTTAGGCAACGAAACTATAACTTCTTTAGGTTCAAGCGACAAAAACACATAGTTAAGTTTAGGGGAAATTATTGGGTTTTGGCTTAAAATACCAATGTTTCAAAAGTGAAAGTGAAACTTAAAGCTTGTGGACACAAAGACAACTACTCGTTGGTTTCACACGGGATGCAAACTCTGGTCTCCTGGCTGAAAGTCCTCTGTTTTGTGTCCCATGCATCGCCCACGACCTGCACCCCTCATAGAGTTTCATACTGTCTATACTACAGCGCCTAATTCCGCTTCTGCTCCCGTCATAATTACTACGGTCACTAAAGGTTGTTGCGTTCTTTTATACCCTCTTTCGGTGATCTACCATGTGACTAGATGACAAAACCTAATATTGGGTGTAGTAGGCCCCTATTGACCCACATCTATGGTGCTTATAGCGACCGATAAGGTGTATTTAATGGCCTGATAACAGTCTAGTCGGCAGTCTACTTCGACATCACAAAGTAGTATCTACCTGAAATAACTGTGACCACTCTCAGAACCACTTTGAAGATATTGTGGGGCTGCAATTATTTTATCTATCGAGTAATCTACCGATTATTTTGTCAATTGATTGATTAATCACTTGGTCTATAAATTGTGGGAAAATGTGAAAAATTTAGAAATTGTGGAAAACTAAGTAAAACAGCACATTTAAGAAGCTGAAACAAGAGATTGATTAATCAATTATTAAAATAGTTGCAGATCAATTTTTTTAATTTTCTAATCATTGCAGGTCTAAAATATTGAGTGTTGAAAGTTACAGAAGTCTTTACAAGACACTGCAACCAAACCAAAAATAATCATTTCTGGCCCACGCAGTTCCATTAAATGGATATACTGTGAATAAGCGATTCCATGAGCCGACCAAAGGCTGCAGCCAGCAGCTACTTTCAATTATTCTTTGAGCTTTGATTAGCCGGTTAAAAAAAGTAGTGCAGTCTCTTTTCTGTTAACCGAGGAATATCTCCTTAATTGAGCAGTTTCTGTCCTAAAGCAATCTGAACAGAGTCGTCTGTGTTTCTAAGTCTTCTCACTTACAATACTGTATCAGTCTGTATCACTGCCTCAGACAAAACACTCTGCTCCAACTTCCACTTTTAGGAAATGATAGTTTGAATTCAGCATTTTAACATTTGTTACTTCTTTGTTTCAGGATTGATAACATTTTGGGTATTTACTGATCATTGAACAAGCTGCAGCAAAAGTGCCTCCTTGGATATGGTAGATGAAACATGATAAAGTGCCCTCTAGGGTGCCCTTCCAGTGGAGAAAATGTGATGAAGTACCCTTTAGTGTGCCCCTCTAGTGAAGAAAACATGATGAAGTGCCCTCTAGGCTGCCCTTCCAGTGGAGAAAACGTGATGAAGTGCCTCTTGTCTGCCCTTCCAGTGGAGAAAATGTGATGAAATGCCCACTAGGCTACCCTTCCAGTGGAGAAAATGTGATGAAGTGCCCTCTAATGTGCCCCTCCAGTGAAGAAAACGTGATGAAGTGCCTCTTGTCTGCCCTTCCAGTGGAGAAAACGTGATGAAGTGCCCTCTAGGCTGCCCTTCCAGTGGAGAAAAGGTGATGAAGTGCCCTCTAGGCTGCCCTTCCAGTGGAGAAAAGGTGATGAAGTGCCCACTAGGCTGCCCTTCCAGTGGAGAAAAGGTGATGAAGTGCGCTCTAAGGTGCCCTTGCAATTGAGAAAACATGATGCAGTGCCATATAGGCTACCCTAGTCTGCCACTGGATCATTGTATGGATTGGTCAGGAAGCAGGCACCATCATGGACCTTTTAACCATTGGCGTTTAGTGGTCTGTGAAGAACAGATGAGGGGATTCATGTAATTTTTCGGGTCCTTTCACATCCAATCTGTTTGGTTTGATTCAAACAAACTCTGGTGCACTTTCCTGTTTGGTTTGCTTTGGTTAGATTGGTGTGAAAGTTGTAAATTGAACTCTAGTGCAAACTATCAAAGCAGACCAACCACAGGATTTTGTGATAGTAGATGTGATAGTAGCATGAATTCAGAGCTTAACTACTATCAAATCCTTCTGATGATCAAGGGGACTGTCAAGACATGTATAAGCAATTCATATAATTAGGCATCACTTGGTAACCATAGTGACACATATGTTCGTCATCAATTGAGTGCAGGGATGAGAAAACGAAAAGGAGCTAAAACATCACAAAACACAACTTCAAGTTGCAGTCTCGACTAATAATAATGTTCATGCTCCTTCTTCTTGAGCTCTTTGTGACATCAGAGAAGATAAGGAAGTAGATAAAATGCAGTTCAGTGCTGCGTGACCTGCTGTCACCATGCTTTTGAATTACCTTAATCTACAGCATTGCCAATTATCAATCTGGCATGTATTGGTCTTGTGGCTTAATAGAAAAAAAGAGTTGTAACAGACATATCAGCCCACACAGTATTCAAAGGATTTTGTCTGGGCCTTGAGGAAAAAGAAGGATCTTTTTTTTTTTCTTTTCCCCAGATTACAGGCAACAGCGATTTTGTGTCAGACTAGTTTGAAGATTTAGGATCTATGACTCCATGGCAGATTTTTTCCAGATATAGATTTTGAGTGAGTTTTCTCAGTGTGCCCTGAATGCAGAAGTCCCTGGTCAACAATACCTTTTTTTGGTGGGGGGACAAAATGATGAACAACACCGTGACATGTCCCCTCAATCATTTTTGATGAACCAAACCTTCACACACACACACACACACACACACACTCACAAAATCATGCTTTGAAAAGGAACGTGAAGGGCAACACACTGTTTTTTAATCCCCTCCTTAAAAATATGAATTCAAACAACTGTGCATGCGTGTTTATGTTTTAGTGTGCAACCTATTCTGCTATAACATCTCCCCCCAGGAGTGTTGCTGTACAGTAAGAGTCTATTCTTAGTTATCTTCTTTTTTTTAAAACCACAAGAAGCATCCCATCCCACATGGCATTACATGTTGCATATTCAGTATATGAGATAAAATAATGGCCATGTGTGTGTGTGCATCCATGCATGCTTGAGATTCTACTATTTAATCCTCCAGTTAAGGTAAAAACACAGTTAGCTAATTTCCGTTACACCTTAGATTCTAATGTTAAGTTGACAAAAGACTTTGCATACTGCTACTTTTAGGTCAAACTGATGTAACTCAGAACATCTCTGTTCTCTTTAAGTTCATTATTTGAATTTTCATGGTCCTTAACACACTGAATAAAAGCCATAACCCTAGTCTCCGTGAAATCAATATCAAAGCATTTGTATAATGCGAAAAGTGCAGAAATATCAATTGAAACATCAGCCAGTATCTTTCTCAATTTTCTCAACACAGATTTTCTTGATAAGAAAAAAACTAATTCTGTCACACAGTGAATAAACGTGGGTTGCTTCGGTTCACATCAACCTTCTGGTGTTCGTAGAATCAGTGTAAAACAACAATGAGAATAAACTGCAAATGTCAAGGAATCCGGCAAAAACATTTATATAACCTAGAATCATCTGTGGGAAGATGTTTTGTTTTCTCTTCTGCTGCATTGCACTGCGAGTGTGTATGCGTGTAAATGGTTCAGTGATATTTGAAATCTGAAGATAGAGAGAAGCTTAGTTGGACAGTAGCAAAAAAAAATATGGAGGAAGAGAGAAAGAGAGAGAGAGAGCGAGAGAGGGGAGTCGCATGAAGGAAGAACAAAAGGAAAGGATGACGGAGGTGAGGGACGGAGTGTAACGGGAGGGCAGGGTGAGTGATGGAGGGATGATGCAAGATAGGTGGGAGGGAGGAAGGAGGGAGGGTGGGATGCAGGGAGAGATGGAGGAATGATAGAAGGATGGTGGGAGTATAGAGAGAAGGAAGAGGGAGGGGGGAACAGCAGTGGGAAGGATGGAGGAGGAACAGTATGTCATGCGTTGTTTTATTCTCATCCAGAGGCCAGTGAGAGGAGGCAGATACCTGCTGATTATTCTGTTGTATTATCTAACACTAAAGAGAGAAAATGCAAGTGTTTGTTTGTGTATTGGCAGAGTGTTATATAAGAGCTGCTGTTGATATAAAGCAAACATTTACACTCCTGTTACTCCCTTTACTCCCCTTCCTTTGCTTTCTCTTCGCCTCTCAACTTGTCTCTCCTAATTCTTCCTCCCCTCCTCTTTCTTCTGCATGTCCTCCCCTGACCTACCCTGTCTGCTTCTTCTCCTCTCCTTCACTTCTTTTGCTTCCTGTCTTATCCCTTCCTCTCCGCTCTCCGCTTCCCCTTTCCTTTCATCTCCCCCTCTTCCGCAGTATTCTAAAAAGGATATCCTCATGCTTCGCATCCAAACTGCAACAAAGGGAGAAAAAAAAATCATTCTTAAAAGATGCCTGGGCTCTAGTCGCCATACATTACATAACCGAGCTCTAACAATGCATAGAACTGCCAACATTGTTGAGAAGGCGGAAGAGCGGATGCAGAGGTAAATAAAACTCCTACACATGAAATGCATCAATGCATCTCACTACTACTGCGTGTACACTTCTGTCTGTGCATGTGACTGCAGCGGTGCATGTAGATGTTCCATTGAGGTGGACGGTCTCAGACGCAGCCACAACATTCACGTTCACTGAATATGTGGTGTGTGGAGAAAGTTTTTCTTTCACAGATTTCCCAGTATACTCTCATTTAAATATTGATGTCTTGCACTGTCACACTGTATGACCCGCATATGAGAAACTTATCCGAGTGCTCTCCTCCTCTCTCATCCGCACAGAGGCAGCTCAGCTTTGAGGAAGACGTAATACTTCTAATTTCATATCGTGAATGTGAGGAAATGGGTGTGTTGTTGCGTGAGTGAAGGCAGGAACAGAGTGGCATACCTGCCATGTGAGAATGAAAGTTTTATGAGGCTAATTTTCTCTCTCATCGTTTTGATGAATATTTTTTTTTTTTCCGTCAAGTTTGAATGAAGTGTTTTACGTTGCTCCGCCGCTAGAACAGCTGATCTCAACATGAACGAATACATGTGGATGATGACGCAAGTGTGCTCGGGTACGGAACAACTTTAATAATGTGAAAACTGAACATTGGGGTCGTGGGGAGGAGGGGCAATCGTACTCGGGCACGGTACAAATCAATCGTACCTAATATGTAAACGCCCTGTGTGTTAAGTGTGTATAAAAGTGTTCAAGTGATTTTACATTTTGTAAAAGTCTGTACAATATGTTTAGGGATGGTAGCACATTTCACATTTCCTCCTAAGATATAAATGGCCAATCCTACTGAGATATTTTAAAGCCTCTAATCAGGAGCAACAGGAACCCAATTATATGGTAACTCAGCCATGAGCAAACCAGTAGGCCTATATGCAGCAATAACAACATATACCCCTGATGTAGATAATTAAATGACAGGAAGAGTGTGTGACATTTATGAAAAACTTTAAAAGGTGCTGAATACGGGATTGGGAGAATTTCTATTGCCTCTGCATGGCTCTCAACATGGTCGAGGGCGTGCTGGCTGTTCGCAGCTAACGGTGCTGACAGTGCAAACAACGGCAAAAGTGCTGACAGAGATAAAAGTGTTTACCTGAGGGGGAACCTGAGGGTGGTGCTACACTTCCACTACGACGGCGTCAGTCCAGACCGCATTATCAGCTCTAACCACCGCATGAGCGCAGTGCAGAGTGGCATTACGCTTACACGCACGAACATGCACAAACTTGCACTAAAAGCACACGCGTCCAGCCAGGCAATGTCTACAAAACAAAGAGAAGCTCAGATTACAACACACACAGAGAGAGAGCAACTTCATTCTCTGCTCAGGTAGACTTTACTCCTATATATCTTTACATAGCTGATAGTTGTTTGCTGCTATACTAATGCTCTGGATATCAAATTTAGCACCTTTAAGAAAAAAGTTTGGTTGGGTATTTCTACATCACTGAAGCAGTAAACAGTTTCTCATGAGACATCATCAGTCAGCATTTTAAATCAGTTTAAATCAAGTTTTTTTTTTCACTTGGAAATATTTCCTTTCCCTTTTGGCTGACAAGTACATGCAGCAAAAAAAGGAAAACTGAGAAATGCCTGAAATGTCAGTGAATCAGGTGCTAATATTGAAGACATTTCCAGTGGTGGAGGAAGTACTTTTACTTAAGGACATGCACCAAAGTACCACAATATTACAACCCATTCTCACTCCCAACTTGTCAAATACCGCCATATTGACCAAGCGGCGGTATTTGAGGAACTGGGAGTGTGTTGAATATTAACACACTCCACTACAAGTAAATGTTCTGCATTCAAATTTAAGTAAAAGTAAAAAATTATCAAAAGTAAAAGTAAATTGTCCACTGTGAACAATACAATATTACATATTATATTATTCGATTGGTAATACTGATGTATATTTCACTGATATAGCTGCTCAAAGTGGAGCTAGTTCCTATTTGATTTTATTTTTATTTTTTATTATATGCAATACAGCTTCCAAATCATTTATAGTGCTCCTTGTAGGTGCCAAAATACCTCCTAATAGCTGGTTTATTTATTAGGCAATCTGTGTGATCACAGTGTCTTAAACCCACCACCATCCCCACATGAAAGCCATCCTACCGGCAACGTTGCCATTTCCAAGCATCTACGCATTTCTAAAAAGGTTTTTGAGGAGGCAGTGAACCGGGTTAAGGGTGAGCTGTGAGGGATAATATAATGGGATAGACATGCCTGTTCAGTGTGATAACCGTTTTAAGCTCTTCTTTTTTTTTTCTTTACCCATGATTCACAGATTCATTGTGCTTTGTGTGTGTGTGTGTGTTTGTGTGTGTGTATGCGTGTGTGTGTATGTGTGTGTGTTTCTTCCTAGTTTCTTTGCCACGTGTCTGTCCACCTTCGGATCTGGTAACTGTTCCAGATGGAGTTATGAGACAAAAACAGAAGAATCGCTGAAGCTGGAGGTCAAAAACAAGACACTTTTTAAACACTGAGCGCCTTCAGATTAAGGCGCTGAGCAAAATGTTACGATTTGTAAGTTGGGTGCCTCGAGTGAGAATACATTTCTATCAGAAAAGATAAGAAAAACTTAATGCTCCTTCTGTCAAGAACACTCAGTATCAAGTTAACTATTGTAGAGACTCAGAGCTCTCTGTATGAATCCAAACAGCTTGCACATACTGTAATGCACAGGCAACAACTGTCAAAATGAACATATTGCATACTGTACACTGGAACAAGAGGAGATCATGAAGGTGCAGGGAGTAACCAGCATAGAGCAGTACTCATGAGGTAGAATATAACATTGGCAGCTTACAACGGAGCACCATGTTGAGGTGTCAAACATGATTACAGATCAGCTCACGGTCAGCTCGTGTGGGTGCACATAACCTAAGTGCCTGCCACAACTAACATAAGCTTGATTTGTGAGGAAAGTGGGTCAATGCGGCAGCGGAAGTAACAGGATAGAGCAAAGAAAAACAAAGGACAACCAGAAAAATAGAGCAGAAATATAAATTTAGCTGAATAAATTATGTGTATTGTATTATTAGGCTGTGCAAACAGTAGAACATATAGAAAATATCAAGTATTTTAAATGTTACAATTCTTTAAATGTATGCAGTACAAGCGTGAAATAGGCTACGGACCTGTTGAAAACTTTCACTATCAGGCAGTGCAGCACATACGGTATAATGCTGTCAAACACATTAATACAAAGATGCATGAAAATGCAAATATATTTTCAAGCTAAATTAACTTTATTTGTCCTCAGTGGCTGATTCAAACTTCTCTTTCATCAAGCAGTTATCACTGTGATGTGGAGGGCACAGTTTTATAGAGAAAAAAGTAAGTGATTGGATTGCCTTGCAACTGCACTATGCACTGCAGGTGTGTTGGTACCCCAAAGTGATCAGAAATGACATCCCAAGAGCTTAGGAAATATGCTTTCAATATGCTTTGCACTCTCCACCATTGATTCACAAAAATAAAGCCAAGTTTGCATGTGGTGACATATTTGTAGAGAATGAACAAAAATGTGTCCAGGCGTGAAAAGCGGTGCAGAGATGTCTCTATGTGCAGAATAAATCCGGCGTATACTTTGAAGAGAGTTCGGTGCTGGCACCCAGCCCCTGCAGCACCCTCCTAGCAGGCTGATGCTGGCACCATTTGGACTGTTGCTCGAATAAAACGCACAGAAAAAATCTATTTGCAGTCACAACAACATTAAATAAATAAAGATGAAAATGTTGGCCTGAAGACAAAAACTGGAGTAGGTCAATAAAATGCTGTGAAACAGTAGAGGTCAGGGACTGGAGCAGATACCTAAGTGACACCTAGACACACAGTGTACATGCTCACACAAACACACACGCACACTAGGGCATTCATGAAAGCTTCATTTTAAGTAGTCGACTGGTCGAATAATCGCGTGAGATATTTTTTTTCATCCAACAACAATGATCAATCCTCATCAAAAAGGTCTCAAACACAACCAGTATAGGGTTAACTAATGTAGGCTGGATCCATCTAGGCTCTGAGAGGCTGTTTACAAATGACCCGTGATCTGATTGGACTAAACCTAGCAAGCTTTTCTGAGCTGGAGATACTGTTTGAACGATTAGTCTACAACTATGCACAGTGGCGACTAGTGGATTTTATTAGGGCTTTGCAATTAATAACATTTTTGATTTCAATTTCAATTACGAATTTGTCACCAAGCAACTATGAAAACAAGACAATCCACATAAAACGGTTATTGTGCCGCATTCCGTTTCGTAATGACGCTCTAGATTTGTTGTGTTATAAATCCAGCGCAAACCCTCTCTTTTACAGCGCTGCACTTTCGCTTCACTTGACAGGTCAAGGACGGCTGCTCGGTGTGGGAGGATCCCCTCGTGGAAACTCTGCTCGGCGCTGGCTGGCCCTCGCTAAGCATATTTCCTCCGTAGTAGTGCACCGTAACCGGCTCTAGGTCGGCGTGGACAGGCCCGGGCTGATATTGGAGCTTTACAGCAACCCTTGTCAACCGGGGCGGACTGTCCTCAGTGAGCCGATGCCTTGAAAATGCTTTGTGGGTGTGGCTTTTTTTTGCCGTGTCATGACCATTCATATCTAAACAACCAATGTTTCTGTGAAACCCTTAACACACACGCACACGTACTACAGACAGCCGCTGCCTACAGAGACAAACAAACACACACAGAAATGCACACATGCGAACTTGCTGTAATACTCACTCACACTGCCAAATACCCACACACTTAGAATGTTTAATGCCAGTGAACAACTTTCTAAACTTTCTTTTTATTCATAAATGGAATTTCAAATCACTGCCCTAATTTCTCTTCCCTCTTCTTCCCTTTTCTGGCTCACTCGCTCGCGTCTCTTCTCATACTCGCAGTTGAAATGGAGATTGTGTTTTCGCTGCAATGCAGAGCAGACCTCTTTAAAATTGGCTCCCTTAATAATTCAGCATTTGAATAAAGCTGGAAATCCGAATGTCACTGTGTGTGATTGTGTGTATAAGTAAGAGTGAAAGACAGCTTGTGAAAAGAGAGAGAGCAGGAAACGGGGGAAAGAGGCGGGGCAAGGGAGAGGAGCGAGGCAGGAGAGGAAAGAAGAGCAGGAGAAAGAGATAAAGAGAATTTGGAGAGGGGTGTAATAGGGTTTGAAAAGCCTTTTAACATTAGCACTTACGGGCTACTAAGACTGCGTGCAAGCAAGAAGATAGTAAGAAAAGCTTCGGTGTGTGTGTGTGTGAGTGTGTGTGCGTGTGTGTGTGTGTATGTGTGTGTGTGTGTGTGTGTGCGCCTACTCTTGTCCAATTCTCTTTTCTACATTGACTCCTTTGGACTGGTACATATTTAATGGAACACTGACTTTTGGGAAACTTGTCCATCTTCTCTATGAGAAGACCGTACAATAAACATGAAGTTAGCCGAGGGTGACCATATTTTTAAACCCCCAAACCGGGACACTTAAATGTACCGCACGTTCATGCACGCGCACGTTCATGCACACGCGTCCACACACTAATATGCACGCACCATAGGCGTTTCCATCAGGATGGCTAACTTGGCACACCTGTGGCACATTTGAGCACGGCGTGGGATCAGAAAGAAGGTATTATTATAGGTGGATGCATTAGAGGCTGTGAGTGACTTATCACATTCACTACTTTCTTCTCCCCTTTAATCACAGAGCTATCCCCCTCATGACGCACTGACAGTTTGGGAGTCCTGTAGAGTTTCCCTCAGAGGAAGCGTATTGTTGTCTGGGCCTACGTACATTACTTTTCAACTTGTTTCGTCTCAGGCTATTATGATTATAATTGTGGAGCTCAGACGACATCTTGGTCAGGATGGAGTCACCATCCGGGTGAAAGGCGGAACGGCAACCGTATAACTGTAGTGAAAACCGGGACAATTTGTTAGTGACTGTTGAAAACCGGGACATTAGAGTGTTTTACAGATATGTGTTGGGGCTTGGGACACGTCAGCTTGAAACCGGGACTGTCCCGGACAAACCGGGACGTCAGGTCACCGTACGTTAGCCAGACAGTTTGCTTAGCTTAGCACAAAGACTGGAACCAGAAGGAAACAGCACCCCTGGCTCTATTAGAAGGTAACAAAATCTGCCTACTGGCACCTCTAAAGGCCATTAGTACACATTATATTTCATTAGAGGTGCTGGTAGACATTTTTTTTGTTACTTTCAAACGGAGTATTAGCTGTTTCCAATTTGTGCTATGCTAAGCTAACTGGCCGCTGGCTTTAGCTTCATATTTATAGTACAGACATGAGAGTCATATCGGTTTTTCACATTCAACTCTTCATAAAAAGGGCATGTATTTTCTAAAAATGTCCATTATTATCTATTCCTTTAAAAGGACCAGCGTGTAACATTAGACTCATTGTGTTTTCGTTAACTTAGAATGAACCGTTTATATCTACATAGGGAGCGGGTCCTCTTCACGGAGTCCGCCACGTTGTACCCCCATGTTTCTGCAGTAGCCCAGAATGGACAAACCAAACACCGTTAACTTTTCCTACTTGAGCCGGAGTCAAAAACGTTACCGGCTCCCTTCACTGCCTCTCTCTCTCTCTCTCTCTCTCTCTCTCGTTTCACCACTCTCTTCTCACATACACACACACTCTACTCTTATAACAGCTCTAGATAGAGCCGTTTGCGGTTTTGCGTTGGCCACCGTAGTTCTTCTAAATGCTTGGCACACGGGAGAAGCTTCCCTTGGTTGCAATCTGCAACCTCACCGCTACATACCGCCAGACCCTACACACTGCTCATTTAAAAAGGCATCAATATGGAACAATGGTGTTTACCTGTTTTAACTGTATTATTATAATTAATTAAGAGGAAATTACATTTTGGAAATCCGACATCGGAGCAGAGAAGAAAACTTGCCACAGCCTTTCTTGTGTGCTCACAACTCTTGTTGATCTTTCCACAGTGCCTGCCTAGACAAAACAAAAACTAAATGTATGGCTTTGGGTAGCATTATCCAGTCCAGAAAGAGCGTCAATGTGTAGTTGTTTAGGAACCGATAGAATTGAAATTTAAAATTTCTTAATGATTCCTTTGTAATCTGAGTTTTGCCCAACCCTAGTGGGTACCTGTGTGTACCCCATGCTCCTTGAGTGTGTATTCAGAGGAGAAAGTGGTGTGTATAAAGGCTTCTTCTTCTGTCAGAGCTCAGTAAAACACAGTGTGTGTGTGTAGTGGCGGGCTATAGCCAGGTTTAACTGAGGCGTGCAGAGTGTAACAGCATTCAAGCTGTCAACCCAGTTCACTATAAAGGAACTGAACTAGACAGAAAATCAGAAACACACCATTCTCCACTCCAAAAGAGCCTGTGTTTTAACGCTCACACTGACGGCGCTCTGAGCTCAAAGAGGAGGGTGCAGGCAGTGGGTGGGCTGGCTTCTACTGAATTTCAAATTGATTTGACAAACAACAATAGAGTTGATGTGGCATTTTCAAATGTAGGGCAGTCATTTCAGTACACAGAAGGCAGCAAATATAAGGCTGTAAGGAGTATAGTGAGATGGGTTGTTCAGTGGGATGGTGGTTTCTGTGTGAGAGAATTGTGTCAAAAAAAAAAACATGCAAAAGGTGGAAATAGCAATTTAAAGTGTCAGCAACACTGCATATATTTATTATGCAACCCTGTTGTGGCATATTTTCCTCAACTCAGTTCTCACATCCAAGCGAGGAACCGAGCTAAATCCAGTCTGCCCAGGAATTATATTTGTACTGGAGGATTCTGCAGCACATGATTTACATCCAATGCCAATGTTTAGTGCCAATGCAGGAAGTACTGTAGTGTGCCCTCATTGAAGCAAAAAGTAAAGGTATGGATGGGGTGGTGAATAAGTGAGACCACAATCCACACCAAAAATGAATCTTGGATTTTCTTTTTAAATGACAACCTTTGCCCAACCTTATCCGAGAACTTTTAAGTCCCTAACCTTGATCCTGCAATGAATTAGACTCAATGTCACAAAAAGTCTGGATTCACTCAGGGCATCTTAAAGCAGACTGGAGCTTTTAAGATTATTCAATGAAAACTTTAAACTTGTTTAGAAAGGTAATCCATCACAGTGAGCAACATGTTTTATTTTGTCAAAGTTAAACTTATGTCGGGAGGTCCTTTTAGGTGCTTGTGGAAAGGTAGAGATGGATGAATTGATTGATCAATAAAGAAACCTTACGCCGAACCCTCCTGTCAATCACAACTCCTTCAAGCCAGCACTCGAATCACATGCTTTCTGCAGCCGTAGAAATCAAACAGAAACAAAGCTGGACTGTTCACAATTATGGCTCAACATTGTTTTCCCTTCCCTTTATTTTTACCCCCTAAAGTGATTAATGCTATTGGTTAACAGAAAATATAAAGTACCTAAAATAAAGATATTTTTAAAATGTATCTAGGTAAAGCGTTGCAATGTGAGAACAGTCTATGTTACAAACAACAATAAAATCAGAAATTGACTTTCACCATCAGCGTTTACACCGCATTGTGATGAACATCTCCACGCTGAACAGTCTGCTGTTCATCTCAGTAAATGGACCAGGGGTTGCCTCCATCTCTGCCCGGAGACTTGCAGGGATGTGGGTAAAAGAGGAGTTACACGCCACAGATGACCGCTCCACAGGAAATCAGAAAAAGAAGACAGAAGTCTGTCATCAAAGCAGACTGTTTTCTTAGTCTGACATGTAGGCAGATACCAGCATATTTAATTGTATGTTTACAGCACATTGTGCTATTGCATTTTGTGATTATTTTCTATTAAATATTGACGTTAATAAAATAAGTGGTACTGAGAGGGCTATTTAATTCTGGCATGATAAACTAGCATTCAACCTTGGTTAAAGGGGCTATATGTAAGATCGGAAATTACTTGCCAACAGTGACACCTGTGGCCACACTACGTAGAGGCAAGCGATCATCGGTCAAAACAGTGATGCGACACACACAAGACTGAATGTGATTGACAGCTGAAACCACAATATCACTATATATTTCACATGCTTGGCCGTAATGCTAGCTTACCTGTCCAATAGGAATTCTGCCAGCTCGCGGTCCGTTTTGATACCCAAAACCAAACGACGGTCCCTCCATGAATCAAAGCCCAGGCCAATGTTGATACTAGTTTTCCCCCAAAGTCGGTCACATTCCTGTTTTGCAGATGAGCTTCACTGGATATAACTTTGCATTTGTTGTGCCTCCGTGGAGTTTGTGTTGAGTCTGACTTGTGGTGGGGGCTGGTTGTTTGTGAGTTGGTTAGTCGTTAGTTATCGTTGCACACTGTTAGCCCTGTGGTGGAGCGGAAATTAAAGGCACTCGCGAGTGCGCATGATATCACATCTGTTGAGTTTTCCTCGAAAAAAAAAAACGTCCCACATTCTTCACATTAAAAGCAGTCTATAGATTGATAGAGGAAACCCAGAAAGTTGCGGAAGATCTCATTTTTTAGGTTAGGTTACAACCTGTTCACACATTGACAATAAAAAAGAATTAAAAAGTGTTTATATGTGTGAAAACTTACATACAGTCCCTTTAAAATAAAATAAAATTGGATTAAAATATTCCTGCTGATGCACTGGTTAAGTTCATGTTCTGAAATTGTTTTATCAAAGTTCACAATTATACTATAAATGTTACTTTAACAGCTGCAAGGAAAAAAAGCCATATCTACAGTCTACATATGGTAGAGCGACTGTGGTTCGGGATTTATTTTCATGAATAATAACGTTTCAAAAACATCCCACCTCCCCTCCCTCAGATTTTTTTCACAAACTGCACGCTGCTGTGCATACCTCACAGTATTTAGATGAGTGTCAACATGTTTAATTTGAAAACAACTTCGAGAAGTGGGAACCCAATTATAGTTTGGAGTTTGCGGAAAACAATCTACAGTAAAGAGACACGAATGTGGCAAATGAGAAGCAAAGTCCAATAATTGTGTTTTTCAGTTTCACAGCAATTCGGTTCAAGTATTTTAAATCTAAATTTCTGTCGTAAGTTGGATTTTCTCTGTAGCAGCAGAGACTGTATGGTACAGGGTGACTGTGGAAGTGTATTAACATGGCTGTACTGTAAAAGGTGGTGCCCAGGACACACACAGCACTCTCCCTGTCTTTAATATTGATGGACTCTTGACTCCTGGAAGTGTGAAGTGAATCAGCTATGAGGTAATATTATTACCACACTTAACTTTGTGACCTCTGACCTGCCTCACCTGGCATCTGATGATTTATTCATACGGATGGGAAACTGTCAGAAAGGCAGACAGAAAGGTAAATTAAATAGGGTAAGGGACAGATGGCTTAGAGTGACAAGTAAACAAGCACACACATACTTACTGAGTTCTGTAAGCTAAAAGAGAAACAGAGGAATCAGATGATTCACTAAACAATGACAGTTTTGACAAGTTTTATTTCTAGGGATGCTAATTAAGATTTTTTTTTCTGACAGATAGCCGCCCCTCGTTAACTGATCATTAACCGTTAACAGACAAGATTAAAATGTACTATTTAGAAAAGATTAATGTCTGTATGACCCATTAAGACATTACCAATACAACATTTGTTTCATAATATTGGACAGATTACTGTTTTTTATTCAGAAAGACTAACATGTCGACATGCTGTGGGGTTAGTCTGGTGCCCAGTCTGACTGTGAGACCCGTGGCGGAGAAAACTGCTCATATTGTACCGAGGAACGCAGAGATAGCGCCTCGCTAGAGTGGGTAACACGTCTGATTAGCTTTCCACCAGTCAAGAGGATTAGAGGTGTCCACCTCTGCCTCTGGGTCATTAGCTTGGTGAGAGGTGCTGTAATCACGGCACTGGGGGGTGGCGGATGGGCCGCCGGTGGTGCTCTGCCCCACCCTTGGTGAAGAGGGGAGGAAAGAAACTAGCGCACAGCAAAACGAAGTAAAGACTCTCACATGGAGCTGAAATAAAACGAAATAAATTAGGTAAATAAAATATTTTGTTTTGTTCTTTCAGGGGGGGGGGGCGGTGTGAATGGTGGGGGATACATTGCTGACAGAATACACCATTGTGTACTCTACTTTAAAGTGAATTGGTCATCCTTATGTGCTCGTCGCCTCAGTCAGTGGTATGTGTTTATCTACAAAAGCATTCTGGGTTTAGCTCCTTCTTACTTGTCTTCTCTTTTAAAAAGGAAAACTGGAAGTCATAATCTTCGTTCTATGGACATTTTGCAGTTTGTTGTTCCCAAAGTACGAACTGAATTGGGAAAGAAAGCTTTTAGCTTTTCGGCACCTACTGCTTGGAATAATGTACAATCTGATCTTCAACTTCAAAACTTAGTTACCTTGAATGAGTTTAAGGCTCTGGTGAAATCGCTGCAGTCCAGGTTGTTTGTGTACAAGTGTTTTGTATGAGCAAGTTTTAATGTTGTTAATTTATCTGTTGTCTGTTACTTTCACTGTAACTGCCTTGCTGCTATCTTGGCCAGGTCTCCCTTGTAAAAGAGATATTTGATCTCAATGGGACTAACCTGGTTAAATAAAGGACAATAAAAAGAATCATGCAAAAAAACAGACTGACAGAGCCGTAAAAGAAGTAGAGTACATTATGAAAATCACTAAAGTGAGTTCACTTATGAGGCTGAGATCAGCTCTAATAGTCCAAGCAGTCAAAAGTGACTCTCTTAGGTCTGATTTCTGTTACATTAACTCAATGGAAGGTACTGTATGTGTGAAAGAGGACAAAATAACTTTGAGCTTTCAGTTTGTTGAAAGAATAACTTGAACTTTACTGAACATGATTTGCTAGATAATAAAATTCCTCTTACTACATTCTAAAATGCCACGGCAATTATATGAGACATCCTTGTGTACTTTATGCTATACACAGTGTCCGTGACAAATTGTCCCCAACTGAAACTTGTTTAGGCTGCTTATTTTCTCCTTGCAAAGCATGAAATCAAAATGAGTATTCTTGCATGTCAAAAGATCTACATGTATTTTACAAATATTGTATATAGAATACTGAATTGAATTATGGATGAGCAGTCTAATGAGCACATTAGTGAGTCAGTTACAGCTGCAGTGTTACTCGCCTCCTGAGAATAATTAGTTACTGAAAAAAAGCACACATTTCATTAAATTGTTTCCTGTCAGAAAATAGAGAGCTGGTAAAAAAAAAAAAGGAGGCGATATGATGTTAGAATATTTCTCTTTGTTGAGTGACAGCATTGCGAGGACTTTGACAAAAATATCAAACAGCTTGATAACAATCTGGACGTCCCAGACGAGGTCATGAGCGCAGGATACAAATAAACGGGGGCGCCAACCCCGTCACAGCACGGGGGGGTGCCGGAGCTCCACACTGACCCTGCTTGTGTGGGACAATCTAACAGAATACTTGTTCATTAAATCATGGACTAGACAACTGCAGAGGGGGGGCATTGTCACTTTCCCTTCCTCGCTCTCTCTGTGTCCCTGTGTGAAGTGAGTAACCATGCTTTATTCTGTCCTGAGCCAATAAACATGACCTGAAACAGGTGTACCAGCTGGCACAGCACGAACTGAGTCCGCTTTCTATCCTCAGCCTCCCACCCACATTGCGATAGAAGGTAAGCACATGTTGTTACTGTATGTGTACCAGTTTAATCACACCTGTGGGTGCAACTTCACCCTCTGCACACACGTGTATGCTGCAGATTCACATAGTCACCGGGTTCCTATACCGACTGGGAAGAAAAAAAGGCAAAACTGACCTTCACCGTTGAGTAACGAACACTTTGAGGTTCACCTTCATTCACAAAACCATTCAATGTTGGTGCTGTCAGGTGGAACAGTAAAGTCCCAGGCACCTTACCAATCACCTAGGCCATTGGTTCCCAACATGGGGGTCTCGACCCCCCATTAGGGAACACCAAAACGTCACAGGGAGTCGCGAGGCCTTCTTTATTTTAAGGGGAGTAAGAAAACTATAACTAAAAACAAAATGTATACAGTTGGCCTTTGTCTCAGCATTTCTGTGATTCAATCTTGGATTATTATTTAAGATATAGGACAAGGGCACAGTGAAGACCTGAACACAAGTTATAGTCACAGAGTCGTTCCTCTCTCGTCCTGCATTAGAAAAGTATGCAGTTAATACAACCAAAGAGCTGATTGAACAATGGCCAAGAGTCAGGGAGAAGAAAACACTGAATTTGATTTGTCAAAAATGAAGCCCATAAGAATGATTGTTAAAAATTCCCAAAAATACATAATACAGACCAATAATTGTGTTAAAAGTTCCTAAAAATATCAGGAAAACTCATCTCTGATGCAATAGTCACAGGAAATAATCTGCTCAAAATTCATCCAAATCGCCCATTTGACACAAACTTCCTGCAGATATTGCATTCATTATTTGGGTTAATTGCACAGTTTATCAGTACTGTTATTGTTATGCATTAACTATAATATGAAATATCCATAAAACATTTCACTAAGTCAGGGGTCGTTACTCAATGATAGAAAGGGGTCCGTTAAGAAACAAGGTTGGGAACCACTGACCAATATGTGTCACGCAAGTCATGGTCTGCCGTGTCTCTCGGCCAAGTCAGGGCAGAAATCTATGACACTATGATCATTGTGGATCCTGATGGCCTTTACCTTTCCCATATGTTCTTTATCCTCCTGTAAAATAAACAACCCTTCTGTTTTTATCCTAAGTATCAATTAGGATTGCAGAGCCCAAACGAGAAAAATTCACTGTACGCCTGCTCACAAGGCCGTATGGTACAAATCAAACAAGCATCGATGCCTAATAAGCTGGTAGACCGTTAAAGTGATGTAGCTTAGTGACTTTTCTCTACAGCGCTTAAGTCAACCCATGAATTAAATATTTTTTTCAGTGAGTCTTGTTAACAAAAACACCATACAATTACAACATGTTGTTAAGAACAAGTAGAACATCTAAGGTCAGTGTAGTTCCACTCTAATCATGCATACTCTCCGAGCACCTAAAAAGCGTAAAACCACTTGTCCCTGCTTGTAAATGCTCGTAGCATTACAGAAAAGACTGAAGCTTTTATGAACATGTACTTTTTATATCCACTTGGACTACTGATCTCTTCTTTCTAATGTTAGTCATGCTCACTCTAGTGGTAAATACCTCCGCTACAAGAAGGCCGCTCTTGTGCTGCAGAGAAATGAGCTTGCAACAGAGTCTCTCTAAGCCTCACGGTCACTTTCCTTTTGAACAGTGAGACAGACCTCTTAACCAAGACGGGGAACAATGTTTGTAGCATGTAGGTATGAATCACTGGCTGACAAAGTACTGCAAAGAAAATTAACTGAGTATTCTTAAGCCCCTGGTTAGTAGGGTCAGATACAACTGTTTTGTCTAAAATGTAGACATAGTATGTTTAAGTCCAGCATGGTACGTGTCTCAGGTACTGTATTGGTTCTTATAAAAAGCCTGCTATGCATAAATCCTCTAAACATGTGAACTATGTATGTTATATTACATCAGATAAAGACTGAGTTTCTCACTGGTAATATTGTTTACAGTCCTCCATCAGAATACTGTTAAAAATATAGCTGATAACACTTTCTGATTGCAGCCCTTTCTGAGTTTGAAACTGTAGTGCAGTGTGTCTGCTTCACTGCGCTCACTGGCAAATAACAGCATGTGCTTGTCTTTCTACCTGACTAATTATAGCAGCTTGATTGCAATTATACCTAGCGGTACTGCTATAAATATAGTCAGTAAATCTGGGAGTAAAGAGCGTACAGGACTGATCGATAGAACACCGAAGCAATGCTGATTAATGACCTGATTATGGAGCGCCGTGTTGACATTAATAGGTTCTAGTAAAAAAGTAGTCATAGCCTAACATTAGTCTGATTCTGATGAAACTATACAGTCCATAGAGTAAAATCAATGCATAAATCAGCTCCACTTGTACGAGAACAAAAGGCAGAAATGGTACCTTCATACATCAGTCTAGGCTCATTCACAGCATTAACAACATCTGTGCTGTGTTTGAGGTTGCTTGGCTTTTTGTGTTTGGTAACCTTTTGAAAGAATTAATATTAATAGTTCTTTGTAAATAATTATTTTTTGTCTACCAAGCGATTAGTTTATTATTATCTGTGATTTATGAAAGACATCCTAACATGTATCACAGAGTGGTACATCACTCACAGTGACACTACGTCAAGAACCTATTCATCCATATCTTTAATTTTGTGTTTGTAGCCGTTGTAAGATTGATATCTTTAGGAGTTCTTCATCCAAGTCTTTAAGTCTGTTAAAAGTACAGTAGCTTCCTGCCGACACCAGCACTGAAGGTTGATTAAAACTAAATTATCAGTCAAGGGACATGTCGCTCTTACAGAGATTGAGTGCACTTATTGATTGCTGTTTTGGACAAGAGTGTCTATCAAATGAATATAATATAAAAGGACTGGTTTAACATCTGGCAGCTAGGTCTAAATCTGGCTTTAAAAAAGGTGTTTGCATCCGTCTGCTGGACGTATTAATTGATTTAACTAATGTTCTTAATGTCTCATAACAAAAAACAACTGGAACATTATGCCACCAGATTGCAATACTTAATTCCCAGACAATTTACCAATTGATGGCAATGTAGTTGTTGTCCAATATGTACATTTCCTATTGTGCAATGACAATGGTGGGGACCGAATGTGCATTGATGCCACATTGTAAAGCCTTCATGCTCCAGCATTCATTCAGTCCTTATCGAATCATCGAGGAATTTATGTGAATTTTTGGACAATGTTTCAAGCTTCTGTTGTTCTTGTTTTCATTTATTGTCTAAGAGAATGGGTGTTTTGAAGTCCTCTGGGGACCGATTCAGGATATCATAAAATTCACTCGACTTGTCTAATGAGTTTTTGTTCAATTACATAAATAACAGGTGGAATACAGAATAAACAAACTAAATGAGGGAACTGTATCGATTAAAATCACTGGTCAAAGTCACTACTATAAAGAAAGTAAAGTTTTCCATTTGGCTGATGTTAATTTTAAGTTCTGAACACCATTTACGTCACATAGATGAACCAGCATTAGCCAGAAAGATGCACACATGTAGTATGTGAGCCTTTTTATTTTTTGTTTTATTTTTCTAAATTCTGTTAGTTTCTTTTCTTTTGTTATTGTTTGTTATAAGTTGAAAGGAAGTCTGTTGTATAAGTCTGTAGCTTCATGACCTCTCCTGTCACATTTCTTATTTTTTTCATTATCTCAAAGTCTTGTGTTGCAAATTAAAACAACAAAAGAAACAACAACTACAGACCCCCTGGTACTAAACAATTCCCTTTGTTCTGTATGGACTGGCTTATTAGCTCCTTTCACTGAATGTGTGTCCCAGCTAGCCAGGGTTATCAGACACAGACAACTAAAGCTTTAGGGAGTGGGAGGCTCCTGCAGCTCACAGTAATGAGGCAACACACCGAGTCACACTGTGGCATGTAGTGGCAGATGCAGAAAGGACCAACAGCAAAGATGGAGGTGAGCTGGAGACAGGCTAACACCGACCTTAAACTAAATGACATCTGAAGCACTTTTAGAGTTTTAGACTAATTTCCAGTTGGAGTAAACTCAGTGTAGATGCCTGTGCTCCTGTCATGAAGTGTGTTAACGTGATGGCTCAGTCGTAGCTGTCAGAACTATAAATAAAAATAAACTAAATATAAAAACAAGACTAAAAGTCTAAAGTGAAGCTTTCCCCCAGAGGTTCATTATACCAAACTATATACAGTACAGGTGAAGACAGATTAAACATCAAACTGACAATTTTTTGCTATGTTATTTTTGCTATGACAGTCATTATTTTTGTTATTTTTATATTTATAAAGTGTTTGTATTGGATATCTATACAGAATATTTTAAATACTGTACAAATTGCCGGCTGTATTACAGACTTATAACTTACATTCTGTGTTTAGACAGCTAACATATGACCTCCTGATCAATAACTATGCTGTAAAAAGCACTGCTTTCACAGATTTGTTTTTGCTTTTTGTCCTTATCGAGATTAAATCTGATGCAACAAGCACTAGATCTTGCAAAATAAGTTTGCCAACATATTTGGCTATTGGGCTGCAACAAAGGCATATGTTGTTTACTTTTTTGTTCCTGATGGGTTTCCCAATAGTCACGATTGAAACGCAGGTTGTTTAATACCAGTAGAGGCAGAGTGATGGTGATTATCACAAAACAAGTTGCTTGTTGGCAATAACTGATGATGAGAATCTTGTGAGTGATTATAAGGATTTGTATGCTTACTTATTATATACTGATTATTTACTCACAGTTTCGGCACAACAAGAGACAAGTACAATTATGAAAAAAAGCAGGTAGTGTATATATTACACTAGCTGCATGTAATTACACAAATGTGTGGATTTCTTGATTAAAACAAATGCTTTTAATACATCGACAAACACTAATTCGACATTAAGGATCCGCATATCTTATTATCAATTATATTCACTGCCATAACCATCACTCACCACCGGTGTGACAGCCAGACAGCAGCCTATGACATGGGCCTAAGTTGGCTTGGTGAGCTAGCAATTAAACATCCCCGGAGAAAAGTGTACTCATTAATGATGTAAGGCAGATAAGGGCAGATGGCCGGTAAACTAGTCATTAATTACTCAAATGTCAAGATGAGTCATGTAAGATGCTGAATGGTGTCGTGCTGTTACCAGGGTCTGGGGTTTGGACAAATATATCGGCTCTCAAAGATTGCCTGAGTACATCGCTGTTTGTTTTTTTGGGGGCAACTTCTGTCATCTCATTTTTCTAATTTAATGGTCTGCCTCCTCAAGAGTTAAATTTGGTAAATAATTATCATAAAAGCACAACAGTTTGTGTAAATAGGAACTGGGCATATTATGCATGTTTGTTTCACAAAACAGAGTATTGACTAAATGATAATTAAGGCTGAGTGCCCATATAGTGTTCATTTTTTATTTTTTTGATGCGGCCACTCCAAGCGTAATCCCACATTATTGAGTATGCATCAACATTAATTATTATGAGTTCTCAGATGGATAGCACTGTCTGTTGTGTGTGTAGACGATGCGTGTGTGTGTGCGCGGGGCGCTGTTCCGGGTGCTGAAACGCAGCAGAGAAGATCAACAGACAGTCTCAACAAAGCCAGGTCTTTTATTTTACATGTTGGTATAGGCTACAGTATAATTATTTATTCATTTGTTTGTAGGCCAACACATGAGCAAATTTGTTTTTATGGACTAGGTTTAGGTTATTTAATGTGACTATTGCACATTTTGTTGCCGTTTTAGTTTCAATAAAAAAGTAAGATCCTTCAAGTCCTCATATCTAATTAGATAATAATAACAGAGCAAAGTACAATATAAGTAAAAAATGACCGCAAGTGAGGAAAGTTTGACAGCTTGTGTAGTCGTCGTCGTCGTCGTCGTCGCCCCAATCCACTGCTGTAAAGCAGTAAATGTCATGTTCACTACCTTTAGTCTAGGAGTTCCTTTTGTTTCCTATGTTTCCCTGTCCTTTTGTCTCTTGTGTGTTTTCCCCTGGTTTGTCTAGTTTGTCAGTGTGTCGGGAGGTGTGGCCTTCCTCCTCCTCCTCCTCCTCTGGGCGGGCTCGGCTGGAGCAGCTGCCACCAATCATCACACCTGCAGTATATATACCCCGGTTTTCCTACTACTCTTCGCCAGATCGTTCCGTCGCCCTCAGTGGTCTGTCACCTGCCAGCTGTGGCTGCTCCCCACCTGCCTGCTCACTCCTGCACTCTGCTCATGGATTAATTTGGAACCTTTTTGGAATAAATATTCTTTTGTTCACTCTTTAAAAATCCTCGTTGTGTGCTGCTTTTGGGTCCACGTTTTTGCAAACTAAATTATAACAGTAAAGACATTCATGTTTTCCCAAAAATGTATCTTATTGACTTTGGTGAACCCCTGACATTTCCTCAAGCACCACCATGTAGTACATGTGTGATTTCAACTATTGGATGGATTGCCAAACAAATTGGCTAAGACACCCTCAGGGTGATTTGTAACATCTTAATGATCCCCTTACTTTTCCTGTAGCGACATCATCCGGTCAAAATTAAACATTTTCCAATACGTTGGTTTACTTTTCACGTCAGCCTCAGCTGTACTTTGTGTTTAAATATAAGATATTGAACATGGTAAACATTATAACTTTAAAACACCACCATGTTGTCATCGGGAGCATAAGTAATTAGCTCAAAGCACCGCTGTGCCCAAGCCTCACAAAAGCTGCTGGCATGGCTGCAGACTCTTTAGTCTCATTAAAAGTCATGTGGTCATGCACCGCAAGCCTGCAGCACCACCTGCGTCAGCCCACACAGGTAAAGGGTATAAAAAACACAGGCAAACCTGGACTCCGACCAGCTAGTGTATCACATCACATCACATCACAGACCTTTAGCTCACAGCTTTCAGCTTGCAGCTCCCTCAGACAGATAGACTTGTTTAGCTCCACAATGCACCAGCAGCCTTCATGACAGACAGTTAAAGAATCGACACATGCAGCTGGAGTCTGAAGTAGCCGGCAAACCAGTCAGTCAGTAAAGTCTTCCAGACAAGCAGTTTATTTGATTGGACACTTCCCTTTTGGCTGCCAGATTCCTGTGCTGGTCTCGCCTCAAGGCAGAAACTCTTCTGTTCTTTTTTCATGTTCCTGTTTTTTGCCTCCGCCTGGTCTTCAGAGGAAGAACTGCTCCGTCAGTATTTTAGCTCTCTTTACCTCTGGTATGACATAAAAACAGAGAGATTTGATTTGTTAATCCTATGTGGCCCAGAACTGATTACTCTGTAGCTGCTTCATCATGAAATATAGAGAGAATAAAGAAGTTCAGGTTTGTATTCCAGTGTGAATCCAGCCTCTGATCGCAGGAAACCTTTTTCTGAACAACATCTAACACTACAGCATTAGCACAGCCCAACGTCCATGATGCAATCAGTCAAGTCTAGGTGAAAACGCTTTTTTTCCCATCTCTTCTTAACTGTTCCCAATTACTTTTTTAATTAATTTCATGTTGCACAGAGGCAGGAATATCAGATTTGCCTATAAACGTTTTATCCACAGTGATTTTGTCACAAGGTTCATCAAGAGTTTCATTTAGGAAAAGCCTGGGCTACGTGACGTCCCGTTTAATGATCATAAGAGACAAGCATAAAGCATCTCAAGGGAGCTTTTTTACACCAAAGTGAAATGTATAAAAACTGAGTGACAAGTTTTGAAACTTTTTAAGACTAATGCACTCCAGACTAAGTTGTGTCCCAGAAAAGTTATGGAGTAACAAGGCATGTGACAAATCGAGGAGATGACAGCTTAGGACCTACAGCGAGAATTTCCTCGGTAGGAAAAATCTTTCCTAACACTCTTCTTCAACTTGTCATGTCTTTCATGTTTCTTTTCTTTGCTTTGAGAAATCTTATTGAGGAACTTATTAAAATTAGCATTGAAAAGAATTCATTATTCTTTGAATTTACAACCAGACTGGCCAATTTCAGTACGGTAGAGAGGACTTTGTGAACACCAGCCCTGAAGACTGATATACAGATCAGAAGTGACTGTCTCATTGGCATGACGGTGTCTGTAGTGGTACTACTTATCTCTTTTTTTTTCCATCCTCAGCTATTAGCTGAATTAAATAAGCCTCTTCTCAGCTCTGTGCAGTGCTCGTTTGACTTATCCCCTTCTGTCTTCTCCTGTCTAGAAGTTCAGATGTAAAATGATTGTGGCAAGTAATTTTTACCCCCTAATGTAGATGATAGAGCAGCAGAGAGTATCATATGCTCTCAGCCAATAACAATGAAGCCGCAGTAATGGACCCATTAAATACCATCAATTACTGACAACTAGGTAGGGCTGGGGAGAATCATTGACATAACAGACACAAATATATGTTGATTGCATAAAATGCATCGGCGCATCAAAAGAAATATGGCTGCACCCGGTCAAAGCATGCATTCCACCGGAGAGAAAGCAGTGGCTAGAAAACCTCGCCCACGATCCTCTAAAGTCTGGCAGTATTTTAGACAGAGACCCAACAATATGGCGCTGTGTAAACTCTGCAAATTGGATATGGCTCATCACAGCAGTAGGCTACAACTGCTATGCAGAAGGACTTCCCAAAAGCAAAAGCATCCCAGAACGCTTTGTCAAGACAGCACAGTGTCCCATTTACTTTTTGACCTTACCCAACCAAAGCATGATAGGATCAAAAACACATGTTTCATCATGTTACCAAAGAACGTATATTGCTAAGAAGTGAAAGTAAATTGTTCATTCCATTGCAACATCAGTGCCCAGCAGCAGAGCTACGCTTCTGTCATTTTGGACAGAAAGTGACTACCAAGCGCTAGTAAAACATCAGCCTACAAATTAAAAATAATCGTTAGATGCAGCCCTACAACGAGGGCAATCGAAGGTATTACACTGAAATTTTGTATCCTCAGATCCCTCCTACCTTGTCTTCTGAAGTTTTTTCAAAACATTCTCGGGAACAAATCGTCCTATTTTGTCTAATTTCTTGCATTCTTCTTCTTGAGATATTTTCTCTTTGCCCAGAATATTACATTTTCACCACGATAAGCCAGTAATCCATTACGCATGCTGTTATATTGCCAGTCTGTATGATAAGAAACAGAGAGCTCAGCTCAGTTAGCGAGGGAAATTACAGGCCAATGTCAGCCTGACCTGGCATTCTGATTTGCATGTGTCGGAGCTGACAAGCAGCGATTGTATCCGGTGCCGATGTGTCCGCTTGATGAGGCAGCTGGACATGATGCCAGTCCTTTTTCAAGCCTATGGTCTAGCCAGACACACTACCATCTGTGAGCTGTAAAATACACAGCTTTCCATACTTTTTAGAGATATTACATGATGTGTTACAGATTATGTGGTTACAGAGCAGCCTGACAGAAATGTGACTGTTGAGCACTGAAATTAAAGTGCTTTGGTCTATGACCCGCTTTACACCTGGAATTAAAATGTGTCTCACATCCAGATTGTATCTAGATATGATTTAACCTGATTACATTTACACCTGGTATTAATATGTGTCTCCAGTTTCCACATTGATCCCCGGTTGAGATCCGATCGCTCTGTCTGAAAAGGCTGAGAGGAAGCCTCTGGAGGGTTCATATAAGCACGGGCTTGCAGCCGAGCACTGTGTGTAATGCGCGGACACATAAGCCTCAAAACACCGCCGTTTAGAGGGACACGCACTGAGGGATGAGGAGAGGAGACGATGAGCATATACGGAGCAGTGGTGGCGATCTCCTCCCTAGTCACGCTGGTACAGCGACCGGAGGATAGGGATGCACCGATACCGGATCTGATATCTGGCCGATACTGTCTCAAATAGCTGGATCGGATATCGGTGACAATGGGGCCGATCTATTAAATTGAATTCTATGTTTCTATACTATATACATTATATACTGAAATTTTAATTCCTGTTTAAGTTCTGAAGTTGTTGGTGTAAAATGTATTATTTTAATAACAATTTATATTTACATTAATTTATTTGTTATATTTTGTTTTACAAAGTTAGGAAAGCAATGTTTAAGTCAAGCCTGATGTTGCGTTACACATAAAAGAATGATCCCAGTCACTTCCACACAGTGAGGCTTACAGCTTATTAATTAAACACTGGTATTGGATTGGTACTCGGTATCGGCCGATACCTAAAGCCCAGGTATCGGTATCGGGATTGAAAAAGTCAGATTGGTGCATCCCTTCTGTAGGAGCGCTGGGAGCGTGCTGCACACCCAGCCAAAGATTAAAATATTCGCTGCTGATTACTATCGAAGCTCCGGAGCACAAAAATGGTACTCGGAACAGCCGTATTTCCGCCCATGTAGTTGCTGTAGGTGGATTGAAAACTCTTTTTACATTTACACTCGTGTTCAATGTGGTCACAATGCATTCCTGACCACCTATGGAGGTAGTTTGGCCGATTGGATTATAATCAGTCCTCTATAGGTTTTGGGTGCATTTACACCTGTACTTTCATGTTGTCAAGCACTATCCGATTTCAATCAGATCACCCAAAACGCCAGGTGTAAAGGGGGTCTATGTTTCATGATGCAATTAACATACCTCTTCCAGGAGGAGTGTGTTTTTAGTCCCATTTGTTTGCCTGTTTGTTTCTTAGTAAGCAGGAATAAATTAATATATATTGCGATATCACGTGAGGATATCAGCATCCTGTAAGGAGCTACTGGCAGCTACAGGCGTGGCTTTGGTGCATGTGAGACGACACGGAGAGGTAACTGTTTGTTCAAAATAACAATGGCATTACGTAAATGGGTTAGCATAGACGCTGCAATATCATCAGTTATATCAGAACCGGAGAGTATTTCTTTATTGAAAGAAGAGCAAAGAACGGCACTGAAGGCTTCTCCCAACTTTTTAAAGTGCCTGTCCTTTTTCAAACAGTTTCCAATGATGGCTTCTCAGATGGTTCTGTGTAACAAAGCATCTGGTGTGTCAGGCTATCAGGCTATGGGCCTGAAGAAAGAAAGGATTCTCTGACAACACTCAGATCATATGAAATGTAGTTGTTCTGTCGCTTCTTTCTTTCCTGATTTTATGCCTCCAGCCTAAAAAACCTTGTGAATCTGTTCATAGTTTCTGTCAGACACCTTTTTCTCTTATCTCCCCCATCTCCTTGGTAACCCCTAGCTCGCTCTTTTATTTCACTATTACTCGCTTTCCACTATCTTTGTCCCCATCCCCATCTCACTCCGCCCGCCCCAACATCTTATTCTATCATGTACTGATGTCTGATGTGACCTTTAAGAGAGCACAGCTGACAGGCTCTGTGCTTTGATCTCTGGTAGATATTTTATCTCGGCATCCATTTTGGTGCCGTAGAGATGACACAGTGTTCACCCCCAGATGTCAAAAGGGCTCACAGGGGACCGCAGCTGCAGTTTCCACGAGAGACACCTCTTTACACAACTTGCTTTCTGTTTCTTGTTGCTTTTAACGCAGAGCTTTTTAGAAAAGTTCAAAGAGCATAACGCACGCTAGAAAAAATACTTATCACTTACTTATTTCCAGCCAAGACTCGAGAGAAATGTCAGCTCAAACATACCAGAAGCAATATTTCAAAGCGAAAAATCTGCTGTAAGCAAAAGTGTTTTTATCACCCAAGGGTGAGAAATATTTCAGCCAGAGCGGCTCAACCTCTACTGGCTCGTTCCCTTTCTGTGGCCAATAAAAAAGTGCTCTATATATCTGCAGATTGGGGCTGGATATGGAGTACCCTCTTAGAACTTTACAATGTGCAGGATGGGTCATCGTAAACTAGTGATCATGTAACTTGGCAACAGTCCTATTCCGTCAGGTAGAGAGAGATAAAAGTGCATCTGGTTTGAGAAGTAGTGAAAATGATTCCTGAGGCCAGAGCCTCAGACTGTAAAGCTACTGTATATGGAATCACACAAGAGTAAAATAGAAGTTCCCGACTGAAGAAAAACAAATAGTATGATTAGAGGGTGGTAATATGGGAGACTAAGCTTATTATTTCCCTGTTAACATAATATTCATTCATAATTAATATTATTCCTTTGACTTTCTTTATATTTAAAGAAAATATCAAGACACATAAATCTGAGTTCTGCTGATTATCTGTGCATTATCGTAATGCTGCACCAGGTATCTTGTATTATTAGTTTTTAGTAACGCCTTATGTGTAAATTACAGTGAAACACTGAGTGCGTTTCAAAACAACGACACGTTTTATCAGAAGATTACTGCCATTAAAATCACTCAACTTTATCCTGCATCTGAGAATCATTCTTGGATGGAAGTTGAACTAAAAATAGTCTTACTTCAGTCGATACAGCTGAATGTCTAAGGGTGCTTTCACAAGCCAATATTTAGTCTGTTTTAATCAAACCCTGGTGCGGTTCAACCCCTTTGTTTGGGCGGTTGTGAACGCAGTAATCGTACTCCAGTGCGGACCAAAACACAGGCTGCCTGTGCGGATGTTTGCTTGACATCTGGGCTGAAGAGAACATATAGAATATGATAAAAACCGAACCAGACTAAATAGAAAATAAACCAAAAGTATCAATTTCACTCTGATTCGGAATAGCCAAACGGACTATGGCTTGTGAAAGTGCCCTAATCAATGCCAAATGCACTTTGAGAATTTTCACCAGGCTCGTCTGGCGCACTTGTAGTACACTATAGGGTACGGGATGGGACCTGAAAGAATACATTTTAGTTGCCGAGGTTGGGACATGCAGAGTTTTAAATATGAATACCACAGCTCAGCAAAATACCACAATAGTGCCATAGATAAAGTGAAAGGGGGATTAAAAAGCAGTCTTGTTTTTTCATGCTGTATTCCGGTATTCCTCAAATTAATTCAGTTAGATATGACTGTTTTACATGCAGACATGATTGCTGCTCTTTAATCTTCTGCTGTTTTGAAAGTGTTTGGAACGGTTTTCAATGCATCCATCTCTCACACACACACCTGTTGATTTACAGTAGAAACTGTAGAATAATTCAACAAAATGACAATTTGTCATGTGCATATTAGCGTGGAGGTTTCTGTGGTTATTTCGCAACAGTCTGGTGCTGGTTGCACAAAATGTAACCAGCAGATCTGCTGTACATAATTATGGTTTGACAGTGCACAACATGATTCCAATTAGAGACTGCCGATGGAACGGATACAGACAAAAATGAAAAAGGGGTTTGTGTAATTTTAGAAGTTTATATGGGTTTGCCTTCACCATATAAAGTGAACAAAAAATTATGGAATAAAAGTGCGCTGATCTGTGGCAGGCAGCGGGACGTGCAAAATGCAGGGTTTTCGCAAGTGTATTGCAAGCCCGGCGGCCTAAGTTGACTCCCCACTGGGCCTATAAAACTACAACGAGAATTCCTTTAAAGGAATAATTCAGTGGTGGTCCAGCTATTCTCATTTTAGTGGCAAGCCGTTATTCAGAGTTTTGCTCAGCACCCCTGCTCAGCAGGCTGCCGGGCCTGACAACTTTGCTGTTAGAAACCCCGAATCACACTCATCCTCGGCACCAAGACTGCAATACGCCTCTGGATGCTTATCGCCACATCCCTTAACTCCCACTGGGGCGCACAGCAAGTTACCAAGATACCAAACCGGCACAGCTAAGGGCATCAGTGCGCCCCCAGGAAAATACCGGTTTGCCGATGCGACACCGAGTCCTGCGGCAACACAGAAACAGATACTGTATAGGCTACATACTGTATAGAAGGCCTGCTTATGAGAGGGATAGACGTTCTCATTTCATAGTGAATGATTTCCTGGTTTTATATCAATCTGAACCATAAACTGAAATGAATAATGACCTTTTGCTACAAGTTATATACTGTGGATTAGAAAGATTCACAGGCTGATCTTCTATATTTAGTGCAGAAAATAGAAAAAATAAAGAAAATAGCATTTTGTATGGGTATCCCTTAACTGAATTTGAAGCAGCTGTCGTACGGTGTTATGCCACGGCATTACCACACTCCCCTGCCATTATGGTCACTGACAGCCCCATGATGTTCAAAGGATTTCATAACCTTTCATGCAGAATGGGTAAAATGATCAAAAGCGGTTCTGATACTTGACCTTTTTAACATAATATCATGCTTGTAATGCCTAATGAGGCAGGACAGGATTCAAACAAAGAGGCGCAGATGAGAGCACTGCAGATATAATCTGAGAGGGTTACGCTGATGGTTTTGATCTGCGGTTCTCCACGGGACAAACAGAGCCAAACAGTGTACTGCTGGACCAATTAAGAGGTGTTGTAAGAGATCCAATGATCCTATATACACCACCAAAATGTCTGTCCTCTTCCTTCATATTGGTATACTGCTATTGTACAGTATTTACTGAAGCCAAAAAGATTAAAAGCCCAAACACTGTTTACATGTCGCTCTTACCAACATGGTTAAGAATACATCTGTGCATTGTGTTTGCCTAGTTTCTGTATGAGGCCCATTATCTAGTGTGTTAGGTTCACAAATTATCTCTACAAAAGCTGGCTGATATGTCCATGTTTCACACATTCACATACAGATATGCATAGCTTAGCATAAATGGCTGCATGGACAAAACACACGCACTCAAACATAACATAGCCCGAAGCTGCAGAATTACAAGATCAAATAAATCCAATTCCATCTGCACATTGGGATTAGCCAGTGGTGTGGAGTGTAAACACAGACACAATTGCACTGATAAACACACATGTATGCACACAGAAATATGCACATATGCACATACACATAAAAAAACTGCATGAACTAACTTTCAGTGGAAGAAGCAGTAGTTCTGGTCCCTTTAAACCACAGGGGCCACACTAGGGCCAGCCAAATTAATTCTGAAACTAAGAGCTCATTTTAGCAGTGGAGTATTAAAAAAAAAAAGTCAAATCATCCAACAAAATAAGATGCTGTACTAAAAAGGTTAAGAAATTCAGACTTGTAGTACACCAGCGCTTTGTGGTGTAGTACAAAAAAAAACATGAGATTTAATTAGTAAACAGAAGGATGACATTTAGACAACAGATGTATTTTGACATCAAAAGAAAATGCACACATACAGTAGATATATGACTTGCACATGCATCTTCTTAGTTTACAAAAATACAACAAAGCCTATGCTTTGATCCACATTCACAGATCTAAAAATAGATATACACCAATAAAAGGTATTAATGCATGTATCAAATACATGACTTACACATTTGTTTCGATATGTTTGCCATGCAAAACATACCCTAAACAGCCAACAGTGTTCTAGTTAGATATTAAAGCTAATGACTGTGATTATATAGCACAGCTTAAAAACAAAACAAGGATGACGAAATGCTCACCACCAACTCGCAGACCTTCTGCACAGGCCCATTCACAAATCACACATCACCAACAGGTGACTGAACACAACAGTTTGACAATCCAGACCAACAACAACTCATAAAATCAGCAAGCACAATGCATGAGCCACGGCGGGCCATTTAACCATCAGGAAAGAAACCAGCGAGCAAAGACGCAGACAGGTACAGAGACAGGCAGTATCCAACTTAAATAGGCCTACCTGATTTGAAGTCACCTTTCATGGAGATGAAGTGGTCCATATCCAGAATATCCCACTGCACTTGTCACTGTGTCGGTCCTTCCTTTAGACCAGGGGTCTCAAACTCGCGGCCCATTGCGGCCCGCAAGACGATATTTTGTGGCCCCCACCTTGATATGAAAGTTTAATGTTAGTGCGGCCCGCAAATTTTTTTTTTTTTTATAAAGTTTTTTTTTTGGGGGCATTTTTTAATTTTTATTGACAGGACAGTGGATAGAGTCTTGGAAAGGGGGGAGAGAGAGAGTGGATGCGGAAAGGGCCACAGGCCGGATTCGAACCCGGGCAGCCGCGGTCAGGACCAAGGCTGTTTTCGAAACCGCATACTGCATACTACTGAGGAGCGCAGTATGCAGTATGCAGTATGCAGTACATACTGCGCATCCTCAGTAGTATGCAGTATGGAACGTAAATCGGTTTATTTTGTAGTACGCGAGGCCGAGTTTCGCGGGCTTCCGGTTTTGGAAAGCTTAAAAAAAACTTAAAAGTTACGGCTTTGCTATGGGTAAAGTTAACGTTAGTAGGACAGATTACGTTCGTTACAGATAGACAGTAGCACTTATGAATTGCTGTCCTTACATTAAATTAGAAAAATAATATGCTATTTTTACATTTATATTATATTAAAAATAATATGCTATTTTTACATTTATATTATATTAAAAATAATATGCTATTTTTACATTTATATTCCTCCCTGTCCACCGCTGTCACCGGGATGTTGACGTCCGTCATTTCCGCCATTACAAAAATTTCCAAAAAGTGACTGTCGCAGCGCATTGCATTGTGGGATACAGTAGGCGAGGTAGACTGGTCTGATGCATACTGGAGAATTTTTCCAAATCAGTACGTCATCCGGGTATTTTTGGCATACTGGAGATTTTGCTTTTGTTCGCATACTACATACTACATACTACATTTTGGCCAAATCAGTACGTACTACTAGTATAGTATGCGGTTTCGAAAACAGCCCCTGTCTTGTTACATGGGCGCCCGCTCTACCAACTGAGCTAACCACGCGCCCTCGGCCCGCGAGTTCTATGTGAATGGCAGTTTGCCGTGGAAGGTCCCTTTGCTGCGCGAGCCCGAGCTGAACGAACCTACCAATCACAGCGGGGTATGTGGCTCCCGGGGACGGGCAATCAGCCGGGCTTGATACAAGCAGAGAAACATTTCACAACAACTATGGCGGCTCGTGTAACATCGCATAAGCTTGATTAAAGCTTGATTTCTACTTCTGCGTTGAATCGACGCCGCAGCCTGACGTCACCTCTCCAGACATGGAACTACACGTCGCGGCGACGCAGACCGCAACAGCTGTGATTGGTCCAGTCTCTCAGCGATGCTGAGCGGCCAGGACCAAGTTCTACTTCTCTCTGCCTCCATCTGTTCAATGTTTGTTCACACAAATCCACTCACATATATGTTCTCTTTTCGGCGTTGCAGTAATGTCAGTAAAAGCTCTGTGGTTCAACAGTTATTAGCTCCAACTGCCGCTCAGTTTCTGTTTGTAGTACAAGAAGAAGAAGAAACTCATAGAGACGCCGCCGCCAACTAGCGGTTAGGTGGTGTAATTGCAGAGCAACACAAACACAGCAGGCACAACTTTATTGCTGAGTGACACCAGGTGGAATGAATATATATCATGTCACACATATATCATGTCTTTTTCAAAGCCTGCAGTGAAGAGAAAGGTTGGTGACGAGCACAGACAATTTCAGGAAAAGTGGGAGACGCAATAGAGGCCATGTTCAGAAGAACCGTTCATGTTCTTCAATGTTCCATTCATGTTCAGGACAGTTCATGTTCAGAAGAACCCATTCAAGTTAAAGAACTGTTAATAATGACGTTTGAGAAGATTGTTTTTTTTTTTAACAAAGCTTTTTTTGTGGAATACCTGATGCGGCCCAGCCTCACCCAGACCCTGCCTCCAGCGGCCCCCAGGTAAATTGAGTTTGAGACCACTGCTTTAGACCGAGTTCCTCGTCTCTCTCCGTCGCGGCTAGCTGTCTTCACAGGATCTAATATCATTAGCAACACCAGAAAACAAACTAGCTCTCCTGGTTGTTTCATTTAAACAACTGCTGTTGTCAACTTGAAATTGTTTGTTGTGAGTTCAGACTGTGACTGGCTTCAAAGATTACACAGTTTTCAGTCCATTTTTAGACATATTTTTGCAATTATCTTTGACTCAGTCGTGTGCCTCTCTTCACAGACTGACATACTGTATCTGTTTACTTTGATGTAAACAGTTGCAAAAATATTATTTATTTTCTAGAGCCAAATAATAAGATAAAATGCTCCCAAACACTGTTTAAATGTTGATCTTACCAACATTGCTAGGAATACATCTGTGTACTGTGTTTGCCTAGTCTTTGCATGAGGCCCATTATCTAGTGTGTTAAGTTCACAAATTATCTCTACAAAAGCTGGCTGATATGTCCATGTTTCATACATTCACATGCAGATGTGCACAGCATACTAAGAACTGCTGCATGGACAAAACAGACATGAATAAGCATGCACGCTCAAACATACCATAGCCTGAAGCAGCAGAATTACAAGATGAAATAAATCGAACCCCATCTGCCCATTGCGATTAGCCAGTGGTGCGGTGTGTACACATATGAATTGCACTAATAAACACACATACACAAGGTAAAATGCACATATGCACACACACACAAATAAAAACCCACATGCATAAAAACACTGCATGAACTAACTTTCTGTGGAAGAAGCAGCAGTTCTGGCCTCTTTAGAGGGGCCACACTGGGGCCAGCCAAATCAATTCTGAAACTAAGAGTGCATGTGTGTATGTAGACAGCTTGCTAGAACACAACAGTCCAGACTCCATATTCAGTAATCATTATTACATAGTGACACTCTGCAGATGTTTGGAGAAACTTTACTGAGTATATTTAACACTGATGTAGCTGAATGGATCCGTGAATTAGTAGCTGTGCTTTCTCAAATATTTCCACTCAAAACTTAACACCCATAATCTCATTAGCTATGAATTGACCTCAACTGTTGCTATGGTAGCTGTTATATAAGTGCATGCACATTTAGTATGTGCTAAAAAATATTTGTGTATTGACGTGTGTCCAAGTTTATATTTTTGTGTCAGTGTATTAAGTTTGTGTGTCCATGGGATCCGTTTGTTGTTTTGCATCGACCTTGGCTCAGCCTAGCGATTAATAAAACATGTACACTAGGTAGGAGTGTGTGTCCCTGTGTGTTAATGTGTGTGTCAGGAGAGAGGGACTGCAGCAGAATACGGTGAATGGAAATCTAGGTCATCAGCGAGAGAGAGGGAGAGAGGGAGAGAGAGAGGTACAGTACATTATAAAGACAGCAAGAGAGGAAAAAGTACAATAACAACGACAGAGGTAATCAGACAACAGTGAAATAGAGGCAAGCTTTAGTGAAGATGTCTTTTTAGAAAAAGACATTTTTGCTTGTGACTTGCTCACTTGCTCTGGGCAGGTGTGGAGACTATAATTACAACCTGTGTAAGAATTTCCCTCCTGTCTATTTGTCCAGATAATGCAGGGAAAATTCCAGTTACCCGCCTAAAGCAGTTTAATATATTGCTTTTTATAAACAGTAATCAAGTTTGTGAGAGAGTAGCAATCTCTGGTTAAATCATATTCATCCCCATACATTTATCTGTATCAACTGCTTTAGTGATGCAACTATTACACTATGTGTTTTTCCTACAGTGTATAGTGACATGTCAAAATGTTTTCAGTGAAAATGGCCTATTATTTACCTCACTTGCTTTTACAGTATAATGTTTTTGCAGACACCCATAAGTTTAAGCCAAAGACCCCTTTATGCAACTGTATCTTAGGAGGTATCATTTTTACTTCTTCTTGCAAACATACAGTATATTAGTTTTGAACATTTTGTACTGTTTTACTGCTAAACATTTACAACAAAGTTTTTGCACACCAAGTCTTACTGACAGGATAAAAAACACTCTCTTAGTCAATACTCTTCTTTAAAAGTAATTATTAAAACATTAATTCATGTATAATATATTTCTTATTTCATATATGTCTTATGTAGGGCTGCACAATTTTGAAAAAATACCTAATTGCCATTATGTTTGATTGATATTGTGTTTGGGATATGATTTACGATATTAGAGGGAATGATAATCATTATTCTTATTGAAAAACATGTTCAGACGATTATAGTGTGATTTCTGCAGGGATCTGTACCAAACAAAGATGTTTAAGTCTACAGAATATGATGTGTAGGCCAGGACATCTCTGAAGTACCACAATATGTCATTTAAAATGCTTTAACAAATATTGCAATGAGAAAATTGCAGTAGGATATATTGCGATTTCGATAAAATTTGAATAATTGTGCAGAAGTCTTATGTAAGTTTTGTGACCCAGAGAATCCTTAAATGTCCTCCTAGTTCAGTGGTCACAGTAGGTCTCACTATCTGTAAGTCACATATCACATGTATGTTCCATCTTTCTAACACCGCTTATAAAACATATCCAAAATTCATTGTAACTTTATGAAAATATGATGGGAAAATAGTAAAAACTGCTATCTTCTTATTGTCAAGTCTGGCACCACTACAACACCTCATTCTCAGTTGTAACTAGCCAGAGGAGTTACACACTCCCTCAACTAGCCACGGCCCTGAGAATAACACGTCTGAATTTTAAAATAAAGTGGTGTTCCACTGAGAATATTATTCGAACTACTCCGTTATAAAATATTGTTCTCTTTTTGTGATTTATTTTTATCCTTGTTGTGACTACTTTTTATTCATTTATTCTCACACAAGGCTGCCGTACAAAAGAGACTCCAGCCTCAGTGGAATCCTCTTGTTAAAATAAGAATACTAAATAAGTGTAAGAAGAGAGGGAAAAAAATCACGTATTGTCTGTACTATGCATACAGTAAATGTCTATGGGGTTTCTTCTGCAGATTGTTTTAATTGGCTGTCCAGATCATGACACACTTTTAAATATCACAGGATTCACACACACACACACACGCACACATAACCCTGACCCTGAAATCTGCAAATCAGCAGAGGAGCTTCATTAGAGGAATCATGAAGAGTAATCGCACCCTGCATTTGGTGCATGTTGCGTTTGAGCCCCGAGGGGTCCATTAAGCCAGTGATATTGTTGCTTTGTGTACGGAAGAGGTCGTCATGAGCTTATGGAGCTGTAACACACGCACAAACACATCAGCAGTTTGGATGTGAGTTGCTTAGAATAACAATGTGATCATAGTAAATATGCACACGCAGATGTTAAGAGGATGCTGTGGCAGAATGTGCAAATTTAATAATGTGTTAACTGGACGCCGGCAGTAAGACAGCGTCTTCTTTATGCATACAAGGTAACAGTAACCTGGCTTTGAGTCACTGCGTCTGATGTTTGTTATAATATATTCAGCAAGCAAAGCGTTAGACTGATTTTCATGCTGTTTTTTTTTTACCATCCATACAAAGATTCACACAGCCTCATGGGTTCATTTTGATGTCTACAAGAAAACACAGCTGTGTGCAGTACATAATGTTACTGCTGGGATCGTCATTTCTCCCTCCTATATTAGTTAATGCTCATTTAAATAGAGAAGAGAAGAAGCCGGCAGCTGCACCTTTTCATACCTCTGTGCTGGTGGACCTTTTATGTGTGGGTGGGACACCACAGGTGCGTCGGGTTTATTGGTGAATTCACAACCACAGTGATGTTGCAGGTCGTCTGTTTGTCTGTTTTGGATCCTGGTGGGCTGCCGTGGAGTTAGCAGTGTAGATTATTCTGTTTGCTTTGGCTGCTATCTAAATTGCATCACCCAGGCATAAAATAGACTGATACAACTGATAGCCAGTTAGCGTAGCTGAACTCTTCAGGGATCTAACCAGTGTGGAGTGATAAAATAGCCAGAATCTGTATGCAATGCTAATGAGAGTGCCAGACTTGTTCCAATAGCTTTAATCCCTGAGTATGCTACTGTAACTAATTTATTTGTGTTCATTTTCTCGAAATGAGGCTCTCTTAATGACCCATGATGCTCACTTGAGCACCGGCCCTTCAATAAGTAATTACTGTAAGATATTCACTGGCATATGGGCCGTCTCAGCTCAGTCCGAACTGTTTTTGTTTTATTTTTAATTCTCTTAAATGACTGGACCAGTGGGTAGAATTTAAGGGAATATATTAGCAGAAATTAAATATAATAGTCTTAACAGAGAATTGATGTTTTCATTAGTGTATAATCACCTGGAACTAAGAATTGTTGTGTTTTCGTTATAGCTTAGAATGAGCCCTTTATATCTACATAGGGAGCGGGTCCTCTTCACAGAGTCCACTATGTTGCACTGCCATGTTTCTACAGTAGCCTTTCGCGCTTTTACGTTACCTGAAGGCCACCGTAGTTCTCTGACATGCTTGAAAAGAGAGGGCAGAGCGGAAGGGTACTCAGTTGGTTGCAATCTGCAACCACACCACTAGATGTCGCAAATCCTGCACACTGTCTCTTTAAATCTTACTTTTCTGAAACTTGTATAATAACTCATCGCTGTGTCCTCTCAAGATGTTATGTCCTTCTTGATCCTTCTTCTTTTTTTGTACCTGCGCACGTGAAACATATATTTATATACACTCAGGTGCCAGTTTATGTGGTACACCTAGCCAAACCTGTAGTAATACAGTCTAATGCAGCAGCCGTCCTACAAACCTAAAGATTATAATGTTGCAGTTTTGTTGAAACTGTTTCAGAGAGGTGTTGACTCAAATGGTCACTTTGGATAATGAAGTCTGTGGTTTTATTGAGTTATAATGCATTGAACAGTTATATTACAGGAGTTTGTGATATTTTTAGTGTTTTATGTCAAATAAAAAAGAAGAAAAAAAGGCCTGTGTCATTCTACGTTTGCTTGTGAATAAAGGGGAACTGTCAGATATCATAGCTTTATTTTTTCATGATGTTTTTCTTGTATAGCCCATTATGTCCAATGTGAGGTTTTCTCTGTTGACAATCCTGCGACAGTTGCCAACTGACTTCGACGTGCTGCATGGGAAACATCCCCTAAAATGAATTTCCACACATATTGCTGTCCATCTCCATTTCCAAAAATATACACACAGAGGATTGAGACACCCAGGCTGCACTGAATCAACTCAAAAGAGCTATTATTCAACCCAGCAAGTGTAGGTGTATGAACACTCACCTCGAGTGTGAAGACAATGGCATAAAAATATCAAAGAACATCAAAAGGGATATGCCAATGCTGAATGGATTATTCCTCATGTTAATAGAGTCTGCAGGGGATCCATTAAACAACACATTTAATAAGATCAGAGGGCTTGTTAGAGGGCTGTAAAGATGGCACTTTGAAAATGTACTACACGGGTATCTTAAATACAAATTATACATGATTTCCCTATCCCATTTTTCTGCATTTCCAGGACACCTGTTGGTGCAAGAGGAAACAAAACCTTTTTTTCCTGCAGGAATATGAACTATTACTCTAGGGAAGTCACATGACTTAAACACTCATAAAATAATGATTTGCAAATACTCATAAAATAAAACATCCATTTATCCATTTGCTTCCGCTTATCCGGGGCCGGCTCGCGGGGGCATCAGGCTCAGGGAATTCCAGACGTCCCTCTCTCCAACAACGTTTTCCAGCTCTTCCTGGGGGACCCCGAGGTGTTCCCAGGCCAGAAGAGATATACAGTATAATCTCTCCAGCGTGTTCTGGGTCTACCCCGGGGCCTCGTACCAGTTGGACGTGCCCGGAAGACCTCCAAAAGGGAGGAGTCCAGGAGGCATCCTAATCAGATGCCCGAACCACCTCAGCGGGCCCCTTTTGACGCCAAAGAGCAGCGGCTCTACTCTGAGCTCCCTCCGGGTGTCTGAACTCCTCACCGTATCTCTAAGGCTGAGCCCAGCCACCCTACAAAGGAAACTCATTTTGGATGCTTGTATCCGCAATCTCATTCTTTCAGTCACTACCCAAAGCTCATGACCATAGGTGAGGGTTGGAACGTAGATGGACTGGCAAATCGAGAGCTTTGCCTTTCAACTCAGCTCCCTCTTCACCACAATGGTCCGGTACAGCGCCCGCATAACTGCAGAGGCCGCACCGAACCACCTGTCCATCTCCAGATCCGTTTTACCTTCACTCCTGAACAAGACCCCGAGATTCTTAAAATGCCTTCGCTTGGGGCAGTGACTCACTCCCAACCCGGAGGGCACAGTCCACCATTTTCCAGCAGAGAACCATGGCCTCAGACTTGGAGGTACTGACTCTCATCCCGACCGCTTCTCACTTGGCTGCAAACCGCCCCAGTGCATGCTGAAGGTCACAGTCCGATGACGCCAACAAAACCACATCATCTAATAAAATAATCAAAATAACAAAAAAATAGAACATAATATTATAAATGATAATATCACTATAATATTATAACAATAACACTGTATAGGCAGTGCACTCCTGGGCTGAATGTGTTTTTTTTCCGTTATAGCAGTAGAATCTGATTCAAATGTGACACATTTGCAAAGATACCCATGTCAATGTGACCTTAATTGATTTAAAAGAGACAATACAAATGATTGCACCAAAAATAATGAAGTTGAGGCAGCAGACTGGAGTGTTTAATGGATTTTTAAACAACAAAGAGAAACAACGGAGAGGCAGGAACACTGGGGAGAAAAGGAAAGTTTGTTTCAAAGTCACAGGTCAGGTCTTGAAGATGCTGACTTCTCAGTTCCCTTTCAGGGAAAAAAAACGACGAGAGAGAAAGAAAAGTAAAGACATAAAAGAAATATGTACCGTAACAAACATCCCTGGATTAATTCTATAGGCTTTTCTCTGGTGCTACACAGACTGTCTATCAGACACAGAGAACAGACTGTACTGTACTGTAGGTAAACATTGAGAAAACCAATAACCAAGTGAGAAATAATAATGTAACATAAACACTATGACAACTGGATCTGGAGCAGGCAGCGAGATGACGACCAGATGTGATGAAACACTTCCACCATATGGTCGGTAGGATCTGCAAACAATTACACACTCAGTCAGTTATAATTACACTGTAAATGATGTAGCCAATACACCAAATGCTTGGCCACTTGTATTTTTATGATGAGATTAATCAAGGTAAGAGCTATTACCTTTTATGGTTTTATATGTATCAATCAAAAAAAAAAAGTGTAATGTTTAAAACGACTGACAGATGTGCAAAAGCAACTCAATATCAAGACATGGTCCTTTTTACATTCATCTCTCTGCAGCTTCACAGAACCAAACACATTTCATTTTCTCTTTGATTGTCTACTTCAACTTCTCAGTCACCATTTTAGTGCTCCACACCCCAACGGCTATAAGCTGGTATAGTGTCTGAGTTTTGAGAGAACAGAGAGACGAAAAAAAAACAAGACTTCAAATAAAGAGCTAGAGGAAGACATAAACTGTGTCTATGTGAGAGAAAAAAACAATAAGGGGATGAGATGGAAGTAGCTCGATCAATTCATCCTCTAGTTTGTCTTATATAAATGTTTACGTCTCAGTTCCGCATTGAAACATTTTATTGATCGGAGATTTTGTTTTTCCCTCAAAAGAGACAAAACAAAGCGTGTTTACATGCACGTAAAGGACCAGCTCACCCAACCGCAAAAGATATATTTTCCTGCACCCATAATTGTGTTTACAATGAGATATCTGCTGCTAAGAGTTGGGCTGTCTCCCGAATATACAGCAGTGTAGTAATCAGGTTATTTCAGAGCATGTACTACACGTCCTCCAATGCCCTGTGTTAACCTTATTTCTCCCAGTAACCTGGTTTCTTTGTTAGTGATAGATTTAAGAGGTTGACCTAAAACTTTGTGACAAAACACATTTAGAAGATGCATGTCCTCCTTTGGCAGAAGCAGCAGCGCTATCTTTAAAAAGTGTCTTCCTGCAAGGCTGTTTCGGCAGTACACCTCCTGGGCTCGGCTGGTTTTCTGCATGAGTGAGCAAGAGCAGAAGAGAGAGCAGGAGGGAAAGACGGTGGAGGTGAAGCTGGTCAATAACTATGCCTGTGTGTGTGTGTGTGTGTGCTTCTCTGAAAAAAGATGGCAGGGAGGAGAGAAATAATTGTTGAATTGTTTTTTATAGAGCTTTCCCTGGGAGATTTGGATGCAGATTCATTAATCTAAAAGCAAGATGTATGCCCTCTCTCAGGATTTTCTGGGGAAAACAATACAGCACAGGGGAGAGAGCAGCTGCACTTGACTTTTTCCTCTCCCCCTCTTTCCTCTCATTTTCTATCCATTTATTTTTTCTTTGATTCTTGCTCTTTGTCACTCCCTCTCCCTCTCCGTCTCTTCTCCTGCAATAAAACAGTGGATGTGAACACTTGATGGAAATAGGGTGCTTAAAAACATGAATTTGACAAGTTCAGTTTGAGGTTTATGGAGCTACTCCTGACAAGGCAATGCAATTGAAATTATTTTTTAAAATACCAAAAATTAATGTTCGACATGTATTACATATAGCTGTAATTGATGTTATGACATCAGCTTTGGGCACAATCTCTTTGTCTGCACAAGACTCTATTGCAATTGTATATTCAAATTGTTTGGTTTCACCAGGGTCAGGCTGTTCTCATACACCGTTCAAAGCTATACCTACAAAAAATAATGCACTGTAATTCGTATATATACCACAGGGAGGAGGTCGGCTTTCGATGGGTGGGTCAAAAAACACCAGACTTTTGACCAGGAGATCAGTGTTTGTGTCCCGTGCGAAACCAGAAGTCAACGTTGATTTATTTGTCACGTAACTTCCGTACTTAAGTTATTCCAGTTCCACTTAATTTAACTCCAAACTCGATCTTTTCCTAAAAACTACGTAGTTTTGTTGCTTATACCTAACTAAGTAGTTTTGTTGCCTAAACCTAACCAAGTTGATCTTTTCCTAAACCTAAGTAGTTTTGTTGCCTAAACCTAACCAAGTCGATCATTTCTTAACCTAACTAAGTAGTTTTGTTGCCTAAACCTAACCAAGTCGATCATTTCTTAACCTAACTAAGTAGTTTTGTTGCCTAAACCTAACCAAGTCAATCATTTCCTAACCTAACTAAGTAGTTCTGTTGCCTAAACCTAACCAAGTCAATCATTTCCTAACCTAAGTAGTTTTGTTGCCTAAACCTAACCAAGTCGATCCTTTCCTAACCTAAATAAGTAGTTTTGTTGCCTAAACCTAACCAAGTTGATCATTTCCTAACCTAACTAAGTAGTTTTATTGCCTAAACCTAACCAAGTTATTTCCTGTGAAGACAGAAGTTTATTTTGAAAAGACTGGAGTGGAAATTGTAACGTGTTGCCGGAAATTCGTAGGAAAACGCTCAAAAAATGAGGAATAACTTTTCGTAAGATATCATGCGAACCGTTGTGTGAAAATATGTTGCCAGGGTAGACAAGGGTTGGCAACCTTTGACGCCAGTTTGTGAGGTAAAAAAGCATGTTTTCTTCTGTGGTGATGATACCACATAAAACCAAGAAAAAGGAACGCAAGCGGAAAATGAAGCCCTCAGGTGAGCACTAGATACTCCTCATGGATCAAGCCGAATTCATTTTATCAAGGACTGAGACTCACATTTTCATGTGGCCTCTGCAGTGGGTGTACAATGTTCCTATGGGTTTGTTTTTTTCTCACCCTCCAATTGAACCAAACTAAAAGAGAAAATGCTCAAGAGATTGACTAAACTGTTCCAAACATAAACAATGTGAACACACTTTTTGTGTTGCTTTGAACGAGTACTGGATGCCTACACACACACACCCACATTTTCCTCAGATTACATCAGCTTCTGTTACGCTAAAAGCACACAAACACACACATACAAATTCAATCACAAGCATATTTTGCTCAGCTTTCGCCTTTCGCTTTACTTGCCCAGAAGGGTCACTTAAATTCTTATTCACAAGAACGGCCTGGCAGATAGCTTCACATTTATCTCCCATCTCATCATTTTATAGCACATCAAAACACACACATGGATTCCACAGCTACAGCACAAGCATCCACTGATGTGATAGTTTACCTTTCCAGTTGATCCCCAAAGGGAATACTCTTTTCAACGCAGTGACTCCTGAAACTGGAAGGGATTCAGAGTCTTCAGCAGCACGGCCATTTGACCTCTTTTGTGAAGAAACTGCTGTAAAAGAGATTTTTTTTTATTTTTGTGAGGCCGTTTACTGGTTAAAAGGAAACTCCACAGATTTTACACATAGAGTTCAGTTAACTTGTCATGAGGATTACTTCTCAGCCTGCAGAAACAGCTGTATAATAACTTCTGGGGCTCTGGAGAGAGCTTCCTCAGGTGGAAAAAAAATCTCTGATTGGGTTTGAGACTGTTTACAGGAAGCTCGCATTACAACCCAGGGATATGGGTTTTAAAAGAAGTTAGTATTCATGATGCAGGGGAGTCTAAAGAAATATTCTATCAAGATGCATTAGATAAAAAGACCCTGCGAGAGACTAAAAGTCTGTATATCTCAGCCTCTACTGCTTTGATTTTGATCATTCTTTTTTTTTAATCTGTCTCTTGTGAGTCACCAAATTTAATGGAAGTGCAAATTAACTCCAATCCTACCCCTTTAAATAAAATGACCAAAGTTACAATGGTTTCTGGTAACAGAATCTAAACACGTAAACAAAGTTAGGTGTGTTAGGACAAAATGACCTGGATGGATGGATGGTTTTTGAGAGGACATTTTCAAACCTGGATTTTGAGCATCACTGGGACCATAAAAGCCTGAGTGGGTGCCCTAAAGAGGGATGAGCAAGTGCAACCATCATAATCATAACACTCCCATCAAACAAGCACATACTCCCAAACATACCTGTAAGCCCTAATATTTTCAATGAAACTGACAAAGACACACAGTGGATGAACTGTCGAAGTAGCTTTTATGACCATAACGTACTGACTTTGGTTCTGGAGCCAGCCTCTAGTGGCCAGATTGAGAATCTTCACACATACAGAAGGCCTTTTTTCACAGCAGACATTTTGACTAACTAGGAAAAGCACAGGTGTTAGTCATAGACTGCATATAAAGATGGACGACATGACAGCTCCCCAAAAGTGAAACCAAAACATCTTGATTGCCCCCTGGTGGCTGGCTGCAGTATAGGCCACAAAGCTCCGCCCCCTCCATGTTAGTGGATGGGACACGGGCCAAACTAAAAAGTCAAAGAACACGTCAAATACATTTTTTCCCAAAGATGGTTTCTGTCATTTTAGGTAGTTCTTATCACGCTGATGTATGTTCACGGAGGGGAAGAGTTTAGTGCCCTCAGCCATTGCTTTAAACAGCCTGGGCACACTGTAATAGACTTGTGTTATGTTATTGTGATGTTCTTGCTGCTTATATGAGTGTTACTTGTTCTTGTGTATAGATTGTGAAAAAAAATGTAGAGGACTTTTGTAGAGGAAGTGGAGACGCGTCATCCATCTATATGAATTTTGTCCATACAGTCTATGGACCAAATTGTGGGCCACTTTGCCTTTCCAGCAGTGTATGCAGTATGCAAGGAGAAAATCCAACATAAAGAGTGAATCAAATGTCAGGTAAAATAGAAATCTCATATTTTCATATTGAATTGTTCTCCAGTTATTGTTTGCATTGTGATGTGTATGTGCATCTGTATGAGCGTGGTGTGTGTTGACTAAACAATGTCTGACTGGTGACCTGCTCTTCTCCCAAACCTGCTAAATTGAATAGACTGCACCTGCAGGTGCCCCGTTGGTGTAAGCATCACAGCACACACACACACACACACACACACACACGCACAAACAAATGCACACAAGCCCGTGCACAAAGACAGACGTACACACACACAAACACACCTGTGAAAAATTATAACAAGTGCTGATATGCGTGAATGCACAAGGACAAAGGACACACACACAAATGCCCACACAAACACACATGAATATATATATATACACACACACACACATGCACACACACCTACAGTTTACACCTGTGGGAAAATAAAGAGAAGCTCTGATACGGTTGGTTGCACAAGGTCAAACCCCGCATGTGAGTATGCAAACCACACACGTACACCCTCAAATACACAGATACACACACAAATTAGGCCATACAAATGCATACTGGCATTCAGGTTTAGCCGCAGGGGGTGAAGAGCGAGAGAAAACAGGAGTGGACAATAATGAGAGAGAGAAAGGAGGAAAGAGGGAGCGAGATGAGGAGAAGAAACAAAGGGATGAGAGAGAGAGAGGGAGGTAATTGGATGAACGACAGAACAGGAGAGACAAAAAAGGATTTGGGTGTGCTATGGAAAGAGTCATGGGGTTGAATAGAAAGCCCTTAATTTACACAGTCATTAACTTTGTTGATTCATTGCTGGACTTTTTCCCAGTCACTGCGACTGATCCACGGTTTATCTTTGTTAATACAGCATATTGTTACAAAGATGTCAGTCCATATCCAAAACAAGAATGTAGATGTTTAAAAAAGGTAAAAAACCCAAAACAAAGTAATAAAGAAATGTTCGGGTGTTTATAATGGGTGTGTTTAATTGAACTCACGACATAAATATAAGTTATGGTTAAAGAATATTGTCATTGTTTTTATTGTTATGAAGATTTCCTGTCATTAGTTTGCTAAAAAGGTGTTCTCTACTCTTCATATAGATTGTGTGTAATTGTTTGACTTTTATTTTGGTAGCAAAGAAAGAAAAGTGAGAAAGAGACATGATGTTAGAGTGGCAGGAGTTTGGGAAACATTTGTTTTATGGTTTTATGGTGGGCATTAAAACGCCCAACTTCTCATTTAGCAGGGAGCCCATTTACAGCCAAATGAGATGCCAAACAGAAAGAATAACTACATGCACACATATATGCAGAGCTTTTGATCTCAACACACACTTTCCCCTTTCTCTCGCTCCTCTTATGCACCGTGCAGATATTTGTATTTCCCAGTGTGGTTCAGTCAGACGTAGAATCTGGGTGAGGCTCTTTTCTCAGTGTCAGTGTGTACAGTATGTGTTTGAAGGCTGCAGCAGTAGTTTGTTCGTTAGTTTGCTCAACAGAGAATAGTGGTTGGCAAGAACAAGAGGCAGAGGAGAGGAAGTAGAAAGGCGATGAGAGACCTTAGTAATTCAGCTTCTGGCATAAATCGCTGAAACTGTACGTATCGCTAATTACGTCTGAGATAAACTTCAAGTGAACTTTCAAGTGTTGTCAAATGGTTGCTGCACAACAGGAGATGTATGTCAAATGCAAATATTTGCAAACTTTTTTGATGATGGAGATGAATAAATATCTATGAAGTGTTTTTGATTGTAAAAAAGGGTTCAGAATTACAAGTGACTGTCTTTTAAAGGGACTGTTTGTAACTTTTTAAGCGTATAAATGTAGCGGGTCGGCACACATGCGCGTTCGCATATGCGCGCTCGCGTGTGGCCGGAGCCTCGTCTCCGCTGCCTGCTCTCCTTCACTCAGATAGCGCGCGCGTCCTCGCTATCTCGCTCCACCTCTAGACGTGAACGCGCGCTCACTCCACACTGCAGAAGAGTTAGTTTAGCTCTGAGAATATCTAGTGAATGTAGAGTGGACGTTTGTGCAGAAATAACTGCTGCAGCTCCTCCAGACCAACAGAGGTTTTCCGTGTCTTGTGAAGTTACGTTATCGTCTCGTTACCGACCGGGTGCCGGTGTCTTCGGCTGCCGGCTGCGGTCGGGAGGCGATAACGTAACTCATTGAGGAGCCCCGCTGCTGAAGCCTGCGCTGAGCAGGAAAAGCCAACACTAGGATCAGCATTGATTCATGGAGAAACCTCCGTCTGGTCAGCTAACATTACTGCCAAACAGGTGAAATATAGAGTGATATTGTGGTTTTAGCTGATGTGTGTCGCCTCACTGTTTTGAGCGATGCTCGTTCATGTTTATGTAGAGCGAGCAAGCGCGAGCTCGACGCTGACTTTCGTTGATTTCAAGGCTGCAGGTGTCGCTGTTAAGCAGCATTTCTGAATCTTACAAATAGTCCCTTCAAATGGTTTTATGTTTAAGAGTTTGAATTTGAATGAAGCCCAGCAGAATTCTGAAGAAATTTGTCCTTGGAGCTGAAACCCATTCAACATCAGATTCACGTTACACTGCAAAATCACCCTGACCTAGATCAGGGTTAAATGGACTGAATCGGTTCAGTTTTGCTTGGTTTGAAAGTTCTTTTATAGTAAGCAATATGAAGTGCCAGATCTTCTTTAAAATGTTTCTAATGAAATTATTAGGCTAATTGTAACATATGTTGCAAATCAACAAAGATCCCAATTTGAGCTGGTCACACTCTTGTGACTGACAACAGTCCAAATAACCTTATCAAAAGGTTTATAAATTGTGATGCTTTAATATTATTAACCACCCTCTCCAGTTGGTGGCCAAGTCATTGTCCGTCTGCTCCTGGCTTCCAGCTTCAATCCAACACTGGCCACGGGTAACGTCTTCTGCATACGTCTTACACTCAGAAAATATGAATACTTTGAGGAAGGTCGGTCTTTTCATACTGTACTAACATTAACATTCACACTAAATCTCTTCCTGTCATTGATGATTTCCAAGGTGGTTTCACGTTGACCCTGGCCCGACTGTACGAGCCTCTGCACTAACTGTGAAACTGACAAAAGACTGCACTGCTGTAACACTTGAATTTCCTCCCTCAGGGATCAATACAAGTGTTATTTTAAGTGACAAAGGCTTCCTATTCGAGTACAGTAGGCCCTGCAGCTAAAATGGAGTCTTAACAGTGCAGTGGGGCGCAGCGGAGTGCAGGCGATACAATCAGTCCCACTGGCCCAAACAGTCGGTGCAAACAGCGGAGAGCGCCACAGAAAAGGCAGGAATCCTGATTCACTGGAGGTTGTCACCTAAAATTACAGTTATTTTAGAGTTTAGGGTTCATGTCGGCTCACTGAATCGTTGATTTCCGCTGAATTGACTCAGACTTTCACAACTAAAAGACTGTGAAGGAAGAAAGGAGGGGATTATTGACTAACAGGCGGCGGATGATGACAGTAATACTGTGTAAAGAATGACACAGCAAAGAATGGAGCGAGATGAGTGATGAGGTTCTATGTGACAACCAGTTGTCAGCTCACTTCTTTGTATGTTGTGATTTATTTTTTATTGATCTGTTCAGTGAAATACAGATGTGTATCCACCAAACTGATTTAATGGAGGAGTCATCTGTTAAACTATAAACCCACATGTGGCAATTATATTTGACATGTTTTTTACGGTTATGGTGCATGGTGATCTTTTTCATGGTACACAGCTTTCAGATCGCCGGATTGATAAGAGTGACAACGCGCATCGACATTTCTGGCGTTTCAGAATTTTTTCTACATGCGTTGACCTTTCCTCGCTGCCAAACAACCTATGCAGCTTGACAACCAATTTTTAGAAGCTGCCATCTTTAAGACAGAGATAAATGTGACGGACACCAAATGTTACGGTTACACATTATAGTGACGTCAGGTGCCTTCAGATATTATCAAGTGGGATTTTAAACACCTGCATCAGTCCCCGGTAATGGTCCTTTTGTTTTGAGCAAGAAGTGCTTGTCAGTGTCACTGTGATAGAGCAGAAATACAATTGATTAAATCATGTTTATTTTATGCCTCCTTGAATGTCTATTTATGTCTCATTAAATGTCACTCTTGCGGTGATGGGCTGTGATCTTTATATCTGTCAAGTGTTATTTCCAGACTTGTTTGCGACAAATAAAACTAATAAATAATTTAAAAAACTCACAAACTTACACCCACACCTCTACGTGCACACCATACAATTTATAGTCTGCTATTATATTACAATGCATTTGTGTCTGAGCTATACATATTTTTGGTCCTGTGAGGCACAGAAAGAAAAGGAAGCAGACGGGAGGTAAGAGGAGAGGAAACAATGAAGGAGAGAAAAGCACTAGGAAAAAGTCAAGTACAGTGGAGGACATGAGATCAAAAGACGGAGAGAGAGACAACAAGAGCAGGAGGGACACTGGGGGTGGACACGGGGAATAGATAGCCACGGGCCTGGAGAGAGAGGAGACAGTTGGCAACACTATGACACAACAAAGGCCAGAAGCACACACTACTGCTGAACAAAAAAAACGAGCTGCCGCCAAAGGGGTGGCTGGGTGAGAGGCGAAGAGAGACAACACAGAGGGAGCGAGGACATAGAGGCATATTGATGTGTGCGTGTGAGATACCAGAGAGACTGTGTGTTGGGAATGTGTTGGCAGGGCGGCACACTTTTCCAGAGGACAGGCAGAACATAACTGTAAGCAAAACTGAGATCCAAGTTCACCAGAAGGGCAAGAAAGGAAGAGACAGAGAACATGAACACAATGTGACAATATGTTCAGACATCTTTATATATGTACAAGATTTGCCTGAAGTTGTAACAGTGCAGTATTGCTTTAATTATGCTGTTAAAGGGATAGTTGACCCCCAAAGTGGACATTTATGTCATAACACATGTGAAATTCAAATGTTAAACCGGCATTATTAGATTTTTTGAGCCACTTTGAAGGCAGAGTATTTTGCTGTGAAACACGTTAAGATAATATCACTTGATAAAGTTGATGTGGTGAACTTATTAGCTAAAAAAAAATGCTATGACACATGCAGCAGAAAAAGAGCAGCATCAGTATTTACTGTATATGGAGCCATATTGTTGTCCATATGGCAAAGATAAGTGCAATATTTCACTCTCATATTAACTCTGTTCTAATCTCCAACTCCTGAGGGAAATATTTTGCTGTTTTGTGATTAATGCTCCAATATTTTTCAGATTTAGTGCTTTTTTTCTGCCCGCCGTTGCTAGACAGGTGGCGTACGGTTTATCTATAATGCTGTGTTCACACTACGAGTTGCTCAAGCGCTTGTTGATGTGTTTTGTTGTTAAATAGCACTGGGAACTGGCTAACAGTATTTCTTTTACATGGAACGGAACAGGGTGAACAAAGATTGGTTGGTTGGCGCTTCAACATCCAGTTAAGACCAGCTCAACTTTGATTCGTAGCGTCTCACGTCAAGTGTCGGGGGCATCAGTTTGTAGCTTCATGTCACCGGCTTCCATTGAAAATGACTTGAAGCCTGTTGCTGTGTCGCTCGTATAGTGTGAACACAACTTAACAATCACTGGACACAGAACACGTAGAGACCAACAAGCACGACTCAGAGAGACACAAGTAAAATTCTAAATCCAAAAGGTTAATTCCAAAAACAGACAGGGGTCAAAAACCAGAGAGGCAAACAAAGAAAGGCAAACCTCACCACGCAGGGAGTAGGAAGGAATCAAAGTCAGAGAAATCAAGAAGATGTTCAGGTAGTGAGGATCAAGAGGAACGCTAAGCTAACAAAAAAGACAATCCGGCAAAGAGCAGGTGAAAATGGCCGGTGTAAACTGCGAAGGGTAATCAGGTGAATGGGAAGCAGGTGATTTGGTGGGTGGAGCAGGTCAGGTGGGAGAACTGGCGTGGAAAGGGGTCACTGGAGGACAGGAGGCAGTGGCAGGGTCTGGAATGAGAAGAGAGTTAGTAATAATGCAAGGTCACTGAGCAGACTGAATGAATGAATACTGAGTGATCACAGAGGAGCTGCCCGCCTGCTGGTCCCTCAAGACGAGGCTGATGAGAGTGAGCCGAAACAGTAAAGCTGCAGACCGTAAAACAAAAACAACGAGCTGAAAGACACCAAAACGCTCCTAAATGGAATCGCGTGAGTCGGGTGATAATTCTCTATGGGATCACTAGGAGTGACCCCTTTCGTATTATTCTTGTTATGTTTGCTCTGCTGGTGTTTTCATGGTGTCTGGCTGTTTTCTTCTGTTTGATTATTATTTTATCTTTATTACAGAAACAGCAAAAGGAAAGTTGTTGTGGATGGACCTGCTAATTTGATCTCATCTCTTTTACCCATTTTGCCACATGAAAAGTCTAGCGCTTGTAGATTCATCAAGAGCAAAACTTTGGGGAACACATATATCAATATCTTCATTGGCTCAGCATGAGTGGTCAGTGGTCACAGTGACTGTGACTAAGCCATAGAGACAGTCACTAATCAATTCACTAACTGCTAACGGTTTGTGCTGCATAAATTAAATCCTTGTGACGTGTGGAGATATGGACTGGTATGTGGTTAAGGTTAATCTAGCAGAGGGAGATCTCAGGGGGATTTTTCCCCGGCAGGCACAGCAATTACACGCGGTGGACCTGCAGGCTAATGTCATGAATTGATGGTCCCACTTCCCAACATCGATTTTCTCATCCAGCTTGTTGCGCGGACGCAAAACTAATTGCACAAACTGCTCATTCAAAGACAGTATATGAAGAAAAAGTCCCCGTAGGATGACTGATAATAAATACACAGTGTGTGTATACCTTCAAATTGCATCACCTTTTCCTGAGAGCCACGGCTTGGTGGGAATACATAAAAGTCTCTTTTAGTGAGCGTGGCTAACGAGCCTGGCAGCAAACGGTGCATCAAAGCTGCGTGACTGTCTGTTTTGTTTAGGGCTGTCTTCTTCTTTTGTCTGTTTGCGTGCTGCGCTGGCTGACTGCGTTGAGAGAAAAGAGTTTAAATATTGATGCATCAGGAGATTTAAAGTATAATGAAGGGTCCATGCCAGGACCTCCTGTTTAATAGTAGCACGCTGACATTGAGTGAAATGCCCCGTCTGTCAGCGTATACTTACATTGTGCTTAAAGCTGTAGTGGGTATGAATGGAGCAAATATGATTAAAAAAAGTTATTTTTATAAAACGCTCACTATATCCTGACAGTAGTGCATGAGACAGGTAATCTGAAAAAAAAAAAATCATATGCCTCTGTGTCCTCCTGTGCTCCTGACAGCATCTGAAGGATTTCACAGAGCCATGAGGAGGTGCAGGAGTGTAGTTTTCTCTCAGAACACTTGAATTACAAAATGCTGAAAGGTTATTATGGAATTTTTGCCCAATGATGCCAAAAATATTCTGCCTACTACAGGTTTAAATAAAGCTTCCCTTCCTAAGGTTGACTGGCACTGGCAATAATACAATGTTTAATTGAAGCACTGACATGCATCCCTCATAATTTATGGATCATGGCGTGATGCAGGGAACACGCAACTCTAACATTTCAGGAATCAGTGTCGTTCTTTCTCCAGGACTATTTCCTTGAAACTCCTGCAGAAATCACAATCAATGACATTTTATTGAAAGCTATTTTGAAAAATAGTGACATGGCACCATCAAAATATCATGTTTTTACTTCCCCTGTTATCTCTATCTGCCCCCTTGCTCTCCTTCCTTTCCTTCTCTCTTCTCCATCTTGTCTATAATCTTTGTTGATATTCATCAGATGAAATGAGGTGGAGAGACAACACTCCATTAATATCCTGTGCTCTCCTGAACATCTGCAGTGACACGTCGAAACATTAGCAGTGACAGATGAGCGTGCCGATCTGCAGCAAGACTGACGCACATCTTACTTCCCTTCTCGGTATTCTCCGATAAACACCAACCACTTTGCAGACAAACAGCCGGCAAACAAACTCCCAAACAAGGAAATATATAGAAACAGATTGTTCATTATCAACCCTGAGAGAATATGTGTGTGTGTTGTTCAATCTCAGGTGGATATGTTATCAATCAGATTGCTGAAGAAACATATAGAGATGGAAATACACAGAGCAAGAAAGTAGAAGACAACACACTGAGGTAAAACGTGTTGTCAGCGACATCAATTTAAAAAGTGTGATAGTTTGTCACTTGAGGGAAAAACCTTGTTATCCTCAAAGCTGAGCGTAAAATAAGTGTTCAATGTGTTAAATTCCCGAAGCAGGAACATCTAATTATCTGTCCAGTGACTTCATCAGCAAAACAAAAAGTGTTTGACTGGGAGGTTGATTTTGATGAAGCATCCCTGTTGTCTTCATCAGTGATGAGGAATAAAGAACCGCTGTCTTGGGGGAATCCTGCAGAAGAAACACTGAGGCTCAATTCCAAGCAGAAAAAAAGGCTTCTTTTTTATTATTTATATCTATTTAATTGCATCTAAAAATGGAAATCCTTCCTAATTAGACTGAGAATACTGTCTCATGCTGAGTGAATGAAAGATAGAGAAACACAAGTGGAGGCTTTAAATGCACTGTAATTTGTATATATCACACAAAATCAATTTGCATGTACTCCACGTAATTGTGAACCAGGAAATATAAAGAGAGACAAACGCCAGGTGGACGTCAGTGTGGATAAAAAACAACACTACGCTACTACCTGTGTCATTTTAACCCAGACTGCGATCTTTTCCAAAACCTAATTAACTAGTTTTGTCACGTAACTTACGTACTTAATTTACACCACTTTCGGTGTTATTTTAACCCAAAACGTGATCTTTTCCTGAACCGAACTAAGTAGTTTTTATTTTGAAAAGACTCGAAGAGAAATTGACACGTGCTTCATGTGCTTTTAGCTATATTTGTGGTAAATGATGACTGACTGACTTTTATTCTAGTTCCATCAGTGGGTCAATAGGTTTTCAGTTATTCAGTGAAATAGCTTGGAACAAATTCTTTTAAGAACACAGTGGTCTTCACAAGTTAAGGCACTGTCACACATATGCGAATGCAGGTGAGCGACCATTGCCTGCCGAGGTGATTTTCGAACTGAAAGTTCACCAAAGTTGAACTCCACACGAAAGCAAAGATGCGAATTTGCTTCACAACCGGAAGCAAATTATTTTTCGCCCCTCCGCTCGTTTAGAATGGGAATAAACGGGAGGCAAATGTTTATTTCACACGTGTTACCATGCCTTTACTGTACACACCCGGTGGACCCAGTGTAACTATGGTTTAGATTGCTGTAAAATACAAAGCATTTTTATTTTTCATTTGAGTTTTTATGTTGATTTTACAAATCCTTCTAAAAAAGAGTGGTACATTCTTATCTATTGGCTCTGTGTGTTTCGTTTCTACCGTAGCAAAACATACTACCTTGACATACATAGTCAGTGGTTGGCCATTAGATTTGAGATAATAGGACTGTGGTGTGTTTGTTGAACCCCACAGCACCTCCGAGAGAGCACAATGGGCTGAAATCTTTTTAAATTTATCTATTTTCTTTTTCTATTTTTTACAGTAGGTCCTCAAAGGAAAATGGTAAAAACTACAATCATCAGGAGTCTCATGAAGGGGGATTAATGAGTTAGTGTGTTAACTTTGTGCTTAACCCCGGCGTCGACAGCCTCCTGATGCTAGTTCTTTTTAAAGCAGGTATTGCCATGGAAACTGCACTGATTATAATAGTCTTTAAATACACAAAAAGCTTTCCTTAATCTCAGTCAACTCGGTGAAAAATGACATCGCCCACGACTCCTTGAAGATGCTGTTGATTTGGATGAATAAATAGTGAGAAGGGAGTTGCACTTTTTATCTTCCTCTGATGGGATACAGTATGTATACTGTAGTTTCTATGAAAAGTATTCCACTGTGTCTGGAGCAGTAATGTTTATGCACCACCTTCAATTTCCCTCCAGGAATCCTCTGAGCCTTGGCAACAGAAACACACTTTCCTTTTGCTATTTTATTTCCCGTCTTGGTCATGTTGAACGTCCCAGTAGGATATGTTCACATAACATCACATGTATCCATGGCCTAGTTTATGGAAATTGTTTTGTTTGAAAAATGTGTATTATATATGGCATCCAGATAAGCATGCATCCTTATTTTTAAAGCAAACAAACATACATCAAACAACAAAAAACATCACAGTATTTAATATACAGTATGTGAGGTGAATTACTTAAGAAATAGTCTTCACATCACAGAGTACAGCCCTCAACCCTCCTCAGGAGGGTTACCTAATGTTGCATGTAGGATTTGAGTTATTTTGGCCTTTTAGGTAGGAGATTAATGGGTGCCAAATCTTGTCAAACTCTCTGAGTTTGTTTTTAAGAAGAAATCGAATTCTCTCTAAATGCAGAGTTTCTGTCAACTCAGTTAGCCAGTTTTTTTTTTGTATCAAAATATGCACAGATATCCTCCAAATGACAACATACTATATATTCATTGTGTTAGCAAATATGACTTTCATAGTAATCATCTCAGTAATGATTAGTGATATAGAAGACTGGGGCATCTTGTCACACTTTTTGCACTCTTTTATATATCTTGGGACCAACGAATCATATTGTTAAAAATTGCATACCAAATGAATTTACCAAATTTACCCTCAGGGATCAATAAAGTATTTTCTGATCCTGAAAGAGCGAAGTCTCAGGCATATATTTTTTGTTTCATGGTAAAATCAATGCAGCAGAACCAAAGATACAGTCTTTTTTTTATTCCACGAATTCTTCTTCTGGTAACACTTCATTTTACAGCTCTGCAAATTTCATGGAAATTAGGTGATGATTAGCAAGTAACCTATTTGAAATATCTTTGGAATTACTGCCAAATTACACCAACATTTACCTCGAAATTTATCAAAAATTACTTTATTATACATATAATTTAATAATTATATGCTAAAAAATAGCATAGAATTGTTAAAATAGGGCCCTTAGGCTTGAGAAGCGGTGGTGAGCTGCTCTTCATTGGAAAACCAAAACTAACAGGAGACTAATGTGTAGACTAATTTATTGTTTACACAAATATAACCTGGTAGCTAATGTAATGATTCAGGAAGTTTTTTAAGAAATTTCAAGTAAGTTATTTGTTAATTATTATCTATGGAAATAAAGCATATCAATTAACTTAGTATTATTTTTCTGGAAATTAAATAAATTAAATAAATAAATGACCAGCTATTGGGAAATAGCGGAAAATAATGTTTATAATAAAGTCATTTTCGATCAAATTTGGCACTGGTGTTGGTGGTGAAGGAGTGAAGAGCAATCTCTTACTGTATTTAATGGTAATTTGCAATAGTCAAGTAACTTATATTCATGTAGCTAATATGACAAATCAGAAATATGACACCCTCTGTCCTTTACGACCCTCGCAGTGGATACAATTTTTTTGTTTTTACCCTTTACACTACTACTAAGTACACTACTCTTCATATGTCAGCACTAATTTGAATTTACCAATGGGGCTGAGTGAGTATCACAACATCATACCCTATTTCCCAACCTCAGAAATTGGTTGGTTTAACCACTATACGCTTGCACGGTTCACAGCCCCCAGTGTGAATGTTAGCATGTCATTCTGTGGTCGCTCTGTCAACATGTATTTAAATGTACTACTGAGGAGGTGGGAGACAGAATCAGGGCAACAAGTTGCCTTGTACAACTGCACATTTGTTTCTAGAGCCACCAATCCTACAAATAAATTACCTCCTTCACCTGATTAAATGAACAAAGAAATACCTTTGTGTGGCCAGAGCATCACACACACACCCACACACACACACACACACACACACACACACACACACACACACAGGGAATTATAGCCTAAGAACACCTAATTAGCACCAAAAACCAAAACAACTTTCCATCTATTGTTTCCCCTAACAAGATGTTATGAAATGTAGCCAACTCATTCAAAATGTAATTAAACAACATTTTTAATATTGTTTTTCTTTTCTTGCCAGAAAGAAACCTTTTAAGTCGATTCAAAGCATATTTCAGATTTTACTATGCATTTGTTCCCCGGCTACAGAAAATAGATTCTCATGTGAAAACACAGGGTTGTCAGTGTCAACATCTGATTATATTTCATTTCTGTTTAGCTTGTGGAGGGTTAAATTGTATCTTTGTCGTTGTTTTTCCATATGGTACGTTTAAATTGCATTGCATTAAAGCATTCTGCAATGTCTTTCTTGTTTTGCCAAGAATATTTCCACCAATTCTGACTGAAGAACTCAATTGTTCCCACTCTATAGTCAGGACAGCAGCTCTCCAATCTTTAGTTGGAGGTGGAAAACTTATCATGAGATGATGCCAGTATAAGAGATGATGCTACAGTACAGCAGTGTCAGTATCCAGGATGGCAACACAGCACAAGGGTAAAAGAGGATGAGACTTCGGTCAGCACCTATTGTGCTTTGTGTCATAAGGGCAGCGCTCTCATCGACTGCCAGGTGGAGGACTGCAGTGTGATGATGCGATTCTTCCAGCAGCTCATGCAGAAACAAACAGCTACTGTAGCACCTTCATCCACTGCTAGGTTGAGGCCCTGTGGTGTGTTACACCTTTGTAAAGCACAGTTTGAAAACTGGACCTGTGGTTTAAGCGTACACATGCAGCTGTTTGTAAGAAAAGCATTAAAAAAGTGGAGGGTATCCTGTACAGTAGGGGTGGGGAAAAAAAACCAATTCATCTATGTATCACAATTTATTTGGTTATGATTTTTAAATTGATTTATTAATGCCAGAATCGATATATGTGCTTAATTTTAGTCTATGCAGAAGTAGAAGGAAGTTACCGCTTTTATTGTTGTACTCTGAGTAACATGACGTCATAGCCGTTCTGTATCCATCACCAAAACAAATTGCAGCCGGCCACAATGAGAAAGTACAAAACGGCGGAGGATCCACGTGGATATGACCTGCACCCTCACATGTTAAATTTTGTGGTAAACACTACACATACAGTAAAGTATGGAAACACTTTGGGTTTTGCAAGGAAAAGCAGAGCTAGACATCATGGCTAAAGCTGCATGCTAACTCTGTCATTGACAGAAAATGTTATTGTATTGTAACGCGCAGTCAAGCCAGCCGTCACTCTCATGTCCGTGGTCAAATCGGCCGACGCTACAACTGTAGAGCACCCATATACTGACATGTATGTTAAATGCATTCAAATGGCCCCGACGGAGCTCACCATGGATGTATAAAGAGAACGGAGCTGACGGGAGAGCTAGTGATGAACTTGGCGAAGTTACAGGAAGTATACACGTGTGAGTACGTCCGGTTTTCAAAATAAGGTGTTAACAAAGGGAATTGTATATTCAAAATACATATATGGAAATAAGATTGATTGGATTATATTCACCAGAAGTATAAAACACTACATGTCCCTTATAAATTAAAAAGAAAATACCACTAGTTTGTGAGGGAAATGTCTTTATTCTTTGATTTTTGGATTGCTGGAAAAGAAATAAAAAATAATATGTCTGACAATGACTGATATATTTGACTTCAGGACATCTCTGATTACATACAGGCTGAAAATCAAACATTTTTACTGTATCATTTAGATATTTTCCTAATTAAAAGTCCCTAGAAGTGTATGATTCAACTTTTACCATGGTCTAGTGTTAAAAAAGTTAACAAAAATTGCAATAAATCGTAATATCAAATTGCAATACTTGTAGAATCGCAATACATATCAAATCGGCACCCAAGTATTGTGATCATATCGAATCGGGAGATAGGTGTATCGTCCCAGCCCTACTGTACTGTATGTATGGTTGGGAACTCCTACCATAGCTGGATGGCTGCCACTCTGGTTAAATCAATCTGCATTCCCTTCCATAGCCCTGCTGTCTGTGCTTAGTTTTATTTGTGCTGCGGCATTAAAGATGATTTATATCATCCAAGCTCTTAGATAATTTATACATATAAGTTTTCTGTGTGAGAATCAGTGGACCAAACTGGACTTCCCATCTGATCATAAATTTAACGCCGCAGCAGAACTAATTCAGCACCACAACAGCTTGGTTTGGAGGACAGTGTGAAGATGTGTCCTTGCCTATGGGCAGCGGACCAGTAAAAACACAGACAAAAACTAAATAGTTTTACTGCATTACTATAGTATGGGGCTGGCTAGTCACCATATTTGTGCTGGCTTATCATATTCAATATTTGACAGGGCGGTGAATTGTGGGAAAACAGCTGCTCAATTAAGAATGCAGATTCTTTAATCAGTGGTTGCTATGGTTTCCCTGGAGTTCTGCGGTCCGCGTTCCATATGTTCTGTATCAGCAGCATGTGTTATCTGGATTATATGCCAATGTGTGTTTGGGAGTTAGGATTGTGTGGACATTCGTACGTCCCTCCCTGTGCACGCGCTCATGTGTGCCAAGCTGCATGAGTGTCTGTTTGCGTTATTAATCCAGAGGTTGCGAGTTTGTCCCTCAAGGGAGCAACTTGAAATGCATGATGCCTCCTTGTGCCCACATGTCTGTTTAAATAACAATGCTGTGTGGATGAGTGTTTGTCCAATGCCAGTTGTGTCGTCCGGCGCTGCATTGCAAAGCTCTCTGGACAGGACAGACAAATTCAAAAGCTGTACGCATCAATAACATTTACACACACATAGACATAGAACAATATGAGCACATTGTTTTCTGTATGTTTGCACTAGACTTCACCTTGAATCCTGGCAAACAACATTAACAGGCCTATGATGTAACCAATTTAACAACTTAAAGGTGCAGTGTGTAGGATCTGGCAGCCCTGTCTCCTAAAAACTACGTTCTGCATTCTCAGTTATGTTTGGAGGGAGACGTATTTTGTCGTTTCTCTCTCTGACGTATCACAAATTCGTTTCTACGTTTGCGGACAGCCGCAAAGTGGCGTAGTATATCGAGCGACCGTTAATAAAGTTACGTGGTATAATATAACAAGCGAGAAAGTCCAATACTGGCGGGCTGGTGGGGAGGCGGATGGGTCCAACAAACACAGGACTTTCCACCAGGAGACCGCTTTTCATGTCCCGTAGTTATTTTAAGCCAAACCATGATGCTTTTTACTAAAACTAACCCAGTAGTTGTGTTGCCTAAACCTAACTAAGTAGTGTTGTTGAATTTTTTTTTGTTTTGTTTCAATTTACAACGTTAACCACGTGTTTGAAACTGTACCGGAATCCTGGGGGGAAATATGTTTCCTTCGAAATGTAACTGAGAATGCAGTTTAGTTGTACTGGAATGTAATTTTGTAGGAGACAGGGTTAGATCTGGCAGTATCTAGAGGTTTGAGGTTGCAGACTGCAACAATCTGAAACTCCTCCCATGTGCAAAGCATGTAACTACGGTGGCCGACGCAAAAACGCGAATGGCCCTATCTAGAGCCAGTGTTTCTGACAAAAGATCCCCCTAAATGTTACACCCCGTTCCCTTAAGCAACATCCCAATTCAGGGATTGCATTCTTCAAAGGACACAGCCCAAATCTATTTCTTAGTTGCCTTCAAAGTGCAGACAAAGTTAGTGTAAAACCAGAAGTCAACATTGATTTATTTGTCACGTAACTACGCCACTTCCGCAGTTATTTAAACCTAAACCTAACTAAGTTGTTTCATGTGAAGATGGAAGTTTATTTTGAAAAAACTGGAGCGGAAATTGACACGTTTGTTGCTGGACATTCGTATAGAAGCACAAAAAAAATGAGGAATGAGACGAACCACTGTGTAAGGATACTTCACCAAGTTATTGGAAAATACTACCATGTTACTTTTATCTGTAATGTCCCACGATTAATAGTGTATTCAGATGCTGGGAAAAAAAAAATTGTGCGTTTATGGCACTGATCCAGTTCAAATGATGTATTTACCACTTGAAGGTAAATGCTGTTTGTCACTGTCACTGATATTTCCCAACAAAAAATAACAAGGATTGCTGAATACACCATTATACTGAAAGGAATAAAGGATACACCGGTTTCATTTTGTGAATTCGGGCAAACGGTTGTATTTTTCTGCTAAAATTGAACCAGCATTTGGAGTGAGGCAGCCTTGTCAAGCCTTTATGAGGCATTCATTCTTCAAATGTGGACTCCAAAGGACGAAGAACCTCAAATTAGGAGGCAGTTATAGACTCTGTGGTTGACTGGCACAGTAATAGAATAACCCTGTGTGAACTATCATTCTATTATGATAATGCATGTCCTAGTGCACACAACTAGGACTGGCATTACCATTAATATCAACAGTTTAATGTGGCTGTTAAGTTGTGGCACGGGGCAGAACAGCAGAAGGCCAACGCTTTGTCACAGAAGTGTTTATAACAGACAAAGAGGAAGCTAACAAAAGAAACACAGAGGTGCATGTTCGGGCTGCAGACTCCAGCTGGTGAGCAAGCCAAGGGGCAGACGAGAGAGAGGAAGAGAGGCACACAAGATGTCATGCTTGGAAAACGTGGGGAAAGAAACAAAAAAAAGGTTGATTAAAGCATCAGAGATGTGGCTCACTCACCTCTGGCATCTGTGTTTCTTTTTACTGGGCTGTGTTGATGACTGGATTACTTTGAAATAAAAAAGGAATAACTTATATAGGCTACCACAAAATGTATATGATAAATATTGAGTTATGTTTTGAGTTATGGCGAAGGAGTAGAACCATTGAATGTATATTTCTTCTTATTCCTTTTCGGACGTAACATTTATTTATAATGATAATTTGTTTGCTATATGGTTACTGTTCCTTTTATTTGTTATTGTTGTCTTTTACTTGTTACTAGTTCGAAAAAAAAAGAGAGAAAGTGAAACAAGATGGTTTTCACTGTCCACTCATATGTATCAACATAAATCCCCAATAGTATATGAAAATAATATGCAAGATAAGCATATCGTTTGTTTTCAGGAACGGCCGAATGGTGCGTTGCTTTAAAAGTTGTGATCGCAAGGAATTGTGGGATGTTAGTCTCTCCATTCCTTTAGTAAAGGATGGTCCAGTGTATCCTATGCTAAAGGAGATAAGAAAGGAAGCATTGAAGCACCTTTCCTTAACATTTAGAGAATTCAAACAGCTCTTATCATGGCTGCTACTGAGATACTTCCAGGTCATTTCATTCCATTAGAAGCCTTCCTAAGCAAAAAACACTTTTCGACCACAGCCAAGGACAAGAAAATGTGTGGTATGACACATTGAATAAAAAAAATAAGCGTATTTAATTGAGCAACTTATTGAAATTCTTTTCACTTCAGCGGCGAGGTGAGAGTGTTGGGTGACCTGAAGGACAGTGCCTCTGGAGCTGACCCAGTTCTAACTATTAAACATGTGCACCGTCAAAAGGTGCGATATGTGTAATATCACTGAAATGACTAAATTACAAGACACAATATTCACCACTTGTACACAAAGAAAACTTGTTTAGCTGTGGGGGAAAAAGGTGATAAAGTTGCTTTGTGCCTCTCGTGCATTAAATATAGTGTCAGTGAGGCCATATAAATCAAGATTGTAAACTACTTAAATGTCACATTTAAAACAAAAAATGTGCTCCTTCCAATAACTTCAGAGCATCGGAGATTAGAAAATAGTTTAGTTAAGAAAGGACAACAGTGGAAGGAGGTTTTTAAACTGAAGAATCTATTACCACCAGGGAAGAGTTGTCAAAACAGTTCTTACTCAGTTTTATTACAATGCAACAAAAAATTTAATCTAAAACACATGCAGAACAGCAATCAGTGGCTGTCTGGAGGTATAATAATTTCACCAGTTTTAAAACGTATTGCCAGCATTAAATGCCCAGCGTGAGGTGATGCTCAAAATTTGTTAAAACCATACACTTTAAAGGAACAGTGTAACATTTCGGGGGATCTATTAGCAGAAAGGGAATATAATATTCATTTTGATTAGTGTATAATCACTTGACTCTAAGAATCTACATAGGGAGCGGGTCCTCTTCACGGAGTCCGCCAAGTTGCTCCATCATGTTTCTATAGTAGCCCAGAACGGACAAACCAAACACTGGCTCTAGTGTTTTGTAATTTTACATTACCTGAAGGCCACCGTAGTTCTCCAACACGCTTGTGAAACTCCTCCGCAGAGTACAAAACCGTGGTACCGCCAGCCGCCGTCTGACTTCTGTTGCTCCTAAAGTAGTGTTATTATGGTTAAGGATGGCCTCTGAGCGATGCAAACGCCGTTACCACGGTTTTGCACTTGGCGGTGGTTTTGGATTGTCTATGTCGTATTTTCATTATGTTGTCTCTGTACACACAACATCTACAACGTATGTCTGTCCTGGAAAAGGGATCCCTCTTCTGTTGCTCTTCCTGAGGTTTTTCCTTATCTGATGAGAGGGTCGTACTGTAAAGGACAGAGGGCGTCGTATCATGTACAGATTTTAAAGCCCCCTTGGCCAAATTTGTGATTTGTGAGACAGTTTTTGCTTATTTATGACTAAAGTTGTTGTTCCGTGCAGCCTCATGTTCTGCAGAAAATGACGCAGAGAAAGAAGGATGATTTAACGGGAAGCCAGCTGTATTTATATGAAGAGTTTGCTTTTCCAGATATGGCAGACTTTATGCTTGGTCCCCTCAATCTACTTGAAGTATTATAAATATTAATGATTAGGGGTTTTGTCATAAAGTTGATGTGGACTGTGATGGATTTAACCCAACAACCAAACATAACAGCAAACAATGCCAAAGTGTATAACTCACTGGGATTCTTTCTTGCTCTTTTGATTCATTTCCTGATAGAAAGTATGGAGATGTGGGGAGGTTTGGAAACTGCTCAGAGTGGCTAAATGAATCTATTTTGTATTTCAGTTCAGAGTTAATGTTTAGATCTATTTAAGCTTTAGAAACTGAGTATATAAATCACCAAACAATCTGTGGTAAGGGCAATGTTCAGCTAAAATGAGCTGATAATACACTCTGTTTCAGCTTGTTGATGCAACACACGATTAGCCTTGAAGATGTATTTCTGCATTCAGTTACACAGGCATTTGGCTAGTTTCAGTGGGGATTGCTCTTGTTGATTTTGCTGCCTTGCAGACGATGGCTGTTGTTTAGACTGTTTGGAGTGTCAGAACAAAATGAGAAAAGGAGAATTGCCTTAAATAGTATTTGAAAGCTGTTGCTGTTTTAGGGCCGCATTATGGTTCCATCACATAGTGTTTTGGGGGAAGCTGATATGGAGTCTAGAAAGACTGCAGTCTGCTTGTTTCAATCCGCTGTTTGCTGCAGGGACCATTGCGAGGATTTAAAACCACAGTCACGATTTACTGTATAACCTGACAGCAGCCAGAGCGCCCAGGGGAGAGGCTGAGCGAGCCCAATGAAGATAAATAGCAAACTGAACATTAAGTAGCTTCAGTTAAAGGCAAATACCACAGAATTCTGTTGAAATTTTCATCTGGCCTGGGGCAAAACAGTTTGTCATAATGAATAATATATCCTATAGCAAGAAAAAAGAAAGAAGATTACCCTGTCAGGCCACACCAATGCACTGTACAGCTCTACTGAGAAGTAATTTGGGAAAGTCTCATTTGGGTATGAATGCTCTTATCAATGTCTCAGTACTGTAATAAGTTTAGTAATAGAGGAGACTCAGGTTGCACATTTTAATAACACCAGACAAGAGAGTCCTGTTCCTGTGGTTTCATTGAAAAGGAGCTGTTTATATTAATTAATACTGGGTCACAGGCTGCACTTGAAATGAAAACCAACATGTACCGCACTGCACCGATGACCAAATTTAATATTGGTCCAGAACCAGCCAGAATTGTTTGAACCATAAACTGTTTATATAGATGGACGGCGCGTCTCCAATTCCTCCCACTGTACAAAACTGAAGCTAAAATATCCCAGATACAGAAGCTGCCATCTTGAGATTTTGATGTAATTTGGAGCCAGAGTCTGCACAGTAGTGATCGGGGGAGCTGGAGCCGCGGTATCGAGGTCTCGCCCATACACCCGCCGGAGCCAATCACAAGTCAAGCACAGCCACCTAGCTGCTACATTAGGACCACGGTAGCTGTTTGGATAGAAAGACACAACAACTAACCATAATATCTCTATATATCATTTTGACATGTTTTATTACACAGATTGGTGACGGTTATGGAAAGTTAAAGTTACATCTCCTCTATCGTACAATTCCTGAGCCTCCAGCTGTGCGACAACTTCATTCACAGCAGCTGTCAATCACAGTTGTCAATCACAGCTGTCAATCATGACGTCTCTTCCCCTTTTTATAGCATCAAATAATGAATTAAAACCAAACTAATTAGAAAAATTAACACTTGAACATACAGTACATCGGTGTTATAAGAACTACCTAAAATGACAGAAACAATCTTTGGGAAAAATGTATTTGACATGTACTTTGACTTTTTAGTTTGGCTCATGTCCCATCCGCTAACATGGAGGGGGCGGGCTTTATGACCTATACTGCAGCCAGCCACCAGAGGGCGATCAAGATGTTTTGGCTTCACTTTTAGGGAGCTGTCATGTCATCCATTGTTATATACAGTCTATGGTTTGGACATACACTGCAATGACTTGTGAGCTCTTAAAATGATTGATATTCCCCCATAGCATGGCTCTGATATGAACCAACATGCTCTGGAAACACTTGGAAAAAAATCTTTCCACTGACTTTGTTCTTCAGTGGAAAGAAAAAAAAATATTCTTTTTTATTATTTCACAAAAAAACATTTAAACTGTGGAATTTAAAATCCCACAACAGGACAATAACAACCATTATCATTGCCCCCAGGCACCACTCTCTTGCAGGCACAAAGTGTTTGTGGTTAAAGTATATTTGGGATGTGAAAGCAGTTCCTAGGTATTTATATCGTCACTATGAAATTGGCATAACTTTGTGAAACTTATCCAAAGTTGTGTTTACAGCATGTAGCCTAACGATTAACCATGTAACCTTTAGTTTATCATTCAATATTGCATAGAATTTTAACACAAATATCCTCATACTTAATGTTTTTCCTACCATACCAGGCTGTTTTTGTTCAGCATATAATTTCCCACACCTGCAGACATGCAAATAGGTGTATTTATTCAGGTATATGCCATTAGTATACATAATATAATCAAACACACCAGCCCTCTGTGGTTCCATTAACAACATAAATGCAATTTGAAATTCAAAATATTCCTCCTCCAAAATAAAACCTAAAGGATGGACAACTATACTGTCTGAAAAAGCCAATTAGGAAGTGCCTTAAACTTGCATTATTTCTAATAGCCAGCAGGGGGCGACTCCTCTGGTTGCAAAAAGAAGTCTGATTGTATAGAAGTCTATGAGAAAATGACTCTACTTCTCACTTGATTTATTACCTCAGTAAACATTGTAAACATGAGTTTATGGTCTCAATCACTAGTTTCAAGTTTTCTTCAATACAGCATGATGTTCATTTAGTAAATTATGGTCCCATTTAGAGTCGAATAGACCATAAAGCAGGGTATACTTTAGCGCGTGGCTACCTTGTTATTGACAGGTCGCTACCACGGCGTTGTCCAGTCTGAGAGTTGTCTGTGTTTTCATCTTACAGCTTTAACTCTTTCACAGTGTGTTTTCAGTTCACGAAAGTTAATTGTAACATTTTGGTCGCCTAAAAAAGTCTTATTCAGCATTTTGTCATACTTAGCTTCACCTTCTTGTGTCACTTCTGGTTGCAAAAAGCCAAGATGGCAATGGCCAAAAACCAAGATGGCGACCAAAATGCAGAACTCGAGGCTTCAAAACGGCCGTCCACAAACCAATGGGTGACGTCACAGTGACTACGTCCACTTCTTATACACAGTCTATGTCCTAAAGCCTCAAAAACCAAAAGAAAGACCATTTTTAAAACTTATTTTTACTGTCGCATGAACCTTCTTACAGTTGAATGTACTTCACGTGATGTTGGTAGCAGCAACAACTAATTTAGCTTGTCATTTGATTGCTACATTTTTTCTTAAAATGAGTTTCCATGGGGTGTGGTTTCACAATCACTGAAGCTGGCACACGAGCTCCTTGGCAGCAGGGGGGCATCACACAAACAGCTCATCAGGCTGGCTGCAGGACGTGTTCTGTCTTTGTTACAGTGTGTCTTTATTCATGCATGGCAGTGTGACATGTGGTGCAGCGAAACATGTCTTTCTCTGGCAAATCGGGTTGACAGGTGAAAACCTTCCAATGAGGACGGGGGGTCATGAATTATAGAGTTGATGCAGTTTAATTGTTCGTGTCTTTGGATTTATTGATGTAGGCATACATAATTCAAAGGTGTGTGTGCATGTGTGGAAATTTGGACAAGGATGAGGAATAATGTGAGGACTGGCTTGATTGAGATTTATTAATGCATGTGTTACTGGAAAGGGGATTCTGGAGAGCAGACAAGATGCAGAATATGAGGGAAGAAGAGGGACGGAGAGAGACGATAAAAGAGATAAATTACTTGCAATCACAGAGTCAGTGTCCAGTTGGACAACTTGGGTACACTTATAAAGAATTCATAGTTGCTGGTGATGCATGTAATTTCTAAATTATGACCTAAATGATACATTCAAGAAAAGGAAATAGGGTAGAGAAGAGATTGTGCGCTGAAAGGGAGAGGCCTCATTTAGAGAGAGACAAGAGGGAGTGTAGTGTGTCAGCGGACTGTTCGGCGTGTCCAAGGTCAGGCGGAGAATGAACTGCCTGAAGGGAGCTGGAAGAAGGAGCACAGAGCAGGGCAAAGAGGGAGACAAGAACCAGAACAAGAAAGAGAGGAGGACTTCCCAGCGGGGGGATACGGAAAAGTGTGGCGTAGGATAGAAATGAGAAGGAGATGATGGAGGAAGAGGGATGAAAAGGAGGGAGGACTCAATTGTCAGGAGCATCGAGGGGGGCAACGAGTGGAGAGGAATGAAGGGAGGAGAAATAAGTAAAAACGTAACGTTAGAGGAAATTAGCAAAAGAAGCTGGAATGGAAAGGATGAGAAAAGTGGAAGAAATACATAAATTACAGGGGGCGTAATGGAGAGGAGGATGAGAGGATGAGAAAAAGATGAGGAGAAATGCACGGTGACGTCTTAAAATCGCTTCATGCTCCCTACAGTATATTTTTTTTCCTACATTTAGAAGTCAGAGTGGATAACCTTAGAGAGAACGGAAAGAAATGAAGAGTGGAGGAGTTCTTACGGCACATCCTGTATTACATAAACAAACCGACACGTGTTGCTGGAGAAGCTCCCACACAAACACATGTACTTTCTTTCTTTGTCATTCTTTTTTTATTGTCTTTTCCCCTGTGCTTTCATTAACTCGACCTTCTCTGTGTCTCTCTCGGATTGCCTAGCTCTCCCCTCTACTATATCTTCTCTTTCATTTTCACTTGGATTTTATCCCGAAACAAGCACTTTCTCCTCTAAACGGGGCTTTTCTTTGGCTCTCTCTGTCCCTCTATCCCTCAACGTGGCTTTTGTCCTGCCGCACAGATCCATTCATTTTATTTCTATGAAAAACCCACACCAGGATACTCGTCAAAGCAGATTACTCATGTACAGCACATTCTGCAGAGAGCTATCTTCTTTTCCTTTTATTTTCTGTGTCTTATAGTGCCAACCACCCACAGACAGGGTGAGGTACAATCAGAACTACCACCAATGAAATGCAGACAAGCATTTAAATAGAGAGGAAACAATGCAAACAATGGGACGTGTTAATTATTTATTTCAGCTTTATTTAACCCAGCAAGCGAATCATTTCTACTTTCAAAGAAACCTTGGCAAAGACTATTATACCGTGTTAAAGGCAAATACCACAGAAGTAACTGCTGTGGCTGTTGTAGAAAGAGTACCAATATGCATCGCTCAAAGAGATGTGCTGTTAATTTACAGATTCTTAGTAGGAGAAAAAGTGCTGCTCCTTAAGAAAGCAACAAGACTAAGAGTCTTTCTAGAGAGAGTTTAGCATTTGCCAATTAGCACTAAACACAGAGAACAGCTGAGGCTGATGGGAATTTGTCCCATTTGAGCAGTACTTTGGTCATAAACCATATCAAAGTATTAAACTTTTGACTGGATGATGGTGCAACATGTAAGTTAAAGGTGATAAATGCAATATTGGGAGCATACCTATTGCCTCCGCACGGCTCTCAACATGGCATTGACGGTTGACCAAGTGGCTCACAGCTAACGGTGCTAACAGCATGAATAGTGGAAACAACAGCAACACTGCTGACAGAGCTAACAGTGTTTACCTGAGGGGGAACCGGAGGGTGGGCGCTACAATTCCGCAACGGCATCGTCGGTCAGTGCAGCGTTATAAGCTGGAACCGCCGTATGAGCGCAGTGCAGAGCTGCGGCTTTGAGCTAGACAGTGAGGCACGCGCACATGCACGAACATGCACTAAAAGCCCACGTGCGACTGGCCCAGCTACGTAAACAAAGGACGGAGAAAGACAGAGAAGCTTGGATTACCATACACAGAGGGAGAGTGACTTCATTCTTTGCTCAGGTAGACATTACTCCTCTATATCTTTACATAAAAAATAGTTCTTTGCTGCTATATTAATGATCTGAATAATGTTGAGCACCTTTAAGGGATCGCCAAAGTTATTACAATTCACACAGAGGGGCTTTGTACCAATTTCATGGCAATCCATCCTTTAACTGTCAAGACATTTAACTCAGAACCACAAATGTCAATCTCTGGGTAGCGCTAGAGGAGAGGTCAAAGGATCAGCCATGAATATCAGTATAAAATCTAATGCCAATCTATTTCACTGGATGAGTTAAAACTTTGATCTGCTGGTGGCTCAGCAGATCACCAAGGTCAAGCTCTGGGGACCATGAATGTCTGTGCAAAATATTATAGCAATCCATGAAATAGTTGTTAAGATATTTCAGTCTGGACCAAGATGGTGGTATTTTGGTGTCCAGTGCAGAGCGCATGGTGCACAGGTGGGAGGTTCATTCAAATAAGGTAGTGCAAAGCAAGTTGTGGGTATTTTGGGGTCAAAATTGGGTCTTAGATTTTATAAAAAAAAACAATACAATTAAACACTCGCTGGCCAGTGGATGCATTTAAAACCGCATATAAAAATTACATTTAATGTGGATAAGGCAGGAATGTCTGTAAATCAGTCAGCATTTATCCATAAATTAATGAGTGATTCTTTTAATATCTGTTGTCCACAGCTTCTTTATACTGTGAGAAAAGCTTCTCCTTCAACTCATGAAATCCCCGCAGCAGGGGGGGATTATCGGGGCTCATTAATCCTGTACGTCACAGCCAGTATTTTTCCTACAAAAAAAATTCAAAAACGGTTCATTTTATATTCATTAAATGCATTACGAAGCAAATGTTGCTGTGTCACATTTTAAGATATGATACAACCAATTCCAACTTGGAATACAGTAGAATAATTACTGAAGTATAGTGTTGCATTGATGCGCTCATACAAACAATTTGTTATCATTTACTGTATATTCTAATCATTGTACTAATTAACTGTTGAAAAAAACTGAGGCATCCCTTCATATGTTGAGCTGTTGTCGTCATGCGTCACTGTGATTGGCTCAGCTGTTTCAGAGCCATTACACCATGTGATGTGAGTGCCTGAGGGCAAATTTATGAATCACCACCTCCGATCTATATTCCACTTTACCCAGCTCTTTTGCACTTTGCACTGCTTCATCTACATGAACCAAAATAGCAGGTGTGCATGGAGATGTGCACACAGTCCGTGCGTCCAAGATCTACCGCTTTGCAGTTGCACTGGGGCCCATTAACTGTGAATGCTGTGTCTGAAGGGCTGAGCCCACACCCCAACACACATTGGTCAGCCATGTCTCCACACATATTAGAAAAATAAAAATAGGCTGCTCATATCTCAGCATTTTTTGTTTGTTTACGGTATGAATATAAGCACATTTGGGTAATCAGCAGTGAGCTGTATTTATATACTGTCACCTTGATGTCACCCATTGGTTTGTGGACTGCCATTTTGAAGCCTCATGTTTTTTTTTCTACCAGAATTGACATGAGAAGGTGGAGCTAAGTACAACCGAATGCTGAATAAGACATTTTCACGCGACCAAAATGTTCCAATTAACTTTCATGAATTGAAAACACACTGTGAAAGGGTTAAAGTTGTAAGATGAAAACACGGACAACTCCCAGACCGGACAACACCGTGGTAGCGACCTGTCAATCACAAGGTAGCCATGCCCTAAAGCATACCCTGCTTTATGGTCTATTTGACTCTAAATGGGACCATAATTTACTAAATGAACATCATGCTGTATTGAAGAAGACTTGAAATTAGCGTTTGAGACCATAAACTCATGTTTACAATGTTTACTGAGGTAATAAATCAAGTGAGAAGTAGGCTCATTTTCTCATAGACTTCTATACAATCAGACTTCTTTTTGCAACCAGAGGAGTCGCCCCCTGATGGCTAATAGAAAGAATGCAAGTTTAAGGCACTTAGCCCACTGGTTGTACTGTTGGTCAAACTTGTTGATCACAGCTTTGTGGATAAGTTTTGCAAGGTTTAAGGTTGCAAGAAAGAAATGGGAAAACCAGCAGCCACAGTTTACTGGTTAGATAAGAGCTGAAGGTAACAGGCACCTGGGTGAACTCAAACCACCAACACATCAAGGTCAGCAACAGTATTAGCCATCAACATCCCTGAGGGATATTCAGGATGTTGCAGCTGAAAATAGTGGGAAAAGTTTACTACAACTTCCATCTATCAGCATGCGTCTTCATTTCATCCAGAACTGTGCATCTAAAATAGAAGTTGGTGTGTGTGTGTGTGTTTGTGTGTGTGTGTGTGTGTGTAAGCTATTACTAGATGACTTGATAGGCGTAATGGTTCTGCCGGTGCATCAGAATGATTGAAATGGAAATAGATGGAAGCTGACAGAGAGGTTGAAAGTCACAGAGTTGGATAAATCACTGCTGTCGTGGGAAAAAAGAACGTGTAACTTCATTATCTAACCTTTACTTTACTTTAACCTTTTTCTTTTATTTATTTTGTATTTATATGAAAAGCGAGTTTCATGATGATGGCTTTGAAAGAAAGCCACCTGAGGCTGCATAAATATACATAAAAGTATTTCCCCATTTGGATATAAAAAAAACTTTTAAGAAATACTTTAACAACTCAAATTTAAAAAGTCTGTGTGCGTCGTGACAGTGTGACATGTGTGTCTTTTGGATCAGTGTGCTGCCACATCACATCATTTCAGTCTCACACACACACACCAACAACAACACAGACTCACTTAGAGCCATATGCCTGACATAGGGAGGCAGATTATTAATGCACACACACGCAGCTCCGTGTCCTCGACTGACTTTTGGTGATCCTGCAGCCAGCAGCACATCGCACAGCTGTATGTAACAGGGTGGGATTAGGAGGAATACATTATCAGAAGCGATGAAAACTGGTTTCAGTCATGACCAATAAAATCATTTTTAAAAGCAGCACACTTTCCTGATGAGAAATGGGTGCGTGGAGTGGATCTGACACAAAAGGTTTCTCCCGGGAGGAAACTGATGTTGTTGTGTGGGAAGTGCAGACTCACCATGACTGAGCATGCAGCGCCTTCATTTATATCATGGTGTTGGAGGAGTTATCACATTTAGTTGATATGTTGCTCCGGTCTGACACTCCACATGTCATGATACACTCTCACACACCGTGGCCACACGTCTATATGGTTAAGAACTAATGGTTAAAGCAAAGTGCTTGTCAGATTGTCAAGCAGAGTCTGAAACTACCCGACAATTTAGTGAAGTAAAGTAATGCAGGGCTTGGTTAACTCTTGGAAGCAACTGGTATGAGGAGTGGCAGAGTGGTAGAGCTGCCGCAATAACCGCAATGTTGCAATACCACGTTACTGATAAGCCAATCACAGGATATGGCAAGCAACCGCCACAAGCGCTACGCTGAGCGCTGCACGTTTGGTGTTCATTTCTGGTCGCTGAGAGTTTAAATGTTTAACTTTGGGTAAAACGCTGAACTCGTCACTGTCACTTTTTACCCAGCCGTCCAATCACAATGGAGGAGGGGGCGGGACAAATACCACAAAGACCAACCGTCAATACACACTCCCATACATGCTTCAGCCGTCCCTTCATCCAGAGCAGGTACGCTACCTTGTGCTGACATTTTAACTTCTGCGGATATTCCGTATCATAGCAACCAAAGCGTCCAAGCTGAAAAAAACGCTGCGCCTCATTGCCCTTCTGTGTTCTGCATTTAACAATAAACAAGTATTTTATTTTAAAACATCTTTATCATTTAAAAAGCAACATTAATACCCTAACAATAGAGCTTATTTATATAGCACTAAAAGCAGGATAAATAATGTAATTTGCAATAAAAAAAAAAAAGAATTGCAATAATAACACACCGTTGAGCTAGTCATGATCGCCGCAGGGGAAATGTTGATTAAAGTATCAACACTATTAGCCATAAAACAACCCTTGAAAACAGATTACTGATGACCCAAGTTTGTGTCAATATACCTGAATTATATCATACTATTATGCGTGTGTACATAATGTATGCCAGCATGTGCTTTTTAGATATTTCTAGCATCTGAAATCATCTAAACCAAGCATCAACTTGAGCTTCCCACATTAGCACACTAACGCACGTTTTCTCACACTCTTTGCTGGAAAGCCAAACCGCTAGACGACTATCAACAGGGTCGATCATCCCATCAGCCCTTTGCTGTTGAGATGAATGAACAGCAGGGTTTGAAATTACCTGTTGTGATGCTGGAGGTTAAACAGAGCAGCGGTGTAACATTAATAACTGATGAGCGCTGACAGCAGATGTAAGGACCAGTATAGCCTTCACGATGCTTGGATTTCATTTGAAGCTGCCTGCAGAGGCATATCAACATTATTTCACAAAACAGATGTGATAGGTGATTCCACCTCTATGACCCTGTAATGTACCGTCAGAAAACCCCTTCCCCTTAGTTCACACTCTTACACACAGAAACATCCACAAGGCTTCTCTAGCACTTCTGATGCTCCTACGTCTTTTCTACAGCTGTATATTGGAAGCTCTTAAAGGCTTTGACCCTAAATTGCTACAGTTTGAGGAAAACATCCCCCTAATAGGCTATTATCCATTCAGACCGGTAATGATACACGGATGGATGGATGCTTGGATATCACCGCAATGAGGAGCCCAACTGTGTGAGTTCCACAGCACAGCTGACAATTTCTTCTGATTCCAGTGGGGATTTCCACAAGGACAGTTTTTTTTTGTTCTGTCATTTAACAGACTGTTTCATCCTGAGCCATGAGAGACTCAAATTCACATGTGGCAGGCACAGGAGACGCCCCACAGTATTTGAACCCTCCATGCAGCGAGGCTTCCTGACAAGATCTGAAGCTAATCGCCAGAGAGAGTGTTGCTTTTTTGTTTGAGCACACACCGCACGCAGCACAATGTTGGCAGCACGTTTTTATCGACGCAATGAATCCTGCCAATGAAAGTAGAGCTGAGAGAAGTACATTACATTTTATACATAGAAGTATAGCTTCTAATGGTTGACACTAATGACCAACTGGTATGTTACCTGCAAAAATAAAAAAAAAGAAATTAAATGATGCTGAAAATTTGATTGTCTGACACCATTTAAAGGGACTGTTTGTAACTTCTTACAGGTATAAATCTACCGGGTCGGGATCCCATGCTCGCACACATATGCACGCTCGCGTGTGGCTACGCTGTTCAAACTGCTCCTCTGCCTGCTTGCACTAACACAACGCGTGCGTTCTCGCTCCACCTCACGTTCATGCGCGCACACTTCACGCTGCAGAAGAGTTAGTAGCTCTGAGAATATCTAGTGAATGTATAGTGGACGTTTGTGCAGAAATAACTGCTGCAGCTCCTCCAGACCAACAGAGGTTTTCCGTGTCTTGTGAAGTGACGGGGCTCCACAGCCAGAAACGTTACCATCTCCGACCGGGTGCCGGTGTCTCCCCTGTTCTCTCCGGCTGCGGTCGGAGGCGATAATGTTTCTCTTCCTGAAGCAGGAAAAGCCAACACTAGGATCAGCAGTGATTCATGGAGAAACCTCTGTCTGGTCAGCTAACATTACTGCCAAGCAGGTGAAATATAGAGTGATATTGTGGTTTTAGCTGATGTGTGTCGCCTCACTGTTTTGAGTGATGCTCGTTCATGTCTATTTAGAGCGAGCAAGCGCGAGCCCGACGCTGCCTTTCGTTGACTTAACGGCCACAGGTGTCGCTGTTAACAAGCATTTCTGAAAGTTACAAATAGTCCCTTTAAATCAAGTCAATCAAAAGTAATGCAAAGCAAAAAAAAATTGACCAACAAATTCAAATTTTCCTAATGATTGTGTAAAAAAAAGATGAAGTACTTAGACATTTTGGAAATTAGCTTATTTGATTTCTTGCCGAGAGTCAGATAACAAGATCGATACCGCTGACATATCTGACTGTCTGTTTAGCTCAGCTTAGCATAAAGACTGGAAACAAAGGGAAACAGCTAAAACTTAATCATAAACTGTATATAAGAAGTGGACGTAGTCACCGTGATGTCACCCACTGGTTTGTGGACTGCCGTTTTGAAACCTTGAGTTCGACACTTTGGCCGTCGCCCTCTTCGTTTTTGGCCGTTATTTATTTCACAAAATGTCGACCTTTCCCTTTAATGGATTCAGTGCATGAAAATGTCTGCCTCTATAAAATGTGATCAGCAGAGAGGAAAGCAATTGTTTGTCAGATTTGTTTAGCGGCTCCATCCCCCTTAATAAAGTTTAACAGAGTGCATATTGCCAGTAGACTCTTACAATACAACAATACAAATTTGATTCATGTCATTGCATCCTGCACTTCTTCTAGACGTTGTCCAGTTTTATTGCATCAAGGCTCAACCAGCTGCAACTGGACACGACCCCCGGCGTTGCATTACATGTCACATGGTGTTAAAGAATTGACAAAGTGTCCAAGTGTCAACTCCAGTGGTTGCCACTTCAGAGCTTTGGTGTTACAGTGTGGCATCATAGGCTGGTGATGTCCTGCGGATGCTTTATAGTTTAAAACACGCTGTAAAGACTTAACTAGCCTGTAAATGTAACTTAGATTTCCAGGCAACTTTTTAAATATGAATTCCTACAAGATCTTGTTGAGGGAGGGAAAGATGGAAGATGACAGAGGGGGAAAGAAATCGAGAGAGAAAGAGAGTAGGAGGAGACGGAGTAAGAGATCAGATAAAACAGACAGTGGAGAATTGAAGTTAATTTGTTTCTTTGATGACCGCAGGACACCCAGAATCTGACTTAAAATATTAGTGAATCTGATATCTCTTCTATCTTTTGCCCTCACAGTACAGATCCGCTCTTGTCTCTGTCGCCATTCATTTATCTCCCAATCTGTCTCCTTGCCTACTAAAGTCCCCCGCACCCCCTGAAAAAACCTCTTCATCCTGTTTCCCTTACATCCCACACAGATAGTTGTCTACCCACCCCTTTTTCTATCTGACGCACTTTTCCCTTCTTCCATTTCTTTGCTTTTAACACACTTCCCCGCCTAGACTCCTTGTCTTTTTATCCATCTCTTTTATGTCCCCTTTTATTTTCAGTTTCTCTGAGTACCTTTTCCTTGTGCCTCTCTGTCCCTTCCTCCCCTCCTTTCCTCCCTCACTCCCATCCTCTTTCCCTGTTTCCTGCCTCTCACTCCCTTTTTTTCCCTTCTCTGAAATGTATTACTGTCATCTAGTGTTTAAAAAATGAACCACAGCAGCACTGTCTTTGATAAATGTCAAGCCTGCTCCTCCTCTCTTCTCCTCTAGTTAACATAATAATAATTAACATTAACAACATCAGTACAGATTCCTTCATTATGACATTAAAAGGATTTTGCAGATTTTTTTTCTTCTTTTTTTACTGGGGTTTGTGAAAGTCTTTAAAGAGAACACACTGCATAGGAAATAATTTGCATGTGTCCAAAATGCTTTATGACTTATTTACTTGTTAAAACACCAACTAACCCCAATAATACGCAGGTCTCGCTCTAGTTATCTGCAGTTTAAAAATAAATGGTGATGCAGCTCACAACAAGAGCATGATCAGACTTGCCCACAGCATCTCTTCTGATCCCTTGCATGTTTTAAATGAGGAATATCAACTTCTGCCCTCCAAGAGGTGATTTAGTGTCCCTCCATTTAATCGCATCAGGCTGAAGAACGCTTTTGTTCATCAGTCCATCTAGTCGCTAAATAATAATTAATGTGCTGCTAAGGAGATGTAAATCCAGAGAACAGATGGTCATTTTTTAATGCCATAGCTATTTAGTATAACACGACTCAGTATGATAGAAAAGGAACTCCACAGGTCAAAGACTGTATGATTAAATTCCTGCATTAAAATTAAGGACAAACAGCAACAACTTTTTGTTGTTATAACCTAGTGGTTCTCAAAGTGTAGAGGGTGATGCACTCAGTCTTTCTCTGTTATTGCCTCAGTCCAAAAGTCAAAATGTATTGAAAAAAAATAGATATAATAATTTCCAAAATTCACAACATGCAAAATATTCTGCTTCAGTCCATATTTGTTGGCATTTAGCCTTTCAAAAACTACATTTTCACTGCGGTCAAAAACTGTTTACTCTCCCTGTATTAACGGAGTAGTCTAGCAGCAATCAAACAGCACCATAAATTACTTTTTATAGAATTGTATAGAAAGCATCTAGTAGGTGTATAGACAAAGTTTGATTACTTCCTGGTAGTAAAGGGCTCTGTCATGCAGACAGGTTTCATATTTCACAAACAACTGAGGAAGCAACGTTTTAACTCTGGGGGAGAAAACACATCACCACAATACTACAAGAGCTTTTATATACAGAAATTTCTAGGATTTTGAAATAAAAAATGTTGAGGTATTATTGTTTCACCACATTTTGATAGACATCTGTTGGCTCTGACATGTTGATGTGAAGGATGAATTCAAAAGATCAGCTACTAGCAGTAATAAGCCGAACCCAGACTACACAAAGTTAGTCAGAAATGACCTGTGTGCAGGCATCAGATTATACCAGACAGTAGACATACTGTTTGCAGTGATATATTCCTCTGAATATTAGATGCCTGCAATGTATATTGTATGAGCAAAACCTCACTTACAATTCAACAGTTATTTTTTTGTCTTAAATGGGTGAGATGGGTGTAACAACACAATGCATTCTCCAGCCATAGCTCACTATCATTCTAGTTTGTCATCTGCCTCGGGCATCTCATGATGACGTCGATGGAACAAATGTAGGTGTACATTGAGTGCTGGCCAATTCATACTGAAAGAAACTGTACATTTTGTGACACACCAACCCTGTTGTGGTTGGAGGGCATTGCCCAACATCCTGAAAATGTTTCCCAATATCTAACTGACAGGGAGAAACATTTGTGGAAAGAACACGGACAGAAAGTTCTGGGTGAAAGGTTTCATTTTTTGACAAACTATTCGGCTTGCCTGGTCTTGTGTTGAATGATACTGTGATTTCCATCAACTTAAAGATATTTGACTGGCGTCTCTTGCTGAAAACAGATCGTTAGAAAGCAAAGATTATTGTAAAACTGCAGTGCTTTCACAGCCTTAACAACACAGATGACAGTGATAAATACAAATAAAAACACAAAGCGTTGTGTCTCCATACGCCTGCTCCACAGGCCGCCCTAGCAACAGTCTGCTGAAATGGCTTTCTGTGAGTTATAAGGCAAATCTCATTGTGTGAACAGCAGGCCCAGCTGTCTGACTGGCAGGTATGTGAAGGTTAATGCCACTTTTGTTGGGTGAAATGTTCATTTAGGTGAGCGATTATTGCATGCTTTAGTTTCAGTTCACTATTTCTCTCCAGTAGCTGATGATTATCTGGAGCGACTAAATTACAAATAAACAAAAATGAGGAATGTCCGCTTCAAGGGCTGCGATTATAGACAAATCTGGATCATGTATGAGAGAAGTTTTAGGAAAAGGAATATATGAGTGCATATCCAGTGGAGGATGACAGAATATATGGAGTGCCTCTGTTAATCTGACTCGATTTTGGTCCCGGGTGTAGTGATGACCAGCCTGCTGCAGCGAAATTGGAGCCAAGCAGCCAGTCGTGACCGAAAGCAGAGCATGGACTCGTGTGTCTAACCGTGGCCCGGAGGTACGGAGCTGCAGATCCCTTCACAGGCAATTGTGCCGACGCCAGGGATTTTAAAGAAGTATGGGCAGCCACAGGGAGCCACAGGAGGGAGTAGGGCAGAGCTAACATGAAGGAATTTGGGGAGTTTCGAGACAAGACAGGCTGCAGTGTTTGGGATGAGTTGTGGGAGCTCAAGCAATTGTTTCAGGTGGCAGATACAAGGAAATTGAAGGAGGGATACTGTGACTCTGCCCTGCGGAGGATTCATCCGGTTTTATAGATGTTGTCGAGTGTAAACCTGCAGGATCAGGTGATAGCTCGACTTTTAAGAATGACACTACAATTCTAGACAGTCGGAGCAGAAAATGTAGTTTGATCCATAACCGTGATAATCTATCTTCTATATTCTTTCCATACAGTTCTAAGTGAGGAGAAGAAAATCAGCCTCCGGGGCAGAGACAGCTGTTATCTGCCAAACTCAGTAATGACTTCAATGCAGGTTGGTTACACCAGCCAACAAATTAGCTTAATCATCCACTTTTACAACAGATTCGCACATTCTCAAACCTCTTTGTTTGTTCTTGTCTTTATTACATGACAACAAATGGATATTGTCTACAAGCACAGTTTCTTTATGGGTTCACTGTTACATGTAATTTGCGTCACCAACTTAGTGTCTTTGGGTTGACTTTGCAGTTTTGACTGTACAATCGTTCATGGCGGATACAGCCATTGCCAGTTTTTGGTCAAGAGACGCAGTACAAAATTATTAGTTAATTCAGTCTATTCAGTGCTTCACTTGCAAGTGCGCTGGCTCAGCTGTTAAATCGACCTCTTTCATTAGCATATAATAGAGTTGAGCCGTGCAGTTGCTGCATTGCACTAGAGAGAAAAGCACTGTTGGCTCTAAAATTATATTTTTTTTACCACAGTGAATCAACCAGGGGGCTGAATAATTTTAGAGAGGTGGTCTTTTTTTTTTTAAACTGGTCACCGTCAGGCATAAAAGGAAGAAAACCGAAAAGCATTCAGAGCACACGGTGCTTACCTCTGGATGTCTGCTTTAATGTTGGTGGGATCATTTCAGAGAGTGATGCCTTGTCAGTTTGTGGAAGCTGACTGTGCATACTAAGCAAAGCTTCTCTGAGGTGTGAAATACTGTATGTAGCCATTCAACACATTGCATTATCATCATCTCATCCATCATATCATAAAGTCCATTCTGAGTGGTGTTTGAACTTGTGACAGCTGTTACGAAGGCTGGCAATATTTTTGTTATTGTCAATAAATTCCTTGACGAGACCAAGACCAGTAATGTGCTAGCCCGTCTCTCGATACTTTCCCACTTCCCTACTCTGTTTGTGGCACTCAGCAACAAGCCCATATGGACGAAAAGCCGTATGAATGACAATGCGCAAGGCATTTAGCGTGCAATAAGAGCGCCAGTCATCTGTACGCCATGCAGTCTGTACTGACTGCCGTGTCAATGCATCTGCGTAAATATGCTACGCTCAGAGCTAGTGACGTGCAATAAAAAGGGCGAAAGCAGGGCGGGTGGGGAGGTTGATGAGTCCAACAAACACATGACTTTCAACAAGACCGGTGTTCCAGACCGCTGTTTTCTTTTGTAAGTTACGTTACTGACGTTTGTCACTCTCTCGTCCCGTGTGTGAAATCTGACTCCTGCTACTCTGAGCAGAGACTCCATATGGAACAAATGCATTCACGTTCCGTTTGTAGTGTCCGTCATCCGACCATCTATTGATAACATGCCGCTGATACGCCAAAATGAACTAAATGGGTTTTATTTCTGTTAAAAAAAGCAAAACGACGGTGGGGGCGGTGGGTATGTAATGTAATCGGTGCATGCCTGACTACCGAGTAACACCGGTAACACCAACTACCGCGACGAGCCTAGTTTACATACTTATTTTAAGCCCAACCATGACGTTATTCCTAAACCCAACTAAGTGGTGTTGTTGACTCAACTTACGTGGCATACCTAAAATGCATCCTCATGACATGCGGAAGGTCCTTGTAATGTTGTGCTATATATGCGCCTTCCCGTGAGACCGGGTTGCATTTGAAATGTCTTAAAACGGGTCATGAATACACGCTTTCCCTTAAAAAAAAGGCTACATAATTTAAAAACAGCTGGGCACTATTATATTTTCTAGCAAATGTTACTCAAATCTGAGTAAATAGTGCATGTGTTGGGGACTATTTTCAGCTGCAGATTGGGTGCTCTAGTGAGCATTTACAGCAGCGGGTTGATGTATATGGGATGACTCAAAATAAACCACAATGCCCATGTTTATTGTAACAAAGGAACATGTCAGCCGGTGCATCGGTGTGTCTCACTGATGTGATTCAAGGGTTTTTGAACAGCAACGGAGCAGCTATAAGGCACAGAGGAATAAGCAGCTATACAGGCAATGCTTGTTATAGAGTTGACTCATTGTTTTTGTTCTTTTCGTGAGATTTCTTGACAATAAGAAAAGATAGATTTATCCTTTAATATTGGATCGTGCTTCACTTTTCTCAAATGAGTAGCTTTATGGTTTAAAGGTGTCGTTATATTCTGCACATCCTTGCAACAACACAGAGCTAACGCTGTATACAAGCCTCTGAAATTCCTTCCTCATATCACCAAAGTCCTGCAATAATACAAATCTCAATCTCACAGTTGAGCTATAAGGTACACTGCTGGGACAATCCGCAGCAATGATTGCCTTCTTGTCTGTAGATTGTTCGGTCGATTGATAGAACAAGTGAGCATTTTACACCATAGTGTGCTATTCTCTACACGTTAACACTTTTTATTTCTCTGTATTAGCATCTGATATTTGATCTAATGTCCATTGTTATTCTATTTAATTCAATGTTATCTGCTCCGGTAGAGCTTTTATTTCCCTTAATGCCTTTGGTTTATTCAGGTTTAGAACACATGCACAATCTTTATCTCACACACACACAATCTTTCACGCCCACACACATCCGCAACCATGCACGTACATGAACCAGCTCAAGTAGCATACTATTTCAGCAGCCTTGTGTTTCGTCAACGTGAGAACCTGAAATAGAGATACCCTGCTTTCCATGGAGATACACCCGTGGACACATTAGCCCACACACGCACCGTCACCGACATGAGGATGCTCGCACAAACACACAGACCTAAACAAACTTAAAATGCAGACCTCTCAGATGGGAGTGGACACCTACCCACACACAGATAAAGATGAAGTGTGTGCAGTTTGGGAGCAGAATTACAAACACAAAGCTCTGAGCTCGGATGAGATAAACATGCATTGAGATTCTGGCTGATAAACCTGAAGATGGAAATGGACCAGCTCCCTAGATATACAAATACACACAGTAGAGTGAATGATGACACGTGGGGGCGCAGACTACGGATGAGCATCTTAAGTAAAATATTGTATGAGCGGAGAACTACACCAGAATGCTCTGCATTTTATATTTCCACGTTAGCAGCCTCCCTTTGAGCTGCGCTCTGAGCTTATGGATCATTTGAACCACTTTCACTCATAACATAGAATAATAGATCCACATTTAACCTGCATTTGATCCATTTATATGAGAGGACTGTCTCAGGTTTATGCTTAATTGTTGCCGTTTACACAAGAGCTAGCTCCATTTCCAAACAAAAAGCACTTTACAAGAGCTAACATATTATTATTTGCTGAACAGAGGTGTCAACTTTCAGTTCATTACACAAAACTGCTGCAATGTTGACCCTGAAGATAAAACATGACAAACAGTGCTGATGAACTGCTTTCATTTTATAGCTTCCTGTCATTATGGAAAATTGATGCTAAAAGCAACAATTTACATTCATATTCAAATGTCTCTGAACCTGCAGAAGAACAGAGTGTATGTTTGACAGGCCACGTATTCTTTTAACTGTTTAGGCTTTTAATCCCACAGTTATTATACACAACATATGTTCATACTAAAGACGAGCAGTGTCAGCCCTGTGGGAAGGGTTGCAAAACGATTTCAGGTAATGTGTGTTGAGCGGTTCAGATTGATTTTATCAGTCACACATCAAAAGTGACACCCAGAGGGATCAGTATACATTTCTGAAACTTTGTGTGACAGCAAACAGTGAGCCGCTTAGCAGAATCATGTGCTGGAGACAGAAAATAAACATGAAACAACAAAAGCAAAATGACATGTAGGAGTTAACGGCCATATACTGTATGTAGTTACAGAGTTGAGTTTCTATATAGCTTTAAACAGGGTTTCTGCAGGTGTCAACAAGTTATATTTAATACTTTTAAAGACATTCTTAAGATCACATAGAATGAAGTTTAATACCCATTTGTCATACTGGCAGACGTATCAAAGAAAATGAATATAAATGAAAATAAGTCCAAGATTAACTTACAGTTACAGAGTGTTACAGAGTACACCAATTTATTAATAGAATAGTAATTTATTTTACCCAAATGCTGTCCGGAGGTAGTTTGGAGTTTAAGTTAATGTGCTAGCTGAACAAGTGGCTGGCTGCCGCCATCTGTTGGTGCCATTTCATTGTAGCTCGATGTTTTTTACATTTCATGTGTGATTCTAATGTTTTGATTCCTAATGTCCCTAATTTTAACGTCCTCATACAAGGGCAGCATCCGGATTCATACGGGCTCTCCTCTGGCTTCAACCACGTATTAAAGTATTCTCCACCCATGTCAGGTCCCCACTGCAGCACAGTGAAGCAGAATTAAATCTAAATCTATCTAAATCTAAAATCTAAATCTTAAGAAGTATGGTAGCATGATAGTCACCATGGAGATAGTAACGTGCTTCATGGATGCGCTCGAGTAAAGACCTATACAATAAGAAAATGTTAAATTTGCTAAATTTCAGACAATTGAATTTAGACTTTTAAAGATTTTTTAAGGACCCATGGAAACCCTGTTTACAGGTACAGAGTGTAGGATTTGGCAGCATCTAGTGGTGTGGTTGCAGATTGCAACCAACTAAGTACCTCTCCGTTCACTCCTCCCTTTCCAAGACTGCAGTAACGTGAGCCGCCAAGTGCAAAACCGTGGTAACGACCTCGCTCAGAGGCCATCCTTGCCATAATAACACTATACTTTAGGAGCAACAGAAGTCAAACGGCAGCTGGCGGTACCACAGTTTTGCACTTTGCGGCTCACGTTACCATAGTTTCACAAGTGTGTCAGAGAACTACAGTGGCCTTCAGGTAACGTAAAAACGCGAACAGGCTCTCTCTCTAAAGCCAGTGTTTGGTTTGTCCAGGCTACTGTAGAAACATGGCAGTGAAACATGGTGGACTCCGTGGAGTGAACCCGCTTCCTATGTAGATATGAAGGACTCATTCTAAGCAAATGAAAACAAAACAATTCTTAGTTTCAGCTGATTACACTAATGAAAACATTTTTATGAATATTACATTCTATTTCTGCTTTGAAATGTTACACACCGGTCCTATAAGAACATTCTTGATATTCATTATGATGATGGTGTTTTGTGCTGATGCTGGTGTATTGTGAGCCACCACTTGCACTTTGTCAATGAGCAGGGGAAGTACATTTATGGCCCATTCTCCCTCGGGCCTCCCACACGCCCAGCATAGAACACTAAAAGCCCTGAAGGCATGATTTCAAGGGCTGATGCTGGCATCATTTCAGTAGGGAGACAGGATGGAGATGTGAGGCTGCTGCTGGTACAAAGTCTCGAGGTTGAGGGTGGATGGCGGTAAACAAAGCCTAGACAGTTTCCCGAAGCACCGGCTGGGATTGCTGCTGCACAGACCAACACTGACAGTGATTGGTAAAGATTTGCCCTCACAAAAAAAAGAAAAATCCTGCATAATGTCTCTGTGCTGTGGAGTTTAGTTCGGGGATGCTTTTCCTGTACTGGTTACAAAGAGTTGGCTTGAAAAAACCTCTACTGTACTGTAAGTATTACTTCCCTCTGAGAATAGAAAGCCCAACAGTCCTTAACATGTTGAGGTCTAAATATCTAATCTCACATATTCTTTTGTGTAAATCAGTAGGGATTATGAAAAGTATTTTTGAACAGAAGAAAATACTGTATATGTTTTATCTAATTGGTTTTACCCACTCACCTCATTACAATAATTCAGATTGTCTACCTCCAAACAACCGTGCTTTGGCACCAAAAAGCAAACTTTCCGACAAAAACATATGAGTTCAACCTTGACCTCACATACGGAACTTCCTGTCATTATGAAATCTATACTTTTGGTCCCATGGACGGGGGCTGGTAACAAAAACGTATTTTAGCCACCTAAAAGAAAGGTTCACCTAAAAAAAATCTCTATCAGTTTAAGTGTAGGCTATATTTAGAATATTTTCACCGCTTTACCTTGCCATTAGACAGCCCTTTCTGATAGGCAACTGAAGTTGTTGTATCCATACATGCTCTCGCCAATGCCACCAGGCTCCATTGAAAATAACAACACAGAAGTTGCTGGCCAGTTTGTTTGTGCTATTGTGTGACTTTAGTGAATCCGAATTAACCAAAGTAGACCAGCAACTCCCATTTTTTGCAAGGTAAAATTATGTTTTTTTTTCAGTGGAGTCTGGTTGCTTTGCCAAGAGCATAGATAACAACTTAGGCTCCCCGTCTATCCCTTTAATAAGATACAAGCTCATACTCAAATAGCATTTACTGCTCAGTATGAAATAATAGCTAGTTCACTCTCCTTTGTCAGTGCGAGCATATATTCTTTTGTTGTACAGTACACTGCCTCTTTTGTCAGTATCTACTGTAACATACAGATGTAGAGGCTAGGGCTAATTGGGTATAAGTGTGTGTTGTTGATCAGCTGAACTACTCCAAGCTACTCAATCCCTGCCCTCTATTCCACAGTTCCCTGCTGTGCAGCCGAACCAGTAAAGCATCTGGCGTCTCCTGATGAATTTATTTATTTATGATTGGGTGGACCGCTACATAAGTCCAAATACTCCTGGGATCTCTTTTGTTAAGAGAAAGTCACTCATTTAGCCGCAGATGCGTCTGGAAGAAAGAGTCTGCTAAACAATGCGATAAGTACGCCTCAACGAACAAAGTGATCGGCTGGCAGAGCAACTGTGTTCGTTTTATTGTCAAGAATATGTTGAGTAGCTCGAATCAGAGAGCCGAGATACTTTGAGCACACTCGCGCTTTGAACACATTGCATGGATGAGAGTTAATATTCTCCAGTATTATCTTTGGAAACAAATGTTGAATTTGGGTTGCAACGAAGTGAAATTTGTTGATGATGTTTATGCATTTGTGTTACATCAAAGTCTGGGTTGGGACTCTCAGAGCAGTCAGAACTTTGAAATGTTTGAAATGATAAAATGTATATGTTACAGAAGAAAAGATCCAGAGCTCTGGGAGATTTTATGCTGCCAAAGCATCTAAATAAAACACTATGGCCCTTCAGGCTCCTGGTATAGCATAAAACATGAGTATAAAGATCAGTTCTGCTCATGTTTAATCAATTTAACTGCTCTCTTTTATAGTAGTTGCTCCATATTTTACTGTACAGAAAGTCATTACAGTAAATGTGAATTTTAGAATCCACCCTCCACTGAGTCTCATGGTGCATCTTGGTCATTCATCAAGTTGCCACCCATGCCATGTAGTCATGTGTGTGTGGTCAAATCAGTTCATCTTTCATAACAGTCATTCCTTTCTCGCTTTCCCACCCACATGTATACATACTCGCCCTCCGCTGCCGGGCTGTCTGATAAAAACAGCTGTGGGATTTTTCCAGTAGGCTCCTGGATGTTTACAGAGGACACTTGTGAAAATTGTGTAATGGTTCAAATGCGGGTGTGTGGTGAGGAGGTTATGCAAGTGCATTTCTCGCGTCTGATTCATGCGTTCTCAGATCTGCATGAGTGTGTTTGTGTGTTTGTTCAGGAAGAGGGTGGTACTCTGAAAACGGTGGAGTTGAGACACCTTTCTCTGCCCCTCAGCGTACAAACACACACCACCAACATTCAAAGTCTTGGAGAGACACTCGCAAGGCCAAGCGAGTGGGCAGAATGTAAGATTGAAAAGTGCACACCCACAGAGACACATGCACAAAAACACCTGCGGAAGCGCTTGAACAATTTCAGTTTCGCTAAGAAGGTCAGAACACAGACGTGCGTGTTGTGGCAATGATTCAGTTCCCCAACGTGGGGAATCACATTTGCTTTTTCAAACCTTTATGTGCAGGGAGCTAATTGCAAATCCAAACATGAACTCTCAGGCTGTCCAGTCATGTTTGTTCAGGCAGTCATTTGCTTTTCCGCATTTTTTCCGTCTTTATAAATACACATCTAAATAGCTACTTATCTCAATGAGAAGAGAATAAAGAGGAGTCAGAATCACAACCCACACTCAAACCTAAATGGAGTACTAAATTGAATAGAATTGAATAGAGACAGAGAGCAATTAAGTCCCGCCCACACCGGAGGGGAAAACAATTCATCCCTCTCCGTTGACTTTGTATAACGTGAAGGCGCCTCCTTGTCAATTCCATCTGTTAACAAACAACAGAAAAATGCCTAAAAGCTGCTAGAATGTAGGTGGGGGTTCCCTTCCAGTGATGAATGTGATGAAGTGCCCTTAAAGCTGAAGTATATGTAGAATTGGAGCAAATATGATTAAAAACGTTATTTTTATAATATGGTCACTATATCCTGACAGTAGTGCATGAGAAAGGTAATCTGAAAAAAAATCATGTGCCTCTATATTTCAAGGTCAATGCCTAACCGTAACCATTCAAGGTCAATGCATAACCGTAACCATTCAAGGTCAATGCCTAACTTTAACCTTTCGAGGTCAATGCCAAACCCTAACCATTGGAGGTCAATCCATAACCTTACCCATTGGAGGTCAATGCCTAATCTTAACCATTCAAGGTCAATGCCTAACTTTAACCTTTCGAGGTCAATGCCAAACCCTTACCATTGGAGGTCAATCCATAACCTTACCCATTGGAGGTCAATGCCTAATCTTAACCATTCAAGATCAATGCCTATCTCGCGAGAGTTTCACAACATGGTCGGTCTAGGCATGACCGTTATGTTTGTAAGTGCCTTAGCTAACTACAGTAACGTTAGCTTACTAACTTGTCCAATCATCATTTTAGTCATCAACTGCCCCCCTGGTAGACAAAGGGTGCTAAAATAATCCTTTGACGTGCTGAAATCTGATGTTTTTTTGTTAGCGCTTCAGCCTTGCGTTGGCGTGGTTCTTAGAGTATGACGTGTTGCACTCTGTCTCTATACTAAGGTAGAAGAGATGATTAACTTCAGGGTCATGATTCATGTGACCAGTGTGCTCTGCTGGCTAAAAGGACTATTCCACAGTTTTTGGGAGTTTCAGAGTTTTAGCGAATTTCTTTCGTTCTCTCACAACACTGGGATTCCATATTGGACACTGAGGATCATTTTCCAGTGCTTATTATGTGATATTTGTATTGATATTGGACCCAATTTAACAGGTGAATCATTCATTATTTGTCTTTTGACTTGAATATGTTGCGTTCTAACATGACAACAGATAATGTTGGTTGTTGGCTGACATGTTTCTTTTACTCGCACAAAATAACAGAGAAGCAGAGAGTGTTTGTTTCAGTATTGTGTCAGAATTCAAGCTTTGTAAATCACAACTGGCAGCTGTTCGTTTAAAGTGATTGAAATTATATGGGAGTGAATGAGCTTATGACATCAGCAAAACCAATTCAAAATATAATCTTACAGTAAATTGTGCCTTTCTCCCTGAATTGTACTGGTGTTCTAAAAGACCTGCAGCTCAGGCAAGAAATGAACCACTCTCGTCCCAGTGGTTGTTCCATGGCTGCTGTCTGACTTTCATGTATACTTGATTATTGTGCATGGGTGTGTGAGGGTGTTTTTGGTTCCACTGACCTGAACAACAAGCTTACAGTAAACTGTTGTGGTTTCACAATGTGTGTGTGTTCCTGGATGGCGAATATCAGAGGGTGTGTGCATACTGTATAACATGCCTTTTAGTGTAAAGTCTTTCATCTAGTGTGTGTGTGAGAACAGATACCCTGCTGCTGAACAAGGCTCAGTCACAGAGGAAATAACAAGGCTTGATTTCCCAAAATGGCCCTGAGTAATAATGATACCTTTGTCCACTGACTTACCGACTCCAAACAGAGAACAGAGCGGGACATAATGACATATATGAGGTGTGTAATGAGGACACCGTTTGGTTCACTGAGCAAAGTACAAAGAACTGGAGATGGTTGAAGATCATTATCATGTATTAGAGAGCTTGACATTTTTTGGGGGGAAATTGAAGTTTATTTAGCTTCATATCTACTCATGTGTAGACAATAAGGAGGAGTGTTGAAATGAGGTCTAATCTTTCCAGTATTGTTGTCATGTGATTTGCCCAGATGGCCTCAAGATGTCACTGCAAGTCATTTGAAATCATAATTTACTGAAATCATGTAAGTCTGAGCAACATGTTTTAAGCCAGTTGGATGTATGCCCATGACATGTTGGCTTATATCACACACATAACATTAACCCCTTAACACTCCGATGGCCCGCCGGTGGGCCGGCCACTGCTCTGTCTTTCAGAGGCTGTAGTGGACTCCGTTTTGGAGCTGGAGTGAAGATACTGGTATCATATGAAACTAGAAAACCTAAAGAATCCATTGTTACCAACCGTCAAACTAGGTTGTCGGGAACAACGCTAAATAACGCCAAGTGACGCTAAATTTTGGCGAAGAAAAACTCTCCCTTGAACTCTGACCTCAAGATATGTGAATGAAAATGGGTTCTATGGGTACCAATTTATACTAATCCCATGTAGTTTGGGGCAAAAAACATACAGATGTTGGATGATGTTAGTCTCCATAGTAGCCATTTCATTGTAGTGAGACCATTTTTTTTTAAAATTTGACCTCACTGTATAAAATGACCTGTGGTGACCTCTAGGATAATCACAGCCTCATGAAACTTTACAGCCACAAACTAGGGACCTAGAGCATTCAGAGGGTGGATGGCTTTCCCAGCTAGATTGACAATAAGGGGGTTTATGAGCAGTTTCCAGAACAGAAGTGCTCGCCATCCAATCACTAAAAAATGCAATTCTTGCAGAAATCTCCAAATGTCAAAAGTTTTTGAAACCAAATCACAGCATGGCTTTTTCCACGGTGTTCATCAAGGTCTTGGTGTCTTAATGTGGGAATTTTGAAGGATTATTCATAATTTGCATCAATTCTCTAGTGGTAAAAAAAAATCTGTAACAAATGATATCAACCAAAAAAATGATTGCAACAACTTATGAGACATAAGTGAGCATGGGAATGGCCATCACAAACTTATATCATCATGTCCTTAGTCCTTATATAATTTACAATCAACCTCATAATGTATTTTAATTCATTAATTAATTTATTACTTAATTTGCATTTCTTTTTAACGACTAGAACAACTTGGCACACAGTGCTCAGCTGCAAAAAATACATGTCAACTGTCAGCAAATATTTTATTTACATATTCAAGTTTAGTTTTCACATCCTACAGCAGGGAACATGCAGTTCACAGTTCTGGTTGTGTGTTTTTCTTGACAGCTCTGGAAAATCAAAGCCTAAACAAACACAAGATCAGACAGAGTGACCTTCAGCTGCAACTCAAACACATACTGTGCACTTCCAAGCTTACTCCCACGAGTACCCTCTTAGCTGACTGAATTTCCATATCCTCTGCAACTTGTTGTCTTGTGGTGTTTAAAACATTTAGACAACAGCTCTGTTTATTACTGCGTTTGGATTTCAATGTTATCAAGTTGGAGTCTTCACAGAGACAATGAGCATTATTTAGAAAGAGAAAAGGCATTTCCGAAATCTCAACTTATTTCTTTTTTAAATACTGTTTTTTTGTGTTAGTGCGGTGTGACCTACATGAGCAAACCAGCAAGTGTGACTCACTGTACAGACCGTACAATCGATCAAAATGTGACTCTAAAACTGACTCTGAACCTGTTGTACTGACTTTGAGCAGCAGGTGGCAGCACCACATTAGTAAAACAGACCATAATAGAAAGGATGGAAAGATGTGAAAGCTCATAATGCCCCACATTAATGGTAACAGTAAAAAGGGCGCTGTGACAAAACGGAAACGTGTGGAATTTGATTAATGTGTATTTTTTTCACGAGTGCTTTATGTTCTCTGTTGCTTTCAGAAAGCACCAACATCAGTGATTATGTTTAAAAAGAGAAGACCTTGTATTGTTTTACAGTATACACAGGATATTCCCACATTATGAAGAACAAACACAGGTGACCTAAATATGTCCTGGACAGGTGATGTATGAAGAGTAAATAAAAAGGGAAGAATATGATTAAACAGTTCAGTGAATTCAGCCGTGACAGCAGTGAAATATCTTCAAAGAATGATTACAGTCGTGTTGGAAAGCAGACAGACGGGCAGATAAGCACCAGACACACTATAGGAAAACATTCTCGTATGGCAAAAATGTCAGAAGTTTCTGTACTTCTGCTTTACAGATCCACCCTCTATAGCAATGTACTATTTTTCCGTGCCATTTTCACCACATTTAGTGAGATTGTTCTGTATTTCTGCTGTGGTTCACTTCACATGACCAGGGTCTGTCCTCTCACACACTGGTTTTTGTCACAGAACGCCAACGCAGCAAAGTCTGTTGTGTGTGTGAGGGGTCATCATAGTTCAAGGACTGACATGGAGTGAACTCCACTCTAAACCATTAAAAAAATATATTAAATCAATTAGTCTGACAGCTTACTGTGTATGTTGATCCGTCTTGACATTTTCAGTCTGTCATTAATGAGGCGTGCCTGTCTCAAAAAGGTCAATAACCACTTCTGTTGGCAGCTTTAAGGCACACTGACATATTTTTAATTATTTTGTTCAGCTGTGGCAGTCTGGCTGAACAAAAACAATTCCTCATAGTGTACTGTTTCTCACAATATATTGTATATAAAAAAAGCCAGAAACAGCTTCGTTACAACTGACTGTCTGAAGAAATGTGTTTTTGTCGCGTGAAAAATGTTCTGGGTAGAGCCGAGTCTTGCTTTAAAAGCAGAGCTGCACCTCAGACAGAGGAAATGGAAAGGCTTTCAGAAGAGGAAGTGAGGCCCCTCCACGTCGGAGAGGAAGGTTCCAGTGGGGGGGGAAAGAATGCTATTCAAACCAAATCAGAAGCCTCCTTGGTACATAATGTACTGTATATAATCACACTTCGGATCACACGCCCTTGCTCTCACTGTACCAAAGAAATACTTAATCCTGTTCAACACCTTGCTTCACCTTTGGCCTTGATAGCAGCTGCTGCATGTTGTTGACGTGACTCCAAAAGGGATCACTAACACTCAGGTGTTAAAGCTGCAGACATTTGTGCTTCACACAGTTGATGGGTGGACACTATTTTCTAGGGCATTTGAGAGACAGGTCATTTTCAGCCGTGTTCCTGTATGATACTTGTACTATGAAAGGAAGCTTCATGGCCTTAGGGTTACATAGTGGTCATGGATGAATGAAAGTGAATCTCCCTACATCAATATTTAAGAAAAAGTGTAATATTTGGGAGGAATATGCTTATTTGCTTTCTTGTAGAGAGCTCTATGAGAAGACGTTTGCCATTTGCATTTCTGTATACAATATTAAGCTATACAGCCAGCAGCCGGCTAACTTAGCCTAGAACAAAGACTGGAAATAGGGGAAAAGAGCTGCTAACATCTTTTTACAGACATGTCTAAATCTCACTGTTTAACACATTGTATCTTTTTTTTTAATCTGTGCAAAAGTGTTAAAATGACCGAAATCACCTCTATTTCAGTAGTTGGGACGAGTAACTTCCTGGAGTCACCACTGGTTGCGACCAAGAAATAGTCCAGCACATGACAACCGTGAAACAGCAGTTTGTTATTTTTTTGGTTTGTAGTTTCCTCTCTTTCGACTCTTGCTGGTACTAGCATGTAGCGTACAAACATGAGAGTGGTGTCAATCTTTTCATCTAACTCTGGACACGAAAGCGAATAGACGTATTTCCTAAAATGTCGAACCGAGACACAGTGGCGGCATCCAGTGGTGCAACAAACTGAGTACCCCTCCGCTCACTCCTCCCTTTCCAAGACTGCGGTAACGTGAGCCACCGAGTGCAAAACCGTGGTAACGCCGTTCGCCTCAATCAGAGGTCATCCTTACCTTAATAACACTACTTGGGGGAAAACGGAAGTCAGACGGCGGCTGGTGGTGCCACGGTTTTGTACTCTGCGTTTCACGTTATCACAGTTTCACAAGCGTGTCGGAGAACTACGGTGGCCTTCAGGTAACGTAAAAACATGAAAGGCTCTCTCTAGAGCCAGTGTTTGGTTTGTTCGTTCTGGGCTACTGTAGATACACTGCGGAGCAACATTGTGGACTCCGTGAAGAGGACCCGCTCCCTATGTAGATATGAAGGACTCATTCTAAGCTAACGAAAACACAATGGTTTAGTTTGAGGTGATTATACAGATTATATTCCATTTCTGCTTATACATCTCCGGAAATGTTACACACTGTTCTTTTAAGGTTTGTTCTGGCAGTAAGGCATCAGTCTACAGGTGTGAATGGAGCCACTATTCCTCCACCACGGGCCTCTACAGTTGTGACAATGCCTGAGGGATCCACCACCACATGTTGTTTACATCACACGATGAGACTGTCGTACTGAAGTGATGCAACCAGGACTCATCAGACTAGACAAACCTATTAGCCTTTTCAGTCATCGACAGCCCGTTGCTGTTTTCTCATTACACACCTCGTTCCTGTCTGTCAGATCTTGTTTTAATGAGCTTGTTCTTGGTATACAGTTTACAGAGTTACAGTGGAAATAGTTAAGGTAAAGAAGGCCCCACTTCTTCCATAGGGTCAGGGTCTTTTTTTTCTGGTCCAGCGTATGTATAGCGTGGAAAACCACCTACAACTCCCTGACACAACTCTAGAGTCACACGTGGCCGCGCCTGTCAAACTACTGTCTCTATATGAGTAATATAATGTCTAACGGAGGGTTTTTTGGGGCTTACCTTCAGTAAATGAGCATAAACTAAGAGAACAATGACAGTTATACAGCATTACTCCTATATGTATAACTGAAATGGCTGCCTTTTTATATTCTGTATGTGAGTGGATGCATTAGGCAGCTTATAACTACATTTTTCTTTCTTATTTTCCTACATTTTATGTCACCTATCATGTGTTTGCTGATGTTCCACTGATCAGATTGAGAACCTAATGCGTACCTAATGTACTCTCTCTGGAACAGTTTATTGCAAATATGTAATGTATCATCCTCTCTATTGCCATGGTGAAAATAATATTTGGTAGAAAAAAAAAAAGAAAAAAAACAACCCTACCCGTTATTGATTACCCACAAATCACTGAAATATCCAAGCTTTCTCAATATTACATTCCTCGTTAAACAGCGGGAGGTTTGTGGTGTTGCAGCACAAGGAAGACGCTCCACTGAACAGATGAAAAGCAGATGTTTCTGTGGTGTGTTTGCTGCAGGTTAAAAAAAAAACATAAATCACAAGCGAAAACAAGGCAAAAAACATGTCTTTTAACAGTTAAGAATACAACAGTATATGTAACAAGTGCTGTAATTCAATGATTTCCTGTACAGGCACTGCTCGAGCCAGTCATTGCACGTGCAACCAAACATGTGCAGCCGACAGATGGCTCTGAATATGAGACGGATTATTCAGAGCGAAACAATTGAGTCACACTGTGCCTGCACTCTGTTCAAATTTGCACTACGTATATGACTGTATGCTTTCAGTGTGACATTTTAAACCACAAGCAAGACGAGCTAACGGACAACTACAAAGCTCAAGCCATGGTCGTTTGAACCGTGTCAAACTGAACCAGTGCAGACCATTTAGTGTTTTATATGCAAAACTTGGGATCAGGGTTGTTGTCAAAAATCATCAAATTTGTCATTTTTGTGTCGCCATGATACCTACTTCGGATTCTGTGTCAAGGCAGCAATGGCCGAACAATAGATTATTTTCATTATTGATTAATCTGTGGATTATTTTTCTTGATTAATTGATTAGTTGTTTGGTCTATAAAAGGTCAGAAAGTGGTAAAAAAAATGTTGATCAGTGTTTCCCAAAGCTCCTCAACTGTCTTGTTTTGTCCACAACTCAAAGGTGTTCAGTTTACTGTCATAGATTTAAGCATATTTTTATGCTCAATACAGTACCTGTGAGGGTTTCTGGACAATATTTGTCATTGTTTTGTGTTGTTAATTGATTTCCAATAATAAATATATACATACATTTGCATAAAGCAAGCATATTTGCCCACTCCCATGTTGATAAGAGTATTAAATGCTCGATAAATTTCCATTTAAGGTGCATTTTGAACAGATAGAAAATGTGCGATTAATCATGATTAATCATGGACAATCATGCGATTAAATATTTTAATCAATTGACAGCACTAATATAAATAACAATTACAATGTGGCTATAGTATAAAATTACAGATATAAATTTAAATGGACTGTTTGTAACTTCTAACATGTATAAATCAATCCGGGTCGGTGTCCCATTCGCGCTCGCGTGTGGCTATGCTGTTCAGACTCAGACTCCAACACAAACTACACGGAAGCACCAAAACCGCAAAGTTATATCTAGTGAAGCCCGTCTTGCAAAACAGTGTTGTCCGCGGTCGGAGGACGCGGGGGAGACCGTAGCTTTGGTCTCCAGGACCGGAGTCTCTGCTGTACTCTGCCCCTCTGCCTGCTTGCCTGCCTGCCTGCTTAGCTTCAGTCACACACCGCGCATGTTCTCGCTCTCTCACTCCACCTCACGTGCATGCGCGCACACTACACACTGCAGAAGAGTTAGTTTAGCTCTGAGAATATCTAGTGAATGTAGAGTGGACGTTTGTGCAGAAATAAATGCTGCAGCTCCTCCAGACCAACAGAGGTTTCCCGTGTCTTGTGAAGTGACGGGGCTCCGCAGCGAGCTGGGTGCCTGTGTCTCCCTTGTTTCTTCCGGCCGCGGTCGGGAGGCTGAAGCAGGAAAAGCCAACACTAGGATCAGCAGTGATTCATAGACCTTCGTCTAGTCAGCTAACATTACTGCCAAGCAGGTGAAATACAGAGTGATATTGTTATAGCTGATGTGTGTTGCCTCACTGTTTTGACGGATGCTCGCTCACATTCGAGCGAGCGCGAGCAACAGGACACTGACTTTCGTTGACTTAACGGCCATAGGTGTCGCTGTTACAACCAATTTCTGATTCTTACAAACAGCCCCTTTAACCTCTGTGGCCTACTTTGTATCTCTTAATGAGTGCCTTCCTATGCTGTGCTACAAACACTTATAGAGCCTCCTCCTTACCACACCTACATATGTATAATGTGCCCTCAAATTATTAGGAACAAAAAGGTGTGGTTAACCGAGTTGTTCTTTCACTACTTGTTATAAACACCATGCCAGAAGGGACAACACTGCATCTGTGTTCACCCCACCCTGCTAAATAAGCAACAGCCATCACTGCTTCAAGGATATAATTAAGTTGTCCTGATTTATAATCGTTAAAAGCACTGAACTCAACCACCTGATGTTGAACTAAACATTTGTTTACAGGTTTTTGATGGTACTATGACCTATATAATATTACACATGGGTTAAAAAAGACTTGAAACAGCATCTTCGTAGACTCTCCAGACTAATTATTGGCATGAATTGAGGTGATTCAGACATTGTCAGACTTCTGTCTGACTTTTCGGATCATAAAGCACTTCGACATGGATGGAATAAAACAATAAACTTGTGAACTTCACCCACTCATGAACCTCGCAAACACATACACACTGAGCCAGGAGAGACACTCTGACGTCAGCTAAAATTTACAGCACATACTCACCCGGTGTCATAAAACACATACAAGCACCGACATAAAACCCTCTAGAGATAAACATACACAATCAGCGAGGAAAATAAAACACATCTTTTGGTCAAGTGACCAAATAAATCATACATACATTACACAAACACACTAACTTAGGCACACTCAAACTAACATATGGCGAATCAGCTGACATAATAAACCACGTGTAACCACATGGCCAAGCAGTGAGACTTAAAAAGAAAGTGTGACTGTGTCAGCAATGTCATGGAGAGGAAACATGTTAAAAGGCATAATTTATCTTTCTATATTTAGTACTAAGGGCCAAGCACCACAATCTAACCTTAATCACTACATTTTTACTGAATCATATAAATAACAGCATCCGATTAAAGGCCTGACCTTCACAGAAAAAGGGAGGGAAAAGGTGGGATGCATAATATGTGTGATAAAAGAGGTAGTTGTTACCTATGTCAGTACAATACAAACTATAAAAACACACACATACACTTCCCCCTATATAGTGTTGTCAACAAAGTCCGATGTGTCCCAAGCTGACCCTTCCTCTGACAAAAGATTTTTGTATTACTGTAACTGTCATTAGTTGAACTTTTCGTGGAGTCATCGTTGTATCAACTCCATTTTAGTCCAAAAAATTGGTCCCACTTCTCCAAAAAAAATCCCTTGTCATTATCTTAAATCTTACTTCTAGATGTTTCTCACATCTTGTTGACAGGCCATGATTGATCTCACTTCTGTCCCGTAGCGTTATCTCTCATTGGGACATAGCCAGAAGTGCTACGTGCTTGATAAGTTTTGCCCTCATAGAGAAAAGAAGCAGCAGTTTCCGGCCTTCCAGTATGTGATTCAGTTTGTGGCTAGATTATTTGTTAAACAAATTACTAACCTGACAGTTAACTGGAATATGACATACGATTCTGTATGAGTCCTCCACGGAGATATTTTTCCGGATAAAAATCCTGTTTCCAAGATCAGTTTCTCCCTGTGACGGATCAGGCACATACCCTGTTTTGTCATTGTTAGGTCAACACACACACACACACACACAATTGCACTAGTAATGCTATTGTTCTCCCAATTAGCTCGATAGATCGAATCCGATCACTCTCAAAGACTGGTACACTGGTGGTCCATGAGCCCTGGTCATCCGCAAGTAGATTATGTTTTTAATTTAAAATTCAAATTAACTTTCTGCGAGCGGCTCCAAAGCCTAGTAGCAAGAAACATTTAGATGTGTTGTTTTCAATAATAAATCAGCTCGTGTGTAAATTCATACATTATTATTTAATTTGGCTGGTTTTCTGTGTTGTCGGACTTCAGCAATGAAGTCGACCATTGCGCACCCGGATCACTGTGGACCCTGAAAACAAGACAAAAACTCTCCAGTTTGGAGCCAGATATTGCTTCGCTGGTCTCTCAGCATAAGTGTCGCACCATTCTTCCCATTAAGATGCCAACAGAGAGAGTGATATGTGAGTTAGCTACACTATTTGTAAAACTCTCATTTAATATGGCTGTAATTTGTAATATAGTAGGTCTGTAACGAATGGCATTTTTTTTTTTACATTCAAAGCTTTGATTGAGTTTTTCGAATGAAGTTGTCATCATATTTTATAACTTTATTACCCTAAGAAAATGGAAGAAATATGATTTGGGGTTATTGTGGTTATATAAATGTTATTTATGGTGCTGTTATATTGCTGCTACACTGTTAAAGAGTAGACCGTTTTTTGGACCACAGTGAAAATGTAGTTTTTGAAAGGCTCAACGCCAACAATTATGGATTGAAGCAGAATATTTTCTTGGATAAAAAAAAATGATGTGAATGTTGTAAATGATTATATCTATCTTTTTTTAAACGAATTTTGACTTTTGGACGGATAATTACAGAGAGGACTGAGCGCCACGTTGTAAACTCTGCGTTTCAGACCGTGAAAGAGAGAGGGAACAGGAGGTGGATGGTGCACTACTGTACGCAATGTTTCTGTAAGTTATTAATAACAGTAATTCAAATGTCAGTGTTAAAAATGATGCTTCTAACTATTCTGTACGGCCCTATGGTATATTAAATATACTGTTGAAGTAGGAGGCCTATTGTTTTGGGCCAGGTTAGGTGGTTAGAGGTCCTTGGTCTGAAAAAGTTTAGAAACACTGATCTAATCCAATGTGTGTCTTTGTGTGCATTTTCCTCACAGTTTCCCCCTACACATACCACACACACAAACACGCAGCGTGACCCTGACCAGCAGCTAAAAATGAACATTACCAAGAGGAAGTTAACCTTTAACAACGCTTCCAAAACAACAGTTCTGCAATTTGATTATAAGCAGAAACAGTACAGAAACACGCATCAACACTCACACACACTTTTGATGAACAAAGATATTTATACATAAATAAATAAATGACATGAGGAAGCTCCTACATGACGACATTTCCATAAGGTGCTGCTCTGACAGGCCAAAGTGGGCTTGCTGTTTGTGACGGCTGCAGTGAAAGAAATTTAATACATAGCAGTTTTGTATTATTGGCTTACACTGACTGACACTAATGACATACTGTCCTTGTTGTCATAGACATTCAGTGTATCACATGAAATAGAAATTGAATATGCAGTAGGACAGCATACCATTGGCATGACTTGGCAGTCTGTGAATACAACGTCATTAGGCTTTATACAGTACAAAACAGTATTAGAGCTCATATTGTTGCATTACAACACAGATTATCACCGTACCTTCATATATATGTCTTAACATTGCCAATACTGATATTAGATTACAAGTGTATAGTGACTTTTTTTCATAGTACAATGCAATTAGATAAGAAACAAAACTAATCCTGCATATATTAGAGGTGTTCAGTCGTTTGTTCATGCCTTCTAGCACGACACATAGAAGTGTTTTCTGATCTGACACTAACAGGACAGCATCATTTGTTGTATGATGTGACCACGCTGTGGTTAAGGTTTGTTTAGGTTTTGGCACAAAGACAACTTGGTTAGGCTTAGGGAAAGATCACGGTTTGGGAGTTTGTTCGTCATGGTGACAATAATGAACATGCGATGAAGGTTTAGGGAACAATCATGTTTGACAAACAACACTGACTTGTCGGTTTGAAACAGGAAATGATCAGCAGTCTCCCGTGTTTAGTTGACCAATCCTATATGGACTTTGTTACACTATAATAACCTCATCTCACTTCCTCCTTTTCCCCGTCATATTTACTACTACTGAGAGGACTTTGTCACTTGTAAACATATATCGTTTTGGGGCACAAGCTGAAACACCTAATGTAGTCTATGTTCAGTACATGTGCGAACAAATATTCAACAGCGAATAGTCAGTGAACTGACTATACTGAATCAGCTATACAGAATCAGTCAAACTCTACTGAATGTGTGTTGGCAGTAACTCAGTGGGTAGAGCGGGTCGTCCTTCAACCACAAGGTTGCTGGTTCGATCCCCGGCTTCTACTGTCAGCATGTGTAAAAGTCCTTGACTGAGACATTGACCCCCAAGCAGTCACTACCTTAGGATCAGGCAAGAAAACCACCTTGTTAGGTTAAGGGAAAACATCATGATTGAGCTTAAAATAAGTACGTAAACTAGGTAAAACAAGTACAGAAACAACGTGTGGGAACAACGTGCGGAAACGACTTAACATCTGTATGTGAAACACAAACGTCATTAACTTAACCTGCAAAACAAAAACACTGGTCTCGAACACGGGTCTCCAACTTGAAAGTCCTGTGTTTGTTTAACCCATCCCCAAGTAGTTTTTCTCTCTAACTAGCTTTAAAGTTAGACTTCCACCAGTATGGAAAACACGTGACAACCGTCACTTCACAACACTGCACCTTCATGCAGGCGTGTAATATTCACGTCTCGGCGACACAAAACGTGACACTGACACACTCTTCTTCAGTGGACAGGCTTTGCCGTGAGACTGGGCTGACCTGTATGTATATGACAAATTTAATAATGTTTAAGTTTAAAAGTTGTTGTTTTTTTCTTTTTTAATCAGTGTCACTGACCCCATCTGTAGCTTTAAAGGGTACCTTCTGTATTTTTCAACCTATTTTTCCAGGTTTTTGTGTCTAACTGACTAATAACACTTTCTGAAATTAGTCCAGTATTGAGGGAGAGCGCTGTCGATGGCAGCTGCTGACAGACTGCAATATGGTGCCATCAGGGCAAGCTGACACCGTCATCTACGGCCACTAAAAGTGTTTGTTTTTGCCATGACAAGCTCTGATTGTTATTATAAGTATCTGACATTATGGAAGGAGTCTCACTCAAGGAGAAGTCTCGTTCTGAAATCTCACAAGGTTCTGCGTTTCGGCGAGGAAATCTGACGCGTTGCCGAAAGACAACGGTGGAATAGTGGAATACATCCATGGTAGAAATGCGAGTGTCGGCCGGGCAGAGTTTTGTGGTGTTGGAGTACAGAAAGCGTAGCTAAGTGTTATCTAAAAGATTTTCAATATACTGGCTCAATATTTAGACGATTTCGACATTCTGTCGCGAGTAGTTGGTATAAGCAGTGATGCGTTCACTTACTGTTATGTACTGAAGCACATTTGAACAGAGATGCGACCGTTTAGCTTAACAAACTGCATGGTCAGGGACTAGTAATCTTCAAACTGAGCTGAACGAAATGATTTGAATCAGAGTCAAAGTGGTTCTTAATTTACACTTCCAGATAATATATGACTAAAATATTACCAAAGCTTGTTAGAACATCAGATAACATCACATGGTTAACCGTAATGCTATCAAATAGACGGTTAGATGGGTGTGTAATTGGCCCATTCACAGTTTCCATCGTGGAAAAACAGCTCTCTTTTTACAAGATCACAAAGGATCAGTATGACTTAATATTACTGCTTATCCGTAGTGCTCCATGTAATAAAAGCTGCTCTGTCAGCTTTTCCATCTCTGTCCGGTCATGTGGGGCTCAGTCAGGTGATGTCATCAGGGTTGTAGTAATCTTAGAAAACTGATTCACTCTTGCACGTACACAAACAACACACCGACTACTTTATTTCCGCTTGTGACCCATTAAGGTGTTTTGATTTTGAGCCAAATGAGTGTGCTTCTTCTCTGCCTGCGTACCAGATGGTATCACTGACACACACCCCCGGTAAGGTGTGTATCTACAAAAGTCAAGCTTGCCTTGTCAGGTAAAGATAGGAGAGCAACCCTCGGGGGTAAATCTACAGCGTTCAAAAGATCTTCTCTTTCAGGTGGAAGTGGCTTTGCCGCTAAGAAACTAAGGAAAAGGCTCCGTATTTATTTCTGATCGATAACAGTTTTGTCAAACATCAGTTTAATTTTGTTCGAGCCAGAAGAGTACGAATAGTTTATTTAAAGAGGGAGAGATGAGGTTTTGAAGTACCTAAGGATTGCTACAGGCCAGGCTGAATAACAGCCTTAGAAATGCCTTTTAAAAAGAAGCTCAACATGCTCACGAAAACAAGTGTGAGGTGACTAGCTTTCACTTGAATCTGGCAGGTGTGTAGGTGTAGTTCAGTTGAGAGGTTTCGAGTTGAGTGTTTTGCTCAAGAGCCGAGTATTTTCTATGTTTTGTGTACTTTGCAACAGGGTTTGAGATTTCCGCTAATCCCAGCTGAATGTGATATTTTACTTATTACTAATTTTTACAAACAATTCAGTGGCATATTTTTCTTTTTTTAAATAACAGCAATCTTGCCCCTTTTGTCTTACAGTATTATAAAATAATACTACGAGGTCGTATCTGCGACTGAGTTTAATTGATATTGAAGAGTGTAAGGATGCCACATATTTGACATATTTGTGCATACGCTCCATGGGAAAACAGCTGCTCTGTCAGTAGCTCTTTCCTCTTCAGTACACGTTGTCCCTGATGTGGCACATGGAGTTCAGTATCTCTCTGACCCAGGTCCTTGAATGCTTCACTTATAGTTTATTATGAAAATTGAGGACACAGCAATATTCTCCGTGGCAAGTTAGGTTGATTTCTGGTTTTGCCGGTCCGGTCCAGTGTACGAGCTTACACCGGTTTGATTCTATGTAAACCTGCTAAACCAGCATTTGTCATTATGACACTTTCTGGCCAATTTAAAAGTGTCGTAAATCAGCAACCTGTGCCGACGGCGCTAAATCCAGCTTGTAATGCATTAGTAATAAGCAATATGAGAAATTGATTAACATAATATGATGTTTGTTTCTAAACAGAGCCTATAGTATCTGACAATTTATTGTGTGAGAGTATGAAGTTATTGGTGACGTTATAGCTGTGAACGTAGCCGTGCAGTGTGCGTACAGTTTAGGCTATTTGTCGGTGAATAAATGCTAAAACTCATCAAGATTTAGCTACGTTCCAGTGTCTTGCTTGCCACCTGCTGATTAAAGTGAAGTAGGTTAGATACTGCCCAAACTTAATCTGAAACACATTCAGCCTATCCATATGTCTGTTTTATGACATACTCATTACAGTTGACGGTGATGATCAACGGAAAATCCGCGTGACAGCAGCACATTATAGAGTCATAAAGTCAGCAAACTGACTAATATCTGACTAAGTTTGCTAACATTAGCAAATCTCAGCTTCTCGTCATACCAAACTAAGTAGACTGTTGCAGCAAAACCTGTGAGTTTGCTGCATTGAGCAAGTATGTCTTTGATTTCTTATTAATTCAGTTTTCATTTGTAAAAGAAATCCTATTTCAAAAGTTACATAGTCTCACTTTAAGGACTCATTGCCTTTGTGTTAATGAATGACAATCAGCCACACTTCTATTGGACATATCATACATTATACATGTAATAATATACATATGTTATTATAATTATACATATATATTGCCACTTATAGCAACCTATCTGGATGGTGTTCCTCTCATATAGATGAGAGGTTGAGTAGAGGGCAAACACAATGTACTCTCTCTTTCAATGTATGAAAGTGGTGTTTAACTAAAATGTGTTTTTGTCTCACAACTGATTTTTTCCCTTAAAGAGCTAGGCGCAGAAGGGACGGTAAATGTAGAAATATGACACTGAGCGGTAATGACAAACATACTGTAATTTCATGAACGACATATACAGTAACTGGTACACTACGTGAGAAGCTTTACGCTCTCATGTGATGCAGACTCAAATCAAGAGATTGTGGTCATGAGTCACAGTCGTTAGTTCTTTGATGGTACCTATCCTCATCATGTGAGCCTGTGTCACCGCGGTTTGACACTGAAGAATATGCACAATGGCTCAATGCAGCATCGCGAACAAGGGGGGGGGAAATGAACCGTGAAGTGGTGGGAAACAAAGTGTATTATCAGGGCTGGAAACTTCTCTGTAATTTCCTGGTTTCAAACTGAAATAAAGTGGCTAACAATATATAGCTATTCTAAGATGGCACACTGTTGACGGATACGAAAAAGGGGAGAGCTGGGCAGGAAATCTCAGCTCATGATGTCATAATCACTGTACGTGGTCTCAGAGGCATTGAGACAGCCTCTTACATCCTGCATGACATGTACAAGCCATCGCACATTTAGCAGACCACACACATTTCCGGTTTAAAGACAGACGGGGGACAGAAACGTGCATTCAGTTTCCACATTTTGATTGCTTTAAGCACAGCTGCTTTGTCAGTAAATATTGAAGAAACTTAACACATGCTAGTTTGATGTGTCTCACAGTCTATTGCACCAGCTCTGGAGGGGATAATCCATATATATTGTGATTTTTGTATTTCTTCACGTTACAAATAAAACTGGTCCATATAAAAGTTGATTATATTACCATTTATTACATTGATATACACAAAACCCAAGATATACATAAAAAAAAACACTGTAAAATATAAAAACATCTATAAAGCATGATAATATAGTATAGTACAGTATAGTATAGTAGTTTTGTTTAGTAAAGTATAGTTTAGTATAGTATACTTCAGTACAGTAGGCCTACAGTACAGTGCAGTATAATATAGTTTAAAATAGTATAGTATAGTAGTTTAGTTCAGTAAAGTATATAATATAGTATAGTATAGTATAGTATAATATAGTACAGTATTGTATGGAACAGTATAGTAGTTATTTCAGTTAATTATAGTATAGTATAGCAAATATAATATAGTGTACTTTAATATAGTGTGGTATAGTACAGTGTAGTATAATATAATATAGTATAGTATAGTATAGTATCGTAGTTTAGTTCAGTGAAGTATAGTATAGTATAATATATTCTACTTTAGTATAGTATGTATAGTAAATATAATATAGTATACTTTAGTATAGTATAGTATTGTATGGAACAGTACAGTAGTTTAGTTCAGTGAAGTATACTTTAGTAGAGAAGGCCTATAGTGCAGTACAATATAATATAGTATATTACAGTATAGTAGTTTAGTTAAAAAAAACGAAGTCATGGCACAATTCACTACCCAACCTCCTTCAATCCCTAACTTCCAAATAGGTGGTGTTCCACTCACAGTAGTTCACCAGTTCACCTCTCTTGGCTCCACAATCTCCTCAGACCCTTGACACTGGAATAAACAGTTGCATAAACAATGCCTCATTAGCCTTTGGGCGACTCCGTAGAAGGGTATTCCAAAACAAAAACCTAAAGATCAGTACCAAGGTGGCTGTTTAGTATGGTATGGTACAGTATGGTGTGGTGTAGTACATTATAGTATGGAACAGTATAGTATAGTACTTTACAGTACAGTTAAGGCAGTTAATAATCACAGTACTTTCTCCACTACTGTACTTTAAAGCACAGTAAGGAGTATTATGGTTAATTTAATGGAAATAAAAGGCCATGTTCAAAAATGTTTCAGCTCCGTTTCTGAAAACTGAGTGCTACAATATGCATGATCTTCAATGGCAGTAATCCGTTCCAGCATATTCTGTAAAATATTAAAGTAAGATAAGGTAAGGTAAGATAAACTTTATTATCATTCAAGACCATACACAAGATTGCTGCACAGTTGTTTATTAACAATTTATACAAAGTGGCTCTGGCATGAACATTTATGCTCCCAGGATAGGTCACATAAAACCTTTACGGTATGGAAACAGTCTTGTATGTTTCACTACTTGTAAGTCTCTGCTTAACAAGAATACGGGGTTATATTGGGCAAGCAGGCCAACTCAGTCAGCCGGCCCAACTCGCCCACACTACTACTTTATTCCTGTGAATCATGCTCATTCTAGGATGCTGTGTGCTTATGACATCATGAGAAAGCCTTAATTCCCATCATTGCAGTTTTGGGAGTGACCTTGTGGTCACAATACTCCTTTTTTTTCACAGATTAGTGTAACAGTATAGGATGAATGTGTCCTACCTAATCCTCATGTTATGAAAACCTTTCCATTTAACAATAGAATCTTTCCATTTGACTCGTGTATTTTTAGATATTTGCATTGCCAGATACATGGGTCTCCGTCCATGATGATGACCATGATATTTTTAGTAAGTGGAAAGAATGTCAGCTGTAGTAAAGAAAATAACGATATACTCTGATCTGCTCAGTAACAGTTGGCAGCCCGATGGACTGTATGTTGTAGTATGTAAATGTATCTTTCTTCTGGAAGCACACATAATCCCCATTCTCTGGAAACAAATGTCTCCCTTGGGGACGATAAAATCTATCTATCTGTCGGAATGTCGTAGGGCTTTTCCGGCTGTAAGAGCTGACCAGCTGAGAAAGGAGAACAGAGAGAACAAACACTGAAACACACTTTCAAGGACAAAAAAGTGATGATAAAAACTAAGGAGAGGGAATGAACTGTAGCAACTTACCCAAAAGATCCCCAGTCACCTTTTGTGATATTTCCTTGTTATGTTACTTTATATGTGTACACTTCAGAGGGAAATATTGAGCTTCTTACTCCACAACCTTTATTTTAATTTACAGCCATAGATACTATATTTAATATAGGTAATTTACAGATTTCACATTAAAAACGTGTAATCGGCTCATAAAATATAACGCATTGTTTAAGATTAAACCGACTTCGTTATCTTTAAGATGTCAATGAGTTGTTGCAGTTCCACCAAAGAGACATTTCAACTTTTAATGTCTCAGATCATTTTAGAAGCTCGAAGTGGTCAAATTATCCAACAAACAAAAAAGCAGATTAGACAAAAGTCCCAAATTTTAGAGCAGATTGAACTTTATTTTACTTTTACTTTGATACCTTAAGTATGATATATTTTTATGCAAGAATGCAGGATTTTTACAGTGATTTTTTGAGTAATTTTACGTTGTTGAACTGGTATTTTACTTAAGTAAAAGGATCTGAATACTTCCTCCACCCTGCAATCGATACTAGATATTGTTGGAATGGAAAAAACTAATCTATGCAAGTTGACAAAAGGACTTTTTTTCTCAGCAATACCTGCTGTATTTGAATGTGTTTTGGCTCCACATAATCAGATAAGTTCAACATTGACCTCACGCTGACAGCTCTGAGAAATAGTGCATTCCTTTAAGCTTGTCAAGCACCAGCATGAAGGGTCCCAGCTGATGTCCTCACGCTGTGCGCTCGGCTCGGCTCAAATCCGCATAGCATACATTCCTCACTGACTCACCAAACCTGTGTGTGTGTGTGTGTGTTTTCATCCCTTTGCCTCTTGTAGTCTAGACCCATAGAATTAGAATAGGAGTAGAACGGACATTATTATTCAAATCAACGAAGCAGCATGCTCAGATCAGCAACCGTTTTTATGTGTGCCGTTGCCATAGCGACCGTTGTAGTGAGCGGACTTCCGTTTAAACTAAACCGACTTGCGGCAGGTCGCGGTCTCAATGAGATGAGGTTTTGCAGTAACAACTAAAACGATCAGTGGATTAGTAACGTTACGAAGACGCCCAGGGTAACGAGCAGACAGCTGGCTAGTTAGCTATTGGGCTATTTCCGCCATGCTTTAATGCTACACTGATCCGGGTCTGAAAAGTGAAGCTAATGCGGAAGAGCCTTAAACTTGCATTCTTTCTAATAGCCAGCAGGGGGCGACTCCTCTGGTTGCAAAAAGAAGTCTGATTGTATAAAAGTCTATGAGAAAATGACCCTACTTCTCACTTGATTTAATACCTCAGTAAACATTGTAAACATGAGTTTATGGTCTCAATCACTAGTTTCAAGTCTTCTTCAATACAGTGTGATGTTCATTTAGTAAATTATGGTCCCATTTAGAGTCAAATAGACCATTTTGCTTTAGGGCATGGCTACCTTGGGATTGACAGGTCGCTACAACGGTGTTGTCGGGTCTGGGAGTTGTCTGTGTTTTTGTCTTACAGCTTTAACCCTTTCACAGTGTGTTTTTAATTCATGAAAGTTATTTATAACTTTTTTGGTTGCCTGGTTGCAAATAACCAAGGTGGCGACATCCAAAATGCCAAACTCAAGGCCTCAAAACGGCAGTCCACAAACCAATGGGTGACACCACAGTGACTATGTCCACTTCTTATATACAGTCTATGGTCTAAACAGTCCCTCCGCCTCACTCCCTGCTGCTCCGGAGAGGGACAAGATACCTATCTAGCCAGTCGTCTGTCTCCGCCGGGAGCTGTGTCCGTTCTTTTCTTGGGGAGCTGCGACAAAACACTTTACAGCCCCACTGACTGAACAACAACAGCCATTTACTTTTTCCATCAGCAAATTACCACGGCAAACAGTTCAATGACCCTTCTACTCCAATTCTATTTCTAGACCTCTTCCTTTACTCACCCACACAGCATGGGCCTGTTTGTGTGTGTCGTCTGTCATATAAACAAGTCAATGAGTCAGTGTCCATTATATAATATGGTCTGCCCAACCACTCATTTAACTGCCAGTCAAAACATTCAGTCCACCCTGGAAGTCTTTAACAGGAAGTGTCACCTTATCAAAAAATAAAGTTCATACTGAATCAAGAAAGCATGTTGTTTTTTTCAGTGTATGTATCTTTAAACACGGCACATAACAACCGTTTGCTTCATTGTTTTAACACACAAGCCAGCATGGAGATAAAAGGATTGTTTTTCTCACCGTACCCACATACACAAACCGGTGCCAGCAACATTTCCTGCCACAAACTGAAAACAGGTTTCACCTGCTGATGTCATCTCTGTCATGAGACCTCGCCTTTCTCAAACTTAAGCAATGCCAAGCCACACCCTGGAACCTGTCTCCAGGCATCACATACACACAAGCACTCACACGCACACACACACACAAAGACAGATGCACACCAACACATTTGCGGTCTATCAATGTAATATAGCAGGGTGTTTTTTAATCTTGCTGACACCTATAATTTCTTTTGTACACACTTATTACATTCTTTCTTATTGTGTTTGGATTCCGTGTGCAGTTCACTCGTCAGCTCCTATCTTGTAACACATCAGTGATCAACGACACTGTGGATGTGTTCTTGTCACTTTGAAAAATGATGAATTGCAGGTTTTCTTTGTGTGTGGTTGTATGTGCGAGCAGCAGTTTCTTATGTAAATAACAGCCGCGTGGGTAGGTGTTGAAGTCACGGCATTTTGACCCAGTTAGCATCACAAAGAAGGTCTTGGCGCTTTTAATGCCGTGATGAAAGATTGAAAGGAGCTCAGAGAAGAGGACGGTTCCAGGATTGTTAATACAATACATGTTTGCTGGGTTAGGTTGTTGGCTGCAATTACTCCCCTTTCCTCAACAAATGCAGTTTGCTCTCACAGTTATTAGAGCTCCGTAACCAAAGCCACAAGACCAGATGGAGAATTCAGCACTTGTCATAAACAGTGGAGCTCTGAAGAACAAGAAAAATAAATCGGAGCCTCAGCGCATGCACACAAACTGGAAGTCTGCAATCTGTAACTTTCCACATCAATCAAACAACAGAGATAAGATGACATAGTGCGTTGGTGATGAGAAAATAATGATACTAGACTGCACCGTCACGGTCACCTGAAAGGTGTGACTTGACAAACCTGATCAACATTTTTTATTAACATGCAAACTCTACTGTAGGAATTTCTTGACAAGGATATGGAGAAAGCACTTGAGTTAACACACTAATAACGCGTTAACGCAAAATCTTTTTAAAGCCACTAATTTCTTTAACGCATTAACGCAATCGATCTTTCGGAGGTTTTAACGGGCTCAGTTTTAAAGCTAGAGTGAGGATACTGGGATCATATGAAACTAGAAAAAAACTTAAGGAATCCATTGGTACTTCCGTTCTTACCTTTCACAATAAAAGCCCTATACATATATGCTGCATCATTGCTTACCATGGGGAGCATTTCACTAAGAGACAACTCAATAAAATAGCTTACTATATGTATATATCACAAAAATACTTGTCGGTATTTATTATGGATGGTCTACCAGCAGACATTGATCTGGCATGTTTTAATTGTGCGATCGCAATGACGTAATTAACGGCGCAGAGAAAATATTTTCATTTTGCCGATGAGCTCACTATATAGTCTCTCTATAAATTAGTCCTCTACATAGAACTCCGTGAGTAGTGCGTAGAGAGTAGTGAATGATTGAATGATTTGGGAAACAGCCACTGACGCCACCTTTAAGGCCATAATAATTTTCTGTTATCCTAATAAAATAATGACACCAGCATAGACAATATATTGGGCTATAAAGAACATGAATGGGTGTTGTAATTACTGTTCAGCTAGTCTACATTACAACAATCTCCAGTGTTAGTGAGCCACATTTAAGCCCTTTAAAGCCACATAAATACCACAAGATACCACTTCATTTATGTGTGGGTTGTGTTTACTCATCATTTGCAGCACCATTAAGGCATTAGCATGAATCAAAGCAACCACTGCTGATATATTATCCTGTGTGCCAAAGCTTCTCTGACTGCGTATGATGTAATTTGAATATGACGTCTTAGAAATGTTTTGGGGGACGGAGGTTTCCTTAAACGGTGGTGCGCAGCAACAAATGTGTGTTTTCGTCCATTTTGATTTGCAAAGAGGATCTGGAATGTGACATATGAACATGATCTTGTGTTTTTACCATCTATGTGAAAAACACACACACACACACACACGCACACACGCACACACACAACGTTCCCATTACATCTTTACACCTTCATACTGTTTCACACACTTTACAAGAGAGCCTTTCAAATGTGAGCAGCAGTAGACAGTGTGTGAGAGAGTGTGTGAGAGAGTGTGTGTGTGTTACAGCTATGTGTGTGTGTGTATGTGTGTGTCAATAGTGGTGTAGTGGGAAATACAAAGTGTATGTGAGAGAGCGGAAGAGAGCTGAGGGACTGGACAGAGGACAGTGGCGTTTCAGTCTCTCTGTATTCTCTGTCTTACGTAGACTGATTTATTTAGACCTCCTATTCACATTTGATATTGCGATAATACTGATATGTAAAAATCATACGTACAGTAGGCTGGATATCAAAGTGAGCCTCCCTGTTGTGACGATAATTCATGTCATTCTCTTTAAAATGTATGTGTGTTATATATACAGTATATATCTTATTAGTCTTTTCCAACACAAATGTCTATGAAAATCACATATAAACATCGCATTTTAAAGTGTAGGAAATTTTCAAATAGAAAGGCCTCCGCTCTTCAGATCCAATTTATGCAAATTTTTCTCTGAATCAACTTTGCATGCTCAAAATTTCAACGCATCTTCATACAATGGTTAGTATGATATCTTACGAAAAGTTATTCCGCATTTTTTGTGGGTTTTCCTATGAATTTCCAGCAACACGTATCAATTTCCGCTCGTTACATGCATACAATCCTTTCAAAATAATCTTCTGTCTTCACAGGAAACAACTTGGTTAGGTTTACGCAACAAAACTACTTAGTTAGGTTTAAAAAAATATCGTGGTTTGGGTTAAAATAACTCTGGAAGTGGCGTAGCTCACGTACGGAAGTTATGTGACAAATAAATCAACGTTGATTTCTGTTTTCACATGGACAGTGGTCTCCTGGGAAAAAGTCTGTTTTTTTTTTGATCCACCCGGACCTCCTCCCTACGTGGCGTTTGTTGCTCTCTTTACTTCGTGGTTCACAATTACATGGATTACATACAAATTGATTTTGTGGGATATACAGTATATGATTTACAGAGCATTGCTTTTAGTAGGTATAGCTACGAACAGTGTATGAGAACAGCCTGACCTATTTAGCTTCATATTTTTACTAAAGCCACTGCCAAAGCAATCATAACGTACCTGTCAAATACCTAATTTACACCCTATATTTTCACCATCATATCACTATCACTATCACCACTGGTGTCCTCATCGGGGCCAGCATCTGAGGTCACAGTCAGGTCCATCCTCTCACCATAAACTCACCGGGACTTTCACTGGTCATAAATTTAAAATGTTCGAGTCAGTGTCATTGACGCCAAATGATCCAGTCTTATAAAAATATAAACCGATTAAGTTGTTAATCCTTATTATCTTGTTGGTTGCCTCCGGCAAAACAATGATTTTCAGAAACTTAACAGTTAACTGGTGACTATTACAACAGCAAAACTGAGCTCAGTCTACAGAACAATAAAATGAACAACAACAAAAAAGGAAATTGGGTGAACACCCACTAGTCTGTCGACCAGCTGTAGTGCATGTGTGAGCTCTGAAATAGAAACACTTAGGGGTCTAAATGGACAAAAATGCAAACTCTCTGTGTCAGTTTGTGCGTCTGATAGCCAAGACACATCTGTGAAACTCCCTCATTCTCTCTGTGTGTGTGTGTGTGTTGTTCCTGCAGTGCAGCCAGGAACATACTTTTCCTTTTAAAGAAACAGTCTGAGTTAGAGAGAAAGCGTAGGGCAGATTACTTTCATGGAATAAAGGTAGGGCCAATAGGAGTGGATAAGGGTTAGAACCACGGTGGTGTTATCAGCTGAGACTGGCATGCAGTCGAGCAGCAGGGATAAGAGAAGATAGTGGTACAACACAGAGAGGCAGACTGCGTGTGATGATAGTTGAACTCCAGATATTCATACCAATGTTAATGAAACAACATGACAAAGAATCCTGAGGTCACACTGAAGTAGTTTAAATTAATTATATGTTCTGTGTCAGCACCAAAATGTAAAAAACAATAATTATTAGTTGTATCTCTCATGTTGTTCTTGCCCTGGCTGAATAAATACCTATTAATTATTAATATGTTTGTAGTGTTCTTTGGCCATTTGTCCACGCTGGCTAAAAAAAAAGTCTTCTATATAATCGCAGGTAGCATACATAAATAGGTCACTCTATTATTAATCAGTGTGACTTTTACTTGCATATGAAATGCCTTAGGATTATATATTTTGTGCTTGGTCTTGATTTGCTGAAGTCCATTTTACACTGCTATTATAGAACTCAGATTAGAAAATTGATTAGTCTATTGGTTTTAATCATGCGATAATATTCAATCGAATTTAACTTTGAATCATAGGACAGTGTCAGATCTAAATGCAAGTCTCAAGCATAACGTTTAAACATGCTGCATCAAGTTTAAGGCAGCATTCGTACCCAATCAGGCGTTGCGGAGATTAGCGCAAGATTGTGCGGCAGTGTGGGAGTGTTTATTAAATGGCCCATTTGTGTGACGCCATGCTGCTAGTATGCCGGGTCCTACGAGTGATTGTCTGCCCGCATCGACACATCAACAGGATGCGAGGCCCATCAAAACTGTGGCTTTTAAACTGGTGCACGAGGCCAAATTGAGTGAGAAACATAACGTTACACTCCATTGCGTTTCAGTCATTCATGCTGCTCTTTTTCCGGTCTGATCGCCGGTCACATGCCTTGAACAAAGTCAGTTGATAACACCACCATTGTACCCGTTATCTCTGACTGGGGCTTTAAGGTTTGTCCAGCCAGCTAAGGCAAAGGAACCCTACCTCTGTCAAACTCAGTTTGTGGCACAACCCCTCTAGTGTCCTGCAGCATGCTTTGGTGTGCTGCTGGGTGAAAAGGTTCCTGCTACACTTTCAAGGTGCTCTATTGGAGTTTTTATCAAGTGTTTCCTCTAAGCACATGAAGGAACTTAACACCAGAAAAGTCCAACTTTACTCTTTTTTTTCTTGTACCTTTTTTAAATTAAATTCAGTAAATGTCTTATCTTACTTGGGGCTCCTGGATTTCTTCGGAAAGTCTTATCTTTACTCTGAAAGGTGCTGTGAGCCAGACACTTCAACCTGTAAGACTTAATCTTTGCGATCTTCCCTCTAAAACCAGAGGAACAGGGCCAACCTAAAAACGAGGGCCATATTACTCTTTAGCCCTGCGGCAGCAAGTGTCCTCTTCTGACAGGGTTAAAGCATGATAAATGAAGGTGAAATACCGTAAAACACAAAAAAAGTGGATTACCAGGTTACTGATTGTTTATCAGTTCAATTCAATGAAGCCTTTTAGCCATTACATGTTGATCAAAAAACATGTTGCCAAAGCATACACATTGACAGGATTTTGTAAAAGTAAAAACTAATGGTATACTTTGAAACAAATAGTTACAGAAATAAAGAAATCAGAAATCAGAAAAAGAAACAGACTGAACATAATTCAGTGATTTATAGTATGTACAAATTAAGGGAGAAGCATATACAGATCAAAAACATTTCCTTATGACAGTCATATAATCTTCTGGCAGCACTGCAACAAAGATTTTACGAGAGTTTGAGTAAACTGGTTTCTTGGACAGGAAGGAGAGGCAGAACTTTCTGGGGAAATTTTCCTTTCAATTTTGTTTATTTTATACTTTCTGGGGAAATTTTCCTTTCAATTTTGTTTATTTTATACTCTTTAGGGAAATGGACTTCCGTCTCCATGTCTTCCGTTTAATTTATCCTTAATTATTACCAATAAACTCAAACATTTTAATATGGTGAGGGGAAAATTGTGAAATAATAATGTTGATAGTTTTCAATATAACACATTTCTCATTCAAGTTCATTTTATAGTTCATGTTACTGCAGCTATAAAATGATTCTCTGTTACAAAACTCAATTTTAGAAAAGCCCTCCCACAGTCAGAAAACTACAGTTTTACAGGAAGCTGTCAGAAAACATTTATTCATCTCTTTTTGCTCTGCTCTCTTTCTCTCCTTCTTCTCACAGGCAACAAAAATCGGAATCCCAAGGGGCTTTTTTATGCTTCCTAGACTAGAGTATCAAAGTTAAGCATTTATGAAGCAATTTCATAAGAATATGTTTCTAAAACTCAACAAGCTCCCTCTATAATGTGACAATTATGGCACTGTTGATGTATAATTTTAATTTTCTTTTGGTTTTTAGGGATATTTTTCACCTATCATCTAATTTAAAGTCAGTGTGTGAAAACTTCAGAGGCAGTTTCGCCCCGAGCTCATTTTCTGGCAATTGCTTCAGCCTGCAGTTCAGAACATTTTGTTTCATTTGTTTCATTTTCCGACTGTGGCTTCCCGTCTATCCCTCCCCCCTCATTCTTCTGCCTCTCTTCAACCTGGCCCCGTTTCCGTGTGAGAAGGAAGAGCGCTGGCTCTCTGGAAAAGTGGGACGGGAAATGGAGGAGGGGGGAAGAGACTGAAGTTTTGAGAAATAGTCAAACTTCAGAGAAGTTGTTAAGAGTTTCAGTGGGAGGCGATACACATCCTCGGGGAAAAACGAAGTAAATAGTTGAAGGATAAGGAAGGAAAAGTAGCACAGCTGTGTCTATTCTACTCTTTTATATTCTATAACAATATTGCTCAATGCTGTAGAGTTTGAGATAAGAGAGATGAAAGGTTAGGGGTTTGAAATCTCTCCCAATAGACTACAGGTCAATGATTTCCTGGAACTGGGAGAATGTCTTTCCTGGCACAACACGGACAAACATGGTGTACAACTACTACGTCCACTCTTCTGTTTCTGGACTCAAAAACAGGGAATGTGCTGGAGAAAGTAATTTCCATTCAGTTGTAATCAATAGTACTTCTTCCTGGTACTTTTGTGCCTTGCAGCTCTTTATTAAGTCAGTTCTGCTTACTCCGTCAAAAAGTTTATGTATGACTTTTTAATTGGACTGTAATCCAAATCTTTGTCACAATATCGTATGTGATGCTCTCACTGGAAACTCTCAATGTCAAAACCCACTTTCTCTACTATTTTGTTTGTTCCTTTTTTCTCTCTCCGGTGGGTGAGATTTTTTTTTTTCAACAAGCAGCTGAAATCTGGCCGTGTCCTTCCAGCCCTGGCAAAAGAACACCATGATTAAATAGTCCCAAAAATAAAACCCCCCAAAAACATCTGCTGAGTTCTTGCAGCTTAATGTGGAGCCCAGTGGACACAGGATGAAACCTGGATGGTGGCCAAAGAGCTTTATTTGTGGTAGAATCCTAGATGTGCCACGGGGGCCAACGCAGCGGGAAAACACCTCCACACTGAGTGAGTCATCATGTAGCGACGGATGCAGATAGCGCCTGACAACACACAGTGGTGACCTTGAGCTAAGAGAGAACCTGCAGCACACACACACACACACACAGGGTGGTGGGTCGCCAACTTGCTGATAAAGCATCAACTGTGCCAACATGCTGAGGTTTCTAAAGGATAGCTCAGGATATGAGACATATTTACCCAGACAAAGTCAGACTCCATGATGGATTTTTATAACTATTATTATGTTTTATGAAAGTGAGCACTTAGAGGGATGGAAACAGCTAGATGAGCTCTGTTGCGTAGGATTGCAGGCTGTTCTCATATACACCATTTGTAGCTCTACCTATGAAAAAGTAATGCACTGTAATTAATATATATCCCACGAAAATCAATTTGTATGTAATCCACGTAATTGTGAACTAGGACGTATAAAGAGCGACAATCGCTGCATAGGGAGGACGTCGCGGTGAACGAGTGGGTCAAAAAAGACCAGACTTTCACCCAGGTTACCGGTGTTCGTACCCCATGTGAAACAAGAACTCAAAGTTGATTCATTGTCACGTAACTTTACTTTGCTTTAGTTACGCCACTTCCAGAGTTATTTTAACCCAAACGACAATCTTAACTAAGTAGTTTTGTTGCCTAAACCTAACCAAGTCAATCTTTTCCAAAACCTGACTAAGTTGTGTTTGTCACGTAACTTCCGTACTTAAATTACGCCACTTCCCGGAGCTATTTTAACCTAAACAAGTCGATCTTTTCCTAAACCTAACTAAGTAGTTTTGTTGCCTAAACCTAACCAAGTCTCTCTTTTCCAAAACCTGACTAAGTTGTTTTCGTCACGTAACTTCCGTACTTAAATTACGCCACTTCCGGAGCTATTTTAACCTAACCAAGTCAATCTTTTCCTAAACCTAGCTAAGTAGTTTTGTTGCCTAAACCTAACCAAGTCTCTCTTCTCCTAAACTTAATAAGTAGTTTTATTTTGAAAAGACTGGAATGGAAATTGACACATGCGTCACATATTGCTGGACATTCGTAGGAAAAATGAGGAATAACTTTTCATAATATATCATAAGAACATTTGTACGAGGATACTTTGTATAGGATCGAGAAGCAGCTTCTCTCAAAAGTCAGGAATCAACCTCAAAGCTAGCATCAATCTCAAAGTGTTCAGAATTATATTGACTTTATGAAATCTACCTATTTTGTAAGGGGGGGATTTCTCACTCAACCATCCCCAAAACCAATCTTTAACCACATTTGGCACCAAACAACCTCAGCTGACTAAATTAGAACGTAAATACTAGCACACCAAATAGTACATGTTGTGCAAAGGCAGACAAAGTACATAAGTGCTTTAATTATGTCTTGGAGTGTGACAGTTGTTGCAAAACTGCTCAAGAGGCTCTATCTTGCAACACAATACAGATAATGTCCTCTTGCACAAGAAGTTGAATCTCATCTGCCGTTCCTCTTTCTTTCTCTCTCACTTTCTGTTTTTGCTCTCTCTCCAACTTGATAAGTAAAGCAAGGAACTAAAGTAAGCACCTATTGCCAAATCATCCACATGACTGGACAGGAGAAGCTGAATTAGGACACATTTTCTTACTTTCTGCTGCATTTTTATGACTTACCACAAAGTGAAAAGTGTGGTTATTTGTCTTCAGATCAGACGATCAAATCAATTCCCCAAGAGAATTGGATTTGTTTATGTGCCACAATCCTTCACGCTGACCGTGAAGGATTGTGGCATAAAGCTGATGTGAGATTTTCTTCTTAAAGCGCCTGTTTGTTCCTGAGGGGGAAAAACTTCACACTGAGAGATTTGTTTGGGATGTGGATGAGAAATGTATAACTCTGCGGAGAAAACACCCTTTCGGAATAGAAACACACACAGTCCAGATTTCACTCTGTTACAAGAATCCACCACTTCTGACTCCCCTGAGGCCGAAAAAACAACTTGCTGGAAAATAATTGTGGCATTATCCTAAATTGCTGTTGCAGCTGTCACGGTAAAAAATCCAGCACACCATTTGAATTATTGCTATTTCTATTTGAACATCTGTCTTTTGACAGACTTTGGCCCACAGCAGAAATTCCTCCAAAACCACTTCTGTATACTGATAGAGGAAGCAAGACAGATATGCCGTCATTACTGATAATGAGCTTTGCAAACTAAACAAAAAATATTATATTATATTATTCACATTACATTTATGCATTCTGAAGTCCTTCCTGCCATGGACTTGCAACACTGATCAGGATTTCCGCCAGTGTATTGCGGCCCGGCAGGTCTAAGTTGACTCCCCGCCAGGCCAAATCATAATCAATTATGTATTTTTAAGTTTCGAAGATGTTCTTTAAACTGAAATGTGTTATACAGGTAGTGAACTCCTTTAAGGATTAACTTAAAGTGCGTGAGTTGTGTGCTTAAGTTCAGAGAGTGTCGGTGTGTGCAGTCGAGGGAGAGCGGGTGTGTGTGACGGACGGTGAGTATGAAATTAACTGTAAATACTTGTTGTTAACAGTAGGTGTGAACGTAGCCGTGCAGTGTGTACAGTTTAGGCTGTTGGTTAATAAATGGCTCAAAATGGGTAGAAATGGAGCAAATCTGATTTTAAAAAATACACTCGCGAACTCCGATCCAGCGGTCAAACTAGGCAGCGGTGATCAAATATCAATAAATATGCTGTTACTGTAATGCCTATTTCTCGCCTCAAATGTTTTCAGAAACATCTTGTAGTGTACTGTTTAGATGTAAATTGAGAAAAATTGTGACCCGGCAGCTATGTTGAGATCTGTTAAGGAAATACCAAGAACCGCCCACCAGCCAGATCACAGCCAATAGGAAAGCTCAATAAGAATGCTCTCTCTTTGAAATGACCTGTGATTGGCCAAAGTCTCCCATCACAGGCTAGATTTCTTAAAGCCTGAAAACAGAGACATGAGGAGGTGGAGAAGTCTAGTTATATCTCTGAACACTTGAATCACAATATGCTGAAAGGTTATTATGGAATTTTTTGCCCATTGCTGCCAAAATCTTTCTGCCTACTGAAGCTTTAAGGTGGGCTGACCTTTAAAGTGGACCAGCTATTCTCATTTTAGTGACAAGCCGCTCCTCTACTCAGCTTTTCTGGTTGAAACCCTGACTGATGAATGCTTCCTTCAAATTGTTTATTTTAATCCATTAGAAAAAGTACAACATTTCAAGCCCTAATTGGCTTTCTGTCAGCGGTATATCAGTATAGGCCTACCCCTGTCTTTCTGGACAAGAAAGGTGTACGTGTTTCACACTGATCACTTTTTTACTATTGTTTTTGAGTGTTTAGCTTCATCCCGCGTGATCCCGCCTTGAGACGAAACCCTGCAGAAACAAGTCTAACCAGTCCAGCGTCATGCTGATGTGTGCCAGAGGCTACACCTTTGAGCTGTGTACATCTTTAACCCCCTCAGTTCACAGTCTGACGTCCTCACAACAGTTTGTCCTCAGTGGGGAAAAGTCTGAGCCAAAAACTGAAGGTGACCTCTGAAAATGGGTCAAGTTCATGCTTGTTTGCTTGTTTTTTTAAGATAGAGATATTTATAGAGGTTATCATTCATAACAGCCCTGCCTTTTGTCAGTGAAATCACGGAAAACAAGATAAAAGACAGCCCTGTCTCCTAAAAGTACAACTACTGCAAAACTGCATTCTCAGTGTGTGGAAGTTATGTTTGGAAGGAAACGGATTTTGTCGCAGATTACGTTTGTCTTTGTCAACAAGTGACGTAGTATGTCGAGCGACCGTTAATGAAAGTTACGTGGTATAATAACAAGTATAACAAGCAAGAAAAGCCCACTACTGGTGGGCGGGTGGTGAGGCGGATGGGTCCAACAAATACAGGACTTTCCCCCAGGAGGTCACTGTTCATATCATTAGTCATTTCAAGGCAAACCATGATGATGTTGCTGATAGTGTTGTTGCGTTTTTTTGTTTTGTTTTGCAATGTTAATCACATGTTTAAAACTTTTTAAAACTGCGACATTAATCCATGAGAAAATAAGTTTCCTTACAAGCGTAATTGAAAATACAGTTTAGTTGTATGGGACTGTAATTCTGTGGGAGACAAGGTTAGTACAGAAAGAGAATGAAAGAATAGACTGGAATATAGGAGAAAACAAATACAACCTGAGGAAAAATAAGAATCATATACTACTTTTCTTATCATCTTTAGGGGTATCGATTTACTCCATTAATCATGCCATTGCTGGTTTCACAGCCCCACCTTCTTCATATCACACCCGAATTTCAAAACAACATCACAATTATTGATGATTAACAAGAGTCAACCTTGAGAAAACAAAGTTATAAAAGAACTCGACTGAAACTAATTGAGCTAAATGTGCCTAGTGGGAGAGAAGAGAGCAGGAAATAAGTTTGGTCACATGTTTGATTTGAGGAAACAAGGGTCAGTGCGCTGCTTGAGAAAGGAAAACAGCAGACTACGATTGCCAAATGACTGCTTTGTGTTTTCTTTGTTGCTCCTAAACGCTGACACATTGGCTTAGTCATCATCTGTTTGGACATGCCAGATTCCTGGCAATGGCACTCATGATGTACTCTGATGCGTATGGACTGATGTAAAGGCAATGGTTACAACATGTGGGGATTTCTCGGAGTCACCCTGCTATAGAATACTGCCATAGGGAAACATTGTATTGACTTTTTCTGGTTTGTCGTGAATCAGTTTGTAATACAGCTGCAGCACAAAGCAGCGCTGTTTACACTGGGACTTAAAGCTAGAAATCCTGTCCTATCTTCCTTTGATTGAGGACAGTCAAATGACCCTCATAGTAATGTCTGTGTTTGCTCTTTCTCAGTGCATTGTGGTGTAGTGCGTGATTTCCAAAGTCCACACTCCCTATCAAATTATCCTACACAGAAACACTCTTATCTGTTACATGACATAATAAAGATTGAGACACTGTGTACCTGCCTCTCCAAATATACTATATATATATATTTTTGGAAAGGCAGGTACTTTCCCCGGTCATAATGTCAACACGGGCTCCCGACCAACTTAAACCAACTGACTCACTTTCTCTACACCCTCCTCGTGCTACCATCTCTCCTCCTCCTCTATCTTTCTTTTTCTCCTATCCAGATGAATCACCTGATAAATTCAGAAGCAGCTTGGTCTCATCTCATTTCTGTTGCAGCCATGTTAGCTATACGCAAACCTGCTCCACGGCTGTTGCTAAGTAACGGTTGAACCCGTGCCCGCTTATGTGTGCAATGTTTGGCATGTCACCATAGCGATGTTATGGAGGGGCAGGGTTAAATATTTGCAAAGTATCACTTATTAGAAGCACAGGCTGGTCAAACTGGTCAGGGGCTTTATGTGAAACTGGGCCTGGGATAGAGGGATCAAGGAAATTAAAAAAAAAGAGAAGGGGAATGGAAAGTAAAGGGAAGCGTTTCATTCAATTCTCAGATGGAAAATATACCGTTTCAACAAATAGGATCACCATGCATAAATTTGGTTTCAACATAACGGAAACCTTAGCAGCCCTCTGGGCGTCTTCTCTGTATCCTGACCTCACCTGGCTCTCACTATGAGCCATATGATCATGACTTAGCAGTTTACAGCCATCCAGAGTGAGTCAGACTCTTAAAAAGTCCCCTTCTGTTTCCCTCCTATTGGGGCAGAATAGACCCAGTTTTGTCTTTAGAAATGAGTCGTTGAGGGATGAAAATATACCATACTTGCCAACCTTGAGACCTCAAACATTCTGGTGACCTGCAACAGCATTTTTAAGTTTGGCCTAAATACTTTTTTAGGCTTAAATACTTTTTCTCCCCTCTGGTGTGAACTTGGGTGAATCTCCAGCACAAACTAATATTCATCAGTTTTCTAGGGCTGTCGCGGATACCATTTTTTGAGCTTCGAAGCTTTGGTGAGAAATATTCGAAGCTTCACAGCGCGACGCAGCAGGGTGACATGTTCTTCTGTCTGTCTGTCTGTCTCCATCATCCCCATTTCAGTGCCCGGGACAGTGCCGATGCCAAACTACTGTACACACACGCACCCCTACACACAACGTACAGCGTTATTCGTCTGAAAATAACTAATTATAATTAACGTTGAATATAAATAATGTTGTGGGATTATTCCTTATTTCATGGGCTATTTTGGGATTCATACATTATTATTATTATTAACTTATATAAAAAAAAATAAAAAAAAGAAGCATTCGAATACTAATTTGGAGGTCGGTTACCGAAGCATTCAGGTCAGCCCTACAGTTTTCGTTCATTCAGTTTTTGAGTATTTCTTTTTCTAGTACTCTCACTCACTGAAGGCCCTTTCAGACAACGCGTCAATGGCTCCACTGCGCTCTGAAACCCATTATTTCCAATGGCTTGTATCACGCCACGACGGCTTCTTGTTGCCTCAAGCAATGCCCAATTTCGTGAGAGGGCCATGAAAATTTGAGTATGAATTATACCAGCACAGTTAATATAATTCCTCCTCAGCGTTGTTATAAAAGTTGGATATTCATGATGGCAACTGTAGTTCAGGAGAAGTTGTTTTGGACAGAAGCACCAGAACACAGTAAAACCTGCCTTTAATAATCTATAATATTGTATATTATAAATTCAAACAGTGTCTAAAAGTGGAGAAATTGTACTGACTTTTTATGTTTTCAACCACTGATCTAGTCTCCTGCTTGAGTTACACATAAAAGCAGATGCTCCATGGTTGATTAGGGTGAACACGGGCCTAGTTAATGATCCATCTATACGGCTTAGCGACATTACACAGTCACAGTACACAGACGCCACGCAAGCATGTAGGGATGTGGGGTATATTCTGTGTGACCTGTAGTAGCTTCCTCTTCTCTTTTAATGTTTTATAGTTGCTGTAAAGACAAAATTTACTTTATGTGCGTGCTAGTTTACAGCACAACAAGAGGACATTTTTTTCTATTAGGTTTCATACCATAGACATTAAAGAAAGTGTCCATTTCATTCTATTGGAGGATGTCACAGCAAGACAAATGTGTCAATTTTATGCTACAGAATAACGAGATTGTCATATTAAGGTTCATGTGATGAGAGGGAACTTGTGTAGGAAAATGAAATTAAGTATAGCGAATGGCTGCTTTCAAGGGCTCTGAAGCCGGGGCTTTCCAGCTGAGGAATGGTCTCCCTATTCAGGCTGTTCTCATGCACCGTTCTTAGCTATACCTGCGAAAAGTAATGCACTGTAATGCGTATATATCCCACGAAATCAAATTGTATGTAATCTACGTAATCGTGAACCAGGAAGAGCGACAAACGGCGCTGAGGGAGGAGGCCTTGGTGGATGGGTGGGTCAAAAAACACTGGACTTTGACCCAGGAGACCGCTGTTCATGTGAAAACAGAAATCAACATTGATTTATTTGTCACATAACTCGTACCCTGTGTGAAACCAGAAGTCAGGGTTGATTTATTTGTCACGTGCCACTTTGGTAGTTTTAACCCAAACCATGATCTTTTCCTAAACCTAATGAAGTAGTTTTGTTGTCTAAACCTAACCAAGTTGTTTCCTTTGAAGACGGAAGTTTATTTTGAAAAGACTAAGCATGTAGCAAGAGGAAATTGACACGTGTTGCTGGACTTTCCTAGGAAAAAACGCATGAAATAGAAGGAATAACTTTTCGTAAGATAGCACACAAACCATGGTATGAGGATATGTTGCACTATACTATGCCGTACCTAAATATTTACATGACAAAATACTGTACATGTAATATAGGTTTTCATAATGAGAAATATGTGTTTAAGATCTGAGCTTGTTAACCCTTGTCCAGGTTCTGTTAGATCGCTTGTGTTTTTGTATATGTTTTTTTTTGCAACCTGTTGCCTCCTCTTCTCATATTACACATTTTCTCACAGTCTTACGCTCTCTTTTATAACATGTCTGACGCAGCGCCGTGTGATCAAGTCCAAACTTGTTAGAAAGCTACATGTTCTCTGGCATGTCACTCAAGAAAAAACCCAAGCGGAAAACCTGGCAGCGAGCACTCACTCACTTAGTCACCAAGGAAGAGAAAAAAAAAAACAACACAACCTGGAAGCCACCGTCAGCAGGAATGCTCCTTTAAGCCTGTGTGTTTGTGTGAGCATGTATATGTGTGAGTGAGCGAGTGCCCCTCCCTGTTAGAGTGACTTTCCACGCAGCTGAGGCGAGAGGGAGAACAGAAACAAGTAGAGCGAGGTATCCATAACACAGACACACACACACGAATACAAAAAACATACTACAAACATGCAACCATTCGCTCCCCTTACTTTTGTGCCAATTCACTGGCCTACCGGTGAAAAAAAGTCAAAAGAAAGTACAGGCAAAATGAGAAAGATAGAGATATTTTATTCCACACCCTTTATACAGCCTCGTAATATACTTTCCAAAGTATGTAATGTTGTCAGATTTATAGTTAGGGAGGTTATTTATATCTCCCTGCATGTTATTAATAGCTGAACATGAGAGGTCTGCTTGGTTTCAGTCAGTCTGTCTATCTGTCTGCGTAAGAGGGCTGCGAGTTGTCATGACGGTGCGTAAAAGATTCTGACATTTTTAAGAAAATCTTCACAAGGGTTCATTTAAAGGGTAACGTGGACTCTATTTTCCCATGTTTTTGTGTCTAACTGCCAAATAGGGACAACACTTTCTGAAATTGGTCCAGTATTGAAGGAGAGCGCTGTAGAAGGCAGCTGCTAAACGGGCTGTAATATGGTGCTATTGGGGCAAGTTGACACCGTCAACCACTAAAAGTGTTTGTTTTTGACTGATTTATACTAACAATCTGAGCCTGTCAGTGGAAAAAATAAGCACTTTTAGTGGATGTAACGTTACGTTGGCGCTGCTCTCTTGCCCTCATTTCGTGGTTGCCGGTTAAAGCGCCTCAAAACTGGACCAATTTCAAAAAGTGTTTTCCCCATTAGTCATTTAGACACAAAAACATATTACAGTAAGAAAAAAAATATATAGTTTCATAAACAAACATAACTGTAACATTAATTCAGAAAGGAACGGGTATTCAAATGTATGAAAACTGAAGACTATGATGTGACTAGTGACGCACGTTTACACATGGGGATACACTTACGAAAGCACAGTGAGAACAGAACAGGAGAGAACATGGACGTCTTCTGGCGGTAAATTGTAGTGAAACTAAGGTTGTATAGTGGGAAGTTACTCAGTACATTATCTAACTTGGGGTTTTACTTCATTTTAATATTCTATTGCTTCACTTCCATTTTTTGAGACTTTATATTTTTAGTCCAATAGAGTTGTGCGATATCTGTGGTTTTGCTTTTCAAAATACAGATTGAGTATATGAAGTAGATAGACTTCCACCTGGACCACCTAAACATTAATCCTTCTTCCAGTCTGAGCTGAACTGCTACTTCTACTCAGGATATATAAGAATATTTTACTCCTAATATTTAATTTAACTAAGTGAAATATTTACTTATTGTGGTATTGTTACTTTTACTACAGTATGTTAATACTTTTAAACTACTGTCAGTTAAAAATTGGCAGTCAAATCCCTCTGTTGTCATGGCTCTAACAATATGGCAAAAAAAATATTTTAAAAAGAAGCCATTGTACGTCAAAAGGATTAATTCCTTAGAAACAGACGTCAATAAAGTATTGCATCATTGGCCTTACGTGGCTGAGGCCCTATAGCTACATTTCAACAAGACAAATAACATTTTGTTTAACTGTAAATCATTATGCAGTACTATTCATGAGTTCTTCTTCGTGCCTTAAGAATCCTTGTGTATTTTGTGTTTTGGCCTCAGGTCGAGTCATCTGGCAGTTTATCTGGGGGCACCCTTATCATCTTCTTCTGTTTACCGCCGTCAAGTGTGAACACTTTTCTACACTTGCACAACATCTTATTAGAACGTATGATGCGCTGTCATTGCCAGGACTGAATATGACTCATGTGAGTGGGTGACACATGCAGCACTGCAGAAAATAATGAAGTCTCCCGATTAGCTGATATCAGCACAACGGTGTCGTAGAAACAAAAACGGAAGCTGATAGATATGCTGATCAGATAATGTATTTGGTTATTGCTTATTTATTGGAGTTTCATGTAAGGTCAGGTGACTCTTGCCGCCGTTTCCCCCGCATATCTCACTGTTAACCTCATCATTCTGTATTCATCAAGCATTAATGACTCATCAATACAAACAGAAATACAGGTTTGATCAAATCGGTGACACTTCTGCTGAAATAATAAGCTGTATAATTGATTTAAGTGAATTTACAGGCGACAAGAAAAGAGTGTGTGACTTATTTATAGACTTGAAAGTCAGGTGACTGTGTGTGAATAATGTGGGAGTCAAGGAAATAACCCTCAGTGAGTGTGTGTACAGTAGTACCCCACAAAATAACACAGGATCACATAACACTATGTTACAGTAATACATTCTTGTGGGGGGGGTGGGGGAGGGCAGCTGACGCGCTCCTCTGAATTCCTTTGAGAAGGAAAACAAAAAAACTGCTGCAACGCTCACCATAGTAACCAGAAGACAAAAAGACACTAACAATCTTCTGGTAATAATGTTTTCAGTTTTGTTTGTGAAGCTTATTTGGCAAGATGAAGAAGGATTTCCGCCGTGGGCCATAAAGTTAAATGTGTGACGAGGGTGTTGATCTTCCATGAAACCACCTAAAATCTAAATACTAAATTGATAATATGGCCGCAAGAGTGCAAGAAGAACACAGTGTTGAGCATAAAGGAGTGAATAAAAGTATTTCTAATGTACAAATAGCAGATGAGTGTCCAGTTGATTAATCAATTAGCTGTCAACTATTAAAGTAATCGCCAACAATTTTAAGCTTCTTAAATGTGAATATTTTCTGTTTTCTTCACTCCTCTATGACAGTAAACTGTATATCTTTGAGTTGAGGACAAAACGAGACATTTGAGGACGTCATCTTGGGATTTAAGAAACACTTGGTGCCTTCAAATGGGGTCGTGTTTACCGTGTTCACGAGAAGAGTCCATATGTACGCCCCACCAGAAATGGCGGAGGCCATAGAAGTTCATTTTCAGCCTCATCTTTTTTGTCCGTCATTCTGCCTTTGCATTTACTGCTTTAGTGGATCATTAAAGCCCCGTTTGTTGTAATCGCAACAGAAACCAAAAAAGGAAATAAGGGGAAATGTATAGCTGTGTGAATTCTGGTAAACAGAAGGGTTCGCTGATATTATTCTCTCCTCTCTGTGGGTGAAAATGCTCAGAAACTTCACAGTATGCGATCAGAGACAAGATGATTTATTACACTTCCTGAAAACCTACCATTAGTCATAGCAATGTATATACTGTAAATGTATGTGTGTGTTTAGGCGTTTGCTACAGAAAAGCTCTGCTCTGCTTGTTAAATGTGGGATGAAAAGGATCAGGTCTAAACAACCTCATTTGCCACTTCACATTTGGATGATCTTGAAAAATTTCACAGAGCTGGAATGATGTCTGCAGAAAACCTCCGAATGAATCATGTACAAAATAGGAATAAACACATCTATAAGCATACATGGGAGCTAGGTAAATAAGCCACTTTGCTTTCACAGCCCTACGAAACTGAAGCATTTCACACAGCCGACTAAAAATACACAGTTTTCTTTCTTTCTTTTTTTTTTGTTGTTGTTGTTTTACTACCCGCCCTCCTCTGAGCTCACTATGAAACTTGAGGCTGAGGAAGGGAGGGTCATCCGGGAACATAGCAAGTGGAAACTCCTCCCAAAGCCTGGGGGAGGGGTTTCTAAGGCACATAAAAGCCCAGGAGAGAGAGCAAAACCTAACTTGACTTCAGACTGGACACAGGTATCAACAGGAGTCAACCTGAGCTGAATCTTCTTCTTTTGGTCAAAGGGGTACAGCATGTCCGAAATGCTCGACGACATTTTCACGAAGGTGAGTCGAAGTTTAGGATTTCTTTTTCATTTTTGTTTTGGAAAAAAAAAAAAAAGTCTTCATGAAGTCGGAGTGGGTCGAGTTCTGAAACTCCTCTCGCAAAGCGGTTGTTTATTCCTGAACGTGTCATTACTCCGTGAATCACTGATTTGACAGTGAATTCTGTTTGAACCGAGTTTAGTCACAGAGGACTTCTTCAGTTTAAAGAGATAATGACATAAGGGAGATAAGTCAGCGCTGGGTCGTTTGTTTCTTCAATTCCAATCTCATCAGAATATTAATGAGAAATAGAAAACAGTGTGCTTGTAGATAGGCAGATAAAATGTTTGGTACTGTACAGTTCTTTTTTTCTTTTTAATGATTGCCTTCTTAATGACTTTGTTTGGAATTTTTTTTGTCTCATTTTTGTCTTTAAAAAAAGAAAAGATCTTAAATATGAACCTGTTCTAGCATAAGTTTTGCTGGATAAAAGACTAACTTGAAATAGATTTGTTGTAGAAAGTAAAAGAGGAAAAATATGCAACATACTGCTTTGAAATGAGTAGTGTCAAGGTCTGTATAGTAACTGTGTTAACCCTCTGTTACAGAACTTTAGGAACCTGGCCGTGGATGACGCCTTGCAGTCTCAACTCAAAGGCCCGGGGCAGAATCGTCTAAACCACTCAACCTCCTTCTTCTCTCCCCCCTCCCCTCCCGCCTCCTCGAGCCACAGCCTGAGCACTGAGCATGTTAACAACAACGACGGCCATTTCTGGTCATCCAACATCTGGAGCCAGGGCCCTGTCTCCAAACCCAAGCAGCCCCCCTTCAGACCCGACCGCTCCATGAGCCTGACCGAGTCCAGCAGCAGCCTGCTCTCCTCCTTCGGACAGCTGAAGAACCTCGAGGCTTTTCCCTCTGCCGCTACCGTGGCTCCGCCGCCGGGCTTCCCTCCCTCGTCTTCCCTCCAGCCCCAGGTTCAACCATTGGTCGCACCCAATCGTTACAAGACAGAGCTGTGCCGTGGCTTCCAGGAGACTGGCAGCTGCAAGTATGGCAGTAAGTGCCAGTTTGCCCATGGCGAGGCGGAGCTGCGTGGACTGTTCCGCCACCCCAAGTACAAGACGGAGCCCTGCAGAACCTTCTACAACTTTGGCTACTGCCCCTATGGCTCACGCTGCCACTTCATCCATGAGGACAAAATCAACGGAGCTCCGTTATCAACTGCCAAATTCCAGAATCAACCACCTCTCGGTCAGAATCCACGCCACATGCTGCGCCAGAGTGTCAGCTTTGCCGGGTTCCTGGGCTCTTCACGCTGCTCTCCTCCTCCGTCATTCCCTTCATCCTTCAACGATCCTAACCTGGGCTTCAGCCGTGCTCCCTCCGTTTCTCCACCTCCCGCTGATCTCCTCTCCCCAGTGTTTGGAGACTCCCTGCAACGGGAGGGAGCTGCATTCCAGTTTGGCAACAATCATACCCGCGCCAGCGCCGGAGACATCCACAATATCCCTCTGATCATGGAGCCAAAGGCCTCACGCTGTGTGTGTGGCCACGGGAATAACTTTAACAGCAATAACAGCAGAGCCTTCGCCGGCATGGACGACGGGCACAACCAAGACGGCAGCATGCCGTTTCCCGGTCCCGGAGGCCACGGAGGATTCGTGAAGCCTGGTGGACTCCAGCGCTTCTCCTCCGAGGACTCCCTGGAGGACAGCTACAGCAGCAGCAGCGGAGGTTCCAGTGGAACCGAATCTCCAACGTTCGACGCAGCCAGCAAGAGGCTCACTGTGTTCGAACGCCTGTCCCTGTCCGACTAAAACGGATCCAAAAGGGAAGAGAACTGACACCTTTAACTGCGTCTGTTAATCTGGACTTTCTTCAGAACCAGAACTGATCAGGACAAGTCAACTTTTGACACAATAACACTTAAAAGTTCTTAATTTATGTTTGTAAAAATGGAACTTGGAAAAACTAGTACCCAAATGTTATCAGACTCTATTTTTATACTTAAAAGAATATTATGTAGCCTCTTAGACCTTTGTATGTGGTCTTCCATAAAGATTAACTCTGCAGGTCTTGACAGTACCAGCAAGTAGTCTGGTTCATACTTACCGTAAATCTCTAGTGAACAAAGTGGCTTATCTTTAGTGATAATCATTAATTGCTGTGCCTTAGATTCTCCCTGCCACGTAGGCTATTTACTATTGGTGCCACAAACAGTATGTTTGATTCAGTAGCCTTAAATCAGTGAGACCTGACCTGTGTCATTGATGCCATTTTATCTGTGATATGCACTTTACAGCTAATCCAAAATGGGACAAATCTCCCAGTAGCATTCAACCAAAGCTTCATACTTCACTCTGCTCTTTGTGTGTGTGTGTGTATGTATGTGTGCCTGTATATGTGCATGTGTGGGTGTGTGTGTGTAACCATTTTCCTGAGACCTGGGGTGCAAGCATGAATAAGTTGCAGAGTGCTGAAAGATCAAAGTGTGATAACCGAGAAAATGTATGTCAGTATATATCTGCATCCTGACACACTTTAATTCTGTAAAACATTCTTTCTAAGATGCACCCCGTCTTTTATCGTCCCGTTTGTCTGACAACCTGGTTCAGGGACTTTAACACCACAGTATTCCTTTTTGGTATTGGTTGCCTCGTGTTGTTTAACTTAAAACTAATATATTTATTATGATATTTATTTGTGTTTAAAGAAAAACTAAAAATGTATTTTGTACTTTATTTATGGAGAAATATTTCAACATCTGTGAAATACCAATGTGAGAAAAAAGCAGTAAAAAAGAGAATGTTATATTTTTAATTGCCTGAAAGGGACAAAATTAATTTCTGAATAAAGAAATGAATGTATTCTTTTCTCTCTGACTCCAATTTGTCATCTTGCTCACATTAATCATAACTTGCATCTTCACATACACAGTTTATTAACTTACTCACCCATATTTGGAGATTTGAGGGTAATTTCAGGGCAGTTAGAGGTATACTTTGCCTTGAATGTGGGATGTTATTAATACTAACGTACAATTGATGTGTTGATACAGTCAACAATATTGCACCTATGTTGTAAACAAATAAATGGTTGCACGAAAAAAAAAAAAAATGTCAACCTCTCAAGGAACTCTTTTTTTCAGCAGTTTATTAAATTAGTGAACTGATTTTTGACTGAAAGTAAATACATTTTTTTTTTTGCAATTTTAAATACATTCAGTATTTGATTTAGTATACCTATTACAGGTTACATACACAGAAACATAGAAAGAGTAACCTGCATGTGGAACTCTGAGCTATTGTTTCTCTCTCCTCTGTGTTTTGTGTCATACAGTGTCTTTGTTGTGTATACAGGAGATGACATCATAGGTAGCACGTACACATATTATCACATCGCTTTTCAATCCTCAGGTAAAAGATGTGATGCTTTGCAATGATACTCCAAATTGGTTAAAGAAAATACGTTTGGATCTATAAAAATAGGATTTAAAACAAAACATGTATGTTTAAATAAGTACACATTGAATAGCAGGTCCAAAACAACAACCGATCAAGAGTAGGTACCAGTGTTGGGAGTTCACAAGCAAGTACTATGATGGAAAAATCTAATCGAAATTCCAGGTCAAGATGAGACTGAGGGTCAGGGAGGAGACCAATAAGCAAAAGAAATACCAAATGTCATGGGCCAAGTTTGGGCTAAATTTCAGAGATGCCAAAGAAAGCCAGTTCTGGATAAAATATACACCTTGATTGGAGTAAAGCTGCAACGATTAATCAATAAGTTGTTATTACTATTAAATTAATCGCCAACTTTTTTGATAATCGATTAATCAACTTGAGTAATTAAAAAAAAAAAAGTAAAAATTCTCTGATTCCAGCTTCTTAAATGTGAATATTTTCTGGTTTCTTTCCTCCTCTATGACAGTACACTGAATATCTTTGAGTTGTGGACAAAACAAGACATTCAAGGACATCATCTTGGGCTTTGGGAAACACTGATCAACAATTTTCATCATTTTATAGACCAAATAACTTATCTATTAATTGAGATAATAATCAACTGATTAATCTAAAATAAAAATAATCGTTAGTTGCAGTCCTAACCTGGATGGAAAGAAATCTGCTGTTTCTACCAGAAGCTGGGCTCTCGCTTAACATCATCACGGATCTACATCTCTGTTGAACAGCGTCCTTGCATCCCAAAATTAAGTTTATCATGCAATTTCGTAATCTAAGAAAGAAAACATCCAGAAATGGAATGAACAGATAGTTCATGATTGAAAATAGTCTCCCTGGCTACAGACCTAGGATAACTCGACTTTAGTCATGGGCCGACACTCATCAACCAACTCATCCGGCTGTACTCGAGTAAAACAATGGGGAAGAATGAGGGGAAATCCCAAAATCTACTTTATAAAGTTTCATTAACAACTCAGCTATAATCAGAGTAGGGCTGACACAAATGCTTCAAAGCTTTGTATTTCCAACCATTGTCATGGTAAATCCAAAATCAGTATTCAAATGCTTTGTTTATTATATATATATAAGTAAGTAATGATAAAGTATAAATCCCAAAATAGACTATGACATAAGGAATAATCCCACAACATTATTCATTATTCATCATTAATTATTATTAGTTATTCTCATATGCCACTCTCCCGGGCATTGAAATGGGGGAGATGGAGACAGACAGTCAGACAGAAGAACATGTCGCACCGCGAAGCTTTCGAATACCGTCAGAGATTTCTCACCAAAGCTTCGAAGCCCAAAAAGTGGTATTCTGGACAGTGCTAAAAGGACTTTCACAAAACACTGCCTACATTTGATTTTCTATATTTTAGAAACAAGCTAATACATGTTTTTTCTCGGTCACATCTGACATAATTTGCATATCATTTATTTCAATCAGTCAACAGTTAACCCCCAAGCTATGGGGTAACACATTGTGTTCTTTCTTCACTGGAAATTTCCAGCAGCTGTCGCCTCCAGCTCTCAACCGATTTGACTGATGTGCTTCCTGAACTGAATTACCAAATTTCAGAGCCTAAATGATAGGAACTGTTATGGACAGTGGTCATAGGGTTGTGTAAGGCACATTTATAAGTTAAGCAGAAGTTCATGAAAACCCCCTGTTGCAATTTCCACTTTAAACTTCCAGTGCGATCTTGTGTTGAGCAACCGGCCATCACAGCCACCGCCCCAAACACACTGTCAAAGCACTGGATTCTGTGCAGCAAGGCTGTAAAATGTTTGTCGCAGTAATAGTGTCTAGATGTAAAACAAAAGGCCCTTATGAAAAACCGGAAGATGAGTTGTTGCATTATAGTCTTAAATGTGTCTGAGACATTTGATGCGAGTTACACTCGACATTGTCAAACAATGACTAATCTGCAACAGACATTTAAAGTAACTCTGCCAGGTCTGGATAGTGCAGTTTGTTGAGATAAACACGCCTCCGGAAGTCTGTGGAAGTTCTTTTGAATCAGATCAATCTGCTGGTGAATTTTTCCAGAACTTCAGTCCCAAAGTAATGGGCAGGGGGAAGTTTTTCTTTACAATGGTACACTGGGGATGCTTCTTAATAGCTTGTATTACTCATTCTTATTCTGTAACATTACAAACATATTACGGAGGGGAGGTTTTATACCTCAGCCGTTTGGTTCAGTTCAAATAATCTCTTGTATTTTTGCCCGTTGGCAAAATAAGAACATTTTCCAAAATGTGTATGCTATCCAATCCACCTACATACTGCAATTATCTAAGATCATTTGGTAACCATGGCGACGTAAACATATCAAGATGCGAGTGCCAGGATTTCCCACAATATTTTTATCAGGGAGTGGCACTAGAAACAAACAAAGGTGTGTTGTGGTAGTGTCTTATTTTGAAAGTTCGGAAGTTCCTCAGAAAAACGTGAGTAAAACTTAAACAGTGATCACGTTTTCTTAAAATATCACAGCAACCATTTCCACTTCATGTTTTTGTGATCAATGATTTATTACTTTGTACTTAAAATAAAATACAAGGGTCAGTAATTTTGTTCCTTTCAGGTGACTTTAGTATTATGGTCATTCTAATAGTATACCAATCCCAATACATCACAAATATACAATACCATGCTCACACTATATACGATATATGCAGACACACATACAATCACATACAGATTGTGCATGCCAACTGTAAGTGAAAGAGGAAAAATAAAGTAGTGAAATTCTAGAAAACTATAAACACATATAAATACTTCTAGTTGTCTCCAACCTAAACACCCACCTATGCACCTTATTTACCTGACCCCATCCTATGCACCTTATCATACTGCGGCATATGTGTTTCTGTCCTTTGTCTCTATGTCCATCGTTGTTTATGACAGATGATATCGAGTTGCAGTCTCAGCTCATGAGCAAATATTTCTTTATTTGCTTCATTTCGCTTTTGACCACTAGACTGGGATGAAAAACACCACAAGGCACAGCGGAGGATAGCAGTCAGAAAAAAGTATTTTCAATACTTGGTTCGTTTGTAATAACTCAGTGTGACCACAAAATATACGAGTACTTAAAAGAGAACAATGCATTGTTTCGTTTTTTCTTCAGTCCAACCCAGGGACCCAAACTACACCCTTAGGGGTCTTTTCACCCATGTTAATGTCTACCACATGTTGTTTGTCTATGCTAAGTGTGCTATGTGGGCCTATACAGATATACACATGTCCTGTGATCAGAAATATTCTCTCAAAGCAGTCTTTTGCTCAATTTCCATATGACACTTGGTAAAGTCCTGTATCACACCTTTATATGACAAGCCGCATTTGGCACAAACAGAAAAGTTAAGCTGCTAAGCTTTTAAAACTAAATTCTAATTGAAAAATGCTAAATATGTCCTGTGTAGCCTTGCTATATAGTGTATTTTACGTACTGCTGAAATATGCTTGATTCAGAATATCTGACTGGTTTAAGGACTGGATTTTAGACATTCAACAAAACTCAGCCGTTGCCACTACGGTGCATTGTGTCTTGTTCCCCTTTGGACCAATGGCAGGATGTGTTGCTATGGCGATGGACAATGACCACAAAGTGTAAACAGCCAAGACAAAAAGAAGGGACTAGTTTGTGTGTTTGTGTGTTCACAAATATTAACTTCCCAGCCCGTTCTATTAGACCAGACTGGTTAAAGTTCACCGAACTCCTCTGCTCTTACATGACGAAATACTGTAGATTCATTATCAAACTAACTTCAGGTGAAAATGTGGGGAAAACCAAATGAAATCCCTGGTATCACTGTTTAAGTTCTTCATTTTCTGCAACATATTTGAGGTATTAATTTCACTATTACCTACGTTTTGTTAATTTTAGTTTTGTATCACCTCAACCTCGTTATTCAACCACTGCGAGATCATTCTCTTAACACGGGCCTAACATCACCACCGCCGTCTGTGGAGCGGTTAATGATCAGCCACAAAGCTGCTGCTGTCAAATCTCTCTTTACCCAAGTCACCTGATCCTGAGCACTGCGCACACAACACACAACACACAACACACACACCTTAGAGATAAAGTCCAAACCTGGGTGGAGATCTATTAAAGCAATTACATATTATGTCGTCTAAAGGTGAGAAAGACACAGAGATACTCTTATCCAAAGAGTTAAGCAACAGTTACAAAAGGACAAAACAGGCATTCATGCATCTTATAACAAAGAACAGCAGAGAGTTTGTTCTGGAGGGACAAACTAGAGCAAAGTAAGGGTCGGTAGAAGATGAGTTGACCTTTTCTAACTTGCTGTGAACTGAGCAGATAAGAAGCAAAAACTGAGTAGTGACGGAGAGACAAAAAGGATTAAAAGATTAAGCAAAAGCAGATAAGAAAAGGTGAAACATCAGCGTCCTGGGAAAAAAAATATTGAAGTTGGTGAAGAGTGTGAATTTGTTCTTATCATCGGGTAAAAGGAGGAGTTTCTGTCAGCAATCTGCTGCCAAAGAGTTGCTGCTCGTCAGGCCAGTTCTGTTGGAACTTTTCAACCTGAAGCAATCAGCAGCCATGATTGGATAAATCATCCAGAAACCACACGTACAGTCACATTCCTACCTGCAAAATGTGCTTATGTGTGCACATGTTTTCGTGCGTATACTTGATTTTTCTTTTCTTTTTTACAGCTCCTTAAAACCTCCCTCTCTTTCTGTCATAACCTACGGATTAAGAATTGACGGTTGAGTAATCTTTCAACCCCAAACCTTCGTCAACCATTCATGAGTGACGGAGTACGTTATGCAACTTCTCCTTTGCCAACTAGGTCATTAGAACGCCCTACCTCTTTTTTTTCTTGGAAAAAAGATAAAAACCTGAGAGGTTAATGCACCTTAAAATACTTAGAAACAGGTAATTTGAGCTTTGTCCCAATGCTCCCCCCTAAAACCTCCCTCTTCATTTGGGAGTTTCCTGCAGTTTGGAGTGGCCTTGAAAAAGGAGTGGTATGCTAACTCTACAGCAGAACGAAAGGCAAGTCATGATCACAATCTCTAAACACAAGCGACGAGCTCTGAAGGGTCACAGTCTTATTCTTCTACCTGTGTTGTTTAACAGCCGTTGCATTACTGCCCTCCACTGTTCAAGATGTTATGGGTTTCCCATGATTCTTAGTGCGGTGCTGACAGTGGGCAAATCCGGGGTCTGAGAAGTGAAGCCAATGAGGAAGTGTCTTAAACTTGCATTCTTTCTAACAGCCAGCAGGGGGTGAATCCTCTGGTTGCAAAAAGAAGTCTGATTGTATAGAAGTCTATGAGAAAATGACCCTACTTCTCACTTGATTTATTACCTCAGTAAACATTGTAAATATGAGTTTATGGCCTCAGTCGCTAGTTTGAAGTCTTCTTCAATACAGCATGATGTTCATTTACTAAATTATGGTCCCATTTAGAGTCAACTAGACCATAAAGCAGGGTATGCTTTAGGGCGTGGCTACCTTATGATTGACAGGTCATTACCATGGCGTTGTGCAGTCTGGGTGTAGTCCGTGTTTTCGTCTTAGAATTTTAACCCTTTCACAGTGTGTTTTCAGTTCATGAAAGTTAATTATAACCCGTTTGGTTGCCTAAAAATGTCTTATTCAGCATTTGGTTGTATTTAGCACCACCCTCTCGTGCCACTTCTGGTTGCAAAAAAAAAAAAAAAAAGATGGCGACAGCCAAATACCAAAACTGCTAAAATGCCAAACTCGTGGCTTCAAAACGGCAGTCCACAAACCAATGGGTAACGTCACAATGACTACATCCACTTATTATATACAGTCTAAGGGTGCTGATGACCAACATCAACAGTTTTGTTGAGTCACCACTATGATCCACATTCACGTGTAATCAGAAGGAAGCATCTGTGTATGTCGTACATCTGAATAACTGAGGTAATTAAAGATTTGGGAAAGACCCTTTCAAATAATATAATTTCTTTTGTTTTTAAATTAATTGGCTACCTGATTCGGGAAGCCGTTACAATTGCTTCTGATTATTTTTAAAGCAAAACCTAAATGAGTAATCCATTTCACTAACTGACACAGGCTATTATCTATAAGCATATAGCTCAAGCATCGTTAACCCTTAGCTTTTTATCGTTTATCCACAGCTGCACTCATTTTGAATACCAGACGCTGATTGCAGTGTGTCTAAATGACTCATTGATGATCAATGATACATTTTTCCCCTAAACATCTAATTTTACACACAAACAGTATGTATTATCTCAGCACATTTCATCAATACGCAACACCAAATCAGTAACAAATACTGAGTATGACTTGACTATGCTGACTATCAGCTAACTGATTATGACTAAGCTTCTTATAAGTGCACAGCAAATAGACTGAAATGCGCAGAATGCAACTTCAATGTTTAAAGGAGCAGTGTGTAGGATTAAGTGACATCTAGTGGTGAGATTGCGGATTGAAACCTCTACCGTGTGCCAATAAGTGTGTAGGAGAACTAAGGTGGCCGACGTGAAAATGCGAATGGCCCTCTCTAGAGCCAGCTGTTGTAATAGTAGCGAAGGTCATTTGGACGATAGCAGATCCAGAGTGTGTGTGTACATGGGAAGAGAGTGGTGAAGCAAGAGAATGAGCGACGGCGAATGTGTGTGATGTTGTGAGCGAATAACAGAAGACAGAGTTAGTTTAGCTCTGAGAATATCAAGTGAATGTACAGTGGAAGTAGAAGTTTGTGCAGAAATAAATGCTGAAGCTCCTCAAGACCAAGAGGTTTGACAGGTAGCGACCTGTCAATCACAAGGTAGCCACACCCTATAGCATCCCCTGCTTTTTGGTCTATTTGACTCTAAATGGGACCATAATTTACTAAATAGACATTATGCTGAATTGATGAAGACTTGAAACTAGCGATTGAGACCATAAACTCATGTTTACAATGTTTACTGAGAAAATAAATCAAGTGAGAAGTAGGGTCATTTTCTCAGTGAAGTGACGCTCTGGAGCGAATAACGTTATCGTCTCCGGCCCAAGCAGGAAAAGCTAACAGTGGTTTGTCCGTTCTGGGCTACTGTAGAGACATGGAGGCGGACTCTGTGAAGAGGACCCGCTCCGTATGTAGATATAAACAGCTCATTCTAAGCTAACGTAAACACAACAATTCTTATTTTCAGGTGATTATACACTAAAGGAAACATACTTATTAATATCATATTCCATTTCTCAGTCAGTTGATCCCCCCTAATTGTACACCCTGTTCCTTTAAGTTGCTTTTTAGGGACAAAGCAGAATGTAGTCGACATGATACACGGCCCATAGCCTGTTGTGTATCTACAGAAATCTGCTTATCCAGCCATGCACCAAAACAAACATCACTCCCTCTGCTAACCTACATATTTATGTATTTAGCTAGAAGGGTGAGGAGGAGAGACCCGGAGAAATTAAGAAGAAATAGCAGCGTCAGTAAGTCAGTCTTGGCAGGGAAGGAAGGAGGAAATATTTGAGAAGTGACATCACAGCCACGGAGTGGAAGTGCTATCCTTTTATAGCCATGTTCTCTCTCTCTGCCACATTCCTCAGCTACAGAACTCAATCAACTCCTCCTCCTGCCCTCTTTTCCTCCGACTTCACTCCCGCGCTAGGCTGAGCGGTGTGACGCAAAAGCAGGGAACAGGGGGGAGAAGACGGAAGGGGAGGAAGGGGCGGATGGAGGGGGAGGAGGAGGAGGAAGGGGGAGAGGGTTGGTAAACGCTGTGAGGGAGAAGGCAGAAAAATTCCCTGAACTCCCCCCTCCGAGCCCTCCCCATGACCACTTCTCTTTTCCTTTCACTCCACTCTTCCTCTCTCCACTTTTCCTTTCACTGGCCGGTGTGATTTGGCACAGGCAGTCAACCTGGAGGAGTTCATGACAAACTTCTCAATTCACAGGAACACCTTTCATTAAGTTACTAATGGGTCTTGAAAATCCCTGCTATTCCCAGAAAGGCCTCAAGGGAGGCCTCTTTATTGTAAATCAAACAACCTCTAACAATCCCTGTGCTGTGCATTTAAGTCACCCATGGAGAGTTGTGTCCATTTTCACTGAGATTAACAAAACGTTGCATGTAAAAGTGAGGAGACATGACGTGAAAAAGTGAAAAGCTCTTCCATATATATTATAATCTAATTGCTGTGCTCTTCCTATTTTACAAAACAAGAAGTGAATCTAGAGTATGTACGGACTGATCTGAAAAAAGCAGAAACAGCACCCATGGGCTGTGGCGCAGATATAAAAAACAAGATGTATAACTTGGATGGCAGGCAGCCTTCTGTAAAACTATGATCATACCGGAGTTTCAACTGATTTATGAAGACATGAAAGGTGCACCAATATACTGTATTTACACAAATCAAAACACCAGTCATTGATACAAGAAGTGTTTCTTTAAATGCTATAACATTCCCCTGTGGCATGTGTCCTCAGATTTTAGACACCAAACAATAATAATACTGAGAAAAAAAGCAAGAAAACAAGCCAAACTAATTGTATTTTATATAAATGACGTCATAGAGAACACGAGCAGAATGTTTCTGTTCACCTTTACATGAGTTTCTGTGTAAATGCATGTTAAATTTCGCCCAAGCTGATATAGATTTTAAACACAATAGCCTTCCCCGCTACACTGAACCGGGGACAAGATAAGTTTCTTTGACTGATGTGTTTGCTTTCCCAGCGTCACTTCCTGTCAAACACAAGTTCATCTTGTGCTTTACATTTTATTTTACTGTCTGAATACATTTTGCTAACCAAATCTCGATAAACTTGCTAAAGTGAAAGCACTCCTGCTTGTTTATTGTTCCAACATGATCAAAAGTCATTCAACTTTAGATCGCCTCCACATTTCCCTCACGTCATGCGTGCCGCCCCTGTAAAGCATCTCCCCCCACCTCAGGGGGGAAAACCAACCCTCAGTTTGACAACCACTTTGAGGCCCATGTTACGTCACATTATGTTAGTAAGTCTAATAAGTTAAATTAGTGTCTAATTTTGTGCCATAATTGTCAGACTTTTATAAACCGTAGTGTGATCAGTTGCATCAGATTGTTGAGCAGGAGAAGAAAGTCCCCGTCAGACAGTTTCACATCTGTTTGTGTTATTAAAGTCGATCTTTCACAACTGGCTGGCCCATACATGTTCACTGCACGCTTCCTGTTCACGCTCAAACCCAGTACACGCTTCTCCTTTTAGACTCCACACTTCCTGTTTTTAGGTCCTTTTCTTAATAAGGTAAGCTATGAAAAAAAAATGAGTACTGCGTCAGGGTGTTTATTAACAACAGATGTGTGACCTGCACATGAGAATAAAAACAGCTTTCTGTGATAAAGGTTAAATACCTGAGGAGAGGTTTAGTTTGGTTTTAAACTGTCCACTATGTAAATCAATTGAATAAAAATGTATATGACATATACAGTATCAAAAGGCTGCATTTGAATAAGCATGATTGATTATAGTTAGTGTAGTGTCTTTTTCCCCTGAAAGCAATAGTTGTATGGATTGGCACTTACAGCGTGGAGTGTGGACTGATATTAATAGTATACTAATAGTGATTTTAGTATTTGTAAAGTAGTGTATTTTGTCAGATTGATACCTTCTCATCTTCAACCGCTTATCCGGGGTCGGGTCGCAGGGGCAACAGCTCCAGTCGGGGACCCCAAACTTCCCTTTCCCGGGCCACATTAACCAGCTCGGAAATACAGACAACACTGTGATAGCGACCTGTCAATCACAAGGTAGCCACACCCTAAAGCATACCCTGCTTTACGGTCTATTTGACTGTAATTGGGAGCATAATTTACTAAATGAACATCATGCTGTATTGAAAAAGACTTGAAACTAGAGATTGAGACCATAAACTCATGTTTACAATGTTTACTGAGGTAATAAATCAAGTGAGAAGTAGGGTCATTTTCTCATAGACTTCTATACAATCTGACTTCTTTTTGCATCCAGAGGAGTCGCCCCCTGCTGGCTATTAGAAAAAATGCAAGATTAAGGCACTTCTGCATTGACTTCACTTTTCAGACCTGGAGGTTGCCCACTGGTCCAGACGCAGCTGTATTCAGCAAAAACATATACCCACTGTACACTACCTGCTCAGCAGCAAACGGCACAAAGTTAGCACATGTAATGGCTGATAATGGAGCATTTAGCAGCTATTTAGCAGATAATCTTCTCAGGAGTTGGTGGAAACAAGACCAGGGTTACAAAGGAGAGTGAATATTAGACTCACATTTATTAGGTGTCCAAAGACATGCTGATTTTACTAAGTATCTGCTGGATGTCTAAATAAGCAATTGTTTGCTAACACATACGTCATATCAATTTCACAAGGTGATAATATGCCAATTCAGTCTTTACATCCTGTTTCCGCTGCCCTCAAGTTGCCAAAGAATTAGTTATTGCAGGTTTGAAGTTATGCTGAACAGCCTGGTTTAGCTCGCTCAGTGGATGTGAATGTGAAAGCAAATACACACGTACTAAGTTAGGTTAGGCTATATTTTCAGTTTACCACACAATTTAACACTTTCCAACAGCATAAAGATAAAAAAAGGAATCTGTGAGCTTGACTCTGGCTAAGTTGGAACAACTGTAGCTACAACTCCACAAAAAGCAAATCCTTTTCGTTTTATCAGATCATAAAAATCACTGGAAAAAAAGGCCTCATTTATGCAAACATTAGTGATGTACACAAACATACATCATCAGAAAACATTAAATATGTATTTTTTGCCTCCATTTAAACACAATTTTCCACTGTGTGACAATATTTTTTCTGTGGGTCACAGCTTTTATGACATCGTGATTTACGTCCTGATCCTCAGAAACACCAAAGCCTCGACGCTGAGGGAGCAGCATTAACGCTCAGCTGCTTCTTGTCAGTGGAAGTGTTATTTTAGGTCCAGTGTTTTAGTTTTAAGCTAAAATCAGCAGTGGGCTTGCGGCCGCCGAGCCAATTCATGACACAGCACACACATCTTAGCCCGGAGGACAATAGGCCTCTCTGTGAGGAAGCGCTCACACACATGTGCACATATACACACTGCTATGTTTATACAGGTGGGCAGAAGACGAAGTGGTTAGCGAGGTGTGTGTGTTTGTGTGCATGTGTGTGTGTGGTGAGTTTGGTTATTGAAAGGAAAGGAATGGATATGGCGTATGTGTGTTTAGCCTTGGCTTCCCTCCCAGGAATACATACCACAGTGACACTGGCAGTGCAGAGACCAGCAAAATTCCTTCTTATGAAAATAAGCATCAGAGAAACGTAGAGGAGAGGAGAGGAAACGAGAAGACCATAGAGGAAAGGAAATGAGAGGAGGAGAAGATGAAGGCAGTAGAGAGGAGCAAAATAAGGCATAAATGGACACACTCTCGTCCCTATAACGTATCCTCATACAACGGTTTGTTTGACGTCTTAAAAAAAGTTATTCCTCATTTTTTTGTGCGTTTTCCTACAAATGTCCAGCAACACGTGACGCACATGTCCATATCCGCTACGGTCTTTTCAAAATAAATGTCCGTCTTCACAGGAAAACAACTTGGTTAGGTTTAGGTAACTTAGTTAGGTTTGGGTTTAAATAACTCCAGAAGTGGTGTAACTTTCACAAAGGGTACGAAGAGCAGTCTCCTGGGCAAAAGTCAGGTGTTTTTTGACCCACCCATCCACCTCGACCTCCTTCCTACACAGCGTTTGTACCCTTTCATACTTCCTGGTTCAATACCACAACACTATGAACACCTATACCCCAATAAGGGCTGGGTAGCCATACTTGATACCTTTACGGTATCGACCAAAAAAACTTAGTACCAAGTTGTATCAAGAATTGTATTGTTTTGCTCGCAGCCAATCACTGCAAGCGTTCTTCGATTTAATGCAACATGTGATTGGCCCACTACTGCAGCAGCTACAACCCATACAGCCGGGACTGCTGCCTGCATACGGCTCTGAACACAGAGGTTTCTGATCCGGTTTCTGCTAACAGCGCTAACAACAGTAACAGTGCTGACGGAGCTAACGGTTTTAATCTAGGGGGGAGGGAACCGGAAGGTGGGCGTTGATTACTTGACTGCCAAGACACACACACAGCTTGCATTCACATGATGGGTATCGAATGACGTACTCTATTGGTATTGGTATCACTTCCAGGGTACTGGTATTGGTACTGGCATCTTAATTTTTTTAAACGATACGCAGCCCTAGCACCCATCCAACGCAATGAATGCACCTAATGTGACCCAATTGATCTCAACTCAGGGTCTTCTTACTGGCTCTTCCTGAGCTTCAACAATATCTCACGGTCTTCATGAGCAAATGGAACTGGCTCCCTTGTTATCATGGGAACTAAGTGTGGAACCTCAGTCACAGAAGAAGTGGTTGTATATGAGGGAGATCATATCCCCAAATACACAACCACTGATTTGCTGATGAGAAGACCATGAGATGTGGTTGAAAGCTCTGAAAAAAACTGCTTGAGTTGAGGTTATTTTGTCACACATACTGATCCCAAAGGTCAAGAATTAACTTCCACATTCTACTTCAATATATCTACCCGTGTTCAATCAACACCTCTCCGTTGTATAAATACTACCTCCAGTAGTTTTGTATTGGACTGGATGAGACGTTGTGTCGTCCACCTGTGTAATGCAGCAAAGAGTACATACAGCATCACACTTACTGAATCCCCCTGTACTCAAATACACCCTGTCTACCACTGGGATTTCTCAAACGGTGACAATGGATTGTCATAAGTAAGCAGCGGTCAAGAAATCACCGTTACAAGCAAACGAAACATGGTGTACGGCCGTCAACCACATGTGGTTCTGGTAGAGCTCATAATGGGAAGTTACAGATTCGAGGGTACATCTACGGTATGCATGCGTACATAGAGACGGGCTGAACTTTTGGGAAGTGACTTGTTGTGTGAGGTGGTGTCGCAGTACTGACGGCTGTATAAAAAGAGGAAGCAGAGATTCTGATGACGCTGGGCAGAGTGTTTGGCTAGCAGCTTATAACAAAGTGTTAACAAGCACTGGGGAAAAACTGACAGGGGATTTTCATGAGGTGCTCCCTCTCCTATTTGTTCCCAGGAGAATGCAACATAGTCTCTGGGCATGTTTTACCGCAGCTACACACAATGACATAATGTTTACACTACTCTGGCTAGAACGCTCCTTAAGAGACAGAGACTCACATCACCAAGAGACGCTCTCAAACAACAAGAAATACATGTATGTGTGGTAATTTCTGTCATCACCTTCAGACTTTTTCAAAATAAAGTTCATACATATTTCTGTGAGCCTTTAAAAATGTTAGATGTTACTTTGCCAAGCGTGTCGTCATTACAGAGGTCTAATGTGCAACCTTTACTGCTGTGCAGCAGATCTAGCCAATTTTGGATGAGTAACTACAATAGTCTTGTATTTATGAGGCTGTAACAATGGTTAACATGTAAATCTGGTCATTTTCACAGTGAAACTCATAACTGTAAAAGGACATTGAAGCATGGTAATAGAATCAACACAATTTCACACAAACCTACAATATCACAACATACACAGTCGAACATACGACACTCCAAAAAAACATTCGACAGTCTATATCAAAAGGAAATGGGAGAGAGAGAGAATGTGTCCAGGAGATAATAGAGAACTGTTGGGATTTTATTTTGGTAAATCAGACTAATACCGCTACTTCAAGTTCCTGGTGAGATTTTTTGTATAAAGAACATAACCTAATATTTTGTGACACCAAAATTTAAATGTACCACAGGGCCAAAAAAACAATGCTAGTGGTGGTGTGGTAAAAATAGCTGGATATTGACCTTTTATTTGCTATTCTGTTGCTAGGGCAACTGCTTTGGTCGAAGTTTACTTCCTGTCAGCTACCGCATTAACAAACATTGCAAAAGGAAATACAAAGGGGCCCATTTAGGATGTTTATGTTGTCAAGATTGAAACAAAATGTCACATGTTTTGGGATATTCCTATAGTGTAAAGTATAAAGTGAACACTATTATTACTACTATTTGTATTAGTAGTATTATTATTAGTATTATTAGTAGTAGTAGTATCATTTACAATGACCCTTAAACGAATGACAACAGAATTATAAACCTGATTTAAAAAGGAAAATAGCATGCAACTACAATACATTATATAACTAAAGCATGTTAGTTTACATTTTAGCAGCAGTAAAGCATGTTATTAACTACTATATGAAAAATAACATCAGCTGTGAGCTTTGAAAATAATGTCCTATGATTATTAAAATTTAACATTCAGGCTACTGTAGGTAGCCAGGCTGCTCCTGTCTGTATCTTTAACTCAGACACTAACTTATGTCATTTTACAGATCAAATTACAGATCTATCCCTCTAAGATGTATCCCATTACGAGTTATCATTATTTATAATGTGAAACAATTCAAAGAATACAAAAATATGTGATCAATAATCTTAAATTAAATATTTGCTTCATCCCTGCAGGTCAAACTTTGGACATCAAATTTTATACTTTACAGCAACAACATGTGAATCATGCTCCAGGACTACATAAGGACTTTCGTGTGGACACCAACAGCAAACTATATAGTATATATACTATATATATATCATGATGTCAGACAGTAAACAAGATATGTAGGCTGGTACGAAACATGGAAACTACCGGGGGAAGCTGTAACAGGAAACAGTGTAGCACAGACACTTCCTACCACACATAGAACCACATGTACTATAATGACACAAACACGCATAGATAGGGATGCACATGCACACACGGGCAAATACATCCCAACTCTTGAATCGATAGTAAGGTTAACGGAGGGGAAAGACAGAAAAAATACACCTAAATGCGCCGACCACGTACACACACACATAAAGAACTGTTTTTAGTCTCCTGGATACCAATACATAAATAAAAGAAAGTGGAAGAGGTCATCTGATATGAGGCTCCGTGTCCATCAATATCCCTCTGATCAAACACACTGATCAATATTATGAGCGGTTGCCTGGATACAGTTGGATGAGCGCAGGGCGAGAATATACAGACCTGGAATCATCCTTTGGCGCGCATTCAGTGGTATGGAGACACACGCACACACTGACGCTCCTCACGTCAGCTACTATTGTAGCATCCGTCTTGGGTTAACGGATAAAATGTTTGTTTTTTTAGGATTTTTCATACAATCATACACACACACTGCATGGCCATTATGTATAATGAATATCTTGTCACAAAGAGTGTAAACACAACGCTCTCAGTGTAAAATGAAGGTTGAAAGAAGTCACAGCTGATGTGAATCGAGGTTGTAAGGAGAAAAAAAACACTGCTAGGAGTTATAAACATACATTCCAACAGAAAATTAATTGCCAACCCTGCTGCCCCACTTAGGGATAGGGTCAAACACTGAAAAGTGCATGTGCACACAACTATGCAAAACATAAACACACTGATACACACAAGCTAGATAGCCTCATGGGATAGCCATACCGCACACAGGCATAACGCTATATAAACGCTTCAATCTTGTAGCGACCCGGTCTCACAGGAAGGCGTGTAAATAGCAAAACATTACATGGACATTCAGCATGTCAAGAGGACGCATTTTAGGCTTCTTGCATATCATTTGTACGCCATGCAACAAAACTATAGTAATGTCCGAAGTTAGGTTTAGGCAACAAAACCACTTAGTTTTAGGAAAAACATCATGGTTGGGCTTAAAATAAGTATGTAAACCAAGTAAAATACTTACTACAACGTAACATGAGTACAGAAACCACATCACAAACGTCACTAAAAACGTCAATACAGACTACATGGCGTAGACATGACATGCCAAAAGCAAAAAAAGGTGTTCTTATTGCACATTATCATGGCATTCATACACCTTTTTGTGAAAACGAGCTGCTTTTAGACAGCAGAAATGAACATGAGAACACACATTTAGACTTATCTTCTTAAACATCATGATGTCTTGCTTGGTTACGGTAAGATAAACACACATCAATTACAGTAAACTCACATTAAGTATCATTTGTCCATTTACTACGGAGATCCTTTTATAGAAGCAGGAAAGCAGTTTATAAAACCATTGTTTGGACTGCACAAGAGACCTCATTATCTGTGCGCAGCAACATCCCGTATGTGCCACACAACACTGCCAAAAGGAAATATTTGTGCTCCAGCTTTCTTTTTTTTTTTTTTTACTCGATTCTGTTTACTTTGAGTTTAAATATGTTTTTTTAAGTTTAAAAAAGAATTCTGCTTCTGGGATTCAGCAGCAAACATCCCTGAAATACAGGTTTAGAGGCTGTGACAGACAGGCCTGTCATTACATGTAATCTGATAAGAAAGACACACACCCATTATATCATCATTATCACAGCTTCATCTCACACAAAATACCAAAGAATTTTCCTGAGATCTAACTGGATTAAACATTCCCGTTCTCTTTCAGTCGTCACAAGAGACTACAAATTTGATGATGTCATAAGTTTTCCTCATATTCAGCAGCCTTGACACAAAAAAAATATCTTGGGGAGTTTTACACACACAAACAATGTCTGACGCTGCAAAGTAGCAGATACGGTATCTGTGTTCCGCTTTAAACAGTTTCAATGAAATAAATAAATATGTGGCAACATGGCTGTTTATGACGCTCGCTCTGCATTGGCAGCACTTCAGCATGCAAACACCTGACATCACTCTACACGTTTTACGATAGTGATCTCGTTCCTCTCCAAGCCTGAGGCGATTTAGAAGAAAAAATCTCTTTGTGAGATTTTGCTGATGTAGATTTGCACTAATTAGGTCCAATTATTTTTCACTTCTCAGTAAAGTAAAGTCTCCGTGAGGACAAACTGTTCATTTTTTTCTGTCTTTCACGTTTATTTCAAGGTAGAATATTTGACACAGCCCACTCACACTTTGATTCTTTGTTTGTCTTTCTCGAATTTTAAAACGCACTCAAAAAAATCAAACTATCTATCAGAACGCCTTTTGCCTCTCCCTAGTTTTCTTGATGTCTCTTCCTCTCTGCACACACTCTCTGCTCCTGCTTTCATTTAAAACATCAAGACTCAAAACCATTTTCCCTCTAATCTAAATGATCACAGACAATAAAACTGGAGCTTGAGATTAATTTGATTTTGCTGGAAAATCTCAGTTCACATTCCTTGTGTATATACAGTATTTTTTCCTGTTTCCTGAATGAGCTACATATTTAAGGCTTTGCTGTTCCTTCTGGTCACACATGAGGCAAACAAATGATAAACCATATCTGTGTTATTGCAACAAAGATTTGGCTGTTTGTTTTGTTTTGGGTTCAGGAGAATCTCCAGGAACTGTTGCTAAACAGACACACACACGAGCTGGGGTTGTGTAAGTTCCCCTGTCTACCAGTCTCTCTGTGTTCTGCACTCGGCAGCTCTGGCTACCTGCCTTGGCCTCTTTCTCTAGGGTAAGTGTGTGTGTGTTTCATAAAATACACTTGTTTCATGTGTATAGTATGCAAGAAAAACAAATACACATATACAGCCTGAGGTAACAGATGCAGATGTTGTTTCTCATTTCTTTATACAGAAACTGAATTAGCCAAATGAATGTAATCCACTCAGTGAGGTCCACAAAACCAATTGGAAATGGTGCAACAGCTCCTCCCGCTGGTGAATAATTGTAGATTGTAGAATGGTGTTTTACATACATGTCTTTGTCATGAAATCCATTCTAATGCACATTATCTCTTTATATATACATTACAATTCTAATATGACACAGCAATTTCTCCTTGTGGTAATTAAAGTCACAAATTGACAAGTTGGATGTGTTACTGTAGTACTATTTAACAACCTGTCACAACATGATGATTATTTCCTTTATTAAAAACAGCTAAAGTTCATCTCAAAGTGGAGATGAAGCACTTTACAATTGAAGTCAAAGAGTGTTGTGTGTACGGCAGAGGTGGAGGAAGTAAGCCTACTCGAATACTACTCAAGTAACAGTACTGTTATACTTTAAAGAAATTTTACCCAACACTTTTAACTTTTATCTGTTATATTTTTAAATTACAAAACAAATTGTAGGGCCGTCCTCAACCAATGAAATTCTTAGTCAACTAACACAGATTTTGTCAACTAATCGATTTAATAGTTGATTTAATCAACAGATCTATGGAGTTTCTTCACAAAGAATCACATAAAATCACCACTTTAAATCTTGTGTTTATCAGAGATGAGTTCACAAGTTTCTTGGAAATAAGTCATTCAGCATGAAAAAGCATAAAAAAATGACTAATCAACTAAAGAAATCTTAGTTGACTAAGACCAAAACCACCGATTAGATGACTAATCGATGGGGGAGGACATAATAAATTGCATTAAATGTCAATCCAACAGCACTAGTAGAACATTATGCTACCGAATAAGCTACTTATGTCGAAAACAAAAACATAGGTAGCCTATTCCTTATAGACAACACTTTGAAGTCTGTGCATAACTGCATACAACTGATTATCAATTATCAACATGCTTTCCTCAGTGTAGCCTTACTAGAATTAACCAGAGTGCAACAAGCAGGCTTCATAAATTAAACAACCTGCCACTTTAACAGCAGAATAATCACAAACCAGCTAACACATGTAGATGTATGAACAATATAAACTCCACAGGAGCTGCAGCCACAAACACACATAATGCTGTTACAGCAAAAGAGAGAGAAGCACACAGCCCTGCCTGGTGGACAGGTAGTTGATGTCCCTCTCTGTATACAGTGAGTTACATCCATAAATCTGTGTGTTATTGTACTCACCTGTCTGAACAGGTGTTCTGGGAGTTATCTGCCATGTCCTCCTCAATCTTCAAGTTTATCATTCTTTAGTGGAAGACAGCACACTCAATGGTCCTGGTGCTGACTTGTAATGACACTTTAATCCAGCAGAGAGCAGTAGAATAGAGCAAAATGCCAGCAAGATCTCTATAGCTATTATTACAGCCTTCACCATCTGGGATGGCTCTAACGTTGGATAATAAGGTCTGGCTTATAGTCTGTGTTCCAGTTCATCCCAGAGATGTTGAACAGGCATGAGATCAGGATGCTTCTATACACCAAACTTGGAAAACTATTTCTCTATGCCCGTTGCTTTGTGCTTTGTGCAACATTGTCATGTTGAAACAGAAAAGGGCCTTTCCTAAACTCTTGCCACAAAGTTGGAAGCACACAGTTGTCTAAAATATCAAGGAAAGTCATGGAAACTTTATTTGTACAGCAGCTTTCAACAACAAGGCAATATAAACTGCTTTACATAAGACACAAAAGGCCTTAAGACAAGCTATAAAACAAGGTCAGAGAAAGAAAGAAATACACTTTTCACCCCTGTAACTCTCTTTGTCACACTTTTTTCATCTGCCCAGCTGTACTTATTTGTTAATAAAAGTGTAAATTATAATGAAACTGACTAAACACTTTTAAGCCGACAATATCAGGGGATCAATTGTTTATTTATATCATAATAAATATATTTATATAAAATAAATATCTTCATTTTTGTCTTAAAACCATTGTGATGTCTGATGTGTTTTGCTGTTTACAGGTCTAAGGTTCTGGGGGGTTGAACCTTAACCTGTAACCCTAGACGGGGGCAGGGCTCCAAATCAGAATTTCGCCCTCGGGCACCAAAAGAACTCGAGCCGGCCCTGAACAAGGCAATAATAAAGGGGCAATATATAAAGACACACATATAAAGGACTTAAAAAGAACAGAATAAAATAGAAGATAATAATAATAAACTGGAACTAAGGGGGGGTGGACTAAACCATTAAAAGATACAAAAATATGGGATCAGTTTTCAACATATTTTTGGCCATAGCGTACCCCGTATGTCTGTCCTACAACAGATATATAGTGTACCCCATTATGTCTGTTGCAGGACCCCTGATTCTTTGCCAATTTCCTCCAAAACAAATGAGTTAAAAGAACTGATCTGAACCCGCCTCCATCACTCTCTCACACTCTCTCCAGCCTGAGTCATTGTCTCCTTTTCCTTTGCTACGCCCTCTGCAGACATTTGTCACTGTTATCTTGTTTTTAACCCTTCTCCTACGTGCTCCTCTCTCGCTCTCCTTCTCTCTGGCTTTCTAATTGAATCCCCAGGAGTGAATTCCAGTGGGCAGGAGAGGGGAGGAGGTGATGTCAGAGGTCAAAGGTTGGGTTGTGACCTCTGCCCTGTGAGTAGAACCCTACTGTGCGGCGTTTCTGGATGTCTGTGTGTAGGTCGTGTGCGTGCATTAAACAGAAACAAGAGAGAGTCATAGTTGTTAAGTATTTATGCATAGCTAAACATTCCAGTGCAGTCACTCCGGTTATCAAGTCTATTCATGACGGAGTCGCTATGCCTTTATGTTAATGGGTTGATATAATGTGATTTACGTCATTTGGCAGTCTTACTTAACAGTATATGTTGTCTTTTCTGTGTTGGCAAGTATGCTTTTACAGAAAAATACCAATTTCAAAAGATTTTTAGGACGAGAATACTCAGAATAGATGCTAAGATTGTTGGAAAAGGTGGTGTTTTTTTTGCTATTTATAGGCTAATACTTACACCTGAGGGTACCAACTGTAGATTCACAAAAATGTCACTAAAATGTCAGAGAAACAGTCTTCCTAAATCCCAAACTCTCTTCGGACTCCCAGAGGCTCTCTGTAAGGACAAACACACACAAATGAATGGGGCAGGGGGTACATTGAGAAAGAAGGAAGGTGGTGAGGAGGAGGAGGAGGGGGTTGAAGAAAGGGGAGGAAAAGAGGAGCAGATGTTCATCAGGTCTACAGACCCCTCCTCCCCTCTCCTTAATATTTCAATGGCAATAGCCTCTTATCTGAAGAAGCCTGTGTGGGGCTGTAGAGGAATGACTTCACTTAATCACGAGGGCTTCAATAGGCTGAGTGTGCACACACGCACAACAAATGGTGTTACAATACAATTGTTTCACTCTGTAAATTGTCTATACGCACACTGTTGTGATTATGGATGATTATGGAACTCTCCCTAACCTACAACCCTGTGTCCTTCTATCTCCAAACTAGCTCTCAAACATCCTTCCTTTTAAGGATATTTCCTAAATATTTCTAAGACAACATGTCATTGTTTTATCCCATTTCTTAAAAAAAAAAAAAAAAAACATCCCAGCGTCTAAGGGCAACCCCACGGTGCAATGTCACCTCTGTAAATCTCCTCTAATATCAAGCAGATGTTGAATCAGCAAAAATGCTTTCCTAATGACTAAATGGCTAATTACTTCACTGCGGATGATTATGTGACAAAGTGAGGTGAATGCGTCCCATGACACATCTTTATGCATCTGGTGGATTAATCCCAAATCTGTAGATGAACCTTAACTTCAACAAAAAGCATCTCTTTCCTCCGATTCCTTCCTAATGCCTTCCTCTCGTTGCCCTTGTTTCTTCTAAATAGCCCCCAATCCTGCCCCTTCATCCCTCTCCTCTCCTCACCTCCATCTCTTCCCTCCTAACAAGCCCTTCTATCCCACCCATTCACAGTCCTCTGTGTGTGTGTGTGTGTGTGTGTGTGTGTGTACGGGGGTAGAGTCGCAGAGGGCGGGCCATTAGTTTGTTAGTTGGTTCTGCAGCTCATTGAGCTCATTGTGCTCCAAAGGCCCTCTAGCCCAGCTGGACGCAACAAGAAGCAAGAACTCTCTTTCAAATCCATCTCCTCCTTTCTCCCCTCCCCCTTTCCTCTCTCTCTCTCTCTCTCTGTCTCTCTCTCTCTCCTCCCAGTAATCCCCAACTCACCCAAAAGGGATTTGTTTATAGAAGTAAACTCCACTCGCCGGCCAAATAGCTTGTTTACAGATAACACTTGTTTACTTAGCCAAATTAACTGAAGGGCCTGCTTACCTCAAGGCTCTCGTGTTGTTGACATCGTGCTAATGGCTTGTTGTTCACAGTGGTGGTCTTCATCGCGGGGTAAAAAGCAAACACACAACCTCTTAAGACAATGAACTAATTAGGGCAGTGTCTCACGTCTGGGTTAGCACCCAAAGGTCAGTCGCAATATAATTAGGCCTTGTTCGCACTTGGGATTAAATGCACCGTGGGTGAAAGCATGCAGCTTTAAATACAGGAGCGAACACAGCCATGTTTCTCGTCATCTCTCTAAAGGCCCAGACACACCAAACCTACATCAAACAACTAGCAGCAATGAAGGCTGTGTCTGGGCCAAAAAGTTGCACTTGAGCTCAGCGCAAAGACTACAGCCAACGGCCAACTAGCACGTACAATCTGCGCCTTCATGGAAGGAAATATCTCTCTTTAATATCTCTAAAGCGGCGTTTGCCGAACCATTTTCTCACCACTCTCACTCACCACTTAGCTTCATTCCAGATGGCAATGTGGTGAAAATATTCATGTATTGTAACAATAAGATGAGATGAAGGTGAAACATGAGAAGAGCTTTCTGTGTGTGACCTCTTGACTTTAGGCATTTCCGTTTCTCTTCTCGTGCACTGTCTCATTTCATCTGAATAGCCCATCGGAGGGATTTCTCTCACCGTCAGGCTCCACCACCGATTCAACATGCTGAATCGGCCAGAAAGCCGCAAACAAGGGAAGGGAAACCTAAGGAATCCATTGGTCATACTAGCTTGCCACATAGGAGGTTAAATAACGCTCCAAACTTATGCTAAATTTTGGCGAGAAAAACTATCATGGCCATTTTTATAGGGGTCCCTTGACCTCTGACCTCAAATTATGTGAATGGAAATAGGTTCTATGGGTACCCACAAGTCTCCCCTTTACAGACAGGCCCACTTTATGATAATCACATGCAGTTTTGGGCAAGTCATAGTCGAGTCAGCACACTGACACACTGACAGCTGTTGTTGCTGGGTTTTCTTGAGTTTGCCATGTTCTGATTTGAGCAGATGTTTTATGCTAAATGCAGTACCTGTGAGGGTTTCTGGACAATATTTGTCATTGTTTTGTGCTGTTAATTGATTTCAAATAATAAATATATACATACATTTGCATAAAGCAGCATATTGTCCCACTCTCATGGTGATAAGAGTATTAAATAGTTGACAAATCTCCCTTTAAGATACATACAAATAAAAATTGTTTAAGATAAGAGACAATTAAGAATGGGAAATCATGCGATTAATCACGCTTAAATATTTTATTTTTAATTATTTGTAACATACAGTAGATAGGAGTTAGCTACTGCACTGCTCAAAGGTGTAGTTTTTTTGTTTTCAGAAGTGGTCAGTTTTCTAATGATGGAATTAGATGTGATTGAGGAAATTAAATATGATAAAAAAAGGTCACTCCAGATGCATGTTGGATGCATTCTGATGCAAGGTGAGAACTGCAGTCCATGTCAACACAGTCTGATGTATCTGGACGGTACTGCATCTAAATTTTAGATTATAAAACTGAGGTGCTGGCTAATGCTCCTTAGCTTTGTGGCAATTTTGATAGTAACAGCAGCAGAGAGTGACAGGACAGAAAAGAGGGACGATGTGCAACAAAGATCCCCTGCAGGATTCAAACCTGCCATGTCATGCTTATGGCAAAAAAATGTTGCTCTTTAACCTCAGATTATGTGAGAAAGGACAACAACTCAGCTGCTTGTCACACAAGTCAAAACACGGCTGTCTGAGACAACCTTCAGGCTGTGGACCTATAGGCCTACCATTACATCATCACAGGACTAAGGGTGGTGGGGGTTGAGACCCTCTGTCAAACACACACAAGCATGTATACACACACAAACACACACACTTAATGGTGACCACTTGGCTGGACCAAAACAAAGCTTTTCGGCAGGCTTTGTTCTCGGCTGAACTCATCTTTCTAAAAGGGGCTCGGAGCGATGTGCTGGTTTCAAAGACGTTCATACTTGTTTTCTCAGAGTGGGGGCCCAGCATTTCAAAACTTGTAATTATGTACACTTATTTGACCAATTTCTGACATTTCTTTCTTTCTTTTTTAAGAGCTCTTGTGAGGACTGTAGACTTTTTCAGCCAACTAAGCTACCAGTATATTAACAATATAATATTAATAATATTTCCCTGAAGGCTGTTTCTTTCCCCTGTATAGTTGCAGCCAACTGTTTGCCAACTCGTCTCAATTCTCCTTACAATCCCAGAGGTGTGATAACTTCACTCCTGGCAGACCTGCGTGGGTGTGTGTGTCCTTTAAATTCTATCTTTATGAGGACCAAATGTCTCACCAGTGATGGAAGGAGAAGGAGGCCTGTATCGTCAGTGCCCACTTTGACATTTTTTCCAGGCTAGGGTTTAGGGTTATAAGTCGGGTAGTGATTAGTCTAATGTTTGAATTTAAGGAAATATAATTTTATTTTGACATTCCTTGTAAAGATAGAGGAACAAACTTGTGTGAGTAGGACTGTCAGATATTCCCATGGCTCTGCTCTGCAGTGGAATTTTTCACACATCTACCTTTACCTTTGAAATCAAAGACTTCACTCCTCCTTGTCTGTCTCATAGGGCTAGGCTGTCTCCATGCCGTCTTTTCTACCCATGTGCTCCTGTTTTCTGCATGTATTTGTCCTTGTGTTTGCCTTTTCTTTCTGGTGCTTGTCTCCTTTCTATTTCTTGTGACTTCCTTTTGTGTTATAACCTTTCTTTAATTAGCATTTAGCTACCACCAGTGGCACCCCCTCTGATAAAAATCATGGGGCTTCACATAAACTTTAAAAGTCACTATCTGGCTTAAAATAGTTTTTAAAAACAAAGCATATTTATGCTCTAGCTTTAACCCAAGGAGTTTTACAAGCATCTGCCATCAACCAACAGACATTATCATAAGATATCAATTAGGATTGTGGCTAAAAGTGCACATTGCATTAGACCTAATTATTTTCATGACAAGGATGATATCAGGCATGACAACGCTTGTTGTATGGAACTTCATAGCCTAAACAGATTTTATGGTCATTATTTGGAATATAACGCTAATCTGTATATAGATATGTTTGACAAAGATCATACACCTTTGTTGGCCTATGTTAGCTTGCATTATTTTATTTAAGATAAGATAAGATAAGATGAACCTTTATTAATCCGCAGGGGAAATGCAGGTGTCAAAGCAGCAAGCTCTGATACAGAGGTAAAAAGATTATAAAACAATAAATAGAAATACAGAATACACATAGTGAATGAACCTAGTGAATGGACAATTAAAAAAATAATGAAGCTAATAAAAAATGTAGTGTACAATAAATAGATGTCATATGTGCAGTCTATAAAATGGTATATCAGAATCAGAATCAGAATCAGAATCAGAATTGTGTTTATTGCCAGGTGTAAGAGATTTACACTAGGAATTTGCTTTGGTTATGTTGGTGCAAGTCAAACAGTATAATAACAAAAGAATAGATAAAAAATGTTAGAATAAAATAGAATAAAAAAATTGAAATTTTAAGAATATACAATATACAAAATAAGCTATAAACAAAAATAAAAAGAATTATAAATACAGAATATACATAGTGAATAAACCTAGTGAATGGACAATTAAAAAAATAATGAAGCTAATAAAAAATGTAGTGTACAATAAATAGATGTAATATGTGCAGTCTATAAAATAGTATATGGGATAGTAGTGTAAAATAAGTTTAAAGTTTAATGTGCACCATTTTTTTTTTTGCTTATCATGCAGCTGCTGAGAACACAATATTTAAAATATACTGTCTACAATCAAAAAAATCAAGGGCCTACATATAGTATGAAATGATAGGCCTATTTGTTGTCACTTGAACCATGAAGCTAACTTCATAGCTACACTCTAAAGAGAAAGCTATAGGGCTCTTTTTATTTAAGGAATTACAAAAACAAGTTGTATAAAACTACTTTTCATCTGGCATGGGATTGCCCTCATTTAGACTACTGATGAAAACAACTTCTGGCTGACTCACAGAGAGTCGTGGGAGTGGCTAACCGTGCCTCTGTTAGGTTTTAAATCCACACGTGGTCTGGGAGGTCTTGGGTCTTGTTTAGCAGCGCGTTCAAACACACAACCAGAAACTTCTGCTCAACTCATGCCAGCAGCGAGCTGAACCTCGTCTCCTTCAATCACTGCAGAGGGGGCAGACCAGACGGGATCGGACCAAACTTTGTGAGCAAAACATGCCATCTTTCCCCCTGAACCAGTTCGCTGACTTGGAAGAGATGATGTGCAAGGTGAGAAGGAGAAACGCGCAAAGAGAAGTTGAGCGGAGTGAAAAAGTTAGGCTAGGTAGCTAGTTAGCTCCAGTGCTAAGTAGCTAACTGTACAGCTCTCAAAGTGGAGTTTAGTGGATACATTATTGTCCTGTATTAACTGTTTTAACTTATTATTAGCTTTTATCTAACTTTTATCTGTTTTATGTGTTTTTTATTAAAGTTTTCCCTGGATTTGAAGTTAACTTGTCACAAAGTGGGAGCGTTGGCGTAGCATCGTAACATGTCCCCGTGAAACAAACGTTAGCTCATTTAGGGTTCCTTAGTTCCTTAACGTGACATGGTTAAAGCTAGATTTAAACCACTGCTGCTCACAGACAGGTTGTAACTTGTAAACTAGTCTAGTAACTTTGTGTGCTCTAAACAACACAAGTCTACAGTTAAAGTTGTCAAGCTGAAGTTGAAAGCATGTGGTGTTTAATTCACTGGATGTTAGTAAGTTATGTTACAAATGAATACTATTTTTTAGGAATAAGGGTTTTACTGTACTGTACTATGAGCTGCTTAGTACCATAAGGCTGGATTTTGATCACTTTATGTGAGAAATATGGTCAACAAAGTTTGAAAATACTGTATCTGCTCAAATGGTAGCATTGTAATTATTAATTCATTATTTATTTTGCATATTGTTGAGGCTAATCTATAAATAACAGTACTATAATGGGTCATTTAGGTAGTTTAAGCACATCTGGATTCTACAGTACTCTAAAGGTACAACACTGAAACAAGTCTTAAGTAGAAGCAAGTTATGTTACAAATTAATACTATTTTTTAGGAATAAAGTTACTAGGGTTTTACTGTACTCTGCATAGTACTAATACGCTTGATTTTTATCACTTTGTGAGAAATATGGTCAACAAAGTTTGAAAAGACTATCTGCTCAAATGGTAGCATTATAATTCATTAATTATTTTGCATATCATTTAGTGTTCTTAGTTAGTCTAACCTGACATGGTTAAAGCTAGATTTAAACCACTGCTGCTCACAGACAGGTTGCAACTTGTAAACTAGTCTAGTAACTGTAAACCACTTTGTGTGCTCTAAACAACAAAAGTCTACAGTTAAAGTTGTCAAGCTGAAGTTGAAAACATGGTGGGGTGTTTAATTCACTGGATGCTAGTAAGTTATGTTACAAATGAATACTATTTTTTAGGAATAAGGGTTTTACTGTACTGTACTATGAGCTGCATAGTACCATAAGGCTGGATTTTGATCACTTTATGTGAGAAATATGGTCAACAAAGTTTGAAAAGACTGTATCTGCTCAAATGGTAGCATTGTAATTATTAATTCATTATTTATTTTGCATATTGTTGAGGCTAATCTATAAATAACAGTACTATAATGGGTCATTTAGGTAGTTTAAGCACATCTGGATTCTACAGTACTCTAAAGGTACAACACTGAAACAAGTCTTAAGTAGAAGCAAGTTATGTTACAAATTAATACTATTTTTTAGGAATAAAGTTACTAGGGTTTTACTGTTACTTGACTATCTGCTCAAATGGTTGCATTGTAATTCCTTAATTATTTTGCATATCATTTAGTGTTCTTAGTTAGTCTAACCTGACATGGTTAAAGCTAGATTTAAACCACTGCTGCTCACAGACAGGTTGCAACTTGTAGTTTATTAACAAGTTGTGTCAGAACACCCCAAACTAAACAAGTTTGTGTCAGAAATAAACAACTTTGTGTGCTCTAAACAACAAGAAGTGGTCAGTTAAAGTTGTCAAGCTCCATTGAAAGCATGGAGGATGTTTAATTCACTGGATGCTAGTAAGAAGAAGCAAGTTATGAATACTATTTTTTTAGGAATAAAGTTACTAGGGTTTTTACTGTACTGTACTATGAGCTGCATAGCACCATAAGGCTGGATTTTGATCACTTTATGTGAGAAATATGGTCAACAAAGTTTGAAAAGACTATCTACTCAAATGGTAGCATTGTAATTATTAATTCATTATTTATTTTGCATATTGTTGAGGCTAATCTATAAATAACAGTACTATAATGGGTCATTTAGGTAGTTTAAGCACATCTGGAACACTGAAACAAGTCTTAGGTAGAAGCAAGTTATGTTACAAATTAATACTATTTTTTAGGAATAAAGTTACTAGGGTTTAACTGTACTCTGCATAGTACTAATACGCTTGATTTGGATCACTTTATGTGAGAAATATGGTCAACAAAGTTTGAAAAGACTGTATCTGCTCAAATGGTTGCATTGTAATTCATTAATTATTTTGCATTTCATTTGGTGTTCTTAGTTAGTCCAACGTGACATAGTTAAAGCTAGATTTAAACCACTGCTGCTCACAGACAGGTTGTAACTTGTAAACTAGTCTAGTAACTGTAAACCACTTTGTGTGCTCTAAACAACAAAAGTCTACAGTTAAAGTTGTCAAGCTGAAGTTGAAAACATGGTGGGGTGTTTAATTCACTGGATGCTAGTAAGTTATGTTACAAATGAATACTATTTTTTAGGAATAAGGGTTTTACTGTACTGTACTATGAGCTGCATAGTACCATAAGGCTGGATTTTGATCACTTTATGTGAGAAATATGGTCAACAAAGTTTGAAAAGACTGTATCTGCTCAAATGGTAGCATTGTAATTATTAATTCATTATTTATTTTGCATATTGTTGAGGCTAATCTATAAATAACAGTACTATAATGGGTCATTTAGGTAGTTTAAGCACATCTGGATTCTACAGTACAACACTGAAACAAGTCTTAAGTAGAAGCAAGTTATGTTACAAATTAATACTATTTTTTAGGAATAAAGTTACTAGGGTTTTACTGTTACTTGACTATCTGCTCAAATGGTTGCATTGTAATTCCTTAATTATTCTGTGGTCTTAGTTAGTCTAACCTGACATGGTTAAAGCTAGATTTAAACCACTGCTGCTCACAGACAGGTTGCAACTTGTAGTTTATTAACAAGTTGTGTCAGAACACCCCAAACTAAACAAGTTTGTGTCAGAAATAAACAACTTTGTGTGCTCTAAACAACAAGAAGTGGTCAGTTAAAGTTGTCAAGCTCCATTGAAAGCATGGAGGATGTTTAATTCACTGGATGCTAGTAAGAAGAAGCAAGTTATGAATACTATTTTTTTAGGAATAAAGTTACTAGGGTTTTTACTGTACTGTACTATGAGCTGCATAGTACCATAAGGCTGGATTTTGATCACTTTATGTGAGAAATATGGTCAACAAAGTTTGAAAAGACTGTATCTGCTCAAATGGTAGCATTGTAATTATTAATTCATTATTTATTTTGCATATTGTTGAGGCTAATCTATAAATAACAGTACTATAATGGGTCATTTAGGTAGTTTAAGCACATCTGGATTCTACAGTACTCTAAAGGTACAACACTGAAACAAGTCTTAAGTAGAAGCAAGTTATGTTACAAATTAATACTATTTTTTAGGAATAAAGTTACTAGGGTTTTACTGTTACTTGACTATCTGCTCAAATGGTTGCATTGTAATTCCTTAATTATTTTGCATATCATTTAGTGTTCTTAGTTAGTCTAACCTGACATGGTTAAAGCTAGATTTAAACCACTGCTGCTCACAGACAGGTTGCAACTTGTAGTTTATTAACAAGTTGTGTCAGAACATCACAAATTAAACAAGTTTGTGTCAGAAATAAACAACTTTGTGTGCTCTAAACAACAAGAAGTGGTCAGTTAAAGTTTTCAAGCTCCATTGAAAGCATGGAGGATGTTTAATTCACTGCATGCTAGTCAGAAGAAGCAAGTTATGTTACAAATGAATACTATTTTTTAGGAATAAAGTTACTAGGGTTTTACTGTACTCTGCATAGTACTATATAAGGCTGGATTTTGATCACTTTATGTGAGAAATGTGGTCAACAAAGTTTGAAAAGAACCACTACTGTAATTGCTCAAATGGTAGCATTGTAATTATTAATTCATTAATTATTTTATCCATAAATAGCAGTACTATAATGGGTCATTTAGGTAGTTTAAGCACATCTGGATTCTACAGTACTCTAAAAAGGTACAATACTGAAACAAGTCTAATACTACACTTCCTTTAATATTGCATCAGAATGCTTTCTTATCTCTGTCTGTGTATACTTTCCGTTTCTGTCTTGTAGCTGTTTATATAAGACAATGTGCCTGTTAGGCCCTGAGAGGAAATTTGTATTAGACATTAATTGCTGACTGAAGTAAATATTTGACAAAAGTTGGTTTTCATGTATACTTATGTATGATAGTATTTAGTACCCATCACCCATGAATAACATTCTCCATCCATTAATTTATACTACTAGACAAGGAAATTAAAAAAAAAAAAAAAAAAAGTTAAATGTTCTTTAGATTGGCTGTGCTGGAAAGCCAGTGAACTTAATTAATCTGTAAACATGATGGATAATTAAGGAAATCTAGAGGGAAACAAACAGCATTTGCCAAATGTATCTTCCGTAGTGTTCAGCGTGGAAACTGAAAACAATTACAACCATATAATGGTTAATCAATAGCACAACTGTTCATTCATTGTTCCCTAGGGAAATGTCAACAGATGTCGATGTATAGAAATTTACAATCATTGAAGGACAAAGTGTCATGCCACAGGGATTTCTACACTCACTCTATATTAATTGTAAACTATATTTGCTAATGTTGCGTTGTCTGTTCTTTTTTACAGCAGTTACTGAACCTCGACCTGAGGGAGCAGAACGGACCACTACCATCCCTCAGTCTGCCAGTGAGAACGCCAGGTTGCATCGGTCAGCCACGTAGCAACATGTCGTTTTCCCTCTCGTCTCTCTCCTGCCTCCCCACTGATCCTTCAGACAGCGTGTTTCTGACCTCCGGCCAATGGGGGCAGCAGTCAGAAAGCCCTCTGCCCACCCAGCTCACTAATTCCACCCAGTGGGGGAAGTCAGGCTTCCTCTCCCAGCGCTCCATCAGCATGGTAGAGACCGGCAGCACCACAGCAGCAAGTCTAGGCTGGCCCGGGTCTGACATGACACACTCCATAAGTGACATCAGCCCCACTGCACTGAACACTAGCTCCTCCTCTTCCACCTCATCCGTTTCCTCCTCCTCGTCGCGCTATAAGACTGAACTGTGTCGATCTTTCACCGAGAGCGGCTTGTGCAAGTACGGCGGGAAGTGCCAGTTTGCTCACGGGCTAGACGAGCTGCGGGATCTTAACAGACACCCGAAATACAAAACCGAGCCGTGTCGCACGTTTCACACCATCGGATTCTGCCCCTACGGGATCCGCTGCCACTTTGTCCACAACAACGAGGAAGAAATGAAACACTCCTTCTCTCGCTCCTCCTCGTCCTCTTCCTCCTCCTCGAGCATCCACCAGCAGCCGCCTTCCTCCTTCCGCTCGCACAGACCTCCTCTCGTCAGACAGAGCTTCAGCTTTGCCGGGTTCCCCTCTGCTCCCCAGCAAGCCCTTCAGCCTGCCCTTAACTCTCACCCTCCTCCTGCCACCGCCTCTTTCACACGCGCTCCGTCGGCCTCTCCTCCTTCCTGCGCCGACATCACTGACCTCCTTTCTCATGCCTTCCTGGAGATGGACTCTGCCTTCGAGGCCTCCCCTGCCCACCAGTACCAGCAGCCCCCCATGGGCCAGGCCACGGCAGCAGATCCATTCCTGCCTTCCCCAGACTCCGGCTGTTCCCCATGTGAATCGTCTCCGACCGCCTCCCCTTCCCTGAGGCAGAGTCCCAGCGCTACTGGGGTCTCTCCGGGGCCACTGGGCGCCCGATCCCTGTCCTACACCTCTCTGTCAGACCAGGACCAGGACCAAGATGGAAGCAGCTCTGCTAGCTCACTCAGCGGCTCTGAATCTCTTAACGAGGCCAATGGCAAACGTCTGGCGGTATTCAGTCAGCTGTCTGTTCCTGAGGATGCTACTGGGTTCTGCCTTTAGACCGCAATGTGCTGTGAACACAAACATACATATCTACAAACCTGCAGACCCGGGATACTCCGAGACACAATATATGCAGTACACACATATCCATACTGACGCGCACACACACTAGAACCCTATAAATGTACCCTCACACACACACACACACACACAAACACACACACACACACACACACAGCCACCGCCACCGGACTTACCCCTCAGACGTTCTTTGCACCTGTGTGGCGTCAAAGGAAACAAAGGCTTAATGACTGACTCAGAGAGAGATTCGCTGATTAGATTTATGTGGTTAAAATGTCACTGTTGTATGCGTAAGGGAAGCCACAGTGATGCAGAAACCGATATGTGTGTTGCCATCAAAACAAGAGTACAGATCAAGACAGAAGTTGAAAAGTGCTGGAAGCGATTTTGCCAAAATAGTAGTCAAATAATAGTGTTGAGATGGCAAATTGCGACAAAGATCTAGTAATCACAGTGTGATTGGCCACAGTGCCGTCTGTTGTGGAGTCCAACCGCAATGTGACAAAGCCAAAGATGTCTTTTGTAGCTCAAACGTTTTGATTATGGTAGTACAAAAAACACACAACTTATGTTTTAGGAATTGTTGATTTCTTTCCATTAACTGTACACAGTATTGTGTTTATAAGCTGGTGAAACTGTTGTTTTCCTCCTACAGTGCGAGATTGTTTAGATCACTGGCCTTGAACCTGAATGTTAAGTTTTTAAACAACTCAAGTGCCTGTGTTGTGTTATTTACCAGGTCGTGTTGAAACAATATTTGCTGGTTTGTTAGGAAGGATGTGTTGACGGTGGGGTGCGAGTCTCCTTATGTGAGTTCAAGGTCTCTCTGTTGTTAAGATGACTACAAGTGTTCTTCTGTGTCTCATGCATTATTGACAAACTGCCACCAGTAAAAGTGCCAAAATGACCAAATTTAAGCTGCCTTACAGGAGGAGGAGGAGGAAGGGGGGACTCAGTTTAAGCTTAACATAAACAGCCAAGTAGGCCTGATCATACGTTCTCAAATCCCATGTTCATGACATATCGTTAACTGTATGACTCGCCAACTGGAAAAGCAGGACATGGGAATTTGTTGGGCTTTGATATATGTGGAGTGTGCCAGCACAAACGGCAGAAAATCCATCAATATTGAGAGTCAAAGATTGACCAAAAAAAAACCTAAATGAGCTACCATCACACTCTGCATCTTATGATCTGAAAGCAGCTCGGGTTGCGAGGCACTTGGCGTTAAAGGAAAGTTTAATCAAGTCATGTGAATGTTTCATGCAAGTCCTGTTTTGCCTCTGGCATTTTCCCCTAAAAACTTTGTGGTGCTAAAATGTATTTTAGATTATCTTAAACACAACATTCCCAGGAGTGGGTTTTTTTTCCCATCCCTTGTCCACAGGCAGTGCTGGTGTTCTTTTTTTTTTTTTTATGAATATTCGTGTTTTTTGTGACTCACCCCCACCAGATTTCATCTCTCCGTCAGTATTAATTCCTCCTGTTACTGTTATGAATGTGTAGCGTTCCTGGTCACATGTATGTGAACTGTGCGCCCAGGTCTGTTGCCTTAACCGAGCTAGATCCAGCATTCTGTAGGGTTAGAGTCTGTATACTTATTGTTATAGAAATGTTACTCGGCTGTTTTTGTGTGTTTATGACGTAGTTGGTTAGAAGAACAGACACTGGGCTGTTACTGGTCTATTTAAAATTGCCTTTTTCATCAACATGTTTGAGGCCTGTTTAGTGTTAAAGGTGATAATCTTTAGTAAATTAATTTCTTTAATTTATTTTAACGTATTTATAGAGGACTTTGAGTTGGTGATGCTTGTATCAAGTTTAATATATTTGGTTTCTTTTTTTGCTTTTTTTTTTTTGTACTGGAAATAAAGTTTTTTGTTTTTGATTTTTTAACTGACTGAGTTTGTTTTGCTTAATCAGCTTCTCAGGGTTACACTTAAAGTTATCTACAGGTAAAATCTACACAGGCATGCATAACACATCCGCTCAGAAACCTCGTATTGAGGTGCTAATGCAACAATGCAGATGCCAAACCTTCTGCCTTGTTGTATGTATTATGCTGGCTCTAGTATTTGTGCAGCGATGTTCACACATTTGTGACGTTTTGGATGCAAGGTGCAGGAAGGAAGGAAGCGAGCAGGAAACCAGTGAACTGTCATTTATGGTTTTCATTGTAGATAACATCCCCCCCCCCCCCTTGGCCCTGTACTGTTGAGGTTTACTTCATATACACACAATGTCAAAAGTAAGTAAGAAATCGCTTCACTCTGAACTTCATATTTCAGATTAGACTGATAAGTTAGTGATGTTAGTGATGAACAAGGACAATTTTTAGTTTTAATTTGTTTTTTATTAGACGGGTGAATTGTCTCAATCCATAAAGGAACATTTGATCCTTAAACCTGAAAACATTTTGTTTAAAAATCACCACACTGGGACATGTTTTTCACCTGACAGCTATACTGGGAAGAAATCATTAAATAATGATGCTTTGTGTGCTGTGTAAAATACAACATACTCCTTCAGTGTGACTTTGGACTACAGTTTAACATTCAATTCATTTAAAATGGCTAGCATGGATAATCCGAGACCAGAAACTTCTATCTTCATCCACAAAATGACATTATACAAGAGTGAAACACAACAGGTCCTCCATGTTTTGTGGGCAGGAAATGTATAAATTATTAAGAAAATGCAAACGGTGTCTTCTGAAATTGCCTTAGCTGATTAAAGTGAGGTCTTGAAGGTTAAGAGGTACACCTTGGCCTCATTCTAAAAAAAAAGACACCATAGTTAAAACGTCCTCATACACATTTTATGTTTGCAAAAATTGATTTAGGCAAGGTTAGTTATTGTATATTTGTCATCAGTCATAAGTCATTTCTGCCTCAACCAGTCTGCTGTAGGATGGCTGGCGTGTGTGTGTGTGTAGTCATGCCATTGAGATTTCATGTGGAGATAAGAAGTCTTTTGTTTGGGGTTTAATCTGACCAATCCTGGGCTCCCACCCATGTCCTTCTCCCTCACTGCCTCCACTGAATCCATCCTTCCTCCCTCACTTTGTTCCTCTCCTTTCCTTCAATTACATCCCCTCACCACTTTGTACACTCTGCGTAGCAGCTTAGTACTAGTTTAATCTTCTGTTGCTATGGTGAGCAATACAAGTTTGTTCATTAGGAGGTTAAACTACACAACTTAAAGGTCTTATTGATAACACTTTTATGTAGACAAATATTTAAAACAAAAACAAATACATCCACAGAGCCTTTGGAAAGGTGCTGAACACAAGTATGGCTTTTCCTGAAAGAAATATTATGTTTGTGAATTAATCATTTTAAAAATGTTGGCGGGTCCAAAATGAATGTTTTGTTTATCTCTGTGGAAGATGTCTGACGTTTGGTTCCCACTTCTAACAAGACTTGTGAGCCAATAGTAAAACGACGTTGGTATCACGTGGTACCTCTGGGTCATCAGTTAATGTCGAGAAAACAGATAAATGGCTGAGATTGACGATAAGTTTGACGTTTAATATGATAAAACAGGAAAACAGCCAAAAACAAATTGGCTAAATGACTTTAATTCCATTAAGTTAATGAAGAATGTTTACATCAAACTACTCATCACTTTAAAAAAAACTAATGATGATGGTAAGATTTTTTTTTCCACCACTCACAATGTCACACAAAAAAACAAAACAGGCCTATAGATGCATACATACGGTTGACCCTCCAGGAATCTCTCTTTCATGCTCACACACACACAAGAGCTATTATCTTGTCACTGTTAACATGAGATGGGCTGGCTGTCTGGGAGTGATTAGTGGCTGTGAAGGGGTTAAAGGCATGTGTGTGCCTGTATGGTTTCTCTGTGCTGTATTGTGTCTTATAGACATTCTCCCACACTCTTGCCCTGTGGGACATAGCAGAGGCAGGCAGATGGCTGTATTCAGGTCCACCGCGGGTCAACATATGGCCCCGAGAGACAAAGTTTGTGTTTGTGTGTGTGAGACAGAGAATCTCACTCTTCAGGGCTGCTATGCATGAGTGGAGGAAGTTGAATGAGTAGGAAGGAGGGGGGAAAGGTAATACTGAGAGCAGAAATAAAAAGCTGTGAAGAAGAAGTTGTGAGATAAAGAAGAAGTGATGGGAGAGGATTAAAGTGGGCGGCATCCTGTGAGATCATACAGGTGGTTAAAGAAAGTACACTTGGTCGTCTGCAGATGCATTGCAGAAGACAATGAGACCAGCCTTTTGAGGCAGTTTATTCTTCTTTAAGTATTTTATACTACAACTCATTTTGGAATAAAACACACAAGCAGATAAAATGAAAAAGAAAGATATGAAGTATTGGTCATATGTCAAAGCTTTCGTAACAAAGCTAGCTACTTCACTACTAAGAATAAGCATGCTTAAATATAAAATAATGATTACACTCAGAAGATAATGAAAGCAGATGGATATCAATGGAAAGACAAGAATGGCAAACAACTACGCTGAATGTAGTTCCCTTTTTGGGTAATAAAAACAAACTAAGTACAATTACCAAGAAGCCAATAATACAAAACACCTTTGTTGCATGGCAGGAGGGCCATCTCATTCTTGAATCCAAGGGGTCACTATTTAAAAAACACTCCAATATGGAACAACCCAAATCCCATAGCGGACAGCATACTCAAAATTTGGGTAGATAAAGGCATTAAAATGAGGATATATACACAGAGAGTATATTTTCCAGTTTCCAGCAACTGTCGCGGAAATACAACCTGCCTCAACACAACCTGTTTAAGTACTTGCAAATCGATCAATAGATGTCCTGGCATACCAGAGGAGACTCCTCCGGAGAAACAGTTACTCAACACCTTACGTACATCGACCAGCAGTCTAACGTCAGCTATTTATGATATCAACAAGAATTGCCCCAAATATGAGAAACCTCTCCCAAAGCACGAATGGGAGTTGGATCTAAAATGCTCATATGATGATGCTGACCGGCACGACCTTTTGAAGCAAGCTCAAACGTTTTAAGTTTTTTCTCTCCTCCTGTTTTGTTGTGTGTATTTTGCTTTAATCAGTATTGATGAAAGAATGTTAAATACATAACAATTGTGCTCTGCCTGTATTTTTGGCAATAAAAAAATCATTACAAAAAAATATGAAATAATTACAACTATGTAGCTACACCAAACTTTATTGATAGTATCCTTCTGTTAGCATCAAAAAAACTCTTATGGAGTACTAGCAGTTACCCGCTCTATTCAGACATGTGGATGTTGTGCAGCTGCACATATTGATCCGTTTACTACTTAACTTTCATTGTTTTGGACCCCAAGTTTGTATTTTATTTTAATTAAATGGCCACTACTGAATTGTTAGGGTTCAACAATGACTTTAAATTGCATTTGGCGATTTCAGTTTTGTTTCTGCCTCCAAACTGAGCTTTCAGGAAACCTAACCCACATCAGTAGTCTCTGTCAACTTCTCACACTACAAAAGACTTCACGTGGACAGTGTTACTGAATTTTACCAAGTCATCAATTTGAGAGAATGAATGCTAGTTTTACTTGCACCCCCCCCAACACCTCCTTTCTTTCTTCTAGCCGCTGAACATCCCCCTCCTCCTCCTCCTCCTCCTCCTTTACTCTCCTCCCTCCCTCCATTCACCGCTCCTCTTTGTGCGTGTATTGGTGATATTGTGATGCAGCGTAGAGCAGGAGGAGGAAGGGGAGCGAAAACAGCTGAACCCTCACCATCATCCTTCATTTTCACAGCGCCAGTCTCCACATTCCCTCACTTCATAATGTTCGCAAGACATTTAGATACAAGTACAAGACACTTCTTCATCTTTCTCTTCTCCTACACTGCTTCCTCTCCACCCCCCGTCTCTAATAAACTTCTCTTTTCTACTTTTCAATTCCCTCCAGCCTCCTGGGCTCTCTATTCTCTGTTTCCTCTTGTCCACAATATCACCCTCTCCTCCTCCTCCTCCTCCTCTTCCTCCTCCTTTCCAACTTTCTACAATTCTGCCCCCTCCCAAGCTTTCTCTCTAATCCCCCTTTCTGTTTCCTCCCCCCTTCTCTCCAGAGGGGATTTGTGTTTAATGGATTGCAACAAATGGTTAAAAGAGTGGGCTATAGTCAGGTGCTGCACATTTATGCAGGCGCCTAACTTAATTTTCCTGACTATTTTCCTCTTCCACAACATTCCTGCAGTTGAAAAGCAGTTAAAAAAACACACACATCTCGCTGTCACCTACGATGCACTGTGCAGATCAGCTGGAGTAGAGTGGCAGGCTACTTTTGTCTTGAGGGCCTCCATACTGAAGCAAAGGACACAACCCAGTTTTAGTGCTGACCTAAAGCTTTAAACAAAGGAGTTAAGAATATATTAAAGGGAGTGTAGTGTTGCACTTCCATGAAGTTGGGGGACGTGCAAGAGATAAGATATTTTAAGAGAATGATCACAACTGATGCAGAACAAGCCAAGGCATCCTGACTTTTAATCCCTAGCATGGGCTCCAAAAAAACACTGGATCCTACCAACACGTTCTCATCCCAACTCGTCATATACTGACACTTTGTCAGACACCTCGGCGTCACTTTTCGGTCGCAGTAAACACATGCTTAATTTTGTGAATTAAACAAAAAACACTTGCTTAGATTCAGGCAATAAAAACCATTTAGTTAGGCTTTAGGAAAAAACAACATGGTTGGACTTAAAACTACTACGTTTGTACAGTGAAAAGGACACTGAACGTTGTGAACACGGGACATGAAGAAACAGCTGATTGTAATGTGGAAGTGAAACTTAAAGTCTCTTTCGCTCTTTTTTGGGGATTTTTTTTTTAGCTTTTAGCTTACGCCTGCTCTACCATGTGAGCTACAGCGGCGCCCCAGTCTCTTTTGCTCTTTAAAGTACGTCACCACAGTACTTTCTCTGAGTGTTTACCATTTTAGAGGATGGGTTTACATTGTAGTTAATGGAAAACCCGGTTCGTCTCATACCGACGCTAAAGGATGCCTTGTGAATTTGTATCGAACGCCGTCGGCCGTGACAAAGCATCGCTATTTGACACCCCGAGAATGAGAACAGCTGATCCTACATTATGTAAACCAACAGCAACTCTTATATTAGACCCTTCCTAACTCCATACCATCAATTTATAATGCAGACTTTTTGTAAAAAATCTGTGGTCTCCACACCCAAGTCAAAATAACTCCGATGACATCACCAGGGTTCTTTTTTCTTAAGACTATAAAATGCTCCCTCGAGAGCCACAGAAGCCATTTTACAACTGTTTTCACAGGCCGATTGGAAATTGGTGGAGTGCCTCTTTAAGATGCAGTCCAACTCATTCACTTTCTCTCCTCCCACTATTTTATGGCAACCATTTATGCTTCAGGGGGGGGGGGTTGCTATTGTTTCAATGTTGTGGTAACAGATGTGGTAACACTGTTTGTTGCAGAAATTAAAGACTTTAAAATCAAATTATAAAATGACACAAATATATATTGTTGCCATTATTTCAGTCAAACTTTGGCTATGCTTTTACAGTACATATGCCTGTATTTTATCTGCAGTGTTTTAACTCGAAAGGACGTCCAGATTTAGAGCACAATGAGAACATGAGGACAAGAGACGTTGTCCACATCAGTTGGCTAGTGAGCATGATTTTGTCCTACGCTGTTTACTGCCCTGTTACATACAAATTCCGCTGTGATGTTGTCGTTCATGATAATAACCATTATGTCAAATCTTCATTGAAATACTGAGGATACTACGGTTTCTTCTTGTATGGTGAAATACAACCTCCATGTTGTGTCTAATATAGATAGAAATGACTGCTGTCACAGAAGTAAGAGCAGATATGGAAAGTAGCATTCACACAGTAGTTTTTCAGGCCCGAGCCTGAGCGAGAGTCACATTGGGAGCGCATCGAATGGATATAAATTGACATGTAAAGACCCTTTGTTGTGTAAAACTATTACACCGACGGCAGTAGAATACTGGAACAAATCAGGGATACTTTATTATAACAGAGACAAAAATAAAAGCAGGATGAGCACCATAATCCATCAACTAGAGCAATAACGTCCATGTGGTGCCATACCAAAATGCAACTATAATGAAAATACAGAGGATTAATATCTAAAGCGTAAAATATTGTACTGAATCTGAATTTTACAGAACCTGGGAAAAATGATTGTAAACAGATCGACCATTGTTTTCTTGAAAACTGAAGTTCCAGTCTAGCTTGCTGGGACGAAACTTTTATACTGAGTATCTCATAAGTGTAGTACACCCACATACAGTAGAACCTCCTAATACCAAGCTCATGATATGGATCAACAACATGAAAGAAATATTAATAACTTAAGCAGGGATGATGGGAAACGGAACTGCTGTTGCTAGTGCACACAGGGAATTGTTTCTCAGAGCAGTAATAAAAAAGAGAAAAGGTAAGGTAACACATTTACATTGGAACTAAAAAGTTCTCTTCAATGTGTATTTTGTTTTTTACAGTGCCACGAAATAGTGTGAACAAGTCTTGAATTCTTGGTACATTATTTTTTTTTAAGTCAACGTGAAAAAAGAATATTTTTATGAATTAAAATACCATACATGTTAAATAGAATATGCAATGGGCATGTACATATCTTGTGTTATCTTCAAATAATTGTATCAATAACAAATATTTGAATAATTCATGGAAGAAATTGTGATCTAACAAACATTTTTGAATAATTGTTAGAGATTATTTTGTTGCACAGAACATTGCGAGAATAAATACACAAGGAGTTGTTCCTCATGGCACTGTACAACCAAGATTTGAGAGCACGAGAAAAGAGACGAGCAGACATTGGACAGAACTTGCCAAATGGGTAAAGCACCAGATGTGAAAATAATGACAGCTCTATGTGTCCCTCTAGTGGCACAAAGAGGCAACAGCATCCACCAGTGAAGTGAATTTCTTTTATCGCTGCATCATTGTGTTCAGTGTGTTGTCTTTTCTTACTCAACAGGCCTTGTTTTTGCGGTGTTCTTGTCACAACATTATTATTCATTAGTAAGTTGAGAAAATTAAATAATAAATCAAACAGCACAGCCTCGCAGTTTTAAGATTCATATTTGAGCTCTTTTATACAAAGCAAAATGTCATTAACAAATGTAACCCAGAAGTCCATGTGAAATGATTTCAAAGCCAACAACAACAACACAATTCAGTCACATTTGAGGCTTTCTGTATGCTTGGATAATCTCAATACTACACATAGCTGTACAAAAAGGACAAAAATGTACATTTTGGTACAAAAATAATAATCTGTAAACCCAGTTTGAGTAGTCAGCTCATCTGAAATGTGATACCACGACAGAGGAACAGAAGTGAAACTGTTATCACATCTATTAATAGATCATAATTAGACTAAAGGTGCTGAACCAATGACTCATTCTAGATTTACATTTTGCCTTAAAATGAAGGGGAAATTTAAAAGACCACCAGCATACTGTACATGAAACAGCCAGCTCCTAAAGGCAATCTGCTACGAGGCAGAGAAAAGCACCAGGAACTAGTTACAGATTCAGCGTGTCTGCAGAGAAACAAGTATTGAATAATGAATCTGATGTGCCAGGTGTAATAGTTTTCAGAGCCTTACTAGCTATTATCTGGATGGATGTTAAAAGAGATGGTATGGCAGTTGATGTCTTATCCTATATTATTTTTCATTTTCAATGATTGCTTAGTCAGTCCTCTCAGTTTCGGCACTTGACATTGTAACACATAACAAAGAATATTAAATTACCTTGTGATTTACTATACATTCACATTATTGTATTCACATCACTGACAGTCAATATTTCTTTTCAAAGCTCGGCCAAGTGAGGTCTGTCAGGGCTAGGCCCCACTTATCTAGTGAAAACTAAAGTTGAGAACATCATACACACTTAAATGGGAAATAGACTTGTGATCAAAACCATCGAAATGCAACAGGAATAAAACTAATCTTGTTCTGTGTGTGTGTGTGAGTACGACAAGTCAAAGGTTAGCTCTGGCTAAGCCCGGTCACGGGTACCTGGTTGTCAGCAGAACCTGGCTAGTCCTGTTTGACCCAGATGTGGAAATCAGGTGTGGTGTTTGATTCCCTCTGTGGCTGTGCAGGAACTACGATCCTCTCTCTAGGATTAACAGAACCCCACAGGGCCCTGTTCATCAGCTCCAGAGGGTAGCAGGGATGATCAGGTCACAACTTCTGGACCACCACTTGGAATTTACCTGGCGAGACAAAATGAAGGAGAGGTGAACCGTTTGTTTGGCCCGAAGGGACGAACTGTCAGTGTTGCCGACTTTCTCGCTAAATTTAGGGACTTTTGGAGCTAATGCTGCTAGCTACTTTCATTGGAAAAGAGTTGGCAACACTGGGCTCGGTTTTCCAGCTGGATCATTTTTAAAAATCTAGTGTACTCTTGCTAGTTTCTCAAGATTGCCCAACTTTCCTTTGATGTTTTGTTCTATAACATAAAATATGTCAATAAATATCCCACTTGTTTAATTTTGAAGCTTTTAAGTGTCTTAAAAGCGGCGGTGGCTAAATGAGACTGCTACATGTCATCACGCCGAACATTAGTCCACCTTTAGCTTCGTGGTGGTGACGTGAAGTCATGCGACCGTGGCATAGTTCATAACGTTAGCTTTTTTTTTATTTCCGGCGATGGCATTCAGGCTTCAAAAATCATAAAAATGCTGTTTATTTGTGGAGATTATCTTGCTGAACAAAATGTGTAAGTATCATAAGCGTTTGTTTGCCATAGAGCTTATTTTCTGCAATAATCCAAAATCCAATGGAAAAATCCCACTGGCTTTTTGGTAAGGGAACCAGTGTGATTCTAACTTCCAGGTTGGCCTACAAAAATAATTCATCCTTGCAGGACTGTATGAACATGTTATGTCACCTCGCTCTTTCCCACAATAAAGAGAATCATGGATTGGTAGTCTGATAGTACTTACAGGATGGCATAACAGAGACCTCAGCTGTCACCACGCTGTCCAGACCAAGGTTAGTCAGAGCTCCTCTCACCACGCCACATGAAAAAGCGAGGTACTGAGAGAAGACACAAACAAATACACATTAGCTATAATGAGATGGATTTCATGGATGTATACCAAAAAACAAAGCCTACTTCAGCTGTAGTTGATCCCCAGGTGACAGCAGTAGTAATGTAACCGAGAGAGAAAGAGAGTATACTAACCTTAGGAGCCTGATCCAGGTACTGTTTTCCATTTGAGAGCTGAGTCAGCAGAGAAAACTTGTTGTCCTGCAGGACATAGGTACCCTATGGCAGAAAATAAATGCATATAGTAACAACCCTAGAAAAAAACAATAACAACACATTTCAACCAACACTGAATATGCCTCTGTATATATTAATTTCTTAATTTATCAGAAAGTCTTCCTATAATTTAGAGGGGAAGGTTTAAGACCTTATTGAATTTTGTTGAAGATTAAGATACTCTAAGCTCTTCTTTGCCATAATGATGTGTGCAAAGACTAATCTATATTACCTGATGGTTTGTTCTAAGGTTGTCAACCTGCCTCCTGAACACCTTCGTCCAGAAGTCTTTACAGACGAACTTCATTACATCCAACTCATCCTTGAAGCTAGGAGAGTCCCTGGTCAACCTAGACGGAGCAAACACCAACATAGACACTTAACATAAGTGAGGATGCATGTGATGCAGCATTTAGTGTTGCACATACAGTATGTGTGATTGTCTACCTCTCAATGAGTCCTTGTCCCACCCGGAAGCCCATGCTTTCAAGGACAGAAACACAGACAGCTCGGTCCTGAAGAGAAGAAATGCAAGCTGTTAATTTGCTCAATAACACGTGTGGTACGTCTTTATTTATACACATTTATGTATATATACTGTATATTTGTTTTATCAACTTGTCCTACTATTTTATCACTTCTATTATTATTGATATGTCTTGTGATGTTCTGTTTTAGCAGTTACCATATCTTTTACTGTATGTATCTGCTTTTATTGTTTTGTGAAGCACTTTGTAACATCTGTTTTGAGAAGTGCTATATAAATAAATGTATTATTATTATTATTATTATTATCTACAAATATGCCCCTGATTAGCCAGCATGATTAACACTAGATGGTGATTGATAGTGATTACAGACCACAGTGTAACTCAAGGTTTTTCTATATATTGTGTGTCAGTTGATTCATGCTTTTAATGAGCACACCTTGTTGTCCATCTCTCCTTTACCGGATTGCTGCTCCGTGTAGATATGTGACACCATCTCCATATGGAGAAAGTCAAAGAGAGACTCGTCTGCCATTCCTGCCAAAACACACAAACGTGATTATACAGCCCAGTAATAACGCTGAAGTAAAAAACAGTTTCACTTAACTTAGTTAGCTGTGTCTCACAAGGTAACAAATCAACAGTAACGCTAGCTCAGGGGACTCAAAGCAACCTGCGGCTCTTCAGCTCCTCTCCAGTGGCTCCCTGTGGATCTTTAAACATGGAAATGAATAACTGTTTTTTTGTTTACATTTTCATTTTTATTTATCATTGCTGTAGGTCTATGGTACGACGGTACAACAGAGTATTAGGGCCACATTGAGGAAAAAAAATAAATCTGAGATTTCGATAATAAAGTCATATTATTATGAGAATAAAGTCAGAAGTTTACGAGAAAAAGTCGTTGTATTATAAAGTAGTAATTTTATGTTATTTTCCTTTTTTTCTTGTAAAGTTACGACTTTATTCTCGTAATATTATTACTTTATTGTCTTAATATTTTGACTTTATTCTCGTAATATTACGACTTTTTTCTCGTAATATTATTACTTTATTGTCTTAATATTTTGACTTTATTCTCGTAATATTACGACTTTTTTCTCGTAAAATCATGACTTTATTCTCGTAAAGTTACGACTTTATTCTCGTAATATTATTACTTTATTGTCTTAATATTTTGACTTTATTCTCGTAATATTACGACTTTTTTCTCGTAAAATCATGACTTTATTCTCGTAAAGTTACGACTTTATTCTCGTAATATTATTACTTTATTGTCTTAATATTTTGACTTTATTCTCGTAATATTACATTTTTTTTACTCATAATATTATGACTTTATTCTCATAATATTACTATTTTCTTCTCGTAATATTATAACATTTTTTCTCGTAAATTTATGACTTTATTCTCGTAATATTATGACTTTCTTCTCGTAATATTATGACTTTATTCTCGTAATATTATGACTTTATTCTGTAAATCTCAGGTGTTTTTTCCCTCAATGTGGCCCTAATACTCTGTAGTACATTTGCACTTTGACCCTCACTGCATTAGACTTATATACTATATATTTAGACTATAAACTGTGTTACCTTCATCACAATGACTCCAGACAGATTTGTATCTATTTGTTTATTCCTAACATGTCTGTTGTGATAGTATAGACAGTAAAGGTTGCTGACCTCTGAACCAGCTACATGTGAAGCCTGTAACCACGTTAGCATTAGCTTCATAGCTAGTTAGCTCCAGATAGCTAGCTTATGTTGTTTCTTGGCAACATTGTGCATGCCTAGTTTTATCCTATCTCGGCATATTATGAGAAAGAATGACTCTAAAGCAATGTTATATATGACATAGCTGTCAGTTGTCTAGATACATTAAACAAAGTAAACAAGTTAAATCTGCTGTACCTGTCAGATGACTTTAGGATGCTACACGACGTAAACACAGCTCTGCTTCTGGGGTTGCACTCGATATTCTCACCAGGGTACACCTCGGGGCTCACGGTAGGCGGAGTTAGCAGGAGTTAACCCGTGGAATAACGTGAAAAAGCACCCGGTGGCGGCGGATTACATGCTACATAACAACAATAAATCATACATCAAGTAATAAAACATTTTGTTCACATGTGGAGGGCGCTAATAAACCTTACCTGGTACCGGTGTTAGAGCATGCCTGAAACCACCTGAAACATATTAGAATATTAAGCCTTAGTTAAAATTCGGTGTACGCCGATTTTAATTACAAACGCACTCTTGATTATATGACGCTGGCATGTCTTCCAATCGCTGTATGATACGTCACATATCACGTGATATGATATCTCCGATCTGATTGGCTCTCTGAAAACAAGCCAGTTCCTTACTGCTCATGTGACTTGTGTTTTGGACAAGAGAAGGTTTGACAGTTTTGTTCTGTATATTTTGACATTTTTAGCTAACATTATATTATATATTCTCGCTGAGTTTACTTGTACTGATCAAAGTGAGGCTGACTACTACTCTAACACTTACTGTTATTATTATTATTACATACAGTGATCTTTAGTTTGTCTCAATGTAGCTGATGGAGTTTTGTTGTGTGTGTGTTTGTATGCAGTCATGTCCAGTGCATACCAGATAGTGGTGCAGGGCGAAGCCTCTGAGACAGACTCTGATGATGAAGTCTACATCACCTCCATGCCTGCTGCTCAGACTGCCACAGCAGGAGCCAAGGTTATCTTTAAATGCCTGTGTGTTTGAGAGTGATAGAGAGTGAGAGAGTCAGTGCATGTCACAGCCTAAGAGACAACCACAACAACATATAATAGATGTAACTCACACTCTTACTCTTACATACTTTTTTTTTTACATTTATCCTTTGATATTGCAATATATTGTTATTAATTGTTTTTTTATTTGTTTGTTTGTTGTATTTGTTACACAACAAACACTAATTAATTCTTTATTGTTTTCTTCCATTTACATGCATGTTATTTTTAAATATCTATATATTGTAATTTGCTTAATGAATTGTATATATGTATATATATGTTTTTGTTTTTATTTTGTTCTTTTTTTATTTTTATTTATTATTGAATTGACGCTTTGGCAATATTGTTCACCTGACAGTCATGCCAATAAAGCGAATTGAAAAAAATTGAAAAAAATTGAGAGAGAGAGAGAGAGAAGGATATATATATGTGTGTGTATGTGTATGTATGTGTGCATGTATGTATTGCATGTTATTTTGCATGTGCATATTGTATATTATAAATTGTATATTATAAATAATAATTTGCACATATAAGAAAAGATAACAAATAGTCAATATGATTAAGATAAATATGTAAGTAATGAATTGGTATTGTGATTAAGTTATATTATAAGTAATTAATTGGTATTCTGGATTGATAACAAATTTATATTTTGATAAGGATAATTATATCAGTAATTCATTTATATTTCTGTACGACACTGATTAAAGGTAATAATTATAGTTTGAATAATTATAAATAATAATAATAATTATAGTCATACAAATTTAGGAAAATTTAATTAGAGTATATGTATGGCTCAATAAGGAGGCTGGTTAATAATTAATAATTGACTTATGGAGAAGGGGTGGGATTAAATAAGTTTATACTTCTTCTCACTCCTTTTTCGAATATGTAAATCAAGGCATCAACTGTTTGACAATTTATTTTTCTTATGCTTTTCATTATATGTAAATACTACTTGTTTCTGACTGTCCACTTGTTGGTATGATCATTCTTTTTCTTTATTTTTTATTTTATTTTATTTTGTATTCTACATGAAATGAGATAAGTGTGTGTTCAAAAGCATTAACCAATATCTCCACCCCTCCTGACATTAATCTACAATCTGCTTTGTCTGTGATATCTTGGATGCTGTCAGGTTCCTGGAGAGGCGTCTGAAACAGACAGTGAGGGTGAGGAGGAGCAGACGGGCCGAGTCTCCTCACTGAGCCAGGAGAGCGCTCAGATACTCAGGAGAGACCTGCCTCCTCTTATCGTAGTTAGAGACCATCCTGATATACAGTCCATAGTGGAAGACAGGCCAAGTCCCACACACAGGCCGCAAGGTGAGGAATGCCATATGTCATAAGTAGAATCATAAATATTCCAATGATAATACTTATCGTGTGACAGATTACCCTCAATTCAGGTCCATTTGCTGGCTTCTCATGATCTTCATTATTGAGTGGATCATCTGGCTGTATGATTGAATGTATAATGGGGCCAGCTCCATTCACTGATTAAAACTGATGCATTTGAGATGTGGTTGAAATGGATCGGTTTTGACCAGTGTATTTCAGCATTTTTTCATAACATTTCAGTCAATATTTAGTCATGGATGGCTTCGCTCACATGGATAAGTGAACAATGAAATGGAAGTTTAGTTATTTCAGGATGTAATTCTGTTTCCAGGTGACACCCTTTTACAACAGAAGCTGCAGGAATCTAACAGCCGGCTGTATTCTGACGTGGGACAGACACTGCGGCAGGTTTATGGCAGCGCCAGTAGAGAGGTATATAGATGTGTTTGACTCAGAACACTTAATGTCAAATATATGAATTGATCTTCCAAAATGTTCTTTATACTACATCATTACGAGAGCCCACTGCTATATCCTACGATAAGCATCTTGTAACAGCTAATTGTTTCTGATTTTATTTTTGTGAAAGGTGCACAGTGCAACGACTCAGCTGAATGCTTCGCAGAGCGCCATCATCAATGCCTCCCACAGCATCAGATTAATCCTGGATGACCTGAAGGCTGTGTCCGAGAAGATTGACATCATCACCAGCTGTCAGATACTGCCCGATATTAACATCAATCATCCAAATAATTGTACTACTCCTGTACCTTAAAGGAACACATCAATATATATATATATATATTTAAAATATACATATCATTATGGGTATATTTTCATTGAATATCAGAGAGTAGGATTCAAGCTGAAAAAAATAGCATGTTAGCTTTACTTCAGTGTTTATAATGAATGCCTATGCATATGAACTAATACGTGTATTCAACAGTCACACACTGTATTTGTCTGTCAGGGTTCTCTGTCCTTGTGTCTGGAGCTCTGGGGATATTTCTGACATTTCACATAGAAATTTATTGACAATATTCATTTTTTACCCTGCAGTTCTTTGTAAATATTAATGTAACAATATAATCCCTTAAACCTCTGTACACTGATTTTTTATAAGGCATATCCTTTTTTTGTGTTTACTGTTTTCTGCCCCTTTGTGATAGGCAAAGAAGGCATTCTTGTACAAGTTTCTCATTTCCCCTGTGTGTTAAAATGATAAAATAAATGTAACTCACTAATATAAATAGCTTTTGTTGGAAACCTGAATGCTGTTAAATGTTTTTAAATGTTTTGGCTGGTATGAGATGTATTCTGAAGAATTTTCTCACTTTAAATAAATAAATATAAAAAAATAAAAAAAAAAATAACATCAAGCAAGCAGAAAAGAAATATATACAAATATTGCAGACACAATTTACAAAAATATGTTTGTTTCAACAACACACGTGTTGGTCGAACATCCCACTTAATGGAAAAGGACTTTAGTTACAAACATAACTACAAACGTCAGTCAGACTGAATACCAGTAAATTATCCTCAACACTTAACAGAATAAGAGAATGCTACTGATGCAATAGGCCTGTGTTATTATTAAAAGCACTCCTGTGTTCAAAGCATCCTGTCCCTTCCTTCTGGTTGTCCAGGACGCACGCTGACAGGATCGGCCACCTGGAAGAGACAGAAAGAGATGTGCAGCATGTGTTTACATGCACTCAAGGCAGGAATTATTAGATTCACTTTTAGTGTCTTGACATATTTTAGCCACCTGATGGCGTCATTGATTCAGACATGATCAACACTCACAAAACACAACACAAAACTTTTCTGTTCTCTTCTGGTGTCATAAGTCCATATCTTCAATCTGTAATTATGTGTAATATATCATGTCTAATGCTGGAAGAATATTTTACTTCAGTACAAGTAATAATACCCACAGTGTAGAGATACTCTGTTAGAAGTAAAAAAAAAAAACATGCATCAAATTGTACTTAACAAGCAATTCTGAAAGTTACAAATAGTCCCCTTAAATGCAAATGTATTAGCATCATAATACACTAAAGTACCAAAAGTAAAACTATTTTTCATTATGAAAAATGGCCCATTTCAGAGTAATATCTATTACTGGTTAACAATTATTGATGCATTAATGTCACTTAAAAGCTCCTTTTGATTACTTTATATACTAGTTTGTGAATTTCAACCAGGAGGATCAATAACATGTTATCTTAATCTATAATAACACATCGTAATATATTTGTTCATTATATTTTGTATCATTAATCTGAATCTGCAAAGTAACTAAAGTTATCAAATAGATGTAGTGGAGTAAAACGTACAATTTTTGCCTCTGAATTGTAGTGGAGTAGAAGTATAGTAGTAGCAGGCAGAAAATAGAAATACGCATGTTAAGTATAAGTGCCTCAAAAATATACATAAGTACTTGAGTAAATGTACTTAGTTACTTTCTACCACTGGTCCACAGTATGAGTTATAATTAATTAATTTATAGACACATGAGAAATATTCTGTTCTATTCCCTTCTCTGTCTAAATTAATGATCATGATCATGATGATGATGATGATGATGATGATGATGATGAGCTGAAGTAGTTATTCTTTCCTGTAATCTACCTCTCTGCTGTTTCTCTCTCCTCTGTTATTCCTTGGTTCCGTCTGCTCCATTTCTCACCCTTCAAACTCAATCAGCGCAGTAAGAACTACTACAATCTTAATCCTGTTCAGTCCCAAAACAAATAGATCCAAATATTCACAGGGATGATAACTGGCAGGACTTAGTGCAGCATTGGTATAGCTCTCTGAGCTAAAGTCTTCTTTATCCTCTTCTCCCGGGGCTCCAAAGACCCACAGGTCTGTGATAAATGAGAGAATAAAAGGATGCTGTTTTGTATCGCTGTGTGGCTGAGAAGCTGCTTGGCTGTGTGTGTGTGTTCAGTGTGTTATTACAGGAGTGAAGAGGCCTTAGTGCCCTCTCGTGCGTTTGTGTGTGTGCATTGTAATTATTGCCGTGTCTTTAAGTGTGATGAATATTTGCAACTTGGTATCTGAAAGAGACAATTTGAAATCCCTTTATGGAGATAAAGGAGCTCCCAGTAGAGATATTTGTACTTAAAACGACAAGCCTTTGTCATGTTAAACTACTCCAGTTTCCTTTAGGGAACTAGTTTCCTTTTTACATCATTGTTCATGTTCAGCTTATGGACACACACACACTGTGCAGTGCTGATTCACATCCATCATGCTTAAAGCAGACAGAGTGTTGGAGAAGCTTGATAATAGAGATCCACTGAGGCTTCATTACAGGCAAAGCTGAGAGGCCGAGGTGAAGTGTTAGTTAGGTGAACCACCCTCAAGTCATTTGTCATTGAATACCACTAGTTAAGTCCATGCAAGTGATTAATTGACTTAATTAGGCTGTAAAATATTTAGAATACATCAGCTTTAGGTTCAGGGAAAAAATAGTCATTAAAAACTGCTAGAGATTATGTCTGATTACTGCAACCATAAATTGAAAAAAAGAGGGTAAAATCACCTATTCTTTTAGTCAACATTTGGAAGGACACAAGTTAGATTCATATCCTTTGCCTGTGCAGTAAAGGGTATCTATGAAATGACGCCAAATCTGTGCAGATGTTATAGAAATTGAGAGAGAGTTGGTTAAGACCCCAAAATAAGAACATTGAAAGTGAAATCAACACCTCTCTATTTAAACAAAAACTGAACATTATAACACTCATGAAAGTATAAATTATTGCTGGACAGTTGTATTTTTTAGCTAGGTGTACCTAATAAACTGGCAACTGACTGTATATACTATATAACCTACATACATCTATGTTTGTGTGACAGCATTGTTTCTTACCTGTCAGCATATCCTCCCTCTTTATGTAATGTTTTCAACTAAAATGTTAAAGTTCATTGGAATAATAATAACTGTATGCATGTTCACCCTGGTCTTTGCCCTTCCCTCACTGGAGCAGAGGTAGCCGACCATAGAGGGAGTGAAAGAAGCGATTAATCAATTGATCAGGAACTCTCGTGGGATGCAGATAACATGAGAATAATGAGACCCCGGGGACGTGTGAATGTGCAATCTTCATTTGAGGAACCAGCTAAAAAAAGCATTTCTCACATCCCCAGATATCTATTATCTCTCTTTCCAGTGTGTGTGTGTGTGTGTATGTGTGTGTGTCCCTTAGTCCCAGCTGTCCCGACTGAGCTCCAGGTTTTGAGGGCTGCGTGAGTGATGAGTAATTTGGAATGAGGGCAAACACTGGAAACGGCATTAGGACTGAGACAACAACATCATCACGTTATCAGTGACTAAGAAAAACAACACCATCCCAATGATGATGATGATGATGATTGTCTCATCCTCCTATCCTTCCTCGCACTGCTTATTATAAAGAAATTATGCTAAAATAATATTAGAAACATTAAGTTGTACAACGCAGGAAAATAACGATACTCCTGTGCTTGCCAATGGCTGAAGGAAAACAATATTGATTGTCAAATAGTAATATGAACATATGAATATTGATGTCATGTAAATGTGATATTGTCAACTCATTGATTTTTTTTATCTTGTTAAGACAAATGTATAAGCAATAGCCTATAATTTACAAATGTGTGTAGCACATTATTGTTGAAAATATCAATAACTACTGTACATGTACATGTAAATATTTAAATAGCATTCAACAGGATATTGAGTCTTCCTTACAAGGACATTAAAGATGCTCATATACGATATCCAGAGCATTAATATGGCAGCAAATAACTATTTGCTATGTGAAGTTATAGAGGAGTAATGTCTACCTGAGCAGAGTATGAAGTCACTCTCCCTCTGTGTGTGTTATAATCTGAGCTTCTCCTTGCTTTGTTGACATATCCTGTCAATCTCCAGCTGCTCTAATAAAAAGCAATTAAAGCCCCAAAAAATAAACTTAAAAAAAAAACAATAGACAAGAGCATATCTATTTCAAACTTCAAATTTAGCACCTTTAAGAATTTTTTGTCTGATATTTATTATTCAATACGGTTACTGACTGTAATCTGTTTCATGTTTCCTGTTTCCTGTGTCCTTATTATAAGGTTAGCAATAACATGTGGGGTAATACTTGTAAACTAAACTGATATGTTGTTATGAGACCAAATTTCCTGGGAATGTGATTCAGTTTGAACGTGAAATGTAAATGACTCAGATCTTTCCAGACACACTGTAGCTTGTGCATTAAACAGAGAGCTAGGTGAATCTGAAGGAGCTTAGAAACAATAAACATGAGCAAAAAACTATGTGACTCAGTGGGTATTTTCCTTCAAGGCTGGGTGAACTTCTGAAGGACTTGTTACACTCAACAGGCAAGTAGGACATTATATTACTGTTTACATAAAACATCTTTCCTTGTTCCAGTGACAGTGGCTCGAGGCTCAGAGTCGGGGATGGCTTTCATGCTTGAGCTGGCAAACTAACTAAAGACTAAAATAGGAACACAGCAAACAATGGACCAGGGCGCTGAGGAGAGATCATAAATGTTTGTGGTACAGAGAGTGCAGAGGGTAAGGGAGGAAAGAGACACTATTAAATCATAATAGATTATACATATGAGCTGTAGTAAGATCTATGCTGAAGACTATGGTGTGTATGAGTCTTTTATAAATGCATTTGTGCGCGCGCGCGTGTGTGTGTGTGTGTGTGTGTGTGTGTGTGTGTGTGTGCACAGAGGGCAGCCACCCACATTAGCCAGGTCAGTGGCTGTCTCACGGGGCGCCTGAGGACACACTGTTAGTTTATTTGGCTGACTGAACATGGTTGCACACAACAGCACAGGTCTGCCAAAGCAACTCTGCTACTTTAAAAGAGCGCTGCTCCGTGGGTGATGACCTTGTTTTCGTACTGATACTAGTGCATTCAAGACGAACACGAAATTAGGATGCATCCCACTGACAAGCCGGAAGAATAAACAAGAGGGAAAAAACCCCTCAGAGGAGCTAAAGGGAACAACAACACCACCAAGCACTCGAGTTCAATCAGGGTGATAAAAAGTGAAAATGTGAGTACACAACTAGACTTCTTAAGAAAACAGAATTTGGAGGAGTAAGGCCTTTCAATTTGATTATCTTGTTAACTGAAAGACTTACTTTCAGGCTCCCCGATATAATTTAAGTTATCTGGGCAGAAGAAGAAAATCCCCAGTGCTACAAGAATGAAAATGAAAACGGGAAATATGATCTATAAACCTACATATTTTCAACACATTACAGCATGACAAACTAACACAGTCTCACGGCAGTTCATGAAGTAGACACGAATTTCCCTTTTTTTCGCAACACTCAGCACGACTTACAACAACGTATTTTTCGTGTGTTTTCCTATGAATAACCAGCAATATGTGACGCACGTGTCAATTTCAAAATAACACACCTTAGTTAGGTTTAGGAATAGATCGACTTGGTTAGGCTTCAAAAATAAGTAAAAAGAAAAAAAACAATGAATACAAGGTGTTTTTGCTTGTAATAATTAAAAAAACATCTGCCAATGGAACAAGTGAAAATCTTCTTGGTAAGATTTCCTGAAATAATAAAATAAAAATATCTCGAAATTAGCTGGGAAAACTAATTTTGAGCTATATTTCACTAGGATTAAGAAGTGTTGTGTCATAATGAGCCTGTAATATACTTGGTAAGATTTTGCATTTTTGCAGTTGTTTCATATTTACACTAACAGATGGTTCAGATGCCTTTTCATGTCAGATTTTGTTGGGATTGTAATCCAGTTATCCGGAACACATCCCTGGGTGGTCAGGATTACAGATAACAGATCCAGGAGGAAAAGGACGCAGATCAAAACAGGCACAAGAAAATATAAATGCCATGCATGGTTGACTTCTATCCTGCATTCCCAAAGCATTTGAAAAGTGTTGCAGTCTTTACCAATCCTTTAGCTCATTTTTCTAATGTCAGAGGTCCAAAGGTCAGAGGTCCCAGCGCATACCTCCGCCAAGGTGTCTGACTTTAAAAAGAGATCACAGCTCACAGCTGGCGGTACCGTGATGTGGTCGGCTTATTATTAACGCGGTGTGTTTCCGTGTAATGTATCGGCGGATGCCTCTCTCATTCAGCAGCCTTGATACGTCTGTATAACGTTACACTATGTTGTCTCTCATCCTGATTTTATGGGTTTAAAATTTTGCCATTTATATCAAAGAAAAGTGAAACTCTTTGAGAGTGGTGTTTTTCATTTTTATTAGCATTACTATAATTATACATTATATATATAAACATCACATGAAAGTACACCAGATCTCACAGCATTTGTTCAAAGGTAACTCTCAAAGATCGAAAAAAAAAACTGTTTCTTTATCAGCTTCATCGGAAATTAATGTTCTTACACATTTCTAGAGGACACAGTTTCTTTCTTTTAATAAAATAACTTTGAATATTATCTGTGGGCTAGTCATTCTGGACGTCTCCCATTTCAATATAGTTGGCTTGTTTAGTACTGTAGCAGCTACAGTCCTGGAATGTTAGTCAGTAAATCAGCATGTCACACAAAACTTTGGTTAAAGGATTATTTCTTAGGTTTTCTTACACATGGTTTTTGCCTGAATCACTAGTATGGCCTGCTCGTGGAATAATTTCCATACGAAAGTAAAGAAAGACATTTTTTTTTTCATGCATGCCAGAACCTTGTTCTACAGTTAATACAGAAAATACTGTAAAACTGTAATCTGTGAGGCCCAAATTTATATAAAACTGTGCAGTAACAATTCAGACTTCCCGTGCAAGTTAGGGTCTTTCTTTTGTCAGAATCTGAAATAACTCAATATCCTTCAGCTTGGCTGCTCTGAAATAACATTAAAATATCTTAGTGATCCTCTTGTCCACATTATGTTCTCTTGTCTAGTCTCAGACAGTCTGTGTCCAATATGCCCTCTCAGGCTAAAAATCAATTCAGCACATGCATCATGAAAAAACATGAGGATCCGCCTCTGCTTTGGCTGAACATAACACAGTCGCTGGCTGGCTCCAACTCAGAGAATGAGCATTTCTGAATCCAGACTCCAGAATGAGCATTTTCCTGTCTTTGAGCATTGCTTTCTTGTTTTCAGTGTTTTGTGTTAACAACGTGTGCCTTGGGCAGTGGTTAGGAGTCCCAGGTGGACTTTGGTGCACCTGTTTTTCCTCTGGCATTGAAGTCTATTTCCATAGCATGATGTGTGTGCACATGTTAGCCTCTTTACCTTGTAAAATAATAAAAGAAAATACCATAAACAGTAAATAATTCATAAACAATGTAAAAAGACATTAGTATTGTTAAAGAAGTCCATGCTGTGTGTGTGTGTGTACATTGAGGAGATGGCTGAATGACCATTTGGACAGCAGATGGCCAGGATTCGCCCATGGGTGCTCTCCTCTCATTGGCCTGCTTGGCAGTGAGTCTGTCATGTTAAAACTGGTCTCAACCGAAAACTTGAACTGCATGCAGAACACACAATAATATGTATCCCTTCAAGTACTGTAGCCATGGAGGTAGGTCGAATTATCAAGAGCTACTTTTTACAAATACTCGACTTTTATCTAATATCAGTCGATGCTGTTGATTGCTGACATGATGGAGGTTTCTCCCTGACCAAAGCCACAGAAAACTATAATAAAGACTATAAATATGCAATTATTTTTACTTTATTTCTTTGCAAATGTTAGTTAAAGGCTCAATATACCATATAACAATTGGTTGTATAAGAAAGGACAGTCTACCTCTGACTTTTTAATTTCCATTAACATTTTAATATATTGGCATGGACATTGTCAAGTTAAAAAATATTTAATATTAGTACAAAATAAATGTCTTTCAGTTGTTGTTTCAGCTGAGCTTTACCACTAGTCTTTGAAATTCCACTTTGGAGTGACGCGCCCTTTAAAAGTAGAAACCTATAACCCACTAATGTTTCACAGATTAATTAGAACACTTTTATTAGGCATATTTGCTGGTGTTTATTCTTTCTAATTGGTAATAATATAGATCACTAAATCACTAAATATATGCTCATGGGATTCTCCTCTTCTAAAAAGCCATATTGCATTAGTAAATGATAGTAAAGGATTTATTAAAGGGACAGTGCGTAGGATTTGGCGGCATCTAGTGGTGTGGTTGCAGATTGAGTACCCGTCCACTCACTCCTCCCTTTCCAAAACTGCGGTAATATGACCCGCAGGGAGCAAAACCGTGGTAACGTTGTTTCCTCGCTCAGAAGTTATCCTCACCATAATAACTACTAGGAGCAACATCGGACAGCGGCTGGCAGTACCACGGTTTTGCACTCTGCGGTCCACAATACTGTCGTATCACAAGCATGTCGGAGAACTACGGTTGCCTTCAGGTAACGTAAAAACGCGTAAGACTCTCTCTAGAGCCATTGTTTGGACCCACTCCCTATGTAGATATGAACGGCTCATTCTAAGCCAACGAAAAAACACAACGATTCTTAATTTCAGGAGATTATACACTAATGAAAACATAGTTATGAATATTATATTTAATTTCTGCTAATCGAAATGTTACACATTGTTCCTTCAACCATTAATAAAGACATTGCTTACAACTTGTAAATCATTTTAAAAAGTGTGCCTTATTACAAAGTGGAAAAGTACCAGCCAAAGGGCAACCCAAAAGTTGTTCTAATTAATAGCCTCAAATTGATCTATAAAGCATTAGGGAATTATTTATTAACTATTAATAAAGCCTTAGTTACAGCATATAAACCCTTTATAAGGGGGCCTTTATTAGAAAGTGGTATGTTAAAACCTTTGCTAGTATCTAAATAAACCTGAGTTTAACATTTGACTATGCGTGTTCATTTTGTTTGTTTGCCAACATTAAGTGACCCTGTAGCGGCAGAACGAAGTGAACCAAAAATATCTCCAGTGCTTTTAGGTATTTCAAAGTCTATTCGAACGTGTTTCTGCACAGCTGTGGCTTCGACTGTCACAGTCTGACAGCAGATGTCTGGCGAACCAAAGGTGGCCCACACAGTGCTTTGGTGCACTCTTAAAATGGATTTAGCTCAACAAACTCCACTGTACAGTTATTAGATGTGACAGGAAGTAAATGTGCAAGTCACATCGATCTCAGCGTGCCAACGGCTGAATCTTCTGATGTGTGCTGAAAGATGGTGTCAAATTAAACTCATGAAGAGACTTGCAAGTGTGTGGGGGTTTGTATTTCTATCTTTGTGAGGACAAGTTTGAGCTTTAGATATTGAGAGTGAGAATGTTTTGGGGATATTTTGGTTGATTCTCACTTCTTCAAAGACTTAGAGCGGGGGTAGGCAGTATATTTTTGGTTGGCTATCATTGGGCAAAAATTCCATAATAACCTTTCAACATATTGTAATTCAAGTTGTATCCCAGGGTAGGCAGTTTTTTGGAAAAGGCAAAACAAACCACACCAGGAGTTGAAAATACAGCTCCTCCCACCAGACGAGCATGGGCATATGCACGCTGGACTTTTAGAAAGATGGAGAAAAAATGTCTATAATAGTTTACCTTCCACAGCCGTGAGCCTTTGGCTGCGGTTAGCAGTAGCTAAACTATTAGCAACAATTTCTCTCCATCTCTGAAATGCTTCGCTGATATTGTCAGACTCTTTTTGATAAGTTCCTTCTTTGGGTTGCTTTGCGGTGAAGGCAGTTGTTGCCAATGCTGGAATAGTAACTTTTCCTGCAGGATGTTTTGGCGTTGAATCAGGCTTTCACCGAGGAACGTGCATGTGCATCTGCATTTGCCAATAGGAACGTCTTCTCTCTGAAATGACTTGTGATGGACATAAGCCTCCCGTCACAGGCTAGATTTTCTAAAGCCTGAAAAAAAGACCTGTGGGCAACCTCCAGGTCTGAAAAGTGAAGCCAATGCAGAAGTCCCTTAAACTTGGTATTCTTTCTAATCGCCAGCAGGGGGCGACTCCTCTGGTTGCAAAAAAAGAAGTCTGATTGTATAGAAGTCTATGAGAAAATAACCCTACTTCTCACCTGATTTATTACCTTAGTAAACATTGTAAACATGAGTTTATGGTCTCAATCGCTAGTTTCAAGTCTTCTTCAATACAGCATGATGTTCATTTAGTAAATTATGGTCCCATTTAGACGTCACAGTGACTACGTCCACCTCTTATATGCAGTCTATGAAACAGAGCCAAGAGGAGGGTCTCTCAGACCACTTTAATTACAATATGCTGAACGTTTTTTAAGGAATTTTTGACTGTTTGTGTGAGTGAGAAGGTAAAAATGAGAGCGTCCTAAGGCAGGTAATTTAAGTATGTACCCTTTTGATTCATCCTCGACTGTTTTGGAACTCAACAAAGCAACTAATATTTCTTAGTAAAAGCTAATCATTCATGCAGGAAAATTGCAGTCACTTGATCATCCAGCATTCTGTCGTCATGGGAAATACTATCTGTACTATTCAACACTTTATAAAAATAGACTGTGGCCACCAGAACCATAGATATTTGTTGAGTTTCATACCAAACATTTCCCAATGTAGTGAATGTGACTTTCGGATTTCCTTGCGAACCTGTCCAAACAAAACACTTGATGATAAACTGATGCTAATACTAAGGGCATACGTACACTATGTAAGAAGGAATCTTATATGCAATGATTATCAAAATATCAGCACTGAATCTCACAAGCCAACATTGTGAAATTGTTAAGTGAGCAGTCAGATTAGCTGGAAAACAAACTGTTTCTGAGGTCCTCCTGTATGAAATGAAGCCCGTGCATGTGTATAATATATAAAAGTATTGTGCTATGTGAAACGACAGCGGAGACTCATGGGGGTTCCTCTCCGTACTATGTCTTCTCTGGCGTCAGCTTGTTGGTGGAGAAGAGAATGACGAGGATAAAGTGCAGATTCAGGCCAGTCCTCGCTGCTCGCGTGTCAACTGCGTTTAGGTTTGCTCCTCCATTAGAGGCACAGTGCTTGGACCCAAAATCACATCCATAGTGACATGCAGCTCTAGTGGAAACATTGTAACCCAATCCTGAGTTTTTTGAGCCTTTAAGAGTTTTGAGACAGACGGCGAGGCCTTGTGCAGAGGTTATACGTCCACTTTTTTCAGACAATCCACGCTGGTTCGACCTGATTCCTTTGTCGCTGTCACGTTCCTTTGTGTTGCACTGCAGCGGGTTGCCATCCTGATTTGGGCGACATTGTCTCAGTCCCACGCTTCGCCCTCTCCGATGCTGCTCCGCGCCCGGCTTACAGATCCAATCACAGAAACATGACAGCAGAAAATAGAGCATTATCCTGTAGTACCGACCTTCCATACAGGCCGCTGAAACATCAACACCATCCAGTTCCATGTCTGGGTGTTTTCAACATCAATAAGCATGTAGAACAAACAGAATTACTGTAAGAAATGGCAGTCTTCACATCAGGTATTTTGGTCAAAGTGTGATAAAGATTATATTAAGTAAACATCTCATCATGCACATACTGTATGTGAAAGAGTACTACATCTACAAAAACACCACACATTTATATAAAAAGGTAAATTCTTAACGTGTATTTCTATTATAAATTAGTCTGTGAATAAATCTAATTTATTATTAGAGTATCACTGTCTAGAAACCTGCCTAGAATATCATATAATCCCCAAATCGGCTGTGAACCAGCGTGTGCTTATAGGTGCAATATATACAAGTGTGGTTGCACAACATACCCTATAAGGTTACAGGTGCTGTTAGGTGTGGCAAAAAGATTATCTCATAGCTGATACTGTGTTCAGACGGCAGTGTATATATAGACGAAGATGAGCAACAGGAGGTTGAGTATGATACCGATGACTCCCAGAACGGCCAGGAATCTCTCCTCCGGTGTGCTCAGGTGTGGACACATTAGGTCCATGTAAAACTTTTACAGTCACTCTACTAACTACAGAAACGGGTATTTATCAACGAGTGCGAATGATTATCTGTATAAATTCAAGTAGATTTAAGGGTGCTCAGACGGCCTATGGCTTCCTCTGTTAAAAATAATTCATTTGGCAATTTTGGTCCCTTTTAATAGCTTTAGCAGCGTACCACATCTCTCCTTATCAAGTTAACTCGAAGGTATATTAAACTGGCAGTGATAGTACTTAAATCTCACAAAGGAGCTTGACACACTTTTACATGTCATGTGACAAAGTGGAAAATGCAACACAGTCAAATGTGACCGCCATCAGATCAAACACACTTGCCCCCAGTCATTATGAACACAGAGACATGTGACCATTACCAGACTGGACACGCTGTCAACTGTCATTTGACATGAGGACGTGTGAAATTGTCTTTGAAAATGGGAAGAAGCAGTTTAAAAATTGGGGGGAAGTGCTTCTCCTTCTCTGAGATTGGCAGCAGTCTTTAGCTCACAGAGCAGAGGTGTCTTAAGGGATCAACAGTGATAGTTGTAGGTGTAGTTAAATATGGCTGAACACACTGCCAATGACCCTCTCATCTTACTGCTCACTCTGAATAATCACACCCTCTTTAAGTATATAAATACTTAAAGAGGAGGGTAGCAGTGTGGAGAAAAGCTGGAAACGGTGCCAAACGTCTCTCGTTCGAGCTCTCGCAGAAACCCTCAGGTAACGGAGGTGTAGATGTAGACAAATATGACCACCAGGAGATTGAGGATGGTTCCGATGATGCCCAGCACGGCTAAAATTCGCTCTTCGCGGTCGTTCGTGGCGTCCTCCTCTCTTGCATGAGCGCTGCAGACATAGCGGCTGCCGGGGACCATGGTTACCATCACAGAACCCCACCACCACAGGGCGCGACGCCTGGTTGTGGAGACAGTGATGGGGGCAGAGGCGAAGGGGAGGCAAATGGAAATAGGAGGCAGAAGAGAAGGAAACAGGTTAATTACTTCTGACACTGAGTAGCTGGAAATTGGCCCTCTCTTTCCCGTACACATGCACACATCTTTTTAGTAACAAACATTTCCCTGCATGCATTTTGGCATTGGATATTAATAAATAAAACAAAGTGTGTCTTCCATTGTCCTCAGTTCTTCTTCTCTCCCTTCTCGTTTTTTTCCCCTTTCTCTGCATACCTCTTGTTTTCTTCATTCTTTCCCTCCTTTGTACTCATCCTTTCACTTCAACACCCTGTAGTCTTATCAAGAAATTGATTATATATTGTGTCTTCTTTTGCACCTCATCTTTCTTCTTCAGTCACCTCCTCTCCTCCTCAAATATTTCTCCCACCATCCTCAACTTTTACCTATCACTCCTTCACTCCGTCATTTTCTTAATTAGAACTCAGATGCAATTTTGATCAATAGATATCATATGAACATCAATATAAATGAATAAAAGACAATTATTTTTTGTATTACAAGTAGGGCTGTCAATCGCATGACTGTCCATGATTAATCACGATTATTCGCAAAGTAATCACTAATTTTTTATCTGTTCAAAATGTACCTTAAAGGGAGGTCAGAGGTCAAAGGACCCCTTTGAAAATGGACCATGACAGTTTTCCCTCGCCAAAATTTACCGCAAGTTTGGAGCGTTACTTATCCTCCTTCGTGACGAGCTAGTTTGACATGGTTTGCACAAACAGATTCCTTAGTTCTTCCTTTTGTAGTTTCAAATGATGCCAGTATCTTCACTCTAGTTTTAAAACTCAGCGACAATCTCCGGGAGATCGATTGCGTTAATGCGTTAAAGAAATTGTTGGCATTAAAACAAATTTGCATTAACGCGTTATTATCACGTTAACTTTGACAGCTGTAATTACAAGTTTTCTGAAATTTTATGTTTAAATGTGCAAATGAGGCATTGTCTCATCAAATATGTGCTAATTTGCAGAACAGATATCTGAACATTGGATAAAGTCAGGTTCAAAATTCTTGTTTCATTTTGTTGACATATTAGAGTCAAAGGTTTTTACAGAGGGGATTTTGGATATCTCTTTTTATCACTCCATAAATCAGAAAACACTTTTAACGGCCATAAAAAACAAATCTATTTTCACCATGTTCTTAGGAATAAAATGTTCTAAGAATTAGGCTATGAATGATATATGAACAAACTTCTCTGTAAAAACCTTCAGAATATAGATAGGAATGACACTGGAAAGTTTGTAGTATGTAAGTGCTGCTGAAGTGGAGATTTCTGGCTCAGAGTCTGAGAAAACGTTCATTTTGAGAAAACAGCCTTTAATGATATGGATTGTAGGATTCCATCCATTTTACAAGACACTGCAGGTGAATACGGTAAAAAATGTTAACTAATAGATCATCTTGAAACTTTCCCAGTTGCTTACTTACATTAAGACATTTTTCTTTTTGGATGTTTTTTTCCACTACTTCTGAAAGAAGACGTGTTATTGAAGCAAAATAGCCCAAAAGCAATCAATCAAAATTGACCAGTGCATGAAAAATGATGTTTTGCCTGAGGTGTCTCGCTTTAAGCTGGTGTTAAAAATGTGGGATCAATGGTGTCTGTTAAAAATGAAAGAGGTTGGATGCTGATGAGGGAATTATCTGCAGTCCTCTGAGACAGTTTGGGAGCGCAGAGAAAAAGAGAGGTTAGGATGAGGACAGTGTGAGTGTGTGTATTTATATCTCTGTGTGTGCTAAAATGAGAATGACTTCCGGGCTTTACGCAGAATGTGAGATTTCCACTACACTAAACTGTTCACAGTTAGCTCCACTAGTCGGCTAATTCACATCCCTTCAATAAAAGCACAGACAGATATAGATAATGGAAAATACACTGTTTTATGGACAATCTAAACCGCTCCCTGGATAACTCTTTGTCACGCACATACTGTAGACGTAATCACAAAAAAAGATGAATTCTGGTAAGTGTGTCTTCTCCTGCCTCCTCTTCTTTTATATTTGCTTTACTCTGATCTCCACTTGTTGTTTTATCTTTTCATTCTGTTGGTGCGCTGGGCAAACATTTCAACATCCAGCAGCTGCTCTGTCAGCCCAGGGGTGTGTGTGTGTGTGTGTAGAATAAGGACAGGGACATAGCACTATCTTTTGATGCAGCTTAGCCATTCAACTGTGTAACGTGATTATTTCCAACCCAATTAGAGGGAATGCATGGAACACCTCAAAACTCAGAGCCTTAAAGCTCACAGAAGAGAAAAAATGAGAAGAACATGGAGACACAAAGTGTAGCCAAGCGTGAAGGTATGGAGAAAAGAAAATACATAATGAACATCCAGATGTTTTCACCTTCGTTTACCTGTCCAAGTGTTGACAGATAAGAGGGCAGTGTTGTAATTAAGGTGTGATTTAATACAGTATTAAAGATTGTAAACTGTAAAATGCAAATCAAACTGTGGTTATACTTCCACTCTCTGGAGCTGTGGGAGAAAACAGCTGGCCACTTGTTAGAGTCTCTCCCATTTTATCCACCAAGTCATTGTTTTGCAAGCGCAAATCAAAACTGTAACTGTATACTGTATAACCAAGGCTTAATACTGACGCGGATGGGTTTACATTAGAGTTAGTTGAAAGCCCGGTGCGGGTGCCTCGGTGCGTCGGTATCAGGCGCCGAGGGCCAAGCGTCGGTATATTTGATGAGTTGGGAGTGAGAACGGGTCGCACTGGGGGATTGGGAGATCACCAACGGCTTCCCCGCTGAATGAGCAATGCAAGGCAGTCTGCCCCATGAAACTCATGCATAATATTCATCATTATTGGTGCAGATAGCTGCTCTGCTTATTTCGCTGTCAAGTTCATTTCTATAGGGTGTGATAAGAATTCCCTACGGATGGTCCATCTGCAGTGCAGTGTGCATTAATCGGGGAGTCTGAGAGGTTACATTCAATACCGGGGTAATCTCATGGAAACATCTAGAATGGAAATAAGAGCCTGTGATGTTACACATGGAAAAAATAGATTGATTTAGCCTACTGGAATAAGTCAGTAAAATATTATCTTTAAAAGTTTTGTTTTAGAAAGTTTCATTTTGATAAATGTGAGCAGTTGTTTCTGAAATAGCTGGTAACCACTAACCAGACATAACCAGGAGGTTTAATGTTCTTGAAGGACTATTTTGCCCTTCCATGGCACACATAGTGCTTCCTCTGAGGCTGTGCAACGCTCTCAACAAGCTTCACAAACAAAATGTTTGATTTTAAGGTTTTATTAGTACGATTTCAATGGATGGAGCTGTTTGGAGGTTAATGCAACCCCTGGGCGTGTAAGAACTGACTGACCTCAGGGGGAAGAAAGTCAGTGGAGGTTAGATTTGATCTGACATGGGCTCATCACCAGGGGTATGAATTATTTAATTTTTTTGGGACAAAATTGCAATCTTCTACAAATAATGTGGGGCTTGGTTAAATCACAAGATTGCAGATTTGTGGAGGGACTGATATAAATATTTCCGCCTGTAGCCATGATAAGACATTTTAGATAACGACTTCAATTGGATAAGTGTTCCCACCACCCTTCATATTTCTGAGTATAGTCCAAATAGCTGTGTGTGTAGATAGATAGATCGAAAGATAGATGAGCTCAAATGTATGATAAGACAGATAGAGGACGAGCAGCGACAGACAGTTAAACAGATAGACGCACAGACCAACCGAGTAATCAGCAGCCAGACAAATGCAGACATAATTAGAGGTAGACTTGCCAAAGTTCTGCATTGTTTTGCCCCATCTAACGTTAGCATCTAAACCATCAGCTTAATTGTCCCATTGCAAATAATTGTAGTAAGAGATCCAGTCTAAACCAAGGAGGTAAATACGGGATTGAAGAAAGAAAGGACATTGAAAAAGGAATGAGATTTTTGGAGATAGAGGATGGAAGAAAAGATTGAGAAGAGATAAAATAAATTGGTGTGTGTATGTGTGCATTTGGGTATTTCGTGAAATGTCAAATAGCAGCAACTTTTCCCTGCGTGATGCTCTAATGGTCTTGTTCTGATCTTTGTCTGAAACGTTCGCAAAAGGTAGACTAGACTGTATCCACATCCTGTAATTACCAGTTGTAGTCAAGACCACCTGAACCCAGACCAAGTTATGACCAAGACCAGAGTTTATCGAAACCAAGACAAGACCAAGACTTTGAGGGGTTGATACCAAGTCAAGACCAAGTGATATTGTTATTCGCGCAGTTGAGTCCTCTTGTCTCTTTGTACTCTAATTTTTACTTTTAATCTGCATACATACTTCATCCATTTTGTAATAGAGGATTATACCGTATTTACATTTATCATACACATGCTCTCATCTCATGTTTTTCTCTACATCCTCACACTTTTGCACGCTCTGTCTTTCTCACAAGAGCGAATATACAGTATAAACACTATATATACACTTGTGTGAACCTAGTTACGACAGTGAGAGTAGATCCAGTACTGAATGTCCTTAAAGTTTTGTTTTACTAGAACTGACTGGCACTGACTCCAATGCTGTTAATGAGCTACTGACAATGCATAGAGTTAGGTCTACTTCATAGTCTTTATACTCACATCGGATACGAATGATTTTAGGATATTTAATACACAGGCGGATGACTGTAATCTTTCATTATCGTGGAATGATTTAACATGAAATAAAAATCAGACCCCTCAAACGTGGTAGATTGTTAAATTACGCTGCTACATCTGGATGTGAAAAGACTGAGTCACATTGGTTCAACTCAGTGCTTTATATCTACCCAACTATCATAGTCATAATCACAGCAGGGTTGATGGAAGTTTTGATAACAGAAAATTAAATTTTGTTTCCCACAGCCACCAGCACGTCACCTCTGGCAGATGGCTGGCAGCTGTTCACCAGCCAGATGAAACATAGTTGGAAAAAAATAAAATTGCCGATTGCTTGGCCTCCGGTAGTGCTGCTTCCAGCTTTCTCGAGAACCACTCATTCAGACAACTTCACACTGGACACTGCACTTCCTTGGGTCCTCAGCAATACAGCTGGCAGGTGCGTAGGGTGAAGTCGATCGGACAAACGGTTGTCGAGAAATAGACATACAGACAGAGACTCTGTTTCTTAGGAGTGTGTTGTCGATCGGAACGATTGCCCATGCTTGCAGCACTGTCGGGCGGTGTGCCTGTTAGGAGCACGTGGCCATTCAGAACGCTTGCCCGCTGGGAGTACATGGCCATTAGGAGCGCGTGGCAGTTCCGAGCGCTTGCCTGTTAGGAACGTGTGGTCATTCGGAATGCTTGCCCATTAGGAGGGCGTGGTTGTTCGAAACGCTTGCCCGTTAGGAGCGTGTGGTTTTTCAGAACGCTTGCCCAAATTGCACCAAATTCAACAAAGCACTCCCTTGGTTACCCAGCAATACACCCACCAAGTGTGAAGTAGATCGGATGAATGGTTCTTGGAAATGAGAAGGACACACCCCCATACATGCAGACAGAGATTCCTCGCTTTATAGTTGGAATGAATACATTTTGGAATTTTTATCTTCGTCTTCTTCTGGACTTTTCTCCAAACTCAGCTGTTTTTTCTGCTAAGATCTCATGTTCCCAATCTGTCATTGGGTGTCCTGGGGCCTATAGGGGTTTAAGATGCTGACCATGTAATCACAATATTCCAGGTTTGAGTGCATGTCATCCTCCCCCTCTCTAACCTCATTTCATTTCCAATACTTCCAAATAAAGGTAATCTATCTCACATCTCTGTCTGTCTCAGCTGCCATTGGGACCCAAGACACATTAACATAACCAGAAATGACGTTCGTTGTAGAGTGAGCTCTACGAAAGCTGAGCTTGTGTTAAAAGAAACCATTATGAAACCTGGGTTCTCTGATTGTAATGATTTGAGAACAGATGGCTCTTTCATCTCATTGTATACTCTTTACATTGACATCTCATAATGAGGAAACCTGACCTTTATAACCCTTAAACCCTCCAAGGTATTTGACTATTGGCAAGCAAGGCAAAAATACCACTAATGTCAAATACAATATAAACAAATTGAGTTCAAAGTGGTTCTCTGTACCTCGTCTATCCAGTAGTGTATCAGGGAAAGGAGAAATTGCAGCTATTGATTGGAGTCTGTGATTAGTAGTGTTATTGACTCCACAGAAAGTCTCAATCAATGGTTTTACAGCTTCTTTGGTTGCTACAATACGGACACACTGTTCAGTCTTTGCAGAGATCAATGACACACTAACACATACACACACGAAGAGAGATTGTGTGGGCCCCAACTGAGCTGTTTGTTGCTAAAAGATATACCTTTGCATGGTGAGCAATACGTCATTTTATGAAGCTTTACATACATTCATAAAGTCTATTGTTTCTGTCTCTAGCTGTATCTGTCTCTCTCTCACACACACACACACACCCACACACACACCGAGCTGATGCACAGAGTGATGGTGTGGGAACCAGATCCGTATGACACTAGAGACGAGCGCTCCACAACCCCATTACGAGTTCGGCAGGCCAGCGCTGCTAGAATACGAGGCCAGCAGCCATGAAGCGACTGTCACTTCTCCTCAGACACGGCCCCGCTTCCTCTGCGTTTGTGCATGTGTGTTTTTATAGTGTGTGCGTGTGTGTGTGTGTGTGTGAGGAAGAACTAGAGAGGGGGAAAGCGAGGATGAGTGTGTTACTGTAAGCCAGTGTGACTCCATATATGTGCTGTATTCATGACAGCAAGAGACGAGCGATAGTGCATCAGTGTGAAGGGGAAAGTGTGAGAAAGTACGTGTGTTTGGTTCTGTTTGAATTCTAGAAATACTGTGCATGCTTTCGATAAGATAATCAGAGTAATATAGATGACATTTTTAACACTAAATACTTTTTTTAGACATGCTCAATAAACTAGATCGATCCAGGAAGCGTTGAGAGGTTCTCAGCTGTAAAACTCTTGCAAAACAACAAGAAAGTCATGGCATTGCCCTGCAACATGTGATGCATTCACTGCTGTGATGTCAAGTAAATTTCTCACACGACCACAAGAACCAAGCAGATTTTGCTGGGCCAACAATTCACAATAAGCAAACGCCTTCCTCCCTATCATCCAGAGACAATAGAGGACAAGGTGCCCATATATCATCTCTCTGATTTCAGCGTGTTGGGAGAAAGTTAATTTTCACAAATATTATTTGGCCATATGTTAACAAGTTCCATACAACAGTTTCTTTTAGCAGAAGAGGTGTTCTCTGGTAAGGAAATCCTCCGATGTAGCTGATATTATAGTGATTTAACGACCAGCAGTTTATATTGGTACATGCCTAAAAAGAGGTCTTTCGTGAGAATTGATCACATGTTGGAGAGCAGAACAGGTAGGGAGGATGCAAACAGAGACAACGACAGGCAGTCTGGTGCAGTTCAATTAATTAACAAAAGGCTACAGTCAGAGTCCAATAAACGGGCTGCTAACAGGCAAAACAAACTCCAACAGTGACGAAAGACAAACTTCCAAAGAACCAAGGAACTGAGTTGGTAGCCTATAAATAGTGACTGACTAACTGGGGAAGTGAGAACAGGTGAGCAGGAGGTGAGGTGAGTGCACTAATCAGGGACAGGTGAAACTGATCAGGGCAGCACAGACAATCAAAAAGGCGGGAAAACACACAAAGACAGGAAGTAATACTAGACATTTACACAAGAGGAGAGTGACTTAAGATAAAACAGGAAACATATTAACATTATAAAACATATTAATGTCTCTGTCACAGTGCGAGGCTTTTGTGACTTGTTTTGACGTCTACAGCTAGGTAATTTCGAGAGCTCTCTCAGACACCTTCGTGGTCTTCGTCATCAAAGTCGCAACTTAAACATTTTCTGGACCAATTAAGTCAAATTGGATAATTTCCCATGGCACACCTGATAATCTCTCACGGCACAGTGGTTGAAAAACAAGGCCTGCCTATACTGTGTTCTTGGCGTAAAAAAATACAAGTTTATGCGGTTGGTTCAGTTTCCATCATAGACTGTATAAGAAGTGGACGTAGTCACCGCGACGTCCCCCATTGGTTTGTGGATTATCGTTTTGAAGCCTCGAGTTTGAAATTTTGGCCGTTGCCATCTTGGTTTTTTGCAACCAGAAGTGACACGAGAGGGTGTAGCTAAGTACAACCAAACGCTGAATAATGTGAATTTTCAGGCGACCAAAAAGGTTATAATTAACTTTCATGAAGTGAAAACACACTGTGGAAGGGTTTAAGTTGTAAGACAAAAACATGGACAACTCCCAGAACGAACAACGCCGTCATAGCGACCTGTCCGCCAAGGTAGCTACGCCCTAAAGCATACCCTGCTTTATGGTCTATTGGACTCTAAATGGGACCATAATTTACTAAATGAACATCATGCTGTATTGAAGAAGACTTGAAACTAGCCATTGAGACCATAAACTCATGTTTACAATGTTTACTGAGGTAATAAATCAAGTGAGAAGTAGGCTCATTATCTCATAGACTTCTATACAATCAGACTTTTTTTAGCAACCAGAGGAGTCGCCCCCTGCTGGCTATTAGAAAGAATACAAGTTTAAGGCACTTCCACATTGGCTTCACTTTTCAGAACTGGAAGATGCCCACTGGTTTCCATTCAGGTGCCAGACTGGTTGTCACGTGACCCACTGGCCACCATATCATGTGACTCAATGGAGATCACATGACCTGTATCAAATAGCGTGAACTATCTTAATACTCCTGAACCCTGAGTCATCTAATTGACCTTTCACCTTTGACCTTGGCCAACCTCCTGAGGAAATATGATGCTCACTGGTGGATACACACTCACACACAAGCACAGACACTGACACACATGACAGCCATGACAGCGTACCATACATGTAGAAACGTGCACTCACCAGACATTGCACCAGGGGGGCAGCCAAAAACTCCCTTCTTTCTTCTCTTTATCCGAGCATGTTGTCAGTTTTTGCGTCTCCTCCGTCCTGCTGGTTTCTTTCACCTCCCTCTTCTTCTCCTCCTCCTCCCCCTCCCTGTCCCCCCTCTCACCACTGCTGTTCAGGTCCAGCTCTGTCGCTGGTGGGGAGAATCCAGGCGACACACACACACAAACACACGCTCACACAGCTCCGGGCGATGCTTTGAAAATGCGCTCAGACAGACAGAGCTGGGCTCACACACACACACACACACACACCTCTACACTCACACAAACATACGCACAAACACAGCTGAGCTCCTCGACAGTCCTTAAACCCCCGCGCAGCCACACATAAACATGCAGCTGGTCTATCCGCAGCTGAATGGAGACGGTGGCGTTGTGTCTTCCTACGTTACTGTCATGATGTTTTGAGGAATTGGGGATTCAGGTCGGACAAGGAAGTCTCTATCTTAATTTTGATTCAGTTAAGCTGGAGAATCGTCCTTATGTAGTCACGGAGACAAAAACGAAGTCCAGCTTCCAATTAAAGGATCCTGCGTGTTGATGCACATCAAAGCATTTCCTCACTTATATTTCCTCAAGCCACGACAGCAATCCTCCTCTGGCCAAATCTCTGTAATGAGGCCATTTTCAGAGACAGTTCCAATCAGTCTGGGACAAAATAAAAATAGGAAACACTTGTGAATGCTTCAGCAGTGTTTGGCTTCTCTCATCTGGCAGTGATGTACCCCCAGAGTGCCTGTCAAAGCAGGTGGGGCATGTCAATCCAAAAATATAAATCTGTAGTCATCGGCAGAGCTGGTTCTTGTTCTCGTAGAAAAGAAGAAATTGTTCTGGTCCTGATGTGGTCCCAGTGATCTCTCAAATGTTCATTGCCTTGCTGTTCCCACACAAGATGAGGGTCTCTGTAGATATTCCACTCTTCCAAGAACTTGCTCAGACTCCAGGGAACCACCTCTCTGCTACTTTTATGTCCTGTTTAAATTTGTAGTAACATTTGAACCCCACTCGGCTGTCATCTGCCACACTTAACAGCTCGTCTGTTCTGGTGTAAAAATCCCTTAGAATAAAAAAAAGAGCAACTGTGGTTCTTCCCTCTGTGTCCCCCTCTGCGGTGCAAGGAGCGAGCTCTTCCCAGAGTGGCCTGTCAGCATCAATATTTAACAGGAACCGCTTGCTGTGTTGCTGTCACAGTTAAAGTTTCCACGTCTCCGCCGTTGTGCGTTGGATGACATGTTGTCTGGTCTGTTCCTTTTTAGCTCTCTGCTTGGATGCTCTTCAATGATGCTCTCATCTGCTCTTTTTTAACCTCTCTACTCTATCTTCATTTTTGATGGTCAACCTTCCTGAAGCTTGTCCTGCCATATGAAGATCTCAGTAATGTCCCCTCCCCGGAGCAAGCCACAGTCACTCAGGACTTTTTCCCCTGGAGCTGCTCACGTAGTTTTTCATTAAGCCTGTCCTTCGCTGTTTTCTGTCCACCCTGCAGCAGACCTTCAATCAACCTTCCTTCAACCCTCTTCAGTCATATCAAACCCTCCACTTTCTAAACTCACCCTTTTCTTGCCTTCCTCTCCCTCTGGCAAGCTGATTCACTTGGCCTATATCTCACTCACCGCCTGCTATACTGTCTCATACTGTTCTTCTTCTGTCCAATGGCTGCTCAATTCTGGTCAAGTCCTCTCTGATGTCTCCCCTATATCTCTCTCATTGTTCCTCTATCTCCCTCTGCCTCTCCTCTTGCATGCAGAATACACGCTGCTGTGCTCTGACTCATCCTGCTCTCTCCTCCCTTTTCCTTCCAGAAGCTTGCAAACGCTCCTCTGTTTTTTTCCTCCTCTCTCTAATAACAACACGTCAGGATCCGTTCAGCATTTCTCTTCGTCCCAGTTACACCTCTGCATCCTGTTGAGACGGATGGAAGGACAGCCTGTGGATAGACAGTCAAGCAGAGAGAATGAATATGAAAAATGAAAGAGAGAGACACACTTTCCCCCCCAACAGGAGTCTGCCTTTAAATGTCTGTTTCCCTCCCTTGCTGCTAATAGTTTGATCACAGGTGGTTTCTTCTCTCCTCTTCTGGCACCAGAAGTGTCTTGCTGTGGTCAGAGATGCAAGTTTCCTCTCTTTACCCCCTTCTGCTTGTTTTTCAAGTACATGTTTGTCACAGTCTGGACAAGAAATAAAAACTTAAAGCAGTGGTAAATGCTGCCAGCAGAGAGACGGATTGGAGAAGAAGGATATGTGGAGATGAAGATAATAAAAAGAGATGCCCTCAGGATCTGTGGAAGAGGCAGCAGGGGAGATAGAGGGAGGAGGCAGGGGAAGGATGAAGAAGAGGAGTGGGGGAGTTTTTGTGTGGGTGGAATGGGAAGATGATTGTAAGATGGATATGGAGCGAAGTGAGAGGAGGAGCTTTGGACGAATTAAGGAAAGAAGAGCATGGATGAGTGGATGGAAGCACATGGATGGGTGGAGGGTTAGATGGGGAGAAAGATGGACGTGTGCATGGGTGCATGGATTTATGGATGCTTTGGCAAGTTGACTGCTCTTCTATGACATCGAGGAAATCTTTGATGCAGCTGTCATGGAAGAAACGGGCCGGGCCTCTCCCAGGCTGTAATTAGTCAATAATATTCAATGTATGTTTCATAATTAGTTTGTTGCTATTTGATATTTTACCTGTATGGGAATCCATGTCGTGCTCTCTCTGACAATGCTGCTCTCCTCTCTCTTAATTTCCCTCCATCCCTCTGTCTGCTCCTGCAGTCTCAGTCTGTGCTATCACTAAAATGCAGCATCCCTCTTCCCTCCTCCTCCTCCTCCTCAACTCCCCGTCTCTCCCACTCTGCTCCCATCCTCTCTATATTTGTCCTTTTCTGCGTCTGTTTCCCACTCAATCCTTCCCCCCCATATTCCATCACCCCCTCTCCACCCCGCCATCCTCTCACTTTTTTCACCCCTCCCTCGCTAAGAGAAGCTTCGAGAACAGAGTGGCCATGCAGGCTCCAGGAGTGGAAAGCTCTCAGGACATGTGAACACCATTCATAACCATGCCACATGAATAATACACACACAATACATTCATATTTGCTCATATTCATGCACATGTGGAAAATACACACACACACACACACACACACGCACACACACACACACACACACACACTCTCTCCATCTCTCTCTCTCTCTATCTGGCTGACACCAACAACAACACATCCTGCAGAAAAACAAACATACAGTGAGGTTTCTATTATGCATGCATACCTGAGCAACATTCACAGCGCAGCCACACACACACAAACACAACACATTGAGGGCATCAATGATAAAAGAAGTTTTTTCTGCAGTGTGAGATAACAGCTGCAAACAGAGAATATATGTAGTGCATGTTCATATGACCGCAGCCATGCACACACACACACACAGTGGACATGCTGGGTGAACAACGCTCTCATTTAAAATGGAAATTCTTTTTGACAAACAGCGACCGACCGAGTCATTGAACAAATAAATGAAACATCAGCTCAACTGTGTGACCAGGGAAAGAAACGGAGAGAGAGTGTGTTTCAGTGTGTGTGTTTGTCCGGTTGTGTCTGTTGCCCCATATTGAACATTTGTGCATACATGTGTAAACTATGATATGTATGACATCGTCCTTTGTGTGCGTGTGTGTGTGTGTGTGCGTGTGCGTGTGTGTGTGTGTGTGTGTGTAGCTGCTTAGAGCTGTCCTTTTGGCCTCTAGCATCACCCAGCGCCACCATCTGTCCTGCGAGCCACATGGAAAGGGTGTGTGTTTGCACAAATGTGTGTATGTGTAGTAGGTGACATTTGTTTGGGAGAACTGATTAAAGATCGTCATTGCTATGCTGGTTATTATTTTAGAAATTATATTTGAATGAATAAAAATGCATCCAGGTCACAGGATAAAGGCTGTAATCAAAATTGCACACTAACTATACTTAGTATGAACAGTATGTTAGTAATTACTACTAGTTTCTTAATTTTTCAAATTTTAGTTTGCATTTCTATTCACCTTTTGGCTCCCACATGTCATTAGCCTGTTAAATCACTGCTAATTAAGCTAAACAGATTTATAGTAGGGGAGCATGCAGACATACTATGTGCTTAAGTTATTTAGGAGGCTAAGCACAGCACTAGAGTAATCTTTGTTTTTCTTTATTTTTTATTTAGTCTTTCTTTCCAGGCTACAGTCCGGCAGAACATATAACTAAAAACTGTCAGTGAAAAAGCTGCAACAGAGACTCAGTAGCAGACACAGACCAAATCAGTCCAAATACCAAAAAACAACTAAAAACCAGGAGAGCATGAAGGCGACGTACACATGGGGATGAACAAACACAATCTGGCCGGGGAACAGGGAAAGCAAGTGAGTATATAAACAGGGAGGACTAATGGCACAATCAGAGGCAGGTGAGTAATTGAGGGCAGGTGAAGATAATCACAAAAGTGGGAAAACACACAAAGAAAGGAAGTAAAATCAAACATAACTAAACGAATGAATGACACAAGGATCAGAACAGAAAACCCCAAATCCTCTAGACAAATCAGAACTACAGATCACTAAAAAGATATAATACAAGATGACTGTTGTCATCTTGTATTGACAACAGTCAATACAAAAAGTCTGAGGCCCTCTGGACACAGAGCCAGACATTGACAATATCAATAGAGAGCAGTCAGAGACCCAAGGTTGCACATTTTGGAGTCAATAAAACAATCCGTCACATAACACCGTCAGTCAATGATTCAATGTCAACCTTGAACCAATTCCTGCATGAACAAGCCTTTTTTTCAGAGCCCCTTGTAGTAAGTTCAGCAAATAGTCTAGTCAAGATTCATCCAAATAACTACTAGTGTCTAATCTTTTCTGCATCGTCTCCTATAAATATGATTCATTCTTCAACATATGCAATATAAAGCATCTTTTAGATGCCAACAGGACATTGATACTCCCAAGTGTTTGCTCGTGACATGGCATTTGGCAGCTAATATCTAGTTCGCACTACACGACTTCGGCCCAGATTTTCCGCCCGACAAAAGCCCCATATCAGAGACAAATCGGCTCACCGCTCGCACATCGGAAGTTAAGCGTCATGTGTGAACTGCTCAAAGACGTGAGCGGAGAGGCTCGCCAACGCTTGCAGACAAATTCCAGATATCTAGCTTGCTAAATATCTGGAGCTGTCGTGGTCAGCCAATGAGAGCGCGACAGGTTGAGTGGACACCTGGTGGAGGAGGGGTTGCCTGTAACAATATGAACTTACTCTATGTGTAGCATTTGCAACACGGGGCAAAGTTGTTGTTGAGGAACAAATAGTAAAATAAGAACACATGTATCAACGACAACATCAGCAATGTGTCTTACGTATGGTATCACGTCATTTACCGTGTTTTTCTCACTTGTGTTTTCGTGACAAAACGTAGTTTGGAGACCTCATTGGGGATCCCTCCAGTGAAAGATCTTGTAGTGTATGACCCCCTGTCTCCGGTCAGTCATGTATGTGAAAACCACAACGACTTAAAGACTCCTGATTACAAGAAGTAAGCTGTGTAGTGTGAACAGAAGAAGAAGAGGTAGAAGAAAGGCATTTTATTATCCCCGAGGTGAAATTAATTTTTTCACTCTGTTATATACAGGACACACTCATGCATAAACAGGACTTATATACATGCGTTAATGAGAGAGATGTCAGAGCGAGGGGGCAGTTGGGGGTTGGCAAACTGTCATCTCTCCAGCAACCAGTTCACACTCAGTACTTGGTCCATGCGGGGACTTGACCCACGACCCTCCGGTTCCCAAGCCAAGTCCCTTTGGACTGAGCTATTGCCGCCCCAAGCAATACTGCCATCTGACGACTTTGAAAGTAGTGTAGTGTGAACTTGGCTTAAGACAGATACTGGAAGTGAGCCATGTCTCTGCAATGCAACTGTGCATGAAAGTGTCTTTGACTATCTCAGAGGTTTTCATGTTCCTGTAGTTAAAGTTGACTCCAGCTTTTAACCTGCATACAATGTAGGACTAACAATCATGACTAATAACCACTGGTTAACAGCCATATGACCTTTCAATTGAGAATGCATGCATCATTTATAATAGTTGACTCGCTCATGAGTCACAATGTAAAACAGCTGAATAGACTTGTATATCACTTTCTTATCTATTGAGTGAACAGTTTCAACATTTGTACAGTTCTGTCAGGAACATTTGCGTCAGGCGTTGCTGACCATTTGACTGTGACAAAGTTGGCAGTGAAGTAAATAAACAGGAAGTGGGACATACAGTATCTCAGCAATCATTCAAACATGCTCAGTGTTTAGACAAGTCCTCTGGAGTCATTGCCTGAAGCAACAGTATATTTTTTACACCCTGTGTGTAGAGAAGAGTGACAGAGGCATCCGCACTGGAGCACTGGTAACACCCTTTGATAGGCCACTGTTCATTCTGTATGTGTAAGTTGACTGTCAGAGAAGGTTAGTCTTCATGGATGAATATACTGTCATGGCCACTAAATCCCCATCTCACATTCCTTACAGTAAAACCTCTGTCTCTCTGGTCTCTGTTGCAATATTCATCCATTTAGGGGCTGAATACCAAATGTCGTTTTGTGCCAAATACGTCGCATCAAGTCAACATGGCTCGTCCTAATGCAACAGAGGAATACATGTTCATCTGTGGCTGAAATTCTGCTTGACTGCTGATTCCACGATGCTTTTTTTAATCCCGCCCGTTAATGCCCCACTGACTAACCAGGAGAGTGAGTTTTAACCCCGCCTGTCTTGTCCTTCTAAGAGTCTTCACATGTATCCAAGATCTGCTTGAATGCATAACAGTGAAACATTAATTCAGCCAACCAATGGCGGTAGAGCATCTACATTTCTGGTCAACATATTCCTCCAAACCTGCAATAACTGTTTTGTTTGGCCACCTGTGTGAACACAAGGACATTCCGCGTGTCATGAGAACACATTTTAGCCTTTTTGTGTCATTTTTATGCCACGCAAAAAAACTAAGGTAATGGCCGCAGTTATAGGCAACCAAACCACTCACTTAGGTTTAGGAAAAACATCATAGTTGGGCTTACAATAAGTAAGTAAACTACGTCAAATATTTACGGAAACAACGTAACATAAGTACGGAAAACACGTCACAAACGTAACTTCAAAATAACTCAACAACACTTTGGGACACAAACACTGGTCTCGAACACCAGTATCATGTTGAAAGTCCTGTTTGTCTTATATTGCAGTCAATACAGATACCGCATACCGATGACACACCAAAAGCAAGAAAAGCATTCCTATTGCACACGAAATGACTAATTATTGTGTCATTCAAACCCCATTTAGCGCGACTATGGGCTGCATCACCTTTTGAGTTGACATGGTGAACTTGTTAGCTAATAGTTGCCTATTTACACATCCAGCAGTTACAGAGCAACATGATTCATATGGAGTCGTGTTTCTGGACACCTGGCGAATGTAAGTCCAATATTCACTATTCTTTTAGCTCTGTTTTTGGTCTCTACCAACTCCTGAGGAAAATATCTGGCTCTTTAGCTGCTAAATGCTCCACTATGTTCACCTGCTAGTCGCTAACAGAGTCTGCCTGCTGTGGCTGAAAACACAATGAGAATTGCAGAGGTGGAAGAAACGAATTACAATTTACTGTTGTCATTATAACAAAGTCGCTTTTTATGTAGGCTACTTGTACTTTTTGAATAGTTTTTAAAATAGGTAGTAATCTTACTTTGCACCCATTTCAGGACCAAACAGACTCCATATCAATTGTACCTCTTTGCTGAGGACAATATCCCTGCTGTTGAAGTAGAATACTTCACAATATCCCAATGCTGAGAGAGGTGTTGCCATTGAAAAGATCTGAACTAAAATCATATCAATTACAGAGTAAATTGTGCAAACTTATTAAAAAAAACTCACCATGCAGTCACCCCTCATATGAAGAGTCTTATGCGCTGTTCACTGAACTTCTCCCACTAGTGATGAAACTTGATACATGACTGCCTCCCTCTGGTCTACAAGCAGAAGCACAAATTATAACTTATTTGTTCACAGTGTACTGCTGAAAAACTGAAGCACCCAGTGTGTTAATAAGGATCATTTACATTTTTAATACAAAAGTAATTTTAAACAGAGGTTCATATTTGATATGGCCCAAAACTGTTCTCTCTTTAATAACCATTTATTTTGATTATTCACTGGAAACACTGAGTGCTAAAGTAGACTGCTATATCATCTGATCATTGGCTACAAAGTCCCCTTACTTGAGACTCTTCAGCTCTAAAATAACACTCATATCTTGAAATAAAAATGCTTTTGCTTCGGTCATTTCAGGTCAGATTTGCTGCAAGTTAACAGACATTAAGTTAACAGATGTTAACAAAAATGCAGGATGTAGAAAAAAAAGGGATTTACAGGAAAGGAAGGGAAGAAAAATTCCCTCCAGGAATTAGCCAAAACCAAAAACTCCGCAGTGATTCAAGAACAATTGTCTTATCAAACACTATCAATTGTAATAGAAGCTATTAACAAAAGTGTGCTGCTGTCTTCCCCCTTGCCGATGCCTTTACAGTACAACCTGTCAGCACTGGAATCTGTTTTCTGTTTTCCTTCTATCTAAACCTTGAAGGCATCATACATAACAAAGCAGGACGGCCCGACCTTCCCATCCCCAAAACAAATTCAATTTCAGATAGCAAGATGTTGCTGAATATTTTAAATGCCAACACGGCAGAATACTTGCATTAGGTTAAAGTCTTTTTCATTTGCCTGGGTAACACATGGTGACTGAAGATTGGCAATCTGCCAATGCTGTCAGTAAAATTGCTGATTCAATGTACTCTTTTCTGTTTGAACACAGCTACAAGGTGAGAAAAAGTGGGACATTAAACCCTCTTTAGTCCCACAGGTTTTCCAAAGATCTGTTGTAAACACAGATGATTTTGGAAACCTGTGAGAACCAAGGCCACCATCTCACTCAGAGCCACATACTGGGAAGAACAGTTTTACAGTGGAAGTGTGTGTGTGCTCGCTGCTGGACAAGTCATTCTTCAGGGACATTGGCAGAGAATAACAGAGAACAAGGTCATTTTGCAGTAAAACTTTATTCATATCACAGACACTCTGTGCCCTCAGATCTCCTCATATAAAAGTGGAAACATTTTATTACATTCATCATACACAATGTCCAGCATTTCCTTGTTAAAACTCTTTAGATTTGTTCATCTTAAAATTACATTCAAAAAGGTGTCAAAATGCAAATGATAAAAAGCCGCTTTAGAAAATAGACCTGCTGTAATTATACAACACAAAAATACAAACATCTTCTTAGAACACTATTTTAACAGGATATGCTGTCTGTTCTCCTCATGGATGTCTGGGAGGTATGTAAACACAACACACAGCCAGAATGTGGTTAAAGTTTCTCCAAGACTCACTCAGTCCAGGTTGAGCATTTGTGCTTGATTAGATTCAATGTATCCTCATACAACGGTTCGTATGAAAAGTTATTCCTCTTTTTTCTTTCGTTTTCCTACGAATGTCCAGCAACACGTTTCAATTTCCGCTTGTTTCATGCATACAGTCTTTTCAAAATAAACTTCCATCTTCACAGGAAACATCTTAGGCTTAAACAACAATGCTACTTGGTTAGGTTTAGGCAACAAAATGATTTAGGTTTAGTATTTATTAACCATTTTAGTAACCATTTAGATCGTGGTTTGTGTTAAAATAACTCAGGAATGATGTAATGAAAGTATGGAAGTTACATGACCAATAAATCGACGTTGACTTCTGGTTTCATGCGAGATACAAACACCGGTCTCCTCGGCGAAAGTCTGGTGTTTTTGGACCCATCTATCCACCACGACCTCCTCCATACGGGGTGTTTGTCGCTTTTTATACTTCTACGAATTGATTTTGAGGAATACATACGAATTACAGCGTATTACTTTTCGTAGGTATAGCTACAAACAATGTATGAGAACAGCCTGTTAAGATTTGACAAAACAGTGGATTGAGTGAGTTTAGGAGAAACTCATCCTCTATGCTCCTCTGGTCTGTGTAAAAAAACAAAACAAAGATGATGTATTTCTGGCATGTTTTTTTTGCATTTGGCAGTGGAAGGGAAATGACAAATGAAACATCAATATGTAAAACTGGAAAACATGAACAAATACAATTCACAGAAATTTTAGCAAACAGACATCACCAACATTAATGCTTAAAAATGAGCAGTCTGTTTTCTTCTTCTCTTCTTTCTCATCATGATACATCCATACATCGCTCCACTGTCTCCTCCTTTGCTTCCTATACTTTCCTTTTACTTTCTACTGCTCTGTGCTAACCGCAGATCACCCCTACATCTTCCCCATGTGAGCAGTTGTGTTTCCCCACCTTGGATCTCTTACACTCCAGCAGCGACCTCTCCTCGCCTTCACACTCCACGTCATCCAACAGAATCCTGACGCTGCGGTTTGCCTCCCCCAGCAAGGCCCTCTTCATCACCGCCAACGCCGTCGTGAAGCCGAGCTGTCGGCACACTACGGTACCCGCTTTGCTGGTGAAAAGGTCATCGCACACTGTCCCCCACTCGCCACGGATAAAGATCTCCACTCTGCCTCGATCTGATAAACCATCGGGGCTTACTAGTCGCACCGAGCCAGCCCTCAGTCTTCTTCCTCTCCTGTGACCGCGACCTCTTCCCCGAGGCCTTTTATATACTTGGTTACCCTCCCCGGCGCTTTCCAGCTTCTCTCCGAGCCACAGCCTCTCTTCCTGTGATTTAGGCAGCGTCGTGTTGATCGGCGGTCTCTGGAGCTTGTAGCCTGATACCGTGGGTTTCTGACTCCAATATGGCGGCCGTAGTGTGGTCAGCGCTTCAGGACGTTCAGAGTATTGTGCAGAGGTCGGAGTCATCTGAGGTCGTTTCAGGGATGTCGTCGATGGAGAAGGAGGAGGTTGTGGTGAGGTTAAAGGTTGGGAGGTGGTAAAACGGTCGGACTGAAGGGGTCTCCCGTGTCTCCTGGGTGGAGGCGTGGTGATGATTGGGGTTTGAGCAATCCTAGAGAAGGCTGCAGTCATGACGGTTGTGCGATAACCTGATGGAGAGACAGAATCACCCTCTTTATTTGAATATATGTAGTTTAACAATGTGTTAAAGATTTTTTTGCACTTATTCGCTTTCTTGCCAAGAGTTAGATGAGAAGATCGACGCAGATTTCTTACAAGGGGTATCGATCTTCTCATCTAAATCTCTGCAAGAAAGTGAATAAGCGCATTTCTCAAAATGCACATCTTTAACTAGAACACCAAATTGGTAATTTAAGAGTTGAATATTTTACAAAGCTCCGATTTCACTAAAGCCACTTAAAGCAACGTTATCCTTGAAGGCAGGCAAAGGAAAGACATAAACACAGACACACAGATGAATGTCCAAACTGAAGCTGATGCAGAACCATTTATTCAAAATAAATAATGCCAAAGGACCTGATTTAAATTAAAGTAGTGCAAATACCCAACACATAAATAAGCACCATTTATCCTGCTTCAGACTCTTGTACCAGCCAAAGAATATCACGCCAGCAGGAATTAAAGTTGCCAAATTAATAAATTTTTCCCCTGTACCTGAGTTTACACATCCTCTACATCCGCAAAGGCAAACTTGTCCTTAATTTGTCAGTAAGCAGAAGATTAGCAAAAGCTGAGACATTGGAACACCACTGTACTTTATATTACATTTCTACTTCTACAACTTGACTACAATTTTATCAGCATTTAGAGATTTAAGGAAATTTTATGTGGTTTCTTTTTTCCCTTACTTCGCTAGCGAAAAGGGCAAATGCTGACCAGAAGCATAAGTTAAACAAAAAGAAAATGTTTCTTCATACAAGGGTTTGTAAGATATCTTACGGAAAGTTATTTCTCATTTTTAGTGCAGCCTCCTACAAATGTCCAGCAATATGAGCGATCAGTGCGCCTGCGCAAGCCCCTGCAGTGCAGAAGTAAGTAAGTAAGAAGAAGTATGTTTGTTACGTGACTTACATACCCGGTCGCATGAAAAGGAGTATGAATGACACGATAATACACAAGGCAAAAGCGTGTAATAAGAACGCCGTTCTTGTTTCAGGCGTGTCATTTGTACGCCAATTAGTCTGTACTGACAGCAATGTAAATGCATCCGTGATAATATACTGCTCTCAGAGCTAGTGGCGTAGAATAAAAAGGGAGAAAGACCGCTTATGGTGGTTGTGAGAAGAGGTAGATGGGTCCAACAAACACAGGACTTTCAACCAGGAGACCGGTGTTTAGTTTTGTAAGCTACGTTAGCAACGTGTTTTTCAGTGACTTTTGTGACGTGTTTTCTGTACTTATGTTACGTTGTTTCCTTACATATTGTACTTAGTTTACGTACTTATTTAAAGACCAACCGTTGCATTTTTCCTAAACCTAAATGAATGGTTTTATTTGGCGTGATATCAGGTTGTAGATGGTGTTAGTTAAGTAAGGAAGCTATGTAATAAAAGTAAAATAAGTCAACGTTGACTTTTGGTTTCACACGTGACACAAACAGCGGTCTCCTGTCCTGTGTTTGTTTGACCCTCCTCCCGACCGCCTCCTTACCCTGACTTTGATGCTCTTTATATCACGTCACCTGACCTGGCAGCCCTGCACGTCCTGGCTCACAATTACGTGGGTCATATAAAAATGAAGTGCATTACTTTCCATAGGTATAAGTAGGAACAGTGGATGAGAACAGCCCGATTGGGTGTATATTGATTTCTGGAGTCTCAGATGTGCAAATATAAGTATAAGCAATAAAAAAAATTATCAAGAGTTTTGTAATTTTTTCAAGAAAAAAAAAATATATATAAATTAGGCATACTGGCTGTTACTGTAATTTATTTATCTCATGCTTTTTAACATCCGTTAGATCATCTTTTTCTATTTTCACCATGTAAGAAATACCTGAAAGCTACTGTAGGTGTAGCTCATCTCTAACATACTGCACAAGCTGTGATTTTAGTAGTTTTCATGTCCTTGCTTATGCAATAAAACTATTAAAGAGCTTTGAATAAATAATGCTATATGAGCAAGAAGCAAGCTATAATTAAGTCAGTTTCTACCCTGCAATCTTTTAGAAACTGGTTTTAAAAAATGAAAAAAAAAAAAAAGTTACAGTCAACCAACTTCGACTTAGCTGCCAAACTATTTATATTATTTAATATTTTCACATTTCTATATAATTATTTATAAAGTTGAATCATTAGACCGCCTGTAGCTGACATTTGGAGCAACTAAGACACCTGCAGCAATTCTGTGCAAGTGAAATTTACAGTTTATTATATTACAGTAATTTAAAGAGGTTTGATTTTACCAAAGAGGCAAGTTATATTAATCATGGGAGGAAGATAAATTGCACAGAATTTAGTGAATTTAACTGTTAGCATGTTAAAATGTAAAGCAAAAGTAGAGCGCATGAGAAGAAACCACCTGGTTTGACGCTGGTGGCTTCTCCCCGCACCGAGGTGTGCACTGGTCTACTGCTGGGTTTAATGCTAGACTTAGTGGACCTAGTTGTTGGGTAATCAGTGGAGCTGGCTGGGTAAACAGGTGCACCAGTAGGCCTACCAGTGGGTGTGGTTGTGGCGGGGGTTGTTGCCATGGCCATCTCGACAGTTGTTGGTATGGTTGTTGGTATTATTGTTGTTGCTGTGGTTGCTTTTATTGTTGTTGCTTTTATAGTTGGTGTTGTTGGTGGTGGTGTTTTTCTCATTGTTGTTTTTCTTGTTGTCTGTAGTGTTGTTTTTCTTGTTGGTGCTGCTGTTGTCGGTGGTGGTGTTGTTTTTCTTGTTGTCTGTAAAGTTGTTTTTCTTGTTGTTGCTGTTGTCGGTGGTGGTGTTGTTTTTCTCGTTGTCTGTAATGTTGTTTTTCTTGTCGTTGCTGCTGTTGTCGGTGGTGGTGTTGTTTTTCTCGTTGTCTGTAATGTTGTTTTTCTTGTCGTTGCTGCTGTTGTTGGCGGTAGTGGCATTTTTCTTATTGTTTTTCTTGTTGGCATTGGTGGTTTTACGATTTTTATTGGCGTTTTTCTTCTTGGTGTTGTTTTTCTCGTTGTTGTAGGTTTTCTTGTGGTTGTCGTGGGAACAGGTGTGGTGGTTGGTTTCTTGTCAATTACAAACTCTGCAAAGATAGACATTTGTACAGCATCAAAAAAGCTATCCAGACTCTGACACATATATTCATAATGTTGCACATTGACAAGATATGAGAATAAAAGACAATATGATAGCAGATAAAGCTCTGATGAGGTTTTGGTAGAGTGCACATGGCTAAGAGTCTAATGTTTCTATAAAGAACAACAACAAAAGAAAAATGGGAAACCAAAAGTGGACCAGAGGGTAACCATGAAGTGGTATAAGAGAAAGAAACATTATTTTGAGATGTCCCTTACCTTGTTTGGGGTAAAAGTGAATCAGTTTTCCTTTTATCTTAACAGGTGATGGCTTGACGCTGCATTTTCCTGGTGCCGCTCGCCTGGGTAAGAGAAAAAAATAAGCACACATGCAACCTATTACATGCTTTTTGAGTTCTGTTGCTTTTTAAAGTACTTTTGAAGTAATTTTGGTGTATTCTAAGATCAACTACTCTATTTTAACTAGAGCTAGACTGGTAAATTGGTGATATGTCAGCTGATATTAGCTCATCACTGATACATTTGTATCCACGTTTGTTAATAAGCAACAAGAAAGATCAAATATGTTTGTGGTAATTTAGAAGAGAGCACTGACAAGTAAATTTTTCAAAATTAAAATGTCCTGCTCAGTACAAATCTTGGTCACAGTTCTTTAATAACCAAATTTAAAGGTACAGTGTGTAACATCTGGCAACATCTGGTGGTGTGGTTGCAGATTGCAACCAACTGAGTACCCCTCCGCTCACTCCTCCCTTTCCAAGACTGCGGTAACGTGAGCCGCCGAGTACAAATCCATGTAACGCCATTTGCATCGTTCAGAGTCCATCCTTACCATAATAACATTACTTTATGAGCAACAGAAGTCAGACGGCAGCTGGTGGTACCACGGTTTTGAACTCTGCGACTCAAATTACCGCAATTTTACAAGCGGTCGGAGAACTACGGTACGAAAACACAACGATTCTTAGTTTCAGGTGATTATACACTAAAGAAAACATAGTTATGAATATCATATTCAATTTCTGCTGATAGATCCCCCGAAATGTTACACACTGTTCTTTTAAGGAAGCCTCATCAAATATGCTTGCAGACCAATCATTGTCCTAGAGAGCTGATAGTTTCTTTTCCGGTGAAGTTTATATAGCTGGCCTCTTGACAAGACCAGAAAAACCTCTACACCGCACACCCCTGGAGGTATGATGAAAGTGCATTGTTGCTGCAGTGATGTGTTGTAATGGTACCTGGAAGGGTCCACTATCTTATAGATGATTCCCGCTCTAGCGCTGGCACTCGGGGATCCCGTGGCTAAGAAATATAGTTCACCTAAGAATGACAGAGGAAAGGGAGAGAGAGCGAGGCAGACAGAGATAGAGTAAAAGACAAAGGGAAAGACTCGACAAGAAAGAAAGAGAAGGAGGTGAAAGGATGGTGGACAGCATGGAGAAAGGAAGAAGGGAGGGGGGATACTTACAATGAGTATGGATAAGAGATAGAGCAAGAAAGAGGGAGAAAAGTGGTAAAACAGAGGAGTTGGAAAGGGAAGAAAGAGGAGAGAAGACACATACGTTATAAAATGTGTGTTAAATGGGGGAAGATGTCTTTAAAGTAAAGGGATTTGGACTTTGCTTGAACTCTTCAACTTAAATCTCCTCTGAGGCACTTTAAGAGGGAAGGAAGAGATTATTTAAGAGCAGCAGCATGTGTGCAACACTCCCCCCAGTAAATCAGCACTCTCTTAAATTCAAACCAGGTTTTAGGTCAAACCAAACCCTCTACTGGGTCCTTTTAGTTATCAACGATTCCACAAGGAAAGAAATTACACAAGGAAAGGGAAACAACCCCTTTAACATATCACTTTACTTTACATAACTGTCCCACACCTCAGTGACCTCATTCATTGTTACCTTTAATTATGCAATATATGTAGTGTATAGGTTACAATGACTTACCTGCTTCATCCTCACCAAAAGAGATGATGTATTTAAAGTAACTGTTGATGAGTTTGGGGAACCTGCAGGTCTGGTCTTTTCCCATGCAGATCTCATTGTACTGCCATTCACCTGAAGTGACGTTCTCCTTCAGAGACATCAGACGCCTAAACAGAAACAAACAGCACATAAGCACAAATACACACCATCTATCCCTATACAGGAAATACTTTCATACATTTTTACTGTAAATATGAAATCAAGCCCGTGCACAATAGCTCAATATAAGTGCAGCTTGCACTCCTTATTCAAAGTGGCAGAAATCACAGCTAGCCCGTCCAAACTTGGCAAAGCAGTCCAACGCTTAAGTGGCAAAATCTTAGACGACCACAGCCATCCCTTAAATAACCACTCTCAGCTACTACCCTCAGGGCAAAGGTACAGAGTCCACTGTGCAAAGAAAAACATCTATAGAAAGTTCAAATTTAATATCTTAATTAGTAAGGACAGCTAAAACGTAGCTGTCCCCAGAGCTAAATGCACAGCACACAGCATTTTATATCTATTCATTTACCTTAATTCAATCCTCACCATCAAGTACCTGGTGGTCCTTTTACTGCAGCTTCTAGTGTATTGTGTTTTTATGTAAATGTGTTTTGTCCTGTCTGGATGTGATATGTTGTGCTTTTAATAGCCGATTTTGCACATGCAAACCATAGACACATTTTTGCCTTGTGCACGCAAAAAGTAGACAAAGTATTTTCTTCTATGCTTAATAGGTTCTAAACTGCATATGTTAACCAATATAACTAGACTTGCCTGAATGCACCACAATTTAATCATCACATACAAGCCTTTTACTTCATCATCAGAGGTAACGGTACGGGCACCAACAATACGAACATTAACAGCATCACATAGCCTGGCACGGCGGCCACATAGACCACACACAGCTGACATACGCAACAGCATCATGAATCAAGCGTATGGATAGAGGTACACTGGCACCAACATGCCCAGTAATATTAAAAAGTAAACTTTAATATAGCCTGGCACAGCGGCCCACATAAACCACATACACATACACACAGATGGCAGATGCAGCAACATCAGCATGAAATCCGGTTGTACACCCAAAAAAACTATACACACTAAACAATAATATTGAAACAGGCCACTATAGTCCAACATTGTAAATTAGCTTAGTACTTTACGCAGAAACACTAACCCACTCATGAAATCCCCAAAAATGTAGAGTCCATTGAGGTTGGGCATCTGACAGCCTCTGTAGATGTATCCTCCTGTCACTGACTTACCCAACTTGTGGGGGTAGGCAAAGATAGGCAAGATGTCATCTATAGACACAGAACAACACATCAGTTTATCACCATAACAAGAAGACAATACCATAGCAACATACTGCACGCTGAAGATGAAGAATGAGAAATATGCATCATTGTAAAAACTTGAATTCTTCTCAGTAGTGTCAATTGTAAACAGTGAAAGTTAAAAATAAGTGAATGAGAGCAGCCCAGACAGTGTCCTCACCTAGCGAGGAGTTTTGACAGAGTTTGCGATCGTAGCAGCTGAAACCTTCTTTGGCCCTCCATCCATAGTTGCCTCCTTTAATGAACATGTATTGACAAAGTTAGTGCAACTTCTCAGGGAAACGCTATTGTACCTGTACCTCTCTAAATGGAATTGCTTCACAATGCAGTAAATATACTGTGAAAAAACATGTGGACTCACAGATGTGTAATTAGATGTTTGTTTCATGCACCTTGTGGATTTCTACATAACCCCATTCACCTTAATTGTTAGGGAGAAGACTGAGATTAAACTATGATGTCTGACTCAATGCCTGTCTGTGTGGTCTTTGAGAGAACAGCTTTATAACACATGAGGACGAGTAGATAATGACATCTTACATAAGAGTAAACCATTTTTATGGAGATGTGAAAAAGATTTCAAACGCTGTCAGTGTGATAGTTAATTCAGCGGTAGTCAAAATCTAAGTTAAAATCTCTCTCTAATGTGAAATGCTGCTTCAAACTAAAATCATAATACCTTTAACAATAATGTCCACTTCTTCATATTTGTTCTGGCCTACGTCACCACAAAACATCCTGCCTCCGCCTCGGCCTGTAACGAGGTCACCGCGATCAATGGAGCAACGCCACATGTTGCGAACTCCATAGGCATAAATCTCTGCACAGAAAGGGAAAAAAAATACATTTATATGTTGACACAAATAGCATCCCTTGCGAGGCCGCATAAAGAAACCAAAAGCATATCTTTTTGGAAATGAAAGATGATTTTGCATCCGTTGCAATATTTAAAAATAGCAGTGTTTACTGAGTTATGTTTTTCTCAGTTCCTCAAGAAGAGACAGTCCCACTGCAGTCACACATTATGTGTGCTCGTTACAAAAGCAAAAATAAAGTTTACATTAATATTTACAATTGTGCAATTCATCTTAAATGTTCAATTCATCTTAAATGTTCAATTCATCTTAAAAGTGACCAGACATAAGTGCATCACTGAAACACATTCTCATCCCAACTTATCACATACTGACTCTTTGTCACGCCCCTTGGCGTCACATTATGTTTAGGCAACAAAACCACTATAGTTTTAAGAAAAAAACAACATGGTTGGGCTTAAAAACTACTAGGCTTGTTAAGTAAAAATGATACTGAACGTTGTGAACACAGGACACAAACTAACAGCTGATCATAACGTTAAAGTGAAACTTAACACACGGGACATGAACAGCGTTCTCCTGGATGAAAGTTTATTGGGCCCATCACGCCCGCCCTTTGTGTGTCTTTTTTGCTCTTTAAAGTACGTCACCACACTCACTCCCTGTGCACTTTCTCTGAGCTTTTACTGTTGCCGCAGATGGGTTTACAATGTAGTTAATGGAAAGCCCGGTGTGACTCATACCGGTCCTAAAGGGTGCCCTGTGCGACAATATCACACGCCGACGGTCGTGACAAGGCCTCGGTATTTGACCCCTGGGAATGAGAACGAGCTGGTTATTCCACAGATATACAACATTTTAAGGGATTTACCGGGTCGTGCTTCCTTCTCCCACAAGAATGGGTTATCTGAGGGGATGCCGTACGGGGCGCCATCGTCATTGTTGTCGACATCAACACGCAGCACCTTTCCGAGGAGTGTTGACCTGTCCAACACAGAGAGTAGGTGAGAGTGTGAGAAGGATTCAGAGAGGCTTCAAGACCGAAGTGACTGCGTGGCTGATTGAGGATTAAAAAAAAACCTTGACCTGAAACTTTTGTTTATTTCTTTATTTCTAAATCTCTAAAATTTGTCATTTTCCTCTTCCCTTAGTATCTCTTTTTCCATCTTTTTTATTTTCTCCTCCCCTCTCATTTGCTTTGCACCTTTCTATGCCCTGGTCACTCTCTCCTTTACCCCTTTTCCTCTCTTTCCAATTCCAATCCCCCCCCCTCTCTCTCTCTCTCTCTCTCTTCCCTCCACATACCAATGTGTGGCGGTCTCAATGTGTAGTGTCAATATTAGACTTGGCAGGCTGTATCCTCCCTCATTCCCAGAACGGCTAATACAGCCTGTCAACAAAACCCCTCAGAAACAGCCAAACGGCTAAACTATAACTGTCTGGAGAAAAGCTGTCAGCATCTCAGATAAACCTCGCTAAATGTTTCATAAACTATGTTAATAACCTGCTGCTGATGAAGTTCACCAGAGGGTTTCCTCAGCCACGGGTCTGATCTGAGTTTGGGTTGTTTTTTTTTTTTAGACAAACATCTCAATTAATATCCAAGTTCAGATTCAACCTTTCTATGAACTTATTTATATTTTTGGCATGAAGCTGTAATATTAATTAATCTGTAGTAGTAGTAGTAGTCCACAATTCATGTGTATACTGCAAATGAGCAGTAATATTTGCGCTTCCTACCTTGTTGTCCTTTGGTTGTAATTAACATCAAAGCCACTGAGAGTTGATCAAATGAGAATGACAGTTGTAGCTCATAGCTGAATGAAGGTTAAACCTTCATTACAGAGAAAAAAGACACACATAATAGCATCCACATATGCATGTGCACATACGTCAACATGCAGAAACATCGCCTTAAGATACAGCTAGCCTATCTATCGAATTAATCAAATTAATTACACTATAAAGGTCATGTGGCTTTAGAGGAGAGTATTGTTTACCAAACACAGCAAAAGACACATCATGCCCTGCAGTAAAAGCTCCTTTTATAAACTGGTCTTGGCATAAACACATCATGCCACAAGTCCCATTGGCATCTGTGGACTACCACCAGATACTGATGTGGTTTTATGCTTTTATTTTACAAAGTGATACTCTACATTCACTTGCAATCTTACTCATGCAATAATCTTTGGTGACGTGCTCACATTCAGCCCTGTTAATGCAATTACGCAGTCCCTTCCAAAAGTCTTCAGCACTCCTCCTTTCAAAGACATAATTCAGATCTTCTCAATAAACTCTCTAGAATGAACAATATGTTAATTACTGCAATCAAATAAGTTATCTACAGGGCCTGGCGTGTATCAACGATACCTTTTTATGATGATTTATGTGCACAAATGACTAATTTGTACCGTTGAAGTGATCGTTTGTATTATATGAGCAGGTTCCCAGCTCAGCAAGATGCTCAGTTTACAGGAATTTTCATAAGTGGAAGATAACCAGTCTTCAAAAAGCTGTCATTTATACTTGCAACAGTGCATAATGAATTAAACTTAACAGGAATTTAATTATCGGGAACTCCTTTTTGGCAGAACTGGCTGGTTCTAAACAGACTTTGGTATTTTGTAATAGATGTTTATGTAGCCAACATCTCAACAACATCAAAGTGTCTGGCGAAATTTTACATGATGAGCACCTTTATCATTTAAAATTTTAACAGCCTCCTAGAGCAATGAAAAGGATGTGTTTATCTTGCTTTGGTATGTTATTTTAAATTACATTCAAAGCTGGAGCTCACGTCATAGACGTGCAGCTCATTTTCAGGTTGGCTGTCGCAGCATGAAAACAGATTTTGTTACAACAACAGTGTGCTACTTGAGGAATTTCATGTGACGTGTTAGAAAATACTGAAGTCAGCATAATCAAGCAATTATACCTACTTGTTCTGTGAGTTGCCAAACTTTCCAAATGGGTCCCCAGCTCGGCCTCCATCACCAATGAAGATGTAGAGGTACCCGTCATGGCCAAATAGGAGTTGTCCTCCGTTGTGATTGGATGCCGGCTCTACCACCTCAAGAATGGTTCTAAACCAAAAAGTACAAGTACCACAACTTACAAGTATTCCATTACAACTGATCGTCTATCAACACAATTTTGGGGCGGCTTTGGCTCAAGAGGTAGAGCGGGTCGTCCACTAATTGGAAGATCGGCGGTTCGATCCGAGTCCACATGTTGAAGTGTCTTTGGGAAGATACTGAACCCTAAATTGCTCCTGAAGGCTGTGCCATCGGTGTGTGAATGAGTATTTACTGAATATTAGATCCTGATGGGCAGGATGGCACCTTGCATGGCATCAGTGTGTGAATATGTGTGTGAATGGGTGAATGTTGGCATGTGTTGTAAAGCGCTTTGAGTGGTCGGAAGACTAGAAAGGCGCTAAATAAATACAAGTCCATTTACCTTTTAGACTAGAATTACCGCCTCGTTGTTGTATGTCTTCCCCCAACAAGTCAATTTACAGTTTACATCCATGTCTGTCCAAAATGTCATCACTTCATTATTTTATCCTGTTAGACATTGGTGTGAAATTGTCATAATTAGCATATAGATTTTTGAGTGATGGCTAAAAAACGGTTTTGTGAAGTCAAAGTTACCTTGACCGCCAAAATCTAATCAGTTCATCATTGAATCTAAGTGGACGTTTGTGACAAATTTGAAGAAATTACCTCAAGGTGTTCCTGAGATATTGAGTTCATACAGACGGACGGTCAGACGGACAACCCGAAAACAAAATACCTCCGGCCACGGCTGTCGCGGAGGCATACAAATCTCGATTTTTCACTTGTGTTTCTCTGACTCTGAAGTTCTCTCCTCACCTCTCAGAGGAGTGGTCCAGTTGGTTGTCATCATGTGTTAGCAGTGTGAACTCGCTGATACGTATCCTCTCCTCCGTCTTGACAGACACTGAGTAGTACACGTAGGCTTTTCTGACCGTGGTGACCCTACGAACAGAAAAAGAAGCAGAAGAAATCATACTTCACACATTGGCACACAGTGACCTTTTCCATTGAGAATCACGCAAAACATTACGAAAGTATTAACCTTGGGTGTAGAGCTATGCAGAGGAATCCCCTCTCATCTCCAGACCACGGAGATGTGAGGACGGCACGGGTGAGGTTGAGGAAAGGACGGTCAATCCTTGAGCCATTGGCCAGATACACCCACACATAACCCAGCTGCTCCGCCACAAAGAACCGATGAGTCCCGTCGTCTGCATGGATCATGGCCACAGGGTTACGGAGCCCATTGGCAACCTCCTGCAAGCATAGCTCCAGACATCCTTTGGGATCCGCGCGTACCAAGCCCAGGTTAGCATTTAGCTCTGGGGACAGAAAAGAGGATAAAGGAGATGAGAGTTGAGTCAGGAGTAAAAATATACGATTAATGCATCATTATAAGCACAAGAAGGGGTTTGAGGAGTTGTATTCAAGTGTAAGTGTGTCTGAGACTCAATTAGTACAACTTCCTTTCTCCTGGTTTCTGAAGGTTAGCATTAAAAATCTAGCTGAAAACACAGGGCTTTCACCCAGACGGCCAGGGTTCGCATCTCAAGTGAAACCAACGTGTCCTTGTCTTTGTGTTCACAAGCCTTAAGTTTCACTTTCACTTTCGAAACAAACACAATGTTCTCCCTTAAACTTAACTGGTTTTGTTGCATAAACCTAAAGAAGCCGTTTTGCTTGTGTTAAAAAAGTAACGTTAATTCAGTTTTACGTGTTAGAACATGTTGATTTTAAGTAAACTTTCACTTTTCAACATAGTAGGCGTAGTCGGCCCCTAATGACCCACATCTATAGTGCTTATAGCAACTGATAACGCCTATTTATTGGCCTGATAACAGTCAAATTGGGTGCAAAATCTATCTTCAGTAAATACAACCTGCTACTACCAGAATCTGCACCAAAACAAGATATTCACATAATCCCTTTCTCCACCTTAGACTTTCAATTGAGCCTATACAAGTCACAATCAAATGTTCTAACTATGCTTCTGTTTTTTGACATAATATGTCTTAAATCATGTTTTTACAGCCACCCTTATGGGCAAACTAGCAAGGAGTGTCAATGTCTGCTTATAAATCACAATTAGACTGTCTTGTTAGCCTAAGTTCATGTTCTTGCCAATGGTAATTATTTAGACATTCATTATTTTCAGTTTATGACAACCTGTTTATTCATGTTGGCTGTTTCTGTAAGTATAAGTAATTAAATAAGTTTATCTTCCAAACTTTTCCTCAACTCAACCTCACAATTAGACCAGATGACTGTTCATTGGTGTGTGTGTGTGCCTGTTGCTGAACATAAACATCTGTCCCACGTGTATACCATACCTGAGTTTGTCAACACATTAGGATAGCAGTACTGTTTGTCCTTCAGCTCCAGGTAGTCGCAGAACTTTCTGCGATCTTCTTCTATCGTTGCAGTCAGGTTTGCAAACTCCTGCGGGTTCCCCGAATCCTCCAAGAGGAGGCTGAGGGTGTAGCGACACTGCATCCAGTACTCGGAGCAGTATTCACCGCACAGTCCAGGCAGCATTCGCATAGCCGTGTTGGCATCTTCAGCATCATACAGGTGGGCAGAGTATGGAGAACACTCCTGCAAAGATGAAAAAGTTCTCTTTATAAGGAAGTTTTTTATTAAATCTGCATCACTGTGTGTTAATGGATATTTCTGGTTCCATCTACGTAGATCTTCATCAGTGTCTATACATATTAACCCTGCTTTAAGCCGATGTGTTTATCTCAGAGGTAAAGTTAAGGACTTGTATGGATCACACATAAATATAGGATTCGTGTGCTTATTCCACCGCAGCTCCTCGCCGCGTCACTATGAATGGTCAGGTCTGGGTTATATACAGGCTGTCTGAGAGTGCAGCCTGGTATAAATGGATCCCAGTAAGGTCCAGTCAGTTATTAAGTCACAACCACACCGTCCACACCCAGAATGGTGAGCTGCAGGCACGGGGAGGCACGACAACCAAAACCATCATGTGGTCGACTGGTGTTCTTTCACACAGTGCCAGATCATCTTAACCGATCATCACCAGGACACTGAGAACCGAGGCACAAAAAGCACAAAGTCACTCATAAAAGAACTCAAATATAAACAGCCAACTGGCTAGACGGTCAACTGATCCAAAGCTTCCGATTGAGTGCAGTATCTGTCATGTTTTGTGTATCTAATGCCCGGAGATGAATTCACTTTTTCTACGTTTTTGGCATTTAGGCAAAAAAAAAAAAAAAAAGGAACTGGAGGGAAAATGTTTAAATAATTTAGCACACATCAGAAGAACTTAGGCTGACTCTTATTAACAGTCCACTTGTATGCCTTGAAAGCAAATGTGCTGTTGTCTTATTTTCCAAGGACAGAAAGTAAAGTTTCTGTTTTGTTTCAAAGTCGTACGCCTAACTAGTGTTTTTTTTTTTACAAATGGAGATTACTGCTGTTGCTCAAAACAACTCTGTAAAGCACTTTTAAGATAGTCTCACTGTGGACAAAAGCTGCATTTCTTCTTCTGTGTTTGTAATTGTGACCCAGCCCATTCACATTTGTACGCCATGTAGTCTACCATGTGAATAGATGATAAAATCTACTAGTGGGCCTAGTATAGCGACTGATAACGCCTATTTAATGGCCTGATAACAGTCTAATCTGAGTTTTGTCCTCGTGCAACTTCAGCTGCTGTCTCCCCTCAATGGAACCCCTAAAATAAATCAAAGCTAAAAAATTATAAATAGTAAATCCTTTTTGAACAAAAAAAAAGACAAAGAGAAGCTAAATATGACATGAAAGTGCATTTTCTGGGCAGAGATCAGAGCCTTCCTGGGAAACAGCTTCGCAGAGGAAAACAAAGCTGGGTTCTGTCAATGAAAACATTTTCTGGAGCAAACAGGGACGTGGAGCAGATTGACTGAATTCATAGCGCTTCCTACAGCTTTATTTGTCTTCTTTATTATACAGCAGGACACTGTCTAATAAAGCAGCAAATGTTTCAAATAAAGATGTCTGATAGTGTTTTTATATCGGGGAAATGGGACATATAAAGGTAAAGTACTTAAAGTCATCACTGGACTACATTGGTCTACAGTGTCCTTACTTCTCCTGTTTGACCCACTGAAATTTAAAAACCAGCCATTGTTCTGAGACAGTCTTATTTTGGCTCCTACTATCATAGGGTAGGATAAATGCGTGTAAGTACTAACAGCTGTCCCCTAACAATGCAGCCACTTCAAACTACTATAATTTGGTGTTTAAGCTGTACAGTTCAGAATAAACTGAAATTTGGGCAAGAAATAAAAGCCTTTTCTTCAGCCGTCTGCCTTCCTGACTCCCCATGCTGCACTGAAAGGTCCACATGGTGGTGTTTTATTATATTTAAGACAGATGGCTGGGAAATGTGTGAACCTGGACCTGGAATGGACCCCAAGAGAGAGTAGGGTAAAAAAAGAGGGGATGAAGAGAAAAATGTGTTGTGGTATGGTGCTTTCATGTCCTGTTTGGAAACTTGAACATCTGCAATTTTCTGCTGCTGTCAGAGCAAGCAGCAAGCTACACCGGCCAAGACACACTACTAGGGTACTTATTATTAAAAATGCAACTGGGGAAACAATTAATTCAGTGTTCTGTAAAGTGCTCACTAAATGTTTTCCAGTGGCCTCAGGTTTTGTTATTTTTGTTTTTTATTTCATTAATCCTACGAAAAAGACAGTTACAGTATAACAAACACACACACACATTATGAGTCCCCAGGAATGAGTCCTAAAACCTGGAATTGAGTTAACATTTTAGCACTTGCGGTTCCCTCGTCTGGAGGTCAATGGGTTTTTAGTTAGACGCCTGAAATAAGGTCTGTGGTTAACACAAGCTTAAGAGATTTAAACGTTTTGTTCTACGACATAAAATACATCAATAAATACCCCACTTGTGAATTTTGAAGCCTTTTTTGTTTCTTAAAAAAGGCGGTTGCTAACGAGTGGCTAAATGAGACTACAAAACATCACATCGACTCGTCCGCCTTTACATCCTCGTTGTGTATACTTGCACTCATGCGACTGTGGTGTAGTTCGTTTATAGCCTAACATTAGCTTTTTATTTCTGGCGATTGCATTTACATTTCAAAAATCAGAAAAGTGGTGTTCGTTTGTGAAGATTATTTTGGTGAGCAAAACGTGAGAGTATCATAAACGTTTGTTTGCCACGGAGCTTATTTTCTGCAATAATCCAAAACCTATCCGAAAAATCCCACTGGCTTTTTGTTGAGGAAACCAGGGCGATGTTAACCTCCTAGTTGGCCTACAAAAACACGTCATCCCTGCAGCACTCTATACAATTGTACTAAACAATTCAGCTTTTCAGCTTCTGTCTGCTTGTGTTTATGGAGTTCATTGATCTCAGTTTTTAGTTCCTCTGCCTGTTTCATCAATGCCCCATTCTATCTTTATCTATTCTCTCTCACTGCTTTTATCTCTATATCCATCTCTCTCTCTCTGTGCCCCCCTCTTGCAGGAACTTGATATATCCTGAACCCCTGGCCAGAGGAGGAAATGGTTGTTTGTTTGGTCAGTCAAGCTCAAGGATGATGACAATCTCCCTCCTGTCTCCCTAACACACACACAGTCAGTTTCCCTTCTATCTCTCTCTCTCTCTCTTCACTGTCTCATTGATATCAGTGCCAGGAAGCTCCTGCCGTGCTGCTGGAACAGAGGGCCTCAGTGTGGTGGGTTTACCCAGGATAAGTACCTTGGCAGTGGGCTACATTGACCACCTCCAGAGCATCATTTACAAAGTGGGCCTCAGTGGGGCTCCAAAGAAGATTTTAATCAATAAAACTAAACAAAGAGTTTATGAAAATATAAACATAACTCAAAGAAAGAATAGACACAAAGGTCAGTATTATTAATAGTCCACTTTATCTGACTAACCCTGAAAAAAAAATGAAAGTTTGAAACCAAAATACTTTTGCTTACTTTTAAGATAACTGCGCTTATTTATGAATAAAATGTGCAAAATAAAAGTTTAGGAGTTTGTTAACTAAAAGTCTGCACTTAATGTTGGAGGGAGCTGCTTTCTAAACTTTACGTTGTTCTGGACTCAAACAAGATTAACTGCGGGAAGTCGTACGTGCGCTGCAGCGCTGTCATTACACACAGTCTGCACTGCTTGGAAAGAACACATTGGGCTATAATTACCACAGTGATAGAAACCTATATTTTAGGAGCCAGAGGATTTGTTGCTGTCTTAACATAGTGTATGACGTATTTAACTTCCAGGAAGACTTGCAGTTTGTTTTTTCCATTATTGTTTGTGTTGATATCAAAGATGGAAGTATCATTCATGGGTTTGTTTTGGCTTCTGTAGAATGAAGATTTTTCTCTGAGGTATATGAGCCAGGACAAATTTGCGCTGCATCTATCATTCAATTTGCACTCACCATCTGCACGGAGTTAGCGTCTGAGCTGCAAAGTCAGCACCTAATTATGCAATCAGTATGTGGGACTGGCTTCAAGGCTCGTTCTGCCAGTGAAGGAGAGGTGGATCTATTTAAGTTTGGCAAGCAAAGAAAAGACATGAAAACGTAGCGATACGGAAATTGAAATACTCAGTAAATGAATAACATTCCCAAATCTATAATAAGACCACAATCCCACTGAAGAAGTTGCAGTATTTGTGAGTCCACTGCATTACTGATACAGTGATCACAGTAAAGTTGTGGCTAAAGCAGAATGAGTCATTTAAAAGGAATGCAAGCACTGTAAATATAGACGTTTTATTACATTCAGTTTGTCAGAAGTGCTTGGCTTGTGCTAAGAAACTGTTTATTCTTTTTTAAACAAATTCAGAGTGGATTCCTTGCATGCGTTATTCACTCATATTTCTAAAGAATTAAGGTTAATTCAGTTTTCCACAACTTAGAACAGAGAGACTTCAGCGAATACGCTTAATAGCTGAGGTCAAAACCATTCAACTTCTTCCAAATCTTCTGATGGTGTAGTTAAACCTTTAAAGTGTAATTTGTGAGATTACCAAACATTACAGTAAATGTGTTGTTAAATTGTGCTGAAACTTTTCCCATACAGTCATTCTGCTTCAGGGCCTGGAGTCCAACCATCTCATGTCTATGTCTGGGAATCCGGAAAGGATGAAGCATACTCCTTGTGGCTTTACTGCATATGTTGCACATATGAGAAAACATAAGTCAGTCTGTTCTTTTCAAGTCAACATTTACTTATTGCCTATGTGCCACTGTGTTTTGGTTAGTTTATGTTCTTTATTCCCAACCAGAGTTGAGAAGTTTGCTTTATTGCACTGTATTATTTGTCTTGTTTAGGTTTAGGTTTTAGGTCCAATCACAAGCAACCCCATCAAAAACACATGCACAATAGTTAAGACTGCGGTGGTTTAGCTCTCTAAGCATGAGTAGTGTTGTCTATGTCTAACAGATGTCAACCTCTCCATGTAGCCATTAAACCACATGTTGTGTTGGTTACTGTACAAACCACACCACAGTGTCCTTCAGATGGGCTTTGTGTGGTTATTTGGTGCCTACTGAAATATAAATGACATTATTATTATTGCCTGACAAAACAAACCAGAGGAATAAAACAAATTAAATAAACTGCACACTGTGCTCATCTTTAAGACGTCTTGGTGTAACACCTTGGACACCAAAACCAAGTTTCCCAAGTTGGGACTGCAAACATCCGGAGTCAGACAAATTTACACCCTGCATGAGAGACATATTTATGTTCACAAAATCTGGGACTGTAGTCACTACACATACTGTAGTAGCTACACTAACATATAGTGGAAATGACTTTAACAAGCAACAGGTGTATGTTTCCATTAGTGTCAGTCACAAATAACAAATATTATCCCTTGAACATCTGGATGCTCAGGAAGAGGAGGAGAGCAAGGCCACATAATCAGACACTATAAAAAATCATTGGAATAATTAAACGTTTGACTTACCTGGCAGAGGATGCTGCGTATGTACTTTGCACAGGTCATATAACCCGAATGGTCAAAGTTGTCCATGATGGTGTAAAACTTGACGGATATCTCTTCATCTTTTTCCAGATCGCAGCATCCGAACTTTGAGTACTCCTTACAGAAGAGCAGTGGCTGCCGGGGCTCAAACGGAGGCTTGTAGTCCAAACACTGGGGGTGACAGCACCCCCGCCAGGCCTGGAGGAGCAACAGCAGGACGAGGAGAAGGAGGTGAGGGAGCAAACTGTGCTGCAAGTTACAGGTCGGTGGGGTCATGGTGTGAAGATGCTGTCTTTTCAGTTCAGGATAGTTTGGCTCTTGACCCAATAACGCAGCAAATCAAAGCAGCCAGCATCAGCATCTGTCAAGCACAGGTGTGAGACTCAAAGTTAGCTTTTCTGAAAGAGTTTTGAGTGTTGGATGTCCTCATTTGGTGTCCTGATCTCTGCAGTTTCAGGCAACCACATGTGTGTGTTTATCAAACACACTGACTCAGCATCACACCTGCCTGCGAGTTGGCCGGAGACCTACAGAGCGCTCAAAACCCAGACATCATGCTTCTATGGCAAGCTGCCCTCCTGACGTGTGTAAATAAGGTAAACTAAGGTCAAGCTGATCCAGGTCCAGTGAATTGTTTTGATGGTGAGGAGATCTGCGGTGCAGCTGTCCACCCGGTGTGGAGGAGGTTTTGGAGAACCAATGTCCCAAAGTCCTGTTGATGTAGAGAGATTCAGTCCTCGTCACTACAGTAGTATCGGCAAAAAACACCTGTAGATCACAACACAATTTGTTGAAAGAGAGAAAGTATATCCAAATCTTCCAGTTACTTAAAAATAAGTTATTTCATGGATGCTCAGCAATCCTAAAAAAAATGCACTCACATTGCTAAGAAGTAATCCAACAGGGATGAAAATTTAAAGTTGCACCTTCAGCCGAAGTTTCTGCAAAAATATTTACTTCCAGCTTGGAGAGTTTCTCTGTGTTTGCTCTGGACATGTGCTCACTTGCTGCAGCGGACCTGAGCTGTATACATACAGACAGCAGGAGAGAGAGAGGCTCTTTCATTCAGACACAGAGCCACGCTGCAGATCTTAGCTTAGATCCCTCCCTCCTCGTTCCTTTCCTCCTCCTCCTCCTCTCTTCTTTTCATTTGCTCTTTCTCTCTCCTACAAAGACACGTGCATTCCTTCCCATAGCATGTGGTCTATATTGCCCTGAAGTTGCAACTTTCCACCTCTGCTACCTCCCTCCCGGGCCGGCTCTCCCCCTTCAGCATTCCCAGACCTCCTCTCTGTCTCTAGCGTTTCCAGACAGACTCACTCACACTGGTGTGTGTGTGTGTGTGTGTGTGTGTGTGTGGTCAGATGAATCAGGACGTGGGCTGGAAGTAGAGACCAATGGATTCACCAGGCACGAATCCAAAAGTTATGTTAAAGAGCAGAGCCGGCCAACATTTCTATCTATCTAATTGCATTGCTTCAAGTTTTTGTAGCTGCATTATCTTCCTCTTGAACCAGCACAGAAATCAGTCTGACACATTTAACTATAAGGCAAGGAATCTCTGTCTGTGTGTCCTTCGCATATCCTGAGAACAGTTCATCTGATCTACTTCACACTTGGCGAGTGTATTGCTGGGGACCCTATTGAGTGCTATGTCGAATTTGGTGTAATTTGGACATGCGACACATTCAATAATACTAAACTTAGAATACACAAGCAACCAGCGCTCTGTTCGGCAGATTGTCCAGCATGTCATCCACTATGGCCAGACCACGGCTCAGTGACACACTGCAGTTCCGTTTTGCTGCTGGATTCTGGATATACTAACTTTACAGCTAAACTCTTCTTCACTTCACTAGAGTCAATGAGCGATGAGTGGTTCTCTACAACGCTGCAAGCAGCATTTCTGGGGGCCAAGCAATCGGCCTGCTCTGAACGGCCACGCTCTCTCCAAACGGGTACGAGCCCACGACAATTCTGCGATACCGGCAGGCTACTAGGGGCCGAGCAATCGGCCTATTCCGCACGGGCATCCGCTCCGAACAGCCCCTCCACAAACGCACACTGCACTAGTAACTATAAAGCAAGGAATCTCTGTCTGTATATGTCCTTCACATATCTCGAGAATCCGATCGACTTCACACTTGACGGGTGTACTGCTGGGTGCTTTTTCAAATTTGGTGCAATTTGGACATGCGACATGCAATAAACTTTGAATAAACAAGCACATAGCGTCCTGTGAATCAGTGGGGGGGCGAGGCTTCAGGGCTCTGCAGACTGAGTCGAGCATGTCCTCTGCAGCGTGCAGACCGCAGATCATTGACTGCAGTTCATTTTTGCTGCTGGATCCCGGATATAGCCTGCTAACACTACATGGATGCTGGATAATGTTACAACCGAACTTTTCTTCATCGTGGAGTTAACGAGCACAAGCGGATAGCCTTCTGCAATTTCCCCACGGGGATAAATAAAGTGCTATCCCGCTATCCTACATAGTAAGAGAGAATACAAATAAACAAGTACTTAAGAAACATAAATATAAATTAGAAATTTACAATAAAAACATATGTAAAATGTATCTGTTTAAAAGGTAAAAAAAAAAGCTGTAGAGTGTTTAAAATGAAGAGCATTGAGTGTGCAGATGTTCACAGTATAAAGAATATAACATGAAATAAAGATTTGCAAGACTAATTGTGTGTTTCAGCGAATTTTTGCTGCCTACAACTGGTCCAAAAATCAGTTATTGCAGGTTTTCATAGGCATAGGCAAATATTGTAATAAATGTCCATTTAGTTCTCCAGTTCATTTGATGATATTGTTGTAATTTGTGTTTTATTTTGACTGTGGAGGAGGCGGCTTTTTCAATATCTGAATGTTCAAATCAAATCTTTCTTTCATAACCTCATAAAAACAGATATTCAACTGAACAATAACCTTTTTTGTTACACTCTACTGAGCATATTGTCAACTAAAGGATGAGCAGTGTGTGTGTATGTGTATAGACATACTGCTACCATCTGTGTCTCATTATTGCCAGCCACCTTTCAGATCAGAGAGTGACTCCCATCTGGCTGTCTGTCAGACACTTTATCACTCTGCACACACAGATACAAACATAATCTACAGCCAGACGTTGCCCAGATTAAATAGATCGATGGCCACTTCATCATGTTACGTAAAGTCATGGCTCATCACAGGTCTAAAGGATTAACATGATAAATAATCAACGCTTTTTGTGGTGGTTCCAGCGTCTGATGATGGACAAATACACCAAACCATCAGGTCAGCTATCTGATTTACTCGTTATAGTGGATTAATTTAAATTCATTTATCTTTTCTGGATGGGAATATCAGTATATCAATACTTAACCACAAGCTTTGTTTTGACCTAGTGAGACGAGTATTTAAATCTTTTTGGAGCTTTATATTGTGGTTTAAACTGAAACTCTACAAAGTCATAAAGCCGTGAGAAGATCAGATCTGCTCAGACATGATCAGACTTGTGCCACGTAGCATCTTACATACATTTCCTGCAAACAGTGTTTTTACTTGTAAAATGTGCTAATCTTCAAAATGACTGAGTCAGTGAGTCAGTCTTTACTGGAAAACACACACACACACACATGTGCAACTGTGCTTCAAGGCAACCAAGTACACTGACTCAGACTGTGAGTTTCTATCTTTGTTTTATTCTCACATGCAAATCTTGAGGTCATTTTCTGGCCATGAGTTCACCTCAAGGACAGTTAGCTATATACACACCACACTTTCTTTGTCATAGTATGCATGTAGTTGCACTCTGTCTACTAACCCTATAACGTCGTAATGTGGAAGTGCCTTAAACTTGCATTCTTTCTAACAGCCAGCAGGGGGCGACTCCTCTGGTTGCAAAAAGAAGTCAGATTGTATAGAAGTCTATGAGAAAATGACCCTACTTCTCACTTGATTTATTACCTCAGTAAACATTGCAAACATGAGTTTATGGTCTCAATCGCTAGTTTCAAGTCTTCTTCAATACAGCATGATGTTCATTTAGTAAATTATGGTCCCATTTAGAGTCAAATAGACCATAAAGCAGGGTATGCTTCAGGGCGTGGCTACCTTGTGATTGACAGGTCGTTATTACGGTGTTGTCCAGTCTGGGAGTTGTCCGTGTTTTTGTCTTACAACTTTAACTCTTTCACAGTGTGTTTTCAGTTCATGAAAGTTAATTGTAACCTTTTTGTTCACCTAAAATAACTTATTCAGCATTCATTTTTGCTTAGCTTCACCCTCTCGTGTCATTTCTGGTTGCAAAAAAACAAGATGGCAACGGCCAAAAACGCAGAACTCGAGGCTTCAAAACCGTGGTCCACAAACCAATGATATTAGGGAGACTACGTCCACTTCTTACAGTCTATGCTGCCTCCTTGTTGTATTTCGACTCACATGACTTGCCAAGCTAATCATGTTGGTCTGAGAAGGGATGCAAACTCTTGTCTCCAGCATGAAAGTTGGGTTTACTCAGTTTTACCTACAAATCTGACTACTTAAAGTCCTACTGCAGTGTTTGCTGGTGCACAGACTTCACTTCCTCTCAGCGATCTGACTGGTAAGGTGACAGTGACCTGCTGCTAAGGTAAAACAAATGTGCCAGTTTGCCAAGAAAAACTTAGAGAGCCAAGTTTACATCATTATTTTCCTCCTGCCCTTCTCACACCATATATAGACATCTTTGTGCCTGACTGGTACCGCTACTCAATAAAAACACTGGCGTGTGTGTGTGAGTGTGTGTGTGTGTGTACGAGACGCACAAGAAGAAAGACAAAATATAATATAATAAAAATATAATCATACTTCTGCAGTTTATTCTACTTTATAAAAGTGCATTTCATAAATAAGTCAACCAACATATGTTTAATGTAAAATAATTGTGACATATTTACTGCAGACATATGGCCTTCTTTCATAATAGAATTTATTTCTCCAACTGCTTATCTTTTGGCTTCAAAGTACACAAAGGATTTCAGCTGGAAATGTGTTCACTGTTGTTTTCCAAAATTATAATCTATGATTAATTGTGACGAATGGCTTCTGGGTAACATCTTGTTTATCTCACAGATAAGACGTCTGTTAGGTCAGACAGCCCTGCTTTCAGGACTGAGGAGTTATTCATATCAAATAATTTTACCACAACAGTCTGGTTCTTGAAACTGTTCCTTCATTCGTCATTGTCTTTGTTTATCATCCATAGCTTTCTTCCTTTCCTGGCGTGGCCCCTGTGCTGGATTAAATGTACTGCCAAAGAGGCGAGTGATCACTGTGTTTTGTCACTATGCAGCCAAAAGTTTTTCTTCAATTTGCCTTCCAGCAGATGAAGTGCCTTGGCTTTTCTTCAAGATTTGTGCTTTTACAAGCTTGAATGTAGGCCAACACATTGCTTTACGGCAAGAGATATCTTCAGTGTTTTCCAGTAATGACTTTATGAAGATTAGATTTTGAAGTGACGAATGATCCTCTCCTCCTCTCCTCAAGGTTAAGATATCGTTTGTTTGGAGAGACAATTCTTTGTGTTCTCTTTCCATCTCTCAGGCTGGTCATAGTAACCACGCAACTCACTTTTCTTTGCGTTTTTTACTGGTGTCATATCTCCCAACTGCCATATTCATCCTTTTTGTCCACACTCTTAAAAAAAATAGCCATACCATTTAAGTTAAAAAAAAAAAAAAAATGTCAAAAGTAAACAAATGAATACTATTCTTGTAAATTGTAATAATTTGGAGTCTTTAACTGATGTGATAATTAAATACAAAGTAAAAATAGAAAGAAAAAAAAATCAACAAGCATTAAATAATATGGGAGATTCCTTGTGAGTGATTGTGCATGTGTGTGTGTGTGTGTGTGTGTGTGTACGGGACAGTTGTGTCTCCGTGTGTGAGCATGAGTTCATTCATCTGTATGTGTTTGAGGATCTCTCATCTCCCCAAAGACAGCCGTGCCTGGCAGGACTACAGATGGAGAGTGTCTAGGATAGCCTGAAGTGCTAACATCCAAAACACACACACACACACACACACAAAGCACTCGCTTAATGCCTTACATAGCTCACAGATAGAAAGAAACAATACATCAACAATACTGAAATCACACAATCAGAGTGTTAAAACTAATGTAAACATCATCAGCAACATGACTGTAGCAACATCCAGACAACCAAACGTCTGTTGTTCTGTTTGCAGCATTTCAGTGTTATGGGAGGAAACAGGCCTAAATTCTGCTTTAGCAAAATACAGAATACATACTGTACATACTTTTATAAAAGTTTTGAGCTGTAAATGTATTTTTCATGTTTGATCCCAATTTTGGATCATTAAAGTGCATCTATCTATCTATCTATCTATCTATCTATCTATCTATCTATCTATCTATCTATCATAGGAGACACCATTGTTATTCTTCCTCTAACGTCTTTATAATGGAGCTCTAGTCATTATTAGCTGAAACAGTAAAGTCTGCAATCATTATTAAGCCAGAAGAAGATGATTCAAGATGAAGCCACATTACCATTAATTGACATTTTAGTCAGCGTCAGGATGAAGTCCTGACATTTCACATTCACTGGTAGATATCAAGACCAACTACTCTGAATTCATCATTTCATTCATACACACTAGAAGACCAATTATAGGAACGTATCCCTAATAAAGTGACAATTATTAGCACTAATTAATCACAATGATGTCTCCTACTTCCTTGTAATTAAGTGAATTACGAGGAAGGCCAGTACAATTAGACTCATCTCAGTGTTGAATCCACTGAAATACGACATTGCCTTTCCAATCACTGTTTTGAAATGATCCTTTGACTTTATATGACTGCGGTCGCTATTTGAAGTCATTCACTTGAAAACGGCATCAATTTAATGACCTGAATTAAGAGAGCTGATGATCTGCAGTACATGTCAAGTAGTACATGTACATGTCTAATGCATATAGTCTGCACATAAATTATGAAAATGATTGTGCGCTTGCAAAAGCATAGTAGTATGTGTAAATGTGGAATAAGTAGAACTACATGATTTTGCCATATGTTGGATGTGACAGAGAAACATTCATAAACAAACCTGATGGGACGGACAGACATCTCACATTCTTATTAATTTAATGAAGTTATATTACAGAAGTCATACAGTAGAAAGGTCCACCTTTACAAAACTTGATTTCAAGATAAGGAACTATGATTCATGATTGTAAATGTACAAAGAGAGGAATTCCTCAAATTAAACTTAAAACTTAGATATAGAAAAAAAACATATTATGGAAATATATATAATCAAACTTAAAGCCAAACCCCAACACTTAATAAAACTAAGAATATAATTTGTTTTACTGATGTGCAAATGACTGACGGGTATTTGTGAAGAGGGAGGCAAACTTCACTCCATCAAGAAGGACAGTAATGGGAAAGAGAGAAATCTGCTGGTAGCCATGCATGTTAAGTGAGGTACATGTAATCCTACAATAGTAGCATGTTAACATTTAACATTGAGCTGTAACCACACAGTGCTGCAGATCCACAGACACTGTTTCTGTTTCATATTTGCATACCGATCAATTTCTCATGTCTGCATTTGTTTTATCATCTCTGTCTGAGTGAGTGTATGCATAATATGTATGTGCTTTATAACATGTTTTTGTTTAACAATCTGTAAGATATAACGTCTTTTTCACTTCCAACATGTTAGCTTCAGTTGTCACAGTGAAGCCTCCATATCTTATACCTTATGCTCAGTACAAATACATCATCCTGTTTCATGGTTGTATTATTTTGTTTTCTATTTTGCTTTTAGAGAAGTTTTGCATTAAAGGTTGCATAACAGTTTGAAAGGCTTATCTGTACAACAGTATCTTCCATTCACTCCAACTTATTTTATTGTCTTCTCCAGAAAGTGAAATGTGTATGTGAGCTCCTGTCATATGAATGGTGAAACATCTTCAACTCTACAACTACATTCCCCAAATATCCTCATAACGGAGATCAAAATATCTAAGCAGATATGTAACTCAGTACCACTCTGGTATCGGATATTTGGGGAGGGAAGGAATCTTCAAATTGTTCCTTATCATCAGGGCTGTTGAACGAGAGAGCGATGTAGCCAAAAATAACCGTGAGACATTTGCCATTATAGGCTGTTGTTACTTTTCCTTGTTTATCTTTCTTCTCGTCCAGCAAAGATCCTCATGTCACCACACTGCAGTTTTTACACATCCTCCCCAGGATAGAGTCACTCTTCATGCAAATCCATTCTGATGGATGATGTAGGACATGGTCATCCTGACACACCTGTATCTCCATGTCCTCTTTTTTCTTATAATCCAGTAAAGTGGATCAGAACGAAGTCAGTGCCACAATGTGGTCTCTCAGTTTGTTATGCGGAAGACAGACTGGTCTGGTTGTCACCTCTCCAAACCGTTGTTTCCAGTCCTTTTATGAAGATCGATGTTGTGAATCTCTGCGGAGGCAGAAAAAAGATTCAGTATATTTATTGTAGAGCAAAAGTTAAAACATTAAAAGGGACATTTGCCATCATAGTCAATGATTCAGGTTAACTGTCTGATGAGTTTTCTATTTGACATGGCAAAATATATAAAAACAAATATTAATATATAATTTTTACATCACATGCAACAATGTCTACATATTAGTCAACCCCACTTAGCGTTCTAACCCGCCACACTATTATAGTTTTAGTTAATGATGAGTTATATGAATGTCCAGTGAGAGAAAGGCGGCCCGTTCCACTCTTCCAACTTGTCATATTCGGCAGGTTGGTCAGTGGACACGTCAAACTATGATGCTCTATGTGGCCGTAGTTATGGCGGGAGTGAAGAAGGAAGTCGGGTTACGTATAAAGAGTGATAAAGTCTGCGTAGGGAAGTGGTCGGGTTGATTGGTTGGGTCCAAAAACACAGGACTTTTACCTATAGGAGACCGGTGTTTGTGTCCTGTGTGAGACTAAAAGTCCACATTGACTTATTTTAAGTTACGTTACATTGCGTAACATTACTACGTTGCATACGTAACGTAGCCTACTACGTAACAAACATACTTATTTTAACCCATACCACAATCTTTACCTAAACCTAACCAAGTTGTTTCCTGTGAAAACGTAAGTTTACTTTGAAAAGACTGTCTATGCATGTAAGGAGCGGAAACTGACAATGCAAAACTGCAGGCTGTTCTCATACACCATTCGTAGGTATACCTACGAAAAATAATGCACTGTAATTCGCATATATATCCCATGAGATCAATTGATATATAATCCATGTAATCATGAACCAGTAAGTATAAAGAGCGACAGACGCTGCTCAGGTGGTGGAGGTCGGGATGGATGTAACACCGAACTTTCAACAGTGTTCGTACTTTGTGTGAAACCAGAAGTCAATGTTGATTTGTCACGTAACTTTTGTAGTTATTTTAACCCAAACCACAATATTTTCCTTAACCTAGCTAGATAGTTTTGTCGCTTAAACCTAACCAAGTTGTTTCCTGTGAAGACAGAAGTTTATTTTGAAAAGACTGTATACATGTAACGAGCAGAAATTGACACGTTTCTGGACATTATGGGAGGATACTTTGAAAAGCTAGAGGGGTACGTAGAGCGTCATAGTTTGAAGCGTAGGGCCACTGACCAAGCTGTATTTAACAAGTTAAGAGTGAGAACGTGTTGGAAATGGAGAGAGAGGAAGAAAAGAGGAAGACATGAGATAGATGGAGGAACAGATGAAAGATTGGACGAGTCAGAGTTCTGGTGAGGACAGTGTGAGTGTGTGTACTGAGATGGGATTTAACAATGTGGACTTCACGGTCTGGTGCCTCACATGCATGAAAGGAGGGATATGGGAGATCACAAAGGAGGAGATGGAAGGAAGAGAACAAAGAGTACAACATGACACAAAAGAGAAAGCGACCACAGTGAATGCTAGGCTTTTTAAATAATAAAACCATTAAAATACTAATTGGATATGCTTTATTCTACACCTGATAAGGAACCTAATGATGCAACAGAAAGAAGGCAAAACAACTTGACTACTTTTAACCCAACAAACTGATCCAGGATGAAGCTGTCAGACTAACTCCGATGTATTTGTGTATTCAGGGTCAGACTCTCTGAGTGGAGCAGAGCTCATTTAGCTTGTTATACTGCCATCTTGGGTTCATATCCAGTGTGGAGGATTTTTGTTTTTTACTTATGGCACTTTAAAGAACTGCATGGGAGTATCAACACTAAAATATCTTTATTTAGCAAGAGACCTTATCTTTCACAAGAACCAAAGCACAAAGGTTCACTTCTATTGCATACTTTAAAAGACTTGTTTACTGTTTAAAAAATTCATAATGCAATGTCTCAATTCATACCGCTCAGTTAACACAAATTTCATTCTGCTGATTTATTTATTCACTCTTTTGAAAACAACACAAGTGTATTTTGTTATTTCTCCCACAACATGTAAGAGCGATTGTCTCCTTTGTTTACTTTCAATAAGAGTGTGTCATGTATTTAATGCAAGAACAAAAAAAAAGTCTTCCCGGGGGAGGATGATCTCTTAGATGAGCTTAAACTGATTTTAAGCAGAAAGGCACTCGGTGACTAATGTTTCCTGCAGACTGACTCATCACTCCCAATGAGTGATGTTACAGTAATACTGCTAATGAGCTGTTTTTAGAGGAGAAAAGAAAAGTGAGTGACCATGAAAAACACAGTAGATGTTCTTCCTAAATGTATCCTCATACAACGGTTCGTATGATATCTTAAGAAAAAGTTATTACGCATTTTTCGTGCGTTCTCCTACGAGTGTCCAGCATTATGTGTCAATTTCCACTCGTTACATGCATACAGGCTTTTCAAGATAAGCTGCAACAAAACTACTTAGCTATGTTCAGGAAAAGATTGTGGTTTGGATTAAAGTAACTCCGGAAGTGGCGTAATGAATTACATTGCATTACTTTTCGTAGGTATAGCTACGAACAGAGTATGAGAACAGCCTGTTTTCCTAAAAGTTCCTAAAAGCAAAGGTGTCCTACATCATGTTGCTGCACTTCTCACCTCTGGGTGTCTGGGTGGTTGAGTAGCCGGGGTTACTGGGTTGGTAAGAGGCATCTGGAGTTGTTATCCTTCATGTCCATGTGGCTGCACAGACAGGTATTGTCAGCAGTAAGATGGAGGGAATGAAAGGAACACCTCACTGCCTGGTTGGAGGGTGTTGTAGATCGCCTTGTCCATAATAACAGATGCTCATGTTTGCATGCTTTCTTCTTTTTGGAGTTTGCTGAGTCACCTCCAAAAGTATTGGGGTCACTACATAGAAACACATTGATGGTATCTAATTGGTTGATGCTGTAGGTCCGTGCTTCCCCCGAAACTGGCTGCTGATTGGACAATGAGGGAGTTGGTTGAGGTGGTGAACAGCGGACAAGTGAGCCTTGACCGACCAAAAAAAACACTGTCTGGAGCGTACATTTTGTGAATGTTTTCTTTATGGTTGTGTTCTCGTTTGTTAGATTTAGAAATATAACTAAATAAAATTTAAAGTTTAAACTTCTGGTTTTAATTTGGTAGTTTTAAGCTTTACCCTGTATACTTCAAAAGCCATATTTAGCACTTAATTTGGGCAGAAAAAAGGTGGAAGTTGCCATAGATTATGCTCAGACTCCGTCTTCCCTTGACCGACCAAACAAGGACCACAAACACAATTTTTTTTTAGTGTAAATTTTGTGAATATTTTCTGTATGGTTGTGTTCTCGGTTGTTTGTTGTTCTAGAAATAATAGCTAAATACAATTTTAATTTAAAGTTTAAACTTCTGGTTTTAATTTGGTAGTTTTAAGCTTATCCTGCATACTTCAAAAGTTATATTTCACAATTCATTGGGCAGAAAAAACTCATTTTCATTCTTTACTATTCTTTCTGTCAAACATCATCCTCCTTACACTCTCTCTAACCCATTGTTTCTCCTTTCCACTCGTTTGCTCATTCCCACTCTTACACAATGTCCCTTTCCCTGTCAGTTGTCATAAGTGAATGTACTAATGGCGACAATGAAGATGAGCCCTTTCCTCTCTCTTCCTCCACATCTTCCGATTCCACTTCGCACGTTACTCATTGCCACTCTTTATCTCAGATGACTAATGTTACAAATTCTTTCTCTGTCCGCTCCTTTAGACTTGATCTTCGTCTCTGCATGACGGCTGAACTTAGCTCTATTCTGTCTGTACAATCATCCTCTAATAAAGTCAACCGCAGAGATACGATCTGCTCTGACCGCTCTAATAGCCGCCGAGGAAACATTCCTCTCTCTGGGATATCGAGCGAGGGAGGGGGGGGAAAGGAAAAACCGAAAAGGAAGCTTAAGAGGCGCATTTCAGCTCATTACTCTGCCGAGGACTGACAGGACAATGACCCGGCTGTCACACAGGCTGATATAGAGAGATGCATCTGCAAACACATGCATATGTATAAACACACGTGTAGTGGAAGACACTGGACCACAACTTTACAGTTTTGGTTTAGTCTCTCCGCTTTCATCAGCATCATTTCTCGGTCACAGCAGGCGGATGCTTTTAGCCAAGAACCTAAAAAAAAAACTGCCTACATGGCACCAAACTGCAGACAAAGTTTGCCACGTGCTGATTCTTCTGCTTTCAAGTTTTATTAAGTTTCTTCGCATTACTTTTTGACCTCCTCTGACCTGATCTTCCTCATTCTGTATCTCCAAGTCCTCTTCTCCCACCCTTGGCTCTTCCCTACCAGCTTTATGAGATTTCATTTCCTCCCTAACAATCTCAGAGTGATTTGAAGAAAGCTGAAAGCGAATATCCTTTTTAATGATGCATTTATCCTCATAATGGGCTAGAGTAACCCTGACAGAAAGAGATGCCCCCGCGTGGCCTTCCTCGCTTGTTAAATTTTAAAAAATCACTGCTCAATCACAGCTGAGCCCTGCTCCTTTCTAAATGGAGTTTGTTTGCTCTGGGCTTTTTAAGGATGCTACGGTTTCTTCAAATGCAAGATATGCGTGTCAGATGAACTGGAGTTTTTAAATTAGCTATCAGTGTAGATGCTTGTGGACACTAAGAGGAAGTATCAACTATGGGAAATGGAAAAAGGAGCTTTAGTCATGGCATGAGATCGTCGTCACTTTCTTTATTTCCATGTTCTACATCAGGATGCTGACTTTTGGGGCAACTCTGGTCCTGGGACGTACAGTTTTAGCCTCAGTCTTTCAGCATGATATCGTAGCCATCAAGTGTCAGGCTATTAAATAGGCGTTATCAGTCGCTATAAGCCCCATAGATGTGGGTCAATAGGGCCTACTACACCCAATATTACGTTTTGTCATATATTTACATGGTAGATCACTGAGAGAAGGTATATAAGGACACAATAGCGACCTCTAGTGACCATAGTCATTATGACAGGAGCAGGATCGGAAGTCAGGCGCTGTAGTAAAGACAGCGTGAAAATCAGGGGTGACAGATGGGACACAAAAAACAGGGTTTTCACCCAGGAGAACGGGGATTTGCATCCCATGTGAAACCAACCAGGTGTAGTTGTCTTTTTGTTCACAGCATTAAATTACGCTTTCACTTTTGAAACGTAGTTATTTTAGGGCAAAAACAAAATGTTTTTCCTTAAACACACAGCTTTTAAGTTTTGCTTTTCACTTATAACGTAGTAGGTGTAGTAAGCCCCTAATGACCCACATCTATGGTGCTTATAGTGACTGATAATGCCTATTTAATGGCCTGATAACAGTCGAATCGGGTGCTATATAAAACCCATCTACAGGCTTCTCTTTTTAAAATGAGCTCCACAAGTTGGCTAGGTACAGCTGAGGTCTGTGGGTGACAGTTTCAACCTTTCAACCTGCAAAATCAACAGCTGTCAGCTAGAAATGAGATGCCTGCTTTTGTCTACCTTTATCTTAAAGGGACTATTTGTAACTTTCAGAAATGCTTGTTAACAGCGACACCTGTGGCTGTTAAGTCAACGAAAGTCAGCGTCGGGGTCGCGCTTGCTCGCTCTACATAGACATGAACGAGCATCGCTCAAAACAGTGAGGCGACACACGTCAGCTAAAACCACAATATCACTCTATATTTCACTTGCTTGGCAGTAATGTTAGCTGACCAGACGAAGGTCTCTCCGTGAACATGATTTAGATCTGATCCTGGTGTTGGCTTTTCCTGCTTCAGCACAGGCTGAAGCAGTGGGGCTGAAGCAAGAAGAGAAACGTCATCGCCTCCGACTGCAGCCGGAGAGAACAGGGAGACACCAGCACCCAGTCGGAGACGACAACGTTACTCGCTGCAGAGCCCCGTCACTTCACAAGACACGGGAAACCTCTGTTGGTGTGGAGGAGCTGCAGTATTTATTTCTGCACAAACGTCCACTATACATTCACTAGATATTCTCAGAGCTACGAAGTCTTCTGCAGTGTGTAGTGTGCGCGCATCCACGTGAGGTGGAGCGAGAACGCGCGCGTTGTGTGAGTGAAGACAAGCAGGCAGAGGAGCGGTCTGAACAGCGTAGCCACACGCAAGCGAGCGCGCATATGCGAGCATGGGACACCGACCCGGTAAATTTATACCTGTAAAAAGTTACAAACAGTCCCTTTAAATCAAGGACCCGTTTTAAAGCAAATCAGTAAGAATTTCCAGTGGTAAATCTACCATTGTTATCATTGACTGCTGTGCGATAACAGAAAGCTTGACAGTCATAGTAGCAACAGTAAGTAAGGGGGGCAGGGCTTAGTGAACGTATTCAGAATTAGTCAACTAAATATACTGGGTGCTGGAAATGTAAGAATAAAAACAATAGAAGAGAAAAAAAGAGCATTGACAATACAGGCTGGAGTTCAGTGCTTTGGTCGAGCATCATCAGGATGTTATAGGGCTCAAAACGCTGGCCTCTCTGACTACTAAATCCCACTATCACTCACTCTAAATTTCAATTACAAGCTTCAAAAGTGGATTTCTCTCTGGCTTCTGATCCCACTAAGAGATCAAGCTATGATCTTCTGGTCTAATCCCTCTGACTCTGCTGAGCCTGTGGTGTAACCAGGACTGAATGTGTTTACATAATGCCCGCTTGGCTTGCATAACCAGCTGACCATTGCCAAGTATAGTACTATTATGTGAAGGCCACCGCTTATTTTAAGTCTGGAATCCAAAATGAATAAATTTGATGTTTTCCTTGTGGGCACCGATGCTCATTAAAAAATTATAATGTGTGTTCACATGGAGGCTAAAATAAACATCCCTGTGTGACCCATTTAGAGTCTCAACGCATAAAGGGCAAACCTGAGGACAAGTTTATCTGATGGTAGTTTCCCTGGTCTTGTTGTTTAAGGAACTGTTGACTTTGTCAGTGATTAAAGCACACATGTTGTCATGCGTTTTTATGTATTTGATTGTTGTTTTTTTCCAGGTTATATACCCGGTTGACAAGGAAAAATGGCTGAATTAGGAAACCTTTAATGTAATATTAGTGAAAAGTTAATGAGACAGTAATACTTTCAGACTATGGTGATTGAAAGGTTGCTGGTTGTTGGCGAACAGAGAAAATCTGAGTTGGTTAAATGAATGAACGAAGCTCTCCTTAAGCAGCCGTCTACTGTAACTCAAATTGCTATTCTGTAGATCTGCCGGCTTGATTTGGTTTATGTGCTTTCTTGCAAAATATGAAATAAAGTAATAGTATATATGCATGGCATCTGTCCGTGTGTGGTCTTGTTTGGTCGATATCCAGTATTTTAAGTTAAATCTGCTGCAGTAGCTATTTTAGAAATCCCTTATTGTGACTGTTATTTTGGTTCAACCAAAGGCTTTTCTTAACATTGTTTCACTATAAAAGTGAACAGAAAAAATCTGATGACTGCTTTAAATAAATAAATAGTTTTGTGTTTCCCATTTTAACTGTATTTTAATATTTTACTCTCTTCTATTTAAAAAAAATAAAATAATCCCATGCAAATTCCCTTTTAAAACTCTTCAAAAATCTAATCTAAAAGTAAGGCTATATTACATCATTTCTGAAGAAAAATATATATTTTCAGGATATACAAGATTTCCCATCATCCGAGAGCAGCAGTATTTGTGCTCCATTCTTCCATCTTGTCAGAAGGCACAGGCGCAAACCACAGCCACCACCACGATGTTGCCAATGGTAGCCAGCACGGCGATCCACAGCCAAATGGTGTCACTGTTCACTTTCCCATCATCCTCTGTTTCTGAGGGTCGAGAGCAGGCGGTGTTGAGGTTGGAGGTGGACGTCTGCAGGGACGTGTTGCCATTGTACGGAGAATCCATGAAGGCCCCGCTCACAGCCGGGAAATGCTGTCAGGAGAGACAAAGAGAGAGACAGGGAGAAGGGAAGGATGAGACGTTGTGAAGATTCAACTCATCCATCATTTTTGTTAGATTAGTCTGAAAGGTGAAGTTGTTAAAATATAGTGTAGTGTTATTTTGATAAGGATGAAACAAATATTAACCATTAGAACTGCTATAAACAGGCAGATGTAAACTTTACCATGAATGAAACATGACAACGGCTGCAATTTGGTTTAACCAAATTGTTTTAGAAAATCATATTTTGCTAATATTTACTGAGCTAAACTATCATTTTGTTATTTAATTTCTTCAGTTAATTTTCATTGTGTTTAGATTTCCACTGATCCAAAACACAAGAAAGAATATGACTAATAAATAGCAAAAAAATTTAATATTATTCTAAAGCATTTAAAACACACCCTGTGTAGGATTTGGTGACATCTCGTGGTGTGGTTGCAGAATGCAAATCAACTGAGTACCCCTTCGCTCACTCCCCCCTTTCCAAGACTGCGGTAACGTAACACTACACTACAATAACACTACTTTAGGAGCAGACGGCAGCTGGCGGTACCACGGTTTTGCACTCTGCGGCTCACGTTACTGCAGTTTCACAAGCTTGTCAGAGAATTACGGTGGCCTTCAAATAACGTAAAAATGTGAAAGGCTCTCTAGAGCCAGTGTTTGGTTCGTCCATTCTGGGCTCATTCTAAACTATCACACAACAATTCTTAGTTTCAGGTGATAATACACTAATGAAAACATAGTTATGAATATTATATTCCATTTCTTCTAATAGATCCCCCAAAATGTTACACACCGTTCCTTTAAACTCATTTCAAAATGTTTTTGGTGCAGAGGGTAGCATGATATAACATGTCTTCAGTATAGATAATTGATCAGATTGAATCATGAGTTCAGATCTGATTTCTTCCCCTTGCTGAACACAGTGACATTTCAATTCTTAAGATATTCTTCGTCTCAAAAAGCCTAAAAATGAGACGCATTCAGCCTTAAATGAATCTAACAATGACGAAGACAGCATGGCTGAACAATAACATGTTCTGTTCAGGAGGTCAACCCCACAGCTGTGCCTGGTCTGAGGACAGCTGTACTGTACAGTGGAGAGGAATCAGCATCTCAGAGGGATTAATTCTCAAACGGATTAACAAAATCTGACACATGCTTCACATATAGAGACAGAGACACACACTCAGAGGATGGAAGACAAACAAGCGAGGCAGATAATGAATCCCAATTTTATCTCCGCTGAATGCGTTCGTCTCTGAGGGACTTCCATCCTTTTCTCTCTCACAGACGTATCATACGCACAGACAATACCACCTACCTCTAATGTTAGTTGCTTGTGTTGCTGCTATGTCTTTATTCTGGAGGTGTGACACCTGCGTCACAGACGTGCAGTTGATAAACTCAGGTGTGAACTTAATCTACTGTAGCTTTTCACACAAGCTGCAAAAAAAGCCAAGCACACGGGATGTTTCATCCTCTTATGTAGACCGAACAGTCTGATACAAACAGACAGCTCAGTGGGCGTTAATAATTCAAGTTCTCACGCTGACAGCTGAAAGGTTCAAGTGTGTTTGACCCCTTTAACTTGTGGGTGTTTTAGCATGCAAAAGCACAGTTCTGCTGAACAGCATCACCTCTACTGCAACTGTGGAAGTAAAGTTGGAAACATCCTGTTATAACCTGGTGTGCCAGAGCGTTCTCATTCACAAGTAAACTCTCCAAGAAAGGGCGCCGGGCATGTAGGGATATATTTTAAAGAGCGAAAAGAGACGCACAGGGTGGGTGGGACGGGAGGTGGATGGGTCCAACAAACACAAGGCTTTCATCCAGGAGACCGCAGTTCGTGTCCCGTGTGTTAAGTTCCACTTTCACTTTACGATCAGCTGTTCGTTCATGTCCTGTGTTCACGATCTTCAGTTTCATTTTCACTTTAGAAATGTAGAAGTTTTAAGCCCAACCAGTGGTTTTGATGTCAAAACATGACGCCAAGGGGCGTGACAGTATGTGATGAGTTGGGATGAGAGCGTGTTGGATGTGCAGAAAGTTTTACAATTATCATTTGTTTGATAATTAAAATGTTTCATATGGGGAAATAGGATGCAAATAAACACGACTCTATCATTTAAAAAACTATAAATATTTAAAGGCTCAGTTCCCACAAATCACATTTTCTCACTTATAGTAGTATAGAGATAGTTTTGATCTCATCTCATTATTGAGCAACATCCATATATCTTGTGTGAATATTTAAAATCTGGTAAAAAAAAAAATATATATATATATATATTTACATATTATTTATAGTAAGGGATTACTCTTAAAGACCATTACAAAACACCTGGAAAGCAAACATGAATAGAAAGAGAGGGTACAAAATGTATTAAAGAATAGGAACATTCATTAAAAGGGACCTATTATGCTTTTGACCTTTTTAGTGCGTTATAGTTTTTTTTGCATGTAAAAGGTCTGTAAAGTTACAAAGCCCAAAGTCCACGCCAAAGGGAGTTCCTCTCCCACACAGAAACACTGCTCCAAACAAAGTTAGAGTGGAGCTGGAGTGGAGTCCTAAGTGTTTAGTTCGGTGGACCAATCACAACAGTGGGCCAGCTGACCAATCAGAGCAGACTGGACTTTACGAGAGGGGGGGATCGAACAGAGCGTTTCAGACAGAGGGTGAAACGAGGTGCTGCAGCACAGCCGGTATGAGAAAAGTAAAGCGTTTTTTGAACATTAAAGCATGTAAACATGTTCTGGTCAAAACCCAACATACAAATATGAACCGGAAAATAAGCATAATAGGTCCTCTTTAAATGTGCAGCGTGTGCAGACTGCAACCAAATGAAGCTTCTCCTGTGTGCCAAACGTGTAGGGGAACTGTCCGTTCTAGGCTGGACTGTAGAAACATGGCGGCCGGCTCCATGAAGAAGATCTGCTCCCTATGTAGATATAAACGGCTCATTCTAAGGTAATGAAAACACAATTCTTATTTTCAGTCGATTATACACTAAAGGAAATATAGTGTGTGTTACAAATGTTACATGCTGTTCCTGTAAGCCGATGAACTGACTCTGCGTCAGTGTGTTTGCAGCTGAGGTCAAACCCCTGTGATTGTAAATAGATTTGTTTTTTTCTTCCAGTGTGGCTCTGGGATGCTTCAAGCATCAGATTCAGTTTGACCCCAAATGCTTCTCAGGCGTTCTCATCCAATCTATCTCTTCACCAAAACTGCAGATGTGACTTCAGGGCTAATTCTCACGGAGGAAACGCTTCATGCTGAGGGTAGCAAAAAGACAAATCAGTTTCACTTTTGTCATCACTGAATATTACAAGGGAAACCCATCATCACACATCCAGTGCGAAAGCTCAGTTAGTGCTTATTGTTGTCACAGCGGGATGGGGGTATTTTAATACTTTCCTACAGACCTATTTTTGAATGAGGGGTCAGCAAGGCATCACTGGGGGCATGACATGAGGTCACCTGACACCACTTGACCGCTGATGCATGGTTCAAATGGCTAAATAGGCTTCTTCAATCTGTCTTTGCAGCAGCTGAGGTGCACATGATTTAATGTAGAGATTATGGACAAGTTAGAGACACACTGAAGCTTTTCCAGATGTCGCAACAAAACCAACTCATATTCTACATATGCAGCAAGGAGACATAAAGACACTCCTCAAACAGTTCCAGTAAGTCACAAACAACATAAGTACCATTGCAACTTGAAGGAAAATAGACTGGGATCAAAAAGGATGAGATGAAAAGCCCAGTGAGTGATTTCAACATTTAATACTGGTACAAAACATTAACTTTCTTGGGGAAATATATATAAATGTATAATAAGTATGGATTCCAGACTTTACGTATATATTAAATCCCAAATGATTTTTCTATATGCATCGTGCACAGCTGTCTCATCTCATCCCGTAAAATACACAACCATCGTTTGTGTGTGTGCGTGTTCATTCCTTTGCAGAGGTGAAAAAAAAAGTCTAAAATGTTGCAAGTGTTAATACATGGCAGCATAATTCATACGAAAACTTTAAGAGCTCTCACATCCGCCACTTAATATGTATATTTAATTAACTGCCTCCTAGGGTTTTCCTTGAGTGAAGGAAAGGGACGGGGGTGAATGTTGCGGTTCTCGTGCTGGTTTTGGAAGAACTTAAAGCATGTAAACATGCAACTGACTACACAATCATATAGACACAATGGCAACCTGGGGACAAAACATATTCTAGGCAAAGGGAGCACTGAACTTGTTCCCCTCCTCATTAAAAAAAGAAAGCCTCTACCTAGAAGCAGTGTCTCATCCTGTGACTAAAACAGGACAGAAAGGTCATCAACAAAAACAGCAGTGAGCAAGAGTTATTACACCACATGCCTGGAAGACAAACTACCCAAAGATATAATGAGTTTGTTTTTAGAACTGCATGGTCAAAAGTCAAAAAGCTAAATACCTACTGCATGCTGCAACTCTGCATGGTCAACTGGAGGTGGCAATTTTAGGGAGTTCTTGCTTAGGGACATGCTGTAACCTCACCTTTCCATTTACTTTGCACACGTTTTTCAACTTTAAATCTGCACAATCTTTAAAAACTGATTGTCTAATGTCACAACATTACTGAGCAGGAGGATTTAAAAGCTGAAGTAAAAAGTGGACTTCTTCTGAATGTGAGGTTTTTGGTAGAACAAGGGAAACAAATGTTATTACTGCAACTGCAATTTATGCCGATCTGAATTTACTGGTCAGAGCAGAGCGTATCAGTATGGTAATCTTGCAGATTGCACTGCATATTGGAGGTGTTACAGTATTTACCCATCAGATATTGTTTTTCTTTCTTTATAATATATGTTCACATTATATGTATAATTTTTGTAATATGGATTGTTGTATTTTTATTATGTTGGTCTATTCTGTACACACAAAATCTATTGCACATCTGTCCATCCTGGGAGAGGGATCTCTCCTGAGTTGCTCTACCTGAGCTTTCTTCCATTTCTTTACAACTTGCTATACAACTAATATTGAGTTGACAGACTTTCTGTTTTTGCCTCATTGTTCATCCCGAATCTTTGATCTTGAAACAAACGGCAGGAAAATGTTTGCTTTATGCACAGCACGAGACATGGGATTCTCATCTGAAGAAGCTATTTATTATATTATTTCAGAATTTGAGAGAATAAATGTAAAGTAAAACAAATAACTGAAGTCGAAGGTTTCGGTTTTCTCCTATAAACTGCTGCAAGCACGTATTTGATGAACTTAATAGCCACTGTAACAATCAGCAAAGGTTAACATCTTCTGTATACTATAACAGGAATGTATTTTGTACTGCAAACAAAACATTTGTTATTGATGACGCTGTGGAACTATGGTGAGGATGCTATCTGTCTGGATGTGGACGGAGCAGAGACACACCGCAATCACTCTCCTGAAGAGACAAGAGGTCAGAAAATTGTAGCATTGTGAGCAATTTTAAAGACTACAGTGTTTGGTAATGCTAAATAAGAGGTGACTTCATTCTTTTATAAATCTGCTGTTGCTCACAACACCCACTACGGTCTTATTGCTATCCACTTTGTGTTAACCTAAGCGATAAACTGTAATCTATGTTTCAAACATAGTCCAGATGTTTCTGTAAAATCCAGCCAGTTGTATCGGCTTTTCACATAGTTTTCTTAAGCTTAACAGTCCAGGGTAGTTTTAATGACTTGTAAGAAGGACTCAGTCAGACTCATAATATAGAACAAGCAGCTGCAAGAAATTAATTAGGGACTACAGTGAGATGCTACACACGCTTCTGAATTTAGTGTCTACACCATGCATGTAGATACTATAGAATATCAAATGAGTGGTGGGAACAGGAACGCTCCCAGAGATACAGACACACACACACACACACACACACACACACACACACACACACACACACACACACACACTTATAGTCACTGCACTAAGTACTAGAAAAGCGACAATCTGTTCATTCAGAGTTAAGTTACAGTTATATAAGGAGCTGACCTCTCTATGACCGCTTCACAGTTTCACTGCATCTACTGTTTGTTACATATACTGTATTTTTGTCTGTATTTGACTGACGTGATCATTTTAGAACAATTCTGCAAAGACACAGACACCAACAAAAGTGTGTGCATCATTAAATACAAAATGTATAACTGTTTAAATGACATTTCATTTGTTTTACACTGCAATAGTCACCTGTAATATATCATCTAAATATATTTAAAACCATATACTGTACATAGACATGCATGGAAAATCAAGATGCAAAATAAAATAAAAACATGAAATAAGGTGACTCCTCACATAATGAGCGAATACTATTTCCACGACATAACAGGCAGTGTTACTGAAAACTGACACCTGCTGCAATAGTAGTAGCCCACATACAACCAGTCAGTTCAGGACCCACATACTGAAACAGTGATTTTATAAAGTCAGTAAGACCCAATCAGTCAACAAGCCAAGAAGCAGCATAAACAAAGTAGCCTAAATATAAACTGTGATTACAAAAGAAAACCTTTTTTTACCCCCATATTAAGACTGATGTTGGTGCAGAAACTACAGATCTTTTTCCCGATGTTCATCATGAAACAATCTCAAGCATCACATTAAACATTACAGATGTAAGAGCTAGACTGCTGGTTTCACATCAACTCTTCAAGCTCATACAAGACTGCACCTTATGCACATCCTGATGAATTATAGATTCTCAGTAGGCAGAAAGAAAGTTTATCCACTGCAGGTAGTTTCGACCGCATGTAGTGTGTGAACAACAGCTGAAATAGGTACTTAAAATGTCAGAATTAGTCTTGCATCTGGAGCAGCAAGGTATCATTTGCAACTAGAGCTGCAACGAATAATCGATTAGTTGTCAAAAATTAAATTAATGGCCAACTATTTTGATTATCGATTTGAGTATTTTTTTTCTTAAATGTGAATATTTTCTGGTTTCTTTACTCCTCTATGACAGTAAACTGAATATCTTTGAGTTGTGGACATAACAAGACATTTGAGGACGTCATCTTGGGCTTTGGGAAACACTGATCAACATTTTTCACCATTATCTGACATTTTATAGACCAAATAATGAATGGGTTTATCGAGAATATAAATTGATAGTTGCAGCCATTTTTGCAACACCAAACACAAACAGTATTCAAGTAATTCAAAGTTGAAAAATATGGAAGTCATTCCACCATTTAAGCAGAGTTAATTACTTCTAAAACATCCCCATAAATGCAGCTAAAAAAAGTAATCAAGTTTTTTTTTTTTTTTTTTTAAATCATCATTGTAGGTTTTCTGCTACTTCTTCTTGTTAGAATATAAGTCAAGTCAAGTTTATTTGTTTAGCGCGTTTCAGAACAACTGGAGTTGACCAAAGTGCTGTAAAAGTTAAAGTGAACAGCAAGTAAAATATAATATAATAAAAGCAATAAATGGTTGAAAAGGAAAAATACAAGGTAATATTATAATATGTGCACGAATCTAAAACAGAAAACAGAATAAAACTTGTAAGAGCAATTTATAAAAATAAAAGATTACAAAATACTAAAAAGTATTAAAAACCAAAAAGAGCAACCAAAGGCCATTGATAATAATATGTCTTGAGGTTATAGAGACAAACAGAAAAGAGAGATGCTTGCATAGTTTGTGTTAGGTTAGAAGAGATGGGAGAAAGCATGGTAAAAAAAAACTATTAAGAAGACACAAACATGGAGCAATAAAAGAAAAATGGAGCGAGAAAGAGAGTTGTACCTACTGCCGGCTGTATGAGAAGAGAAAGATCAGTGGTGGTGTTCCTGTCTGTCCTGTCCTACTCTGACTGAGGCTGAGTGCATCTAAAAGGGAGGGAGGAAGCAGCGCTTCATGAGAACGAGAGACTCAACTCCACGTGGGAGAGAGAGGGAGAGACAGTGGGAGTGTACAATAAATGAAATAAATAAATAAATGTACACAGAGAGAGAGAGAGAGAGAGAGAGAGAGAGAGAGAGAGAGATATCCCTCCCAGAGAAAAGTGACAGAGTTGAGCGCACACATTGAGAGCATGAGACAGATTTAAATATTCCTGCTGTGAGTGTGTGTGTGTGAGATACAGACAGAGAGACAGATCACATCATGGACACGTGTAGGTGTATAAAAAAAAAGTGTATTGTGTGCATGTGTGAGGGACAGAGGAGAGTTTTCCAGGAGACGCTTTCATCTGTGAAACAGCTGAGCTGAGCGTTTGTAGCCTCACACAGCCAGACTACAGCTCACTAGCTGCGCTCTCATCGTTGATTTCAACCTGGTCAGACATGCACTGACCAAACAGCTAATGTTTAGATGATGATTCTGTTTAGAAACAGTCAAAAATAGGTGTTGCAAAAAAAGTGAACATAGTCATTGTGACATCACTCATTGGTTTGTGGATTGCCATTTTAAAGCCTCGAGTTTTTTGGCCGTCGCCATCTAGTTTTTTTTTTACAACCAGAGGTGACACGAGAGGGTGGAGCTAAGTACAATCGAACACTGAATAAGACATTTTTAGGTGACCAAAATAACTTTCATGAACTGAAAACACACTGTGAAAGGGCTAAAGTTCTAAGACAAAACAAGGACAACTCCCAGACCGGACAACGCCTTGATAGCGACCTGTCAATGACTAGGTAGTCACACCCTATAGCATACCCTGCTTTATGGTCTATTTGACTCTAAATGGGACCATAATTTACTAAATGAACGTGATGCTGTATTGAAGAAGACTTGAAACTAGCGATTGAGACCATAAACTCATGTTTGCAATGTTTACTGAGGTAATAAATCAAGTGAGAAGTAGGGTCATTTTCTCATAGACTTCTATACAATTAGACTTCTTTTTGCAACCAGAGGAGTTGCCCCCTGCTGGCTGTTAGAAAGAGCGCAGGTTTAAGGCACTTCTACATTGGCTTCACTTTTCAGACCCACTGGCTATAACAAACACACCTCTGATTTAATTAAAAAACCTGTATCAGAATAGCAAGCATGTCTTTTCCAAATTAATAGTGTAAAAAGATCAATAACTGCCCATTAATTGAAGCTTTTGTCCCGTTGGGTTGTAAAAAGGGTTCAAGTTGATGTCTTGAAAACTCTCTTGTACAGTCATGTACTTTTCTCAAACTTCTTAACGGGAGACTATACAATGGCAAACAGTTGGAACGACGGGGTGACTGGGTATATAATGTGACAGAAAAAATAATCAGATTTGAACCAACAGCATTGTGAGCACATGGCGGTCGACTCAGCCTGCTGAGTCACCAGGATGATCAGCTTTACATCTGGGACTGTGTGGACAGGCACGACACAGCAAGTAACTCAATCAAAAATGAGGCTTGCTGTGTGTACTTTACACGCATGCATACACATACATATGGCATGCACCTGCGTATCTGCGTGTACGTTGGGACAGCATGTGTGCACAAATATTAATAGCATTCATCTGTATGCATGGGTGAATGCATATGCACAGGTTAGAGAACATCCGTCTTTCTGCTTGTGTGCATCACATTCTGTGTGTGAATCAACGCAGAAATCATCTGTCTTAACATGTAATTTGTGTCATAGTCAGGTTTCACTATTTTCTGTTGAAACAAAAACAAAAAAAGATAATTAAATCAAATATTCTCACCTTTTTGTTTCAGAAACTAATGTTTTGGAACAAGACAGAATACAGCAGTGTTACAGTTGAGTGTTGTGTTTTGGTTAAAAAACATCAGTGACTCCGCCACATGCTTGTCCTATCTCCATGACATAATCAACCCTGTCTCAATCTCAGCGCATCAAGTACTGCAGCTTGGTCAGTGCCGCTCGGTGTCTGATACTGACCATTTAGCGTCCGTATGGGATACACTGGGCTTTCAACTGACTCCAATATAAACATATTGTCATTATTAGAGGACCAAAGCAACGGACGTAGTTTAGGTAAGGGATCATGTACAGTGAAATAAACCCCTACAGGGAGTCTTGCATCACCCTGAAGGGGTTTATTTCACAACAATGACCCACTAGCTGTACACTATCCTGCTTATTACACGGCTACTAACTTAAGAAATAAAAAATTTGACACAAAAACGGTTCGCCAGAGTCCGACATCAGAACTGCGTCCATATCAACGGTCTGTTACACATAGCAACGGTCTGCTATAAAGAAATAACAAACCGTAGAACATCGTGATTGACCAATCAGAATCGAGTATTCAACAAAGCCGTGTAATAAATAGCGAGAAAGTCCACATAGGGCAGAAAGGAGTGGAGGATGGATGGGTCAAACAAATACAGGACTTTCACACAGGAGATCGCTGTCCGTGTCCCGTGTGATATGAGTCAGCGTTGAGTTACTTTACCTTACATACATCTTTTCCTAAGCCTAACCAAGTGGTTTTGTTGCAAAAGTAAACCTAAAAACAAAGTAAATCTAGGTTGGAAGTTTATTTTGAAGAGACTGTTTGCATGTAGTGAGCTGAAACTTGATATGCCGTCCCTGAGCTAGAGGGGTACCTAGAGTGTCATAGTTTGAAGTGTTGGACCACTGATCAAGCACCGGTATTCGAGGAGTTGGGATGTTCGACACATTACCCAAACATTTACCCACTTCTGTTGAGTACTATCTACTACTGTACTACTATCTGTTAACACTATCCTCCCTCTATATCTCTACAAACTCGTATGTCCTCCTTCTCTCTGATCACATTTGTTACCCCCTTTAAAATTATTCCATTCTCTTGCACTCTTTCCTCCCCTCTGCTAACTGATTCTCCCACCCTTCCAACCCTAGTACATCATCCCAATCCCGGGAGGGATTAGACACAGACAGGACATTCTGCTATAGCGTGCTGTGCTGCAGGGCTCGTGGGATTAGAGACGTACATATAGAGCTTCAATCCTCCAAATCTCTGAAGAGGAGAACATTTTTACTGCATGACGTATCAAGTGCACATCATAACTTTTGTGTATAATAAGTGGGCATATGAGTCTGCTTCCCATCTGTGAGTGTGTGTCCTGTGGGGGCTAAGCTGGAAGAGGCATGTGTGTGTAGTCTTTGTCTGTATATGTGTGTATGTCTGTGTGTGTGTGTGTGTGTGTGTGTGTGTGTGTGTGTGTGTGTGTGTCCAGGAAAGTGACGGCTTATATAATGTTCTTCTAAGAGGAGATTCAGATACTGCCTCTGGTGATCAAACGCACGCACAATCACACACGCAAGGCACAAATGGACGCTCACACATATGCAGCAGGAACACACATTCATCAATCACTGGAAGCACACACACACACACACACACACACACACACTGGAGGCTGGGGGTTATTTAAAATGAGGGGAGTTTGAGCGGAATAAGGGGATTTTGGTATAAAAAATCTCTCCCATAATTAGCTAAGGAAGGGGGTTGGCGGGGACACAAAAGGGGCCAGAACTCAGTAATCATTTATGAGGCATTTGTCTCACGAGCTATTTGTTTCACAAGCTATTAGTGTAGTCCGGGACGTGGAGTTTGCTCCTGGGCGAGGGAAATATCTCAGCCTTGTGTCTCAAATACACAACTTTACCAAGCAGAGGAGGATTACATTTGCATTTCATATTTTAATTGTAGATTTCCCCAAAATTAATTTTTCCAGGGCTGGAAATTTGGGTCTCCCATCTGCATTCGCTTGAACAGAAAAACAAGGATGAAAGAAAAGAGGGGGAGGACAGAAGAGAAAAGAAATCAAAGGGTGAATAAGCAGCCCCACAGCAGCCAGCTGTTCATCATCGTTTTGAAACATCTGTCCTAGAAGGAAAAACACAGAAAGAGACAGAGAGAAAGCGAAGACAGGAAAGAAAATACAGAAATGATTAATAGAAACAAAAGAGAGGGAAAGAAAGAGTGACAATTTACACAGTATGTGTGTGTTTTTGTGTTTTACAAGTGTGCTTGTTCCCTCACACTGTCATGTAGCCTGATAAAAATCAGATTTATCAAATTGTTTTACAAATGTATTGAAATCCCTAGATGTAACTTGTTTATTCATTCACATTATAACAAGACTAAAAGTCAACAGCCATGATAGCGACACTGCGACACCGGTGCTTTGAGCAAAATGGTAAAATGCTCACAATGACAGTGCTAACAAGCCTGATGCTATGAAGGTATACTTTTTACTATACTGTATTTACCATCTTATTTTAGCATGTTAGCATATTGACATTTACCAATTAGCACTGAACACAAAGTACAGCGTTTCATTAGCGTTGCAGGCATTTGATAATAAACCAAAGAACTGGACAAATTCAAATTTTGACCTGATGAAGAAAAGTTAAAGAATCTGCAAAGTTATCAGAGTTGATCTAAAGGGAGACATGAATGTCTGTACCAAATTTCATGGCAATCCATCAAATAGTTACGGAGATATTAAACCTGAGCGATATGAAGCGCTGAAGGATCTTTAGTTGTATACAGACAGAACTTTATTCTATTAATTTGTGTAACTTTATAACTTCACTTTTAATCTCTGAATGTAAATGATCAGTCGGTGCTTCTGGATACTTAGAGATATGCATCACAACTAAGATTAAAAAGAATCTGTCAATACATTGAAAAAGGGATTTAAGGTATTTGAATAAGGCAATACATTTAAATACTTTATTACTAAATACTTTAAAGACTTTTAAAAAGACCTGCAGATACGGTCTCCTGCTGGCAGCGGGTCTTGGTTTTGAATAAAAGCTTGAGTTCGTTTCAAATGACTCTAATGCGATGATGATTTTGCCCTATAATAATGGACACCAAGCAAACTAAATAAAAAATGTAGAAGCAGCTGAAAATAATTTCCATAATATCCAACTTATTGAGCCGTGAGATGAAAAGAAAATACTGCTGCTAGAATATGTCCGGAGGGGATCGGAGCTGACTGAACTCACGACAAGAATGGTGGGAGCAAGAATAACTGAGAGAAAGGAAGACCAAGAAGAGAAGGAGCAAGAAGATGAGCGTGAGAAGGCCGAGGTGTCCGGTCTGTAGGTTGTGGTGCGCGAGAACAACTAAAGAGAGAGAGTCAGTGAGAGACAGAGTTCGAGAGAGGCTTGTTCTCATGGCTGGTTGAATCTTTGCTTAGTTTTGCTGGAGGCTTCGGAGCCTGACAGACGAGCAAAGAACAGCATTCACTGACATCATTAGTGACCTTATCTGGCTTTCGTAAGACCCTTCATGCTTCAAACGCACCCACATCCACACACACATTGACACAAATGTACGTGCACAGATGTTTCATCACATATAGATGCTCATATGATTGTTTTGAGAATCCTGACTTCATGTAACTCGGGAACCCCTGTGTATTTGTGGTCTAAGGTGCGTGCGTCGCAATCTCCCTGGTTTGTTTCTGGCCGGGGACCTTTGTTGAGACTCTTTACGTATTAATGACAAAGCCCTCTAGTGGCCATATTATGGGAGCAAAGCAAGGCATATTGAAAGAGGCTAGGACACGGTTTTGAGCTCTGAGGTATGACAAATGCAACTGTAACTTGAGCTGCGGTTGTGCGTTGTTATTGGCTCAATTTCGGCGAGTGCAGATCAGATTTTACTTTGCAAGTGTTGTACCCCAAAGATATGACGCGTGAGGATGCGTGAGGGCTCTGCTTTTCAAAGGGGGAAGTCGGGTGACATTACCAACATGTAGCTCACTCGCTACCAGTAGCTCACTTGCTACCCATTTCTGAGTGGTTCGCTAAAGGTTAAAAGAATATGTACATAAATTTAATAACACAAAGTCACTTTGTAAACCTGTTTCAATTTCTATCCGATCAAATTCACAGACATCCCTCCCCTTTCTGACACGAAATGATTATTTGCCAATTTGCTGTCAATTAAACAAATTACGCTACTTTAAAGTTTGGTTACATCTGTGACGCCGTAATATTAGGCAATGCTGGCAGACTAGCAAGCACGCACCAGATTTGACAATGACTGCAGTAAATAGCCAGACCAATAAGAGACAAAAAAAATATACAATTTTCACGAGGAATGGGTTCCTTTCACAAATATGAATGACAAAAGTGTGCATCTCATTTGTGGTGCGAGCGTGTCGGTCGGATAAAGATGTAAGGTCAAGCGTCACTTCACTAAAGTCCACAGCAACTTTTCATGGGACTTTCTGGCTCTTAGCGGTCTAAGAACAGAGAAGGTAAATGAGCTGAAAACTACGCCTAAAAGACAACAGTCTGTTCACCAAACTGACGAAGAAGAGCAACGCAGCTGGTGAAGCGACACACATTTCAGCCAATGATTTCACACCGCGGTAACGTGTCAAGAAACACACCAATGTGCCAACAAAGGAAGGAATGCAGCAGACTGCTAGCAGTGGTGGAAGAAATTACACACTAATGAAAACATAGTTATGAATAGTATATTCCATTTCTGCCAATAAATCCCCCAAAAATCCTACACACTGGACCTTTAAGTAAAAGTAGTAATATTAACAAATGTTTTCACAGGTCACTCTCACATGGGCACAGGATAAAAGCAATTACACAAGCACATGTACACATTATGTACACATGTTGTGTATATAGACTGGTTCATCGGGTCTGTTACGGGGGTGGTGTAAAGCCACATTGTAATGTAATACAATATAAGTGATATATGCTGTGTGAGAGAGATTATCCTAATCCTCGAATAAAAAAGAAAACAAAAAATCTGCCTTTACAAGAGAGATAATACTAAACTGCCAATATCCCAGAAAAAGGAATGACCTGTTTGCTGCATTTCAAATTTAAAGCTGAAGCAACGTGATTAAATGTACTATATAGAAATCTTTATAGTATAGAAACGTTTACTCACAAAATACATTTATATGTCTGACGTGTGAGTATGTGTCTAATCTGTCATGACATCCATGCCGAATGAATAAAGCATTGTTACAGCTTATACTATGCATGCCATGAGTGACTCATATGCCTGTATGCTTAATGTCAGTCATAACATCCGCTCATCACTACAGGTTATCTCAACTCTATGCTGAAATAATAAAGGAAGAGACACTGTAAAGATACTTCCATATAAAGGCACCAAAGTTCATCTTTCAGGTGGACCAACAAGCCAGTGTCAAGGCAAATAAATATATATTTAAAGTATTATCAATATCAAAAATTCTTGGCACCCTTATAATAAAAGAGAAGCAGACACCGGGACAAGAAGCTGTAGAAGGAGGTCTGAAAATTAGTTGTAGAGCAAAATGTTGCTAAACACGTTTTTAAGATAAGCGGTGGTGGAAGAAGTACTCCGATCTTTTACTTAAGTAAAAGTACTATTACCACAGTGTAGAAATACTCTGTTACAAGTAAAAGTCCTGCATTCAAAATTCGACTTCAGTAAAAGTACATAAGTATTAGCATCAAAACATAATAAAAGTACCAAAAGTAAAAGTACTCATAATGTAGAATGGCCCATTTCAGAATGTTTTATTAGTGGATCATAATTATTGGTTCATTAATATGTAAGCATCACTAAGGTTGTAGCTGGTAAAGGTCAAGCTACAGGAGTTTTACTTTACTGCCAGGTAACTTAATCTATAATAATACATCATTAATTAGTTGATCGCTCGTGGAATATCGTTGAATATTAGTTATAGTTTGTATTAATCTGAATCTGTAAAAAGTAACAAAAGCTGTCAGATAAATGTAGTGGAGTCAAAAGGACAATATTTCCCTCTGAGATGTATAATTATAATGTTGCATAAAATGGAAGTACTAAAGTGAAGTACAAGTACCTCAAACATGTACTTAAGTACAGTATTGAGTAAATGTACTTAGTTACATCACTGAAGATAAGATAAGAGAGACTTAATTGTCATACAGTGCAGTACATCGAGGAACCAAATTGTGTTTCCCTGATCCCCGGTGCAAAACAAAAATACTGAATGATGCAACATTCAGTTGGAGTGAAGCAAATATTCAGACTACACATAAGGTGCAAACAACCAGATACAAAATAAGGTACCAACAAAGGTATCCCTTATCCAGATCAACACCTCAGGATGTGATTAATCGAAGGTGCGGGTATTGAGGGAATGCATGACCTTGCTATTCTAACTGCTTCTGGAGTCCAACTGTTTTTAATGGGCCTGAACTTCAGATTTCCTGACTTCAGCACCGTTTTGCTGATATCAATACTGTGTGTGTGGGTTACAAGAAAATACATTCAAGCAGTGAGGCCTGAGTTTGTAGGTGTAAGTTTTCTGTGCAAGTATTTTCTCCGTTTGTATCGCTCCTTGTTCACAGCGTGTCAGCCAAAACACTCATACAACGGTTTGTGTGATATCTTACGCAAAGTTATTCCTCATTTTTCATTCGTTTTCCTATGAATGTCTGTAACACGTGACTCGCGTGTCAATTGTTACATGCTTACAGTTTTTTTTAAATAAACTTCTGTCTTCACAGGAAACTACTTAGTTAGGTTTAGGAAAAGATCGTGGTTTGGGTTAAAATAATTCTGGACATGTCGTCACCTATGTACGGAAGTTACGCGACAAATAAATCGACGTTGACACTTGTTTCACACGGGGTACAAACACCGGTTTACTGGGCAAAACTCTAGTGTTTTTTGACCCACCCATCCACCCCGACCTCCTCCCTACGCAACGTTTGTTGCTCTTTATACTTCCTGGTTCACAAATATGTGGATTATGTGAATTTTTAACCATTTCAGAATAAAGGTGAGGTGAAACTTCCTATGCATCACCATGCAGTCACTTACAAAAAAATAACAAAAAGTAACTTAAAAATTGATGGTGAAACTTTGGTATTCCTTCCATAAAGGACATGCCAGATTTCTATATGATGATAACAGATGTCTTAATATACACATAAGAATAAAATAAGAGTGTTTAAATTCGTATTGCCTACAAGCATAAGAAAACCTAGTTTCTAATACATACACCCTTTTTGGATTAACTGGTGCTTGTGAAGGATCAGATCTGCTGTCTGTGTCAAAGAGATGCCCTCCTGAAGTAGCTGATAAACTCTTTAGCAGATGTTAATCTGACCTAGCTCTCTATCACACACAGTTTGATAGACACAACTTAATTAAGACCAATCGAACATTCACTCACAGAAGAAACGAGGCTTGGGACAGAAAGAGAGAAAACCCAGTCACCGACACAAGGTCAGCCAGCCTGTTCTTGCTCAAGGACATTTCATCAGTAATTGAAACAGGGCTACCATCTGTATGATGACATAAAAGCACTCTATAAAGCGCTCAGGATATTCCTCTCCAGGTCTTAGAATTAGACTTTTTTTATATAATTTAGTGGACTCTAAAAATGTAGTTTATTATAAATATGCTGACTTTGTACTGCTGCTGCATGAAAACATAGCTTAATTATCAGGTCCATGATGCATTTCATTGACCCTTCAGCTGCAAAAAAACTGACATTTTCTTTCTGGGATTTCTGGGAGACAAAGTTTTGTAGGTGCATGGTTTTCTTTAGTAAGAGCGTTGAGGCGTTGACTGCAGCTTGTGCAGAGACAGTTAGCGTGGAGTGATTAAGGACCACACATTGAGCACATCTGATTAACTATCTGAGAACAGATGGCTATCAGATGAGGCTTTCCATCAAACTCCTTCAGCTGGACAGGGTTCACGTCTGGAGTAGACAGCCTCAGTGACAACAGTCAGGGAATTAAAGGACAATAACGCTCAATCCAGAAACCAGAAAATGGGACCTGATTTCTGTGCATGAATATTTAAACAGAAATACAATTTTACCCTATGATTTAGAAGTCAAATGATGAGAAAGACTAAAACATCTTTTGCCATAACTCGAGTGTCATTACACAGAGGGTTAGCTGATTTAGTACTTTTGAGCAGATGGTTATCATAGGAGATTTTCCATCACATCTGCACAGCTGGACAGGGTACACTGCAGGGAATAGGTACCTTATTCTGCACAACAGGACCGCTGCATGTGTCAGACTATAAGACATCTTCTAGGTTCCTATTTGTTATTTAACATCCCTCCTCATGCACCTTAGTGTCAAAACATGTATGATATATGAAAACTCAAGCTGTTACAGTCTACAAAAATATGTAATTTCCTCAAATGAAACCAACAGATGGCATAATTACACACTAAAGCAGCCGACTGACAGCAGGGATTCAGATAAATCTGAAATCGCTATGTCATCAGATATCTAATAATCTAGAATACTGTCACATGATGTATTTATACATTTCTCACCTGTCCAAAAACACAAGGGAATTTTTAAAAACTGTGCAAAAGTCGTGCTTCTATACAAGCTCAGTCTCAAGAACACCATCTAGTGTTCGGCTCCAACTCCCTCTCAACCAATCCAATTGGACCACAATACAGACACACTCACTTTGTTCAATTAGGTGATCTGGTCACGGGTGTCTCTCAGTGACAATTTTCAAGATATAATTCTCAATACCAGAATTTGACATGAACTGAAATAGTCGCTTAATTTTGCTTCATGAACTCAGTTTGCTTCTGTCACACACACAAATGCAATGAACACATTATTTGTTTCATGTTAGACATTAAATTCAATTAAAACTTTGCTCATCTACAGTAAAGACAGCTATAATAAACCTTTTTCCTCACCAAACTATCATTTTTTTCTGAAAAGAAAGGAAGAACATCCTCTTGCAAACTGAGCAATAAAGTAACAGTGATTCTCAGTGACTCTCAGTGCTCGCACTTGAAAGCTACAGTGCCGTAATTACTTTCAAAAAACATATCCATAGGCTGCATAGCTTTAAAACCTCACAAAGGGGACCTCGGTTGTAACATTAAGCTCTGCCCTCAGGCTAGTTAAAGCTCAACATCATCATAGGTCAGAGGAGACCAAAAGAGAGAGAGAAAAAACAGGCAGAAAATGGGACGCAGATGTTTTACCACAATACAGAGCAAGATAGTGGATGAGACGGCTGCAGTGACTGTGATAGGAGGAAACAAACACCAGCAAACACAGAACACAACTATTTTATCTTTTTTTCTAGTAAAGGGCTTCTTTGCAGATATAAAGAACAATTACAATTTCTTGGAAATGAATATCCCTAGTTTTTATGAATAATTTCATATGAGCTCTGGCATGCACAATTGAATAATGTTTATAATGCATGCTTTGAAATGCTTTTAAATCATTAAAATGATACTGAATATTGCAGCATAAATAGTGAAATAAAGGGGTGAGCGTAGGATGCAATACTGCATGCAACTTGTTAAACTTTAAAATGTTAAGTTAAGAGAAAAAGAAAACCAACCAAAATTGCTCTCATCCTCAATGCAGTGTATGTGTTTATGGCAAATGGATTCTTTAGCTAGTCAAAAAGATGTTAAAATGACAGGAAGACTGCGAAGCAGCAGCTTCATAGTGACTCAGTTGTTAAAATAAAGCGTGAGTCCTCGCTTGCGTGTCTCCTTTTGGAGCAGCTACTTTGCAGTCTGCTTTTGTCATCGTCTAAAATTGTCTTTCTACCGTGCAAAAACTTTTCCAATGTTCCTGACTCAATGTGTCCTTTTCTTTGATTTCTCTTCTCTGGCTGAAAAAAATAAAACCCCGTCATCAGCATTGTGTCTACTCGTGTCAAGTTCATCCAATACATACTGTTATCGGCCAACACCCAAGGGATTTCATGATTATTGTGAGATTATGGGTTAAAAATACTTTGTCAGTAGGCAAGAAAAGCATCTGATACTGTCACAAATGTTCAACAACATATTAACTCTACTTTCCTTTGCTGAGCTTAGTTACTCACAGTGAAACAATGTGACACTGACTGCCCTCCAAACACAGTAATTAGTACTATAACCCAGAACATTACTCCTCCTTCGTAAAAAAAAAAACCCAATTGAATTTCATTGGTTTCAGGACTTAAATGGATAAATGTATTTCTTCTTTACCTGTGCTGCCATCAGTGATAACTCCATTATCCCTAGATCGATGGTTGCCAACCTGACTGTGTAAAAGTACGACTGTTGACGGCAGAAAAAGATGCAGAGAAGAAGAAAAAAAAAAAAAGTACAGGAAGGTCTCAAACTGCACTGCTGATGAGTGCGGTTGTGCTACATAATGACACAATGAATGCTTTTCATGCTTCATGGAAGAGTATATTCCCTCAGCACATCGCTCTCTCTCTTTTTCTGTATGGATGTGTATGTTGGGGGGGCAGCGGTTAACTTAGCGCTTGAAGCATGCCATGCAGAATTATTGATGCTGTTGCGGCTTTCGCATGTGAGCTCTTATGACACCTCACCCCAAACATCTTCCCGCTACCACTTTCTCTTCTATTAACTTCGTAATCCTTTAAATTATTCAACTCCATCTGGAAATTTACATTAAAATTATCTTTGTGTGTGTGTTTGTTTCTCCATCCCGTTTCTCTTGTATCCATCTCAAGCTTATAAAAGGGTTTAGAAGTTATAACTAATGGCTTCATCATGAATAATGGATCATTTCCTAATGTTTTAGAAATCAGCAATAATGCATTATTGACAATACCTTTTGTGTTGCCAGGTTGTGAAAAGCTACCTTTGCTTGTGGTGTTTATCCCCCTCAAGCATGACTGTTGCTTGGACTTTATAGCTAGCTTTTTAATTCATTGGGGTAAAAAGGGCTGCAGGGCATCTGGACCTAAATCCATTCACTAACAATGTATTAACATCTGCAGACTTAATAGATTATTGTAACAACCCTTTATTAACAACTTAATATATACTGTATATTTGCAGTTTACTCCATCAGCATAACCCGGCCCTTACTGTTGGTCTATTAGTGAGAAAACCAGTGACCTTTTATTACTTAATGAACATTTATAACTGCAGACTTGAAAGCTTATTAGAGAGAAACGAAGTCATGAGAAACTTGTGACCCTTTATTAATGAACACCTACCAAAAAAGACTTCACACATTCTGGCAAGTTGTAGCACCCAAAAAGTCGTTCTTATTAATGTCTTATAAAGCACTAGTAAATGGTTTATTAACCTTTAATAAATCCATTAGTTTCAACTAATCAACAATGTGTAAAGGATTTCTAGTCAGAAAGTGGTACAGAAAAAGATATATGAACTGCATTTAGCTTGATTATTTGGCAATTAAATGTTATTATACTGTACATTTCAGTCAGTTTCACCGTATTTAATGGATTTTGAATTTATACATGTTTTAATCACAATCTGTTTTAACAGCTGAACAGTAGCAAATGCATCTTATTACTACTTAACCTACATTATCCATCTGGCTCTTTGTATGAATTTGTATGTGGTTAGTGAGCTATAGTGTGAAGCAAGTAACTCTTAAAATCCATCCATCTATTTAGAGAGGACAACAAAGTTATCATCAAAATAAGTGTCAGTGCCTTCAACATCATCCTGCCAGGTTTCCATACAAATTTAGTGCAAATTATACATAAAAATCGGCAACATAAAATGTGAATTAACGTGCGTTTCAACCCACTACTGTAACTATATATAACCTCCCTGTTTGGGACCCTGTGTGGTGTATAAAGTGCATTATCTTGTTGGTACAAATGGCATCAGAACATATGGAAAAAAAAACATGTCAGATACACCACATTAGGACGCACACGAAATGCAGTACTGCTCAGATACAGCCAGCCACACAACATTTTTTTCGCTCGTCTGTGCTTGAAATGAGCATTCTGAGTTGCTGAATGTAATTTCCAAAGACAGTTTCACCCCAAGCCACGTATGCATCTCTCATGTCACAGCACACCAAGCTGTTAACTGTAGACCTCTATTGTTGGCCTACTCTGTGGCCTTTGGAACAATTACTACCGCATGAGAAAACCCCTTAACATAGTGCCTGTTGTGGCCTTTGTCTGTGTATATAGAGAGAAAAATGACTGTACATTTATGTTCCTTATGTGAGTGTGTAGGCCTGTGCATGTGAGGCTGCTTTATAAACAGTACAGTCCATTTGAGGAGAGATGGTCATTTCCCCTGAGGGTCAGTGAGTCCAGCTGTCTGCAGAGAGAGTGAGACACAAAGTGATTTTGACCAAGGAGAAACAAAGAGGAGAAATGTGGACTGAGAAACAGATAATTGACAGTGTTTTGTTTTTTTATTAATATTATTCTTTCACGCATTTACCCATTACCCAACCACAGTTTGTACATTTTTACAGTTTGTATTATACAGGAGTACAGTCTGTCCAAGAGAAACTTGCCTACAGTGTTTGTGTGTTCTTTACACATCCACTTCCCATCTGACTAAAACAGCTTTTTGACATAGATAGAAAAAAACACTTTGATGTCATCGTAGCCACAAAGACATGTTTTAAAAAATACAGGCCCCGAAAGGCTTTACACACAGATGGATGACTAACTTTCAAAAGCTGCTCTTTGTCTGCTTTCACTGTACACGAATTTGGTTTGCTATTGAGGGAACATACACACATAGTAAACATGAACAAATACTCTTCATAAAACTACAAAATACCAGGGAAATTATTCAGCAACTGTAGCATATTGCTGAAAGAAGGATGCGTTAAATATGCATTAATTGATTGCCTATTTACTAGGGCTGTCAAAGTTAACGCGATAACACAAATTTGTTTTAACGCCACAAATTTCTTTGACGAATTAACGCAAGTTATTAGAGTGAAAATACTGGCATCATATTAAACTAGAAAATGTAAGGAATCCATTGGTGCCAACCATGTCATACTAGCTTGTTGCAAAGGAGGCTAAATAACGCTCCAAATATACACTAAATTCTAGTGGAGAAAAAGTGGCATGGCCATTTTCAGAGGGGTCCCTTGACCTCTGACCTCATGATATGTGAATGAAAAATGGGTTCTATGGGTACCCACATGCAGTTTGGGACAAGTCATAGTCAAGTCAGCACACTGACACACTGACAGCTGTTGTTGCCTGTTGGGCTTGAGTTTGCCATGTTACCTGAGAGGGTTTCTGGACAATATTTGTCATTGTTTTGTGTTGTTAAATGATTTCCAATAAATATATACATACATACATTTGCATAAAGCAAGCATATTTGCCCACTCCCATGTTGATAAGAGTATTAAATATTTGACAAATCTCCCTTTACTGTATATTTTAAAGAGATAAAAAAAAAAATGTATTAACTTGCGATTAATCACGATTAACTATGGACAATCATGCAATTAAATATTTTAAGCGATTGACAGCCCTACTATTTACACTTCAAGAAGACATGGAGAAGCATTAGCATTCATTTGGAGTTGTGTTTCTGTCTATCTGACAAATGTAACTACAATATTCACTCTGCATTTAGCTCTGGTTTGGTTTCCACCAAATCCTGAGGGAAATATCCAGATCTTTAGCAGCCAAAATCTCAATTTGTGCAGGTACAGCGGAATTATCAGAGCATATTCAAAGTAACCATAATAATCTGCTGGCACTTGATGAGTTACAAGCTTTTGAAAGCAGATGCGGTACAGGTAGTTGTGTCAGTTCCTTGCTCAGTACTTTCACTAGCCATGTATATGCAGCATATGGTTTATTGTACAGAGCATTTCTTTTTCAGAGCTTTTACTGCTGCTGGTGCCAAGAGTCCCACTGTAGCTCCGACAGCTCCACCCACCACTGCTCCGAAGGCTATGCAAACTGGACCTCCAACAGCTCCTGCAGCAAGCCCGATTGCAATACCCACTTCAGCGGATGTTAGAACCATACCAGTTTTAATGAATTTGTTTTTCTTCTCTGCCTTTTCTCTTGATTTTATTTTATACTCTTCATGGAGAGACCGTATCATGTCTTCCAGCTCTTCTCCTTCAAATTTTGCCATCAGTTCTTCTTCCTGTCTGAGTTTTTCCTCGGCACTAGCTTTCATAATCTTCTCTTGTTCTTCTCGGATCGCTCGCTCAGCCTCCTGGAACATTTCATTCGTGTAAAATGTTCCTCCATTATCACTGACCATGGTTTCTATCTTTGCAAGCAGCTGAGGCACCTGTCTGTCATCGGGAACTGTGTTATTGAAGACATGATACCGCCCGTTGCATTTTGCGACCAAATGGCTAAGGGGTTGACTTTTCCTAAAGAAATCTTCAATTCTTGTGCGATGCAGCTGGTCACCATGAGTGAAGAGAACAACGGAGTAATCTGCAGCTTTGTCCCCAAACACCTGCTGCAGGAGTTCAACAGTTTTCTGTTCTTCCTCTGTGAATCTGCCCGCCTTGATCACAATCACGAACACGTGGGGACCGGGGGCGGAGTAAGAGATGCATTCTTTCAGCTTTCTGACCACCTCGTCTTCTTTGTACTTTGTATCGTAAATCCCTGGTGTGTCAATGACAGCGACCCTGCGTCCATCCACCGCTCCTTTGGCCTTTTCACACTCTGACGTCACAGAGCCTGGTGAGAAGACGGACGTAAAAGCCTTTCGGTTTAGGATGGTGTTTCCCGATGCACTCTTGCCACTTCCTGTCTTTCCCATCAGCACTATTCGAATTTCTTCTGGTGGATCAAAATCTACAAAACAAATGTGAGAATTGCCTTTAGTGGTTGGCTAGTGGCAGTGAGATATTCAATATGCGTCTAACATGAGGCACTGTATCACTTGAAATACTGTATAATGTATTGACGGTTTACTGTCAATAAGTTACTGTAGATAATGTAGGTCTATGACATTCATGTATTCATGTGCAGTGCATTTTGCCTCTTAAAAAGGTGCAGTGTGTAGGATCTGGTGGCATCTAGTGGTGAGGTTGCAGATTGCAACCAAGTGACTCTTCTCCCTTGTGCCAAGCGTGTCAGAGAACTATGGTGGCCGACGCAAAAATGTGAAAAGCCCTATCTAGAGCCAGTGTTCGGTTTGTCCGTTCTGGGCTACTGTAGAAACATGGCGGCCGGCTCCGCTCCGTATGTAGATATAAACGGCTCATTCTAAGTTAACAAAAACACAACAAATCTTATTTTCAGGTACAATTAAGAAAACACTTATTATATTCAATTTCTGCTAATAGATCCCCCTAAATACTACACACTAACGCAGGATCAAAATTGATGCGGCAAAACCAGAGCAGAGATGGGGTTTTTTCTCCACACGTTCTTGGTGCCTACGTTACCCACAATGCAACTTGGGCATTTTTAAGCAGTGAGCACAAATGCAGAATATGACAACCAAGTCAAGACAATATTTTACTATAGTTATGAAAAATGGGAATTAATGTACATTCAGCATATACAGTATGTTGAATTTAAATGTTGAAAATAAAACGTAAACCTAGTCCAAGATTTGTTGTGTTTTCTAGGATCCTAGTTAGGTTATGTGGCAAAGCTGAGCTGTTGGAGGGAGTGTTTGCTTTTTTGATTCAATTATGTAGTAAATATAAAAGTCGTCTATAGATGGAGTCAAAGCTTAGTGCACCAGCTAAACAACAACATTGCTAATGTGTAAGTGAAAGCAAAAGCCCTCTGCGTCTGTCGCACCATACAGATACATTTTGTTAAGTATCTGTTTTAAAACACTAACCAGGAGTGACAACTGTGAATCTCGTTGTTTTTAATACGATGACAATAAAGCTTTTTATTCTATTCTAAATAAATCACCATCTAATGCTCACTAATTAACCGACGGTTTGTGGTTTCAGCAATAGTTGAAGTTACGGTTTGTGTAATGATTAAATAATCAGTGGTGAGTCGGCAAATGTGATTCTTAATTTACTTGTGTTTTACCAATTTGCAGTGTTATAAATGCGATGTATTTGCTGTCAAAGCAGTGATGTCCAGCATATGTTTTCTTAAGTTTCAGTGTGTTGAGTTCTTTCAGCCACTAAAAACAGCAGACATATAGTATACATAAGACTCAATAATACAAATTTTCTCTATTGAACTGTTGAGTAGATATACGTTTTTGTTTTGTTTTTACAAATAGATAAATTAAAAGTAGAGTAAATATGTATGTAGAGTAAAAATAAAGAATGCTGTTTTCCAGATTAGGAAATGGCAGCAAAAAAAGTGGTGGAGAACAACATGGAATAATATATAAGATGGATAAAATTAAATTTAAAGGCTTTTAATGAACTGTAATGTTTTGTAAAGATAGTGTCACTATATAATTGACATGCGCAACACAGAAGAATAAAGAATAAGATAATAGCATCTTAAAATCTACGTATCTGTTGACAATTACATGATCTTTATCACCTGTGATATATTTTGTTTTTAGATTGTAAGTCAGATGTTGGGGTTGTATTTTCTTTTCTACAATTTAATACAGATGTAGTTATCCTACATCAGGCATTTAACGGAGCAAATTAAAAAAACAGCAACAATCAAACATTAAAAATACAAGTATAGTTTCATAAACAAAAGACTAAAACAGGAAAGAAAGAGCAGATTACCTGTGTTCTGGTTCCTTGCAGTCTGTCTGCCCTCGTCTTCTGTCTGGTTTTGCCTCTCAACACTTAAGGCCATGGTTCTGCAGATGTGGAGTCCACATAAATGTCTGAATCATGAGAACAGTTCTGTCTTCTCCTGCAGGCTGATGAGAACTGGTGCTGTTTGGAGTTACATACAGCAGACTATATTACCTTTTTCCTTCTTTGTTCTTCTGTTGGCAGATTTCCATCAGCCTTCTTTTAAAGTCAACACCCAAGTTGGATCACATTCTAGAGAAACAGAAAGTAAAAATGTCCTAATGCTACCAGGAAATTCATGGCACTGGAAAAATTGATAGGTGTAGAAAACAAAGAACGAGGAAAAAGAGGACTGACATGTCACATTTCTGGGAACTCTCAGCATTTCAAAGAAAAGAGATGTTAAAATATTTTAAATAAAAGTTACATGTACGGTAGGAACACCAAGGGGTCCTCTAGTGATGGTGAAGCTATCATTAGGATTCATCGTCTGGGAACCATATGTACAAAATGTATGTAAAAAAAAAAATAATTGTTGAGATATTTCAGGCTGGGCCAAAATGGTGGACCGACTGACCAACATTATCATACTTAGACCAAAACTGATAGCTCTAGCCGTATTTCCATAAACATATTTTATGCACTTTTTGAAGTTATCACATTAGAAAAGCATATGGAAACTTTCAATGTTATTTTGATTCAATATTAATTCAATAAAACTCAATTGCGCAAAATTTGATGTAATAAATATTTATCTCACCTGACTGATCAGCTGTTTCCGCTGTTGGCATCTTGCTGGATATACTTTTATATTGTCTCTGTTTCCGTACAGCATGAAACATGGCCAACGTTAAACCGACACGAAAGAGCAATTAAAACTTGCCCAAGTGAAACAAATTCCCGAAGACCCCCCTCCATTTTCTCTTGTAGATGGGTTAGAGATGGCCAAGGCAACTTGTTTTGTTTCTGGTTCGCAATCTCTACTTCTTTTAATCCGTTTACTGGTGAATTACAGCCATGCATAAAGTGCAGCCTATACTGCCAATTTCTGACCAGACTATGCTTTGCGTAGCCAAATTTATTCACTCCAAAATAGGAAACACGTCTAATTTACATTTCTTTTATGCAACTGTAAGCGCCATTTACCATTGTCATGTTTGGGTTTATCGTTAAGTTGGTATTATTTGGAGTTCAGTGAGGAATATATTTCAGTGTAAAGTTTGGGAATATTGTGAATATTTGGTATGATTTCATTCCTGTATATTTTGACTACTGTGAATTTGTGTGGCTTCCGTACACATGTGACAAAGGGACGGGAAGTGACTTTTATTGGGAAATGTTCAATTCTGTAAATAAACGAGTGGACGGCTGAGAAACACGGTTGTTTTACCGCTGCCGTTTAGCATTCCTCTAAACTCTTATCTTTGTTTCCTGTTTCTTTCCTCTCAGATACAGCTTTCAGCTTTCATCAAAATGACGATGATGATAGGCATTTGTTGTGTTGGCTTGTTGGTAGCGTGTCGATTAGTCACCTGGAACCCGGTGTATTTGTTTTCTTAATAAGAACTACATGGACATAAACCACTGCATTAGCATTTAGCTCAAAGCACCGGTGTGCCTAAATACAGCCTCACAGAACTGCTAGTGTGTGAAACTAATAAATGATATCATCATTTGTTTTTCACTTACATAACTTCCCATCAGCAGACACACTTACAGTCACTGGAATGTGGCTGCTCCGGTTTCAGAGAAAGTTTCCATGTGGTAATCACCACGTATATCTTTTGTCATCTGTTATTGTCTGCTATGGTTGTTTGCTATCTTTCAGTCACAGTTCATATCAATTTCCAAGTTTGACATATGTTATCATGATGTTTGAGACATTTCCTCTGCCTCTTTGCATCATCTCACAGATGTCAAAAGAGGAAAGACAAGGGAACAAGGTTGCTAATAATTAAAGATTAAAGAAAAGTGACTGATATTTCACAAAATGTTTTCAGTAGAACTGAAGCCACATCAGTGATACATCATGGCTAGAACATACAGGATATCATGAAAACACAGTGGTAGGAGAAGTCTCTGATCATTTACTTCAGTAAAAGTAACAATACCACATTGAAAATGATCAATTACTAGGACAAGTCCTGCTTTCAATGTTATGTTTGAGGAGAAGTACATACTTTCATAACCCGGCTCCTAGGCCATGACAACTATGGAAATGGAAACAGTGGATGGCAGTAAATTACTTATATTTGTCGCAATAAATAAAACAACTAAAGCAAATGTGAGCTGTGTCGGTCAGTAACTTTCATGATGTCTATGTGTGAGGAAATTGAGTGCAAGCTGAAACGCTTCCTCTGATACCTTCAAGGACACATAGGAAAACACAGTAACTCCTACACCTCACCTGCATATCAGGATATGCAGGGCCCACTTTAAACGCTCATACAGCAGACTATCGTCACGCTCCAGCACTCCATTAGGGCAGAGATGGGGACCCGAGTTTGCGAATAGGACTCGAGTCGCACACACGGTGACTTGAGACTCGACCAATCTATGTTTTATTCAATAGTGTTGGCACAATAACATTAAAGCTAGAGTTGGTAATCATCTACAAAAACATTTTGTTATATTTGTTGAAATTCTCTTTACATCCAGAAAGTAATAAATATATCAAATGCTTTGCCAAAAAAAAAAAGAAAACAGTATGTGGCTGTTGCAGGACTGGGCTTTACTCTGCTGAACTCATTGACAGGGAAGGACCAAATAATGAGACAATTCCAGGCACTTTGAGACAAGACCATTCACTGCCCTCAGCACCACTGCCATCATCCACAAACCCTACAGACTATGCAAACAGCACAAGGAGAAGCTCACCCACTACTTCAGTAGCCGGTGCCCTCTCCTGACAATGAGACAGACAAGACATAACCAAATAGTTCTGACTTACATCTACTTTTTCAGTGCTTGTGCACATACATGGGTATCTGGAGTGTCTACCAACCCACAAACTGTGAAATAAGACAACCTAGACAATTTTTGTCTAGATCAGAAAACATGTGTTTCAACAAGCTATGCAGATTTGGCTCCCCTTCCTATGTCACATGCCGGCTCATTAGAATATCTACCTTTGCAAAGTTGCACCATATTTGTCTCGCAAGCTAATGAGAGCAGACTGGGCTTTTTCGGTAGGAGGGCTTAAAGAACGAGGTGCTAAAACAGAGCGTTTCACACAGAGGACTGAATACAGGTATATTCAGACATATTCAGATATTATTTTAAGTAAGTAGATTTACCTGCTCCTTCAAATTAGAAACTGAAGGCCTCTTCTTCACATGACTTCTCAGGAAACTCAGGCGTTCAGTAAACCACACATGGCTTGCCGTCAGATTGATGCCTTCACTCCCAGAAAGTGGCATGGGGATATACCTCCTGAACGGTGTCACACATGTTTAAACTTTTTCTTCACATCGTTTCCTAAGACAAAAATAAATAAATGTTGAGTCATCGAGTTGAGCACACATTCCTTCCTGCCCCTCCTCTCTGTGACATAACAACGTAACGTTAACTGTCATTATGTAAGCAACATTAACTCGTACATATCGGACACACAAAATAACTGACAACTTCTCCCTATAAGGGATACAATATAATCAAATAAAGTGGGTAAACTTTAGCTACACATGTTGTAGCCAATCTTTCACTAAAACTTTATGAAACGTTAACTGTTAATCATTATTTGTAGTATTTTTGTCATTGGTTAATTAATGTCACGACAATTTTGTACAGCTCACATTTCAAGTAACTAATGTTAAACGTTACCACTTACCAGTAGTGCCAAGCAATCTTGGTTTCATCTGGCTGGTTCGGTTGGAAAATCAATTGGCCGTCCACACCACATGTTGCAGCCGTCGTTGATCACTGCCACCGCGCATTTGGACTCATTGGCATCGCCAGGGACAAGGTTATGGGGCTTAAGCCCAGAGTGTTTTCAGCAAAGTCCCACATGTGGCATTTTTGTATTAAACCCAGATCATGTTGTGTAAGTGCCAATGCGTTTTAAACGAGTGGTCACAGCCCCTCCGCATCCTCCGTTTGGTCTTTTGGCTCAGCGTTAGTGGAGCACCAGCATGGAGAGTTTACAGCAGCCAACTATCATGTCTTGATAGTTAGGCCACCAAAATTAAGCAAGCAAAGTAGGCTGAACACAATGCGGTACACTTACTCAGAATTAAGTTGTAAAAGCTTTAAAAAGTTCACCGTGGTATTACTGTTTGCAGCACATTGTGTGTCGACATGAACGCGGAGACTTATTATAAAACGTAATGTTAGAGAAAATGTCCTGGACATTAAAATGCCTCAGATAGCTGGACGACATAACAGATGCAGCCTTGTGCCTGGTAAAGATGATAATGATGATACTGAAGTGTTGGAAGTCACCGCCAACCACAGATCTACTGACCGGTCTGAGTCCAACCTGCAGACCGCCTTACTCGCCCTCTGCACCAGGTCACAAATAACCAATAATAGCCATTTATTGATTAGCTCATATGGCTGAAATGTTTGTTGAAAACTGGATGAAGGATTTTGTTGCATTTGCCATGAAATTTGGCAGTTGCAAAAATATGGCTATGTTTTAATTTATTATACATGTTAAGAGGCAAATGTTCTTTTCTGACAGTTAACCGTGTCACTTGGTCCCAAATTTGCATCTTCACATTTGCATGGAGTTCAACTTTGAGGTGAATATCACCATGGCAGATCATAGCCACTCACCTGCATTCGCACATGTGTGACCGTGCCTTCACTCAAAGATCTCAGGGCAAAGCCCCAGATGTCCACTGACTGTAGATTTGCCTCTGCGACTCCACCACCAGTCTTTATGATCACCTGAGGAACAGAGAACACACACAGTCGGTAACAGAGCCCTCCACAGCTATCGCCCAGCTCACGTCTCACAGGCCAGAGCGCTACTATCCCAAAGGATACTCACACAAGAGGCAGAGCTCCTCCTCTGGACTTCCTTTCTGCTGGCTGACTGGTGTCCCTGCTCCTGTACTCCATTTCCATCTCTCCGTTGCCGTTTTGATCCTGCCCTCCGGACACATCCTTGACCATTGTAGTCACCTTGCTCGACAGGGATAGACTCAGTCAAAAGTCTGTTAACACAGGTGAAACTTCTGCAGGTGCAGGGGGGATTCATAATTAGTGTTTCACAGAGAAAGCAGAAAGGAAAATACATTTCTGGTTAATACACTGAAACATGCACTGAATACATATAAAAACTAAAACATGCACAAAAACACAATACATAACATCAAACATATGCAACAAATGACCACAGCAAACCAGATAAAAGAGTCACATCTGGTCCAGCTGATGAGCATAAAACACAGCTGGCACAGAAACTAGAACTCCACAACATCCGGGTAAGAAACAACTCTACAAAACCAAAGCCATGCACAAATGAGTTGTCATTTCTCTCAAACCAACACTCACTCAACACAAGAGCAGACAATAGTTTACCTGCAGTCATGTACAGGTAAACAGTACAACCTGTAGTCATACAGGTATGTAAACAGTAATATCTGTAGTCATACAGGTAAACAGTACTACCTGTAGTCAGACAGGTATGTAAACAGTAATATCTGTAGTCATACAGATATGTAAACAGTAATATCTGTAGTCATACAGGTATGTAAACAGTAATATCTGTAGTCATACAGGTAAACAGTACTACCTGTAGTCAGACAGGTATGTAAACAGTAATATCTGTAGTCATACAGGTAAACAGTACTACCTGTAGTCAGACAGGTATGTAAACAGTAATATCTGTAGTCATACAGGTAAACAGTACTACCTGTAGTCAGACAGGTATGTAAACAGTAATATCTGTAGTCATACAGGTAAAACAAAGGTGCGCTCCAAACGTTATACACACGCGCACCAAAACCCTGAAGCACGAGAACAATAGCCACCAAATACCTAAAACCACACATGCACAAATCTTACCTGAAATAACGAGAATGGACAGTGGACGGCGTTAAATTAAATATATAAGAAAATGACTGAATAACTGCAAATGTGGAGTGTGTCATAAGGAAAAAGCGTGCAGACGCTGGTTGGGGTGAGTTGAGGCAGGTACTCCGAATCTGATTGGCTGTCAACCATCTCTGATACCTTCAAGGACACATTGGAAAAAATAGTAATTCATACACCACACCTGCATCAGGCTGGGTCCATCACAATAAGCTACCTATTAGCAACAAAATGTACCTAAAGTATTAAAAGTAAATGTACTTATTATGGAGCATGCCCCCTGTCAGTATTATATTATATTATTAGATCTGTTGATGCATTAACATGTAAGCAAGTGTTTTCAATGATGTAATTAGTAGAAGTGGAGCTGCTTCATACTGTTGGGTCTATATCAATGGTCAGCAACCTTTACTATCAAAAGAGCCATTTGAGGCAAAAACAAAAACAAAAAAAAATCTGTCTGGAGCCGCAAAACATTTGATCATTGTGATGAAGGTAACACAGTTTATAGTCTAAGTATGTAGTATATAAGTCTAATGCAGTGAGGGCCAATGTGCAAATGTACTACAGAGTATTAGGACCACATTGAGGGGAAAAACATCCGAGATTTCCAGAATAAAGTCATAATATTATGAGGAAAAAAAGTCGTAATATTACGAGAATAAAGTCATAACTTTACGATAAAAACGTCGTAAAATTAGGAGAATAAAGTCATAACTTTACGAGAAAAATAGTCGGAATATTACGAGAATAAAGTCATCAAATTACCAGGTCATCAGCATACATACGATAATAATGTAATGGAGTTCAATTTTCCCTCTGAAATGCAGTGGAGTAGAAGTACAAAGTAGCACAAGTGCACTAGCCTACCTGAGTAAATTGACTTAGTTACACTGTGAAAAGGAAAGTGTCTGATAAATGTGAGGTTTGTAGTGGTATAGAAAATGTTGAGCATGTGCTGATGAGATGTAAATAATTCAAGGTACAGTAGAATGAAGCAAATTCAAGATTGATAGAAATAGGATGTATCAAAGTTGTTGGAGATAAAGGACAAACGAGGTTAAAAACGCTTTATTTAACCTAGGACGCTTTCGATACAGTAGGTGGCATATTCACCTTTCACGCTGGTTTGTAACTCGTCTTTAAACTACAAGAATGCAATGTAGGGGATTGGATATCTCCTTCCTTTGGGTTCCTGCACACGTAGGGGTGGAAGGAAATGAGAAAGCAGATATATTTGGCCAAACAATCATTAACACGATACTTAATTGACATACAAATACCGTTAAGGAAAGCAGAGGTTAAAACTATCATTAAATACTACATGCATAAAACCTGGCAAGAATACTGGGACTTAAGTGACACAGGGAGACATCTGTACAGTATTCAGAAACATGTAGGAGCTAGTGGAATATGTAGGGGGAGCCTAAGGGAAGAGATGGTCATTACCCGTCTGAAAATAGGACATACAGAATTAAACCAAACACTCCGTAGAATAGGCAAGCACCCAACTGGACTATGCACGCACTGTAATAAACCGGGAACTGTCAAGCATGTTCTTATAGAGTGCAACAAATATGACGAAGAAAGAAGGGAATTGCTATCAGAAGTAGATGATGGAAATATTACAATGGGGAATCTGCTAGGAAAGACATCTAAGAAAGTACACAATCTTCAAGTTTCAAGTTTATTTATTTTGTCATATGCATTTAAAAATACAGTGTACAGTGAAATGCAATGAAATGCATTTTACCCTGGCTCTCTCTCAGCCCTTAAAATCTATAAATAGTACACTAGATAAATACTACCATAAATTAGACAATACCTGAGAATAAAATTATAAAACAACCTAAAAACATCCATAAAACAATCCACAGCTCTGCATTCATTTAGTGCTACTGTTCAGTAGTCTGACCGCCTGAGGGTAAAAACTGTCTCTGAGGCGAGAGGTCCGAGCTCTAATGTTCTGTAGGCGCTTCCCTGAAGGGAGATAAGAGAAAAGAGTATATGCTGGATGACTTGTGTCCTGCATGATACAAAGTGATTTCTTCTAATTAATTACTTTAGGGCAACAGGAATAATGGAGAGAACGTAATCATTATTAGTAGTATTATTATTTTATTTTAGTTATTATTATTATTAGGGCCCGAGCACAAAAGTGCCAGGACCCCAACGGTGTCCTGGCACGAAAGTGCAAGGAAACCTATTGTTTTTCTAAGGATTATTATTTTTCTGCTGGAATATCGCATTTTTGTGGCCTTTTCCATCCCCAAAAACTCACCAAAAGTGGAATATGCGTCAGAAGTGGCGCGAAATTCAAAGTTCTGTAGTGATTCGGATCGGGTGTCGCCAGTGGGCGAGATAGCGCCCCCTAATGTAGGCTGTTTTTCAGGGAAAGTTTCTTCGATCTTCATGAAATTCAAGTATATCATTGCATACGTTTTGAAGTTCGTGTTAAATATTTTTGAGATTTTTTCAGCCAACAGGAAGTCAGCGATCTTGGACTTCCTGCGTTTTTTTTAAATTTACGAACACATCTTTGAAGACTTTAGGATGCACAAAAACTCATGAAACTTTACATGCACATCCAAACTAGTAATTACTTTGATTTAGTAGTGAAATTTTGCTTGGGCGTGGCATGTTGGCTCTCTAGCGCCCCCTTATGTCTTTTAGGTTTTGAACATACCTTGAGGTACTCGAAAACTCATGAAACTTGGCAAAATGATGGACACCTGTGAACTTTATGTAAATGTACAGTTATTGGGTTCAGCATGTTTAGCCGGCTCTATAGCGCCCCCTAACGCGTGGAAGGCCATAGTTTGGTCAAAGTTGATCCTATATTCATGAAATTTGGTAGGCACATCCTGCTCATTATTTCAGACATATTCCTCATCGGGTTTCATTAGCTCCGCCTACCGGGAAGTCGGCCATATTGGAATATGTGCGTTTTTCATATATTTTATGCATACTTTTACGAACTCCTCCTAGAGAGTTTATCGGATCCACGTCAAATTTGGGTGGTATAACCCTCCCACAACTGTGATGGTAAATTGCGAAGGAATTTTTGATCGCTCGAATGGTGATGTCATACGTCATGTGCGAAGACGCCATTTTGTCACTTTTTAGGTATGAAACTTTGTGATACTCCTCTTAGAGGATACAAGCGATCCATCTCAAAGTCGGGCAGCAGAATCTCAACACCTTCATGATACTAAATTGCGAAGCTTTTGTGTTTTCGTGAAACTGCGTTCTTGTGGCGGCGTGGCGAATTTTGATGTTTCGCCAAGACACAGGATGCTGTTGTAACTTCACTTTAGGCCGTAGTTTGGTCAAAGTTGTTCCTATATTCATGAAACCTGGTATGCATATTCCACTCATTATTTGAAACATATTCCTCATCGGGTTTCATTAGCTCCGCCCACCCGGAAGTCGGCCATATTGAATTTGATGTTTTTCATGTAATTTATGTATCTTATGCATACTTTTACGAACTCCTCCTAGAGAGTTCATCGGATTCGCGTGAAATTTGGGTAGTATAACCCTCAAACTACTGTGATGATAAATTGTGAAGGAATTTTTGATCGCTCGAACGGTGATGTCATACGTCATGTGAGAAGACGCCATTTTGTCACTTTTTTGTAGTTTGTGCTCGTATCTTTGTTTTTCTGATATTGATAGATGATCTAAATATTCGTGGCTTTGAACAGATGGAAAGTTGACAGGCTTGTGCTTCCCTGCTACGGATAATTCACTGTGAGCCGCCATCTTGGTCCATTGTTTTGCCCTCCAGTTAGCGGCGCGTGTCACGTGTCTGAAAACTATGAATTGCATGTACATGTCCTCAGGACTGGACCCTCATCATAACTGAGAAATTTGGGGCAACTAAATCTAGTCTAAACCCAGAATAAATTAGATCACATGTAAATCATCAATTGAAAATATTATTACCACCATTCATCACATTTCCAACATAAATGTGTCATATTTTAATATGTTAGACTGATCACATGTTTAAGGAAACTCAGGTCCAGGACCAGGTCTTGGACCAGTTCCAGCACCAGATCTTGGACCAGGTCCAGGTCCAGGTGGTTTCCGTCAGTCTGAAGGTTTATTGTTAACTGTTCTGGAATATGGTCGGACTGGTCCAATCAGGACAGGAATGCGTCTCACGTTAACCACGATGTTTCAGCAGACTGCCAACACGGAAGCATCAGACCAAACTACATTCAGAAAATACCTCATTTAATGTGAAGTTTAGCAGCTGAGTGAATGTGTGAAGGTGTGATGACAATCATGAATGACGTGCTGGAACAGAAAGTCTTTTTTGTTTCTGGTAAATATGGTTCAACCAGTTCTGTTCTGAAGAACATCATACCAAAAATGGCACGCAACAACACACTTTACATAGTCCAATCTGCTCCAAACTTCACAAGCTGGATAATAGTCCAGGCCTGAAGACATATATGTGCCATTATGAGTGAAAGTCATAGCGCCCCCTACAGGAAACAGGAAATTGTTGTAAATTGACTATACGTTGTCCAATCTTCCCCAAATTTGACATGTTTTATAAGAGTCCAGGCCTGAAGACATATACGTGGTATTATGAGTGAAAGTCATAGCGCCACCTAAAGGAAACAGGAAGTTGTTAGATTTACGAGCCCAATGTGGCATTATACTTGCATGTGAGCAATCCTTATTGTTGAGCCGTGCCTGAGGAACCTGCTCAATAGAATCAGGTTTTAATCAAATCAAACCATGTCACTAATCTTTCTGATTTAATGAAGTCAACACCGTAGAGTGTGAATAATTCACATCAAAACCAATAAATAACACAGACAATAAGTTTGTCTTTACAGCATCTTTTCCCATGAGTGACAATGGGACACACCCAAACTCTGACGTTCACGCCGATTAGATCGCTCACCCAGTAACGTTGTTTTTCGCTCTTAACTTTGTCACCAGTAACTGCAGTTTTGACTTCATGAATGTAACGGGGTACCAAATGACATACTGATATTCTTTTAATCATGATTATAGGTGATGCCAGTACAATATCTGAAATTACAGGCACCAGAAGCTAATAAAAAAAGGTGCAGTGCATTTCTTTTACCTGTAGTCTCTACACCACAAATTCCTACACCTCAGTCTGGGTGTAGGAATGACACTGACAACAGAGAGGTGACAGTGGAGGAGGTTCCGAGGGTTCTGCACCCTGCGTTAAAAGCTATGAACACCCACACAGGTGTTTTCAGTTTATTTGGCTGATTAGATCTCTGCTCACTGTAATTTCTTGATAGCTTCCTGAGTCTCCTGTCAGCTTTTATTGCACCTGTTTGGGTATTCTTATCATTCTTGTTCAGCCGGAATAACTGACAACACCTGTGTGGGTGTTCAGAGGACAAACAGGTTCAGCTTATACAGAGTTTGAAGTGTTCAGATGTACAACAAAAAACAACAAATGAGTATAGATCTTCCAGTCCCTTCGAGTTGGTACTAAATGTGATTACTACATTATGAAAATGCCCAGTGATTGGCAGTTTGGTTATAGCAAGTTCACTCTACTCGACTTCAGCCCTGATTTTCCGCTTCCATACTAGCGACTAGAAGGGAGCCTGTAAATTGCGAAATTTGATCTGAGATCTGCAAAAACTCTCGTGAGACTCGCTGCCAGACGACCTATCCTATCCTCAACCATTCGAGGCATACGACATGACACAGGAGGCTGTTGTAACTTGACCCTACATATTCCAATCTGCCCCAAACTTCACAAGCTGGATAAGAGTCCTGGCCTGAAGACATATACGTTCCATTATTGAGTTATGGTGATAGCGCCACCTACTGGCAACAAGAAATTGTTGTATACTGCCACCCACCCTCATAGAAGTGCCTTTTAAGGATGCCCCACAGGTTCTCAACAGGTCATTTACAGTGCCACGCGCTCCACGCAGAAAATACTCTCTAACTGTTGCGTGCAGTGTCCGACTTTCATGGAAATGCACGGCAGCGGGTACCCCCGGCATGCGCAAAGGGGCGAGGGCCCGTTCAACGCTGCTTGCAGCTTTAATTTATATTATTATTATTATTATTATTATTATTAATAATAATAATAATAATATTAATAATAATAACAATAATATTAATCATAATAAGTATTATTAATATTAATATTAATATGTTTTATATATTATTATTTATTTATTTATTTATTTATTTATTTATTTATTTATTTATTTATTTATTTATTTATTTATTTTTCCTGCCAAGCTACTGCTCCACACTCCAGTCCAGTAGGTGGCGATAATGCCCCTATAACCTGGTTTGCCAACTGCCAATAAACACCAAAGAAGAAGCTATTACAATATATATATATCACAATAATAATAAAAATAATATTAATAATAATAAGTAAAATAAATAAACAAATAAATATAAGCCGGTTTGTCAACCGCCAATAAACACCGAGGAAGAAGAAGAAGAAACTACAAGAAGAAGAAGAAAGCGTTTATTTCCGTGTCAAATTTATGATTGACACCTCTAAAATAATAATAATTATTATTATTATTATATTTTAGTTATTATTATTATTATTATTATTATTAATAGTAATAATAATAATAATAGGTATTATTATTATTAATAATAATATTAATATTTTTTATTTATGTATTATTATTATTATTATTATTTATTTTTTTTATTTTTTTTATTTCCTGCCAATCTACTGCTCCACACTCCAGTCCAGTAGGTGGCGTAATGCCCCTATAAACACCAAAGAAGAAGAAGAAGAAGACGTTTACTTCCGGGTCAGATCTCTGTATGACACCTCCAACGTCCCATTAGCTGTACTAGCTTAGCCTGCTACCTAGCTACCTGCAGCTCAGAGGACTCAGTGAACTGTCGACTTCAGCGACCATCAGAGTCCAAATGGATTACCCTGCGACTCAAAGTGGCTTCAGACAGCGTAAGTTACGTACGTGAGTTTATGGATCAACCCAGCCTTTAACCGGATCTACCGGCTGCATGTGAACATGTTGTTCATGTTGTTCATGTTGTTCATGTTGTTCATGTTGTTCATGTTGTTCATGTTGTTCCTGTTGTTCATGTTGTTCATGTTGTTCCTGTTGTTCCTGTTGTTCACGTTGTTCATGTTGTTCATGTTGTTCCTGATGGCTTCCCGGTGCTCCACCGAGACGGTGATGCTAACAGCTAGCTAGATAAACAACTCATAACAACAACAACACATCAAACTGAAGTACTCCACCGTCTAATACAGGAGTCTCTCAGCAGCATGCGGCTCTTCAGCTCCTCTCCAGAGGCTCCCCGTTCATTTACACACATGGGAATGAATCACTGTTGTTTGTTTACATTTTCATTTATCATTGTTGTAGGTCTGTGTGTGTGGACCTAGCACACTGTAGGTGTTATGTCATATATCCATCAGACATTATTAAGATGACAGGGGAAAGGAAACTAAAAGTGTTTGTGTCTCTTTAGTGGTGATGTAATCTGCTCTTGTGATCAGTGTGTGTGATAAGGTCATTCCTCCCTCAGGGGATGCATTTAAAAGAGCTCTTTCTCCTGCACAGGGCATTCACACTGGGGTTGAGTGCACAGTTTTTTTCATTTGTGCACAAAATCTGTTTAAATTGATGTGTATTTTGAGGGTACATGATGCTAAAGTCACTGTAGCAGTACATTTTAACTGTAACAGATAAGGGAAATAACCCTGATGACACGTTGTTCTGTATACTACAAGTGTTGCTGGAGTTTTCACCTCCTCAAGACTTTATATCCTTCTCCATGCACTTTAGAAATTGGTAAAGTTGTGCTGGAAAGTCCCTACTGTGCTTCTACAAATGAACTGTCTGCTACAGATGTTCACCACGTAGGATGCTCTCAGTGTAATGTAACATTCACAGGACAGCCAGCGTTAGTGGTTGACTGGTTTTAGCCTGAATGTTTATGAATTTGAATGCCACGTAACAGAAAATTTGGGTGAGGGAAACAAGGTGTCTTCATACAAACGGATGCATACTGGTTTCTCAGATTTCCTGTAATTGTGGCTGTCTTGCATTTGCTTGCTTTTACTACACAATTTTGTTGCATCCCCTAAAATTGTAAGTGATTTGAGAGGTTCAGATATACTCCTTTGTTTGACATTATCTCTTTCTCTGACCCACACCACTTTTCATCCAGAGCCCAATATGCGTCAAAGGACTAGCACCGCGGATGGTCTAGAAGGCAGCCAGCTGTTTGAGGATACAAGTGGACCACAGACAGCGTACAGGTGGGTGCCAGGCTGGATATTAAGCTGTTGTGAATATACAGTATATTGCATTTTGTATGTTAGTGTCCTATATTACATCAAGGGAAAATCAGGCTACCTTTGTCAGTCATATCAGGCCCTCAAAAATAAAATGTTGACTCTTTTTGGGGAAGAAAATAACACAATTATCCTAATTTACTTTGTCAATTCAGTTCTGCAGTCTTTTGTATCGTCTCCTCCCAATAGATTTCACCATATATTTGCATTTTTTTTTTTTTTAGCTGACACATCAATCATGTTCTTTCAGTTGATATATTTTCTTGTGTCACGTCTGCAGTAACCAGCATGCCGGGCCTCAAGCAGCAGGACTTTCTGGCCAGTCCATCCTCTCAGACCCCATGTCTAACCTGGCCATGGCGTACGGCAGCTCACTGGCATCCCAGGGAAGAGAAATGGTGGACAAGAATGTAAGACTTGAGTCATTAATATATTTATATTACTGCTTACCAGAAAGGATGCAAAAGGGCTCCCTCTGGTGACGCATCAGGTCGGGGCAAAAGCAGGCTGAATAATACATGTGTGTATGTCTGTGTGCTCGCTTGTTTCAGCTGGACAGGTTCATCCCAATTTCTAAGCTGAAATATTACTTTGCCGTGGATACAGTGTACGTGGGGAAGAAGCTGGGCCTTCTAGTTTTCCCTTACATGCACGAGGTAAGTCTGCTTAATAGAAATTATTGTTATGTCTGCCACTTTGCACCGGTACAGGTAATCATGTGAAAATATGTTGATTTTTCTCTGTTAGCCTGTTTCCTTATATGCTCCAGGTTGAGACAAAATACCTCCTCCTAGTTCTGCCCGTTGTTTAAGTTTCTTGAACAAGTATTCCACAATATGTTTCAGGAATTTAATGCTATTATACCAGATGCTTTTTGCCAAAAGTTTAGTCGTAAAGATTTAGCAAGTTGTAAGTGTGTGTGATCGTGTGTGTTGTAGAACTGGGAGGTGAGCTACCAGCAGGACACTCCTGTGGCGCCACGCTTCGACGTGAACGCTCCCGATCTCTACATTCCCGCCATGGGCTTCATCACGTACGTCCTGGTGGCTGGACTGGCCCTCGGCACACAGAACAGGTACAGATGATGCACGCGTCTATGTTTTTAATCAACGACAACAACAACGACGACACAGGTTTTGAAAAGACACGTTAATCTAATGCTTCTATGATCATTCCATTCTCTATCTAAGCAGTGATCATTAACAGCTAGGTAGATTTCTTAGTTGCTTTTTTATGTCTTCCTACATAACCACATGTTGTCGGTTTAATGTGAATTTTAGGTATTTTCAGGCATTGTCTTAATTTGTTTGCTGATATCTTTCTAATGCACACCCTCAGGGCAACAACGGCAACCACAAAGCAATTAAAAACACTGCCTTCTGTCAGCTAAGAGCGCAGCAACATCTTACAGAGAAAACAAAATCTGGATGAATTAATTAGTGTTGCACTGATTCAACACATTACGACTAGAGTCTACTATAGTATAGTGTAGTATATACATCTATAGAGACTGTATCATTTTGTGCACCCTTCAGGTTTTCTCCGGAGCTGCTGGGAGTTCAGGCCAGCTCAGCGTTTGTGTGGCTGATCATGGAAGTCCTGGCGGTCCTGCTGTCGCTCTACCTTGTGACCGTAAACACCGACCTCACAACCATAGACCTGCTCGCCTTCTCTGGCTACAAATATGTCGGGTATGCCCAGCATCTTTCCTATGTTCACACTTTCATCACCAACTCACCCTCTGCTACCTCTTGTCACATGTATTTCTTTATTTTGCTGAGTCGTTTATTCGTTTCAAATGGCTCATTCAAATGATGCCAAGAACAAAACATCTCTGTGGATATTATACTTAACTGTGTGTGTCTCTCTGTTTCCTCAGGATGATTGTAGGGGTCGTAGCAGGCCTGTTGTTTGGGAGGCCAGCGTACTATCTCTCTCTACTGTGGTGCTGTGCTGCCATCTTTGTCTTTATGGTGAGTAGCAGCATCGATTATCTCTTGAGAGCTTAAATTATTAAATAATTGAGGGTGCATGTCTACTGCACAAACTCATAATTATACGAGATGCCTTAGCACTGCATAGAATTATATACTCTATATTCTGGAAAGGATGTTTCCTTCTTGGACAATTTCCTTCAATCTCACCCTGAACCTCCCCTCACCAGAGCTCTCTGCAATACTTAAATCAGCTTTCTGCCCCCCCTGTCTGAGCACACATCTCAACATGTTATGCAAATAAAAGCTTTCCTGTACCCCACACATAAATAACATACATAGATCTGATGTCAAGCTAACAAAAGACATGACTACACATATAAGGCATGCTGTAATTGCACACCCTCTCACATTCCTTCATGTTGCTATTTTTAGTGCCGTCCTTTATTTCTGTCTTAGAAAGTCTTAGTCGACTAAAGCGGGATTTATGCTTGCCGCACCCGCGAGTGTTGCGAGTGTCCGCACGGCCAAAGTGACGCCACACCATCAGACGGGCAGGTGTTCGCCCGTCCGTGCACATCTTAATTCACATTCACATTCACACATCCTTGCAGAAAGCGTAACCGAAGCTCAAAACGATTCTGTCTATTAATCGATTAGTTAATTTAATCGACAGATCTGTAAAACTGAGTTTCTCTAAAAAGAATCACACAAAATTATCACTTAAAATCTTGTTTATCAGAGATGTGCTCATAAGTTTCTTGGAAATAAGTCATTCAGCATGAAAAAGCATAAAAAAAACGAATAATCAACTAAAGAAATCTTAGTTGACTAATCGACTAAGAGTGGGCAGTCCTGGCTATTTTACCCTACTTAAACACTCTTGACCTCCACCCCACCCTCTTCACACATACATATACACTCAATGTACCACTGTGACCACACCACTAGATGCTGCCAAATCCGACACACTGTACCTTTAACTATGACCTCAATGCTAAAACACAGAACTCGATTAACCAAAATGTGAACATTAAGACCTACACAAAGATAGATGTTATGGCAATGCTGTTGTTTTTGACCGCATGTCACAAGTCATGTGGTAATCTCAGCTGACAATAATGCACGTTTGTTTAATGGTTTGATTAAATAATATCGTTAACGTGTCTCTCCTCAGATCCGCACCCTGCGTCTGAAGCTGTTATCTGAGGCGGCGGCGGAGGGGAGGCTGGTGAGAGGAGCCAGAAACCAGCTGAGGATGTACCTCACCATGTCTATAGCAGCAGCACAGCCCATCTTCATGTACTGGCTCACCTACCACCTCGTCAGATAAAACCCACTCACACACACACACACACTCGTTGTGTAGAAGATGAACTTGAGTATCCGAATGCCATCGCACCCCCTTAAAAAACAAACACACACATCAAGGAAACTGGACTTGGATGAAACACTCAACGGCCACAGTTGTCTGGAAAATATCCCCAGACATAAAGACAGAAGTACACGAGACTCAGTCCATGTATGCACGGAGCAGAACAACACATGCTACAAGACGATTCGGAGAGGATGTGAGGCATTACTACCTTCCCTCTCACAGCACAGCCCCGTGTCATTAGTATTGCCTTTTTTTCCGTCTTTTTTTTTTATGTGTAGCAACAGCAAGTGGCTTTAAGTTGTTTTTCTATATTTTGTAATTATTTTGTTAATTATATTTTATAGTAATATTTAAGTATGTGTTTGTGTATAGCAGAAGTATTGTTGCAGATGTTGCTCTGGTCTGATATTTCATGTGTTTTATCTGAGCCGAATCTAAAGAAAGCACACTAACCTCAAAGAAACCGTCCGTTTCACAGTCTATGGTCCGACAAGAAAGAAGTCAGATAACGGTTTAAAGGTGATCAACTGGCTCTGTTTCGATGTTTGACTGATGAGAAATACCTGTTCTGTCCTCATTGGATCGGGAAACTAGGGTTATCTAACTGGTGTGGGTTTAATACCACCTCCCTTTTATCTTTTTGTATGTGCTTTGATACATGTAAATGAGCTTTGCTGCCTGACAACTCTTGAATAGAAATAATCAACCGTAAGCCACGACATGAGGGTGTAACCTCGCGATGAATTGTTGAGTTGACTTTGATATCCTTTTAAAAGAAACGAGTAAATTATTTACTGCTTTTCATATTGAAAGTCGGATGGAATAAAGAAAGTGAAGAGATGAGATGGTCCGTTCTGTGAAAATTGTTTTAGTCTCTTTGAGATACTTGAAATATTTAAATGTCAGAAATACTTTCTTGTGCTTTAATGTGCTTGTACATCATCTAATGTCACAGCTTGTTTTTATGTAGCCAGTGTTAACTTAAACCCGGGTAGGATTCTTATTTACTTAAATTGATTCAGGAAATATTAAAAATTCAGGATTTTTGAAACTCATGATTGATGAATGCTTCAACGCTTATTTAAGTTAACTGAGTTGCCAATAAAACATTTTTGTGCTCATTTAAATAAGATTCCTGAAATTGCAGCATCTCATTCTATATACATGTAGCAGGTAATTTACTTTTTTTCAGGGTTAATCATGAATGGATCCCTGACTGTCACAGTAGGCCGAAAGCATACAAACCTATCAAATCAAGCCATTGAAATGATATGACGAATGCTAAATAAAGTCTGACTGATGGAGCTGCTGAGGTGTGAGTTGTGTTTTATGTTCTCAATTATTTTTATATTATTATATTTTTATTCACAAACCGCTAAATTTGCATTTACACATCCTTGAGCACTGCAAACAAAAATGTCACCTTTTTATCCTCGCTCTTTGGGTCTTTACATTTTTAAGCTAAATGTTTAAATGTTTAATTAATAATATAATATATAAAAAATATTATTAAAATTACTTTATTTTCAACATCATAATAAACTGCAAGCCAGTATTGAAGAGAAATATATTTATTTAGTAGGTTATTAAGGTACAAGGGGCAAGAAAATACATTTCTAATTAACACATTTTAGTATCGTTTTTCTTTTGTCACACAAACATAACATATCTTTTTAATCTTTCCTTCATATTTTTGTTTGACTTGCCAAAGCTGAATAATATGCGGAAACACTTGTAACTCTTTGTAATAGTTAAATAACTCTAGACTGCGCTGCTTCATCAATATAAGATGAACAGAAAGTTGTCAAAAAACATTATCAAACAAGACTTTAACATTTAACGTGGCAGTGGCATCAAAACAAATAAAAACAAACACTGTTTCTCTTAACTGCTAAATCACCAAACATGGGCTGCTCAGCTACTTGTATTACCATGAATCTCAAGTTAAAACTTACTTTACAACATTAATAGAAGAAAAGATTGTAGCGACAGAAAAGCCCAAAACTAACGTTTATAAAGAAGAGGTCATTACTTCATTCTGTATTGTCTACTTCCTTCCGGAAGCCTCTGTTGTGGTTGATAGCCTTGAGGAGCCTGGTCTGCATGGTCCTCTCCGCTGGGTATCTCTCGTAGATGGGCAGCAATAACAGACAATGGCAGGTGAGGGATTCTGGCAGATGGATCTCAGAGGCGTCGGGCAAGACGGCGACTCTCATCTTGATGCTCTCCATACCCAGGAAGGGTACGCGTTTGCAGCCTGTGAGGAACACTGACCACAAAATATAACAAATGAATTAAAGAAAACTTTAGAGATTACAAAGAAAACATCAAAATGTTTCTTTCAGGTGAAACTGATAGAGAGAGCACCGCTCCAGCGTAAAGTCAAACTTGATAAATTATCAATCATATAATACTTACAAAGAAATTTTTTCTTTTCCTCCGCTGTCAGACCCTCAAACACCTCCCAGAAGGTCACGATGTTTGGATGCATTTCATGGTAGTCTCCTTCATAAACCGTGTTCTGTTTGGGAAAATACAGTTGTGGAAAGTAACTAAGTACATTCCTGTACTTAAGTACAATTACAATACTTGTACTTTACTTGATTTCCATTTTATGTCACTTTTTTTTACGTCTACTACACTACAATTCAGAGTCTACTTTTTACTCCACTACATTTATCTGAGATCTATAGTTACTAGTTACTTTTAAAATGAAGATTTTCCAAAAAAGGGAATCAATCAGCAAACACTAAGTAGCTTTTTTTTTATTGTTTTGTCTAAGTTAAAGTGTGTGCTGATGCACTTTGTGTGCAGGAACTTTAAATCTCTTCTTGTTGGTGTGTTCGGGTGATCATGGGAAACTCTGAAACTACCAAAAAGCACTGAATTCATGAGCTATGCTGTCAGAAGTGTCGGGAGTAATGTCACATACAGATACATGAGTTTATACATGAAATAACTAGTCATTTAATCTTGTTTGCCGTATTTTCATACTATATTCTTGTTTAAAATTATATATCTTACGACATAAGTTAATTTAAAATTCTGAATATCTGACTTCAAAACGAGCGAGTAAAGATTAATCTCAGTATCTACATTTCTGACTTAAAGACTCAAAAGTTTCAGCCGACCTTCTTGAACACCTCCCAGTCGTAGTTTTCTTGGCCCACGGTCACCGCCTGCAACTCCTCAGGCTGGAAGAACTCCACCACGTCGATGTCACACACCTTGAAGAAGCCTCTCTTGAACGCTTCAAACACTCCCTCCACTGATTTGTTGAAGGCATAGTTGACGAAGGCGTCTATGAACTCTTTTCTATTAAGAAAAAACAGAATTACCGTCTTGTGGTTGTATACCCCCGCCTACCAGTCAAGTTGCAGTTTACATCCATGTCTGTCCAAAATGTTATCCTATTAGACATTTGTGTGAAATTGCCATAATTAACATATGAATTCTTGAGTTATGGCCAAAAAACGTGATTTGTGAGGTCACAGTGACCTTTGACCTTCTAATCAGTTCAACCTTGAGTCCAAGTGAACGTTTGTGCCAAATCGGCAAATGCCAAATTGTGATTATTTTGACTGATTTTGCAATATGATTTGAGATATTAGAGGGAATGATAATATTTCCATCATTATTCTCAGTTTTCATTGAAAAACAAATTTAAATGATTATGGTGTAATACGCTTGTGAGGCAGACTCTAAATCTGAGCTGCTGTGAGGGCTGTGCAGATCGTTACATACAGCTTTTCTGTGCAAACATACTTGTTGGATGCTGTGACAGGTTTTCCAGCCTCTGTCGGATCAAGCTCAACTTCCTCACCACCCCAGGACACCTGTTATGAATGGTAATAACAGCCTGATTGGAATATTGCAGCAACACGTGTATGAAATAACACCGTCTGTGATGTAGTAAACCCACAGTGAAAGTAGTCTCCAGGCTTTTGACTACATCAGGAGTGTAGTCCTCCAACATGCACCGCCAAGACCTGAAGACACAGTGAATACACAAAAAGATCAGTTTAACACAACTAGGACCCGCAGAACGTGTTTCAAATCAAAACTACCAAACAGACTATATATATATATATATATATATATATATATATTTCTGCAGTTATGCACAAATGATCACTGTCAATAAAACAACAATACAACAAAAATAAATCTTACTCTCCCATGACGGGTTCAAACTCCTTCATGTCGTCCATCGAGGGTTTGACTCTGAGCAGCTTCTTGAAGAGAACCAGTGGGAAGGGCATGTGGACAATGTTGTGGTTGTAGAGAGCCAGGCCACACAGAACGCCAAACAGGAAGTAGGTCTTCTCCTCCACTTTTGGCTGTTTGGTTGATGACCAATGATCACAGGATGATGAGGTCAAATGTACAGTTTAACGGGGCATCAAATATCAGATAAAAGCAGAATTGATTGACCATTATTTCTTCACTTGTATTTTACATTCATAAATGTTTTGGAAGTATTGTGCAACCACAAATAGGGCAATTCAATCAAGTCAAGGGATTTGTTTAGTGCTTACAAAAAGGATTAGTATATGTATGGTTTTCTCTGTAATGATGTGGTCTTACCTTGGGAGGGAACCAGGCCAGAGTCTGGCTCTCGTTGTAAAAGACCATCTCAGACTCGGGGGCCATCAGCTCATCAAACACATGCAAGAAGAAGTCCCTTTTGTTGACAAGCATCACCTTCCTGTTGTCTACAAATTGCACCTAGGAAGGATAGAATAATGTCTTTTTAATAAGTGTCCTTGAGCATATACTGTATATACATATATCCATGCACAACTTCCCTGACATCCGTTTTGCGCTTGTAATAAATGGTTTTGTGGGACTTTCAAATGTATAATTACTAACTCTGACAGCTTCACACAATCCACTAGTTGCTACAATCAACGGCCAAATTTTTAACTTTAGTCAAAAGAATTGTACATTTATTTAATTCTCATTACAATAAAATAAACTTTTCTAATGGGTATTGGCATGTTTCCAGATAGTCATGTAAATTTTATCTTACATTTTTACTGTAATTGACATTTTGCTCAAGATGAACTCAATCGATTTTACACATAATGGAAAATATGCTATTAAAGGGATAGTTTGGTGTTTTGAAGTGGGGTTGTATGAGGCACTTATCCATAGTAGGTGTATTACCTACAGTAGACAGCGGTCGGTACGCACCCAGCTTGGAGAATCAGAAAGGAGCGATCCGTTTAAGTGTACATTATATTTAGAATATTTTCTGACGGAGAACTGAACTGAAAGTTAAACGTATTTATACTGTTTTTGTCATCTGAGCCTGCTGGCTTTGGAGAGAGCAGAGATAAGTTTCACTTTCAGTTCATTACCCCATCGGAAATGGTAGTCTGACGGCGAGATAAAGTGGTGAAAATATTTTTAAATAAAGTGTACATTTCAACGGATATTGATTTTTTTTTTTAGGTGAGCTTTTCTTTTAGGTGGCTAAAATATGTTTTGCTGCCGGCCCCGTCCACAGCAGTACATTGCTTTGCTACTGTGCTGGTACTCCTGTCTGTTTCTCCAAGCTGGGGGCGTGCCGACCGTCATCTACTGTAGGTAATACACTGACTATGGATAAGTACCTCATACAACCCCACTTCAAAAACACCCGAACTATCCCTTTAATTTGCAATGTGGGAAGCGTAGGACTAAATCTTCTAATATCTCGGCCTCTGCTGCTACAATTTTGAAAATTTTTCGTCTCTTGTGAGTCCCACAACTTTACAAAAGTGCAAAACTACGCCGATGGAGGATCCCTTTAATGACTCTGACATGAAGTAACATAAACACAAAAGCGAAAATGTTTTGCTTCAGAACACTAAAGCTTTGGTTTATGTCGTTTTTACCAAAAGCTCCCTTTTGAAAGCGCAGTGGTCGGCTGCAGCGAGCTGTCTGAAGGTGTCCTCGACCAGGTGAGTTCGTCTCAGAGTTAGCTGGAGGACCGGGGCCGGGGCAGAGTCCAAGGGATGTCCCAACATCTCCTCAGGACACATCAAAGCCATTCTATGAATGATATGCTGCGCCTCCTGTAATTACAAAACCCTTCTTTATAAAGAAATCTCGCAGATGGAAAGTTTAATAAAATTACACAGTACAAGATATATATATTCTTTAAAATGAATGCTCAATTTAAAAAACAACTGCGGTCACATTATGCAGTATCATTAATGTAGAGCTTCAGTAAAATGTTTACAGATTATCATTTTATAATACATACTGTACCTTCACTATGGCTGCATGGATGTTAAAGACCTCCACCTTGCATTCCAGTCTGAACAGGAATGGGTAGCGGCAGAAAATGACGGGTGTGTTTTCGTCATCCTTTAAGAAAATGATCAATGATTTACCAAGAAATCATTTCAGCAATAAGTATTAAGTATTCAGGACAAAAGGACAGATTGTTCCCCTGAAACATCGTGTATACTGTAATGTACTGTATGTTTTTACCTCCACTTTGGAAAATTGCAGCCAAAGAGCGACGTCCATGTCTAGCAGCACACTACCAGCGATTTCTTCGATGTAAAAGGTGCTCAGTGGGACTTTGTAGGTTTTTCCAGCTTTGTTAGCCTGTAAAAAAATAAATATACATTAGAAAAAAATATTTTCATTCGATAATGTATAAAAAAAAAAACGCCAAGCCATCATTGGACAATGTGGGTCAGACAGTTTTAAGACATCATCTTGACCTCTAGTAACTTGTGATGGGACTTCATTTAAAAAAACATCAAATAATCAGCAATGACACTAGTTTTAGCCTCGGTGTTAATTCTGATTACACAAAAGAACACATGTTTTGCAAAACTCCTTTAGAAAATGACTCTGCCAACTTTAGAAAATGGCTGTCAAAACTGGCCAAAAATTACATTTTAATATTCGGTAACACTTCATTTCACAGGTGCTCAAACTTCTTGGTAATTAGGTGATAATTAGCAAGTAAACTATTTGAAATTTCTTTGGAATTACTGCCAAATTACCCCAATATCTACCTCAACATTTATCGAAAATAACTTTACTATAAACATTATTTAATAATTATATTCTGCTATTTCCCAATAGCTGGTAATTTATTTAATACATTTCCAGGAAAAGAATACAAAGTTAATTGATATGCTTTATTTCCATGTCCGCTTATAAATAGATAATAATTAGCAAACAACTTCTTTGACATTTCTAAAATAAACTCCCTGAATCATGACATTAGCTACCAGGTTACATTTGTGTAGACAATAAGTCACACAATGGTGAGATTTGTGCCTGATCAGAGGTGTCTGTCTGTCTAGTTTTGGTTTTCCACCTCCGATGAAGAGCAGCGCACAGCTGCTTCTCAAGGATAAGGGCACTATTTTAACAATTATATGCTATTTTAGCATATAATTATTAAATAATGTTTACAATAATGTAATTTTCGATACATTTTGAGGTAAATATTGGGGTAATTTGGCAGTAATTCCAAAGAAATTTCAAATAAGTTACTTGCTAATTATCACCTAATTACCAAGAAATTTGCAGACCTGTAAAATGACGTGTTACCAAATATTCGTTCTAAAAAAACAAATAGATTCAAACTACTTGAATATCTAGCGTCCATCCTCCGACAGCCGGATGTTGTTGAATTATTCCTCACTCAGCTTGACCTAACATTATATTTCATTTTCAATTAATGAAAGTGACATTGTGTGACTCACGTCATGCGGTGCATTCAGCGCGTGCGAGGCAGAGTAACGCTGTTTTTTTCACAATCAAATATTAATTTTCATATTCGAATATCTGTTTTTACTATTCAAATATCTATTAGAATTTAGAATATTCATTGACAGCCCTAAAAAGTAGGCTATAATAGATCTAACACTAAAGCCTCTGATGACTGGAATAAAAACACACAGCACTGACTTTGTAGAGCAGCTTGAGGACTTCCATCAGGTATCTGACTCCTGGGTTGTGAGTTGTCAAGAGGCCATTTCGTAGCATGAAGGCCACGGCTTTTTTGAACACCAAGATGTGCTTCAGTAGTATGGAGGGTGGCAGGGAAGACCACTGGCGTCCTGCAGAACAAAAAACATTATAGGACTTAGATGGTACGGTGGCACTGAGAGCTGCAAATTAAGAAAAAAATGTAGCCAAATTCACAATATCTGTGCAGCATTTAGACAAAACACCACAAATAGAGAAAACAACCAAATACAGAAATGTGCCACAAGTAGCAGCACACAACGAAAACTGCTTCCAGGGGGACACTAAAAAGGGATGCACATGGCTGGGATACATTCGTTGTGGCCATGTTTTTTTGGCTTATGAAATTATTGATCTGATTAAGTTATTTATCTGACAAAATACATACAATTAATTGTCAAACAATTTATGTTAGCTGGCTATAACGAACGTAAAACGTTATTTGAGAACCCGTAATAGGGGACAAGCAAGTTAAACTACCGGTAGGTTTTGCAGACATGACTAACAAAATGAATCACTTTGCTTAATTTGTTTATCAGTTAACAATTAAGTAACTGCTGCCCCTTTCTTTCATTACAAAAAGGGTCGGTAGAATTATTATTCATGAGGTCAAACTGCAACTTATTTTGACTTGTTTTAAACCATTAACTGAACGATTTGTAATTTATTTTCGTCCTTGAACGTTACCTGGTGACAATTCTGAAAATAACTACAGCCAGCTACCATAAAGATTGCGTGTTTCACAATTAATCATAATAATAATTCTAATAATTTCATTTGTATAGCACTTTTAAAGCTACAAAGCAGAAACCTATGTAAGCCCTCCATATGACATACAAACAAAATTAAAGCTTCATAAAAATGAAGCACATATATCAAGCAGCACTGAGCCCATACGTACACAGAAATAGTTCATATAGGTAAGTAAGATGTGGATAAGAATAATAAACTCATATAAAAAAAAGATGAAAATATTAGAAATGTGTATTTTGTCAAATTATTTGAATTATGGGTTTAATAATAAACAAAAGGCTCACGCTAGGTTAACAGCAGATATCTGCAATAATATGAATCATGCAGATCACTATGTTAAAATATACCATGAGAACATAACTACATTTTAGCTCATATTCCAACACCACTGACTTCAATAACTTAAGCCAAAAACCATGGGAACAACAAGTGTCCCAGCCATGTGCATCACTTTTTAGTGTCCCTCTGGACTGTTGTAGTGTGTGCTGCTTGCAGCACGTTTCTGTATTTGCATGTTTTCTTAATTTGCCACCATGTGCACAGTATATATCAAATTAATATCTCACATTTTCTCACGTTATCTACTGATGACTGTATATAGTTCTATATTGTACATTTTAAAATCTGGTTGGAATAGGTTCTGTGAAAAAAATGTAGCACTTTGAGGGAAATATAAACTTTTGATTGAAGTGAAAAGTTATATATTTTTATTCTGCAAGGCCATATTCAATATTTAATGTCTAATTTTGTGATATTTGTCAATACTGTACAGTAAGCTCGAGGATCATTGCATCTCCCCAAACCTGTGGCAAAAAGACGAAAAATAAAGTTTGCTGTAGTTGTATACTTAGTGTTTCCAGAGTCTTCTCCTTCAGATCAGCAATAATGATCGCCAGCGGCATCACCCTGCTTATGACATTAGAATCCTCTTGGAGAAGAGGACACGTCAGCAGAATCAGGAAGATCTCTGGAGATTTCAGGGCAATTCTTGAAGCGAAAAGCCAATCAATCAGGTGGTTAAGGTTAACCTGCAAGGAAAAGAGATCTATGATGACAATGTTGTTGTTGGTGGGGGGGGCTAGTTTTCTCAGTCAGTCAATTTATGAGCAAATAATCTCAGTGATGCATGGAAATAATTAAAAGTATGTTCTTTACTGATTGTTTGATCCATGGTACTGCCAGCAGCTGGTCGAAAGCTCTGCTAGCTGCCTCAAGGTCCACAGTTAAGGCGTCTGCCTCTGGTGGAGGCCCACTGATATCAAAAACAAAGCATTAAAACAAAGTACCAGAATGGCATCCAGATTATCTTTTAATTCTGAAATTTACTCTTTACTATTATAATTTAAACAGTAAACAGTAATAAAAGGACTCACTCGGCCTTCGTGAAATTTGCAACAAGACTTGAACTTGTCAGAAACATCGAAGTTATTTCTCTGTTGAATAAACAAAGAGGGAGCCTTACAAACACAGTAGTTAAAGCTTATGAGATTATGATATTTCATATGTGCAGCTGCATAATTACAACCATAAAGTAACTATGAAAAAAAGGACCTCTTTGCCTCTGTGTTGCCGTGTCTCATTGACAGCCATTCAAGCAGTTTTGTCTCATCAAGACGCCCAATTATCCGTCCTCGGTCCAAGCTCTTTAGAGACAGACATTAGATTTAACTAAATTAAATCTGGGTATCTTTCTGTGAAAATCTGTCAGGACAATGAGTCTTTAAATAGGTGAACACATTACCTGTGTAGGTGAAGTGTAAGTGAAGTTTGTATTCCACCCAGCTGATATTTTCAGGTCTGCATAAACAAATAAAAACACATTTTGTGTTGTCATTTAAATCTGCTAGTCTTACACCACTAAAACTGATGATTTAAAGGGAGTTCCTTTACAAATCAATATAATTAAATATTGATTTAACTGAATATTTTACTGCCAACATTTTTGAGGAACTGTCCAAGAATAAAGACCATCTTTAACTCAAAGCGTCATCCAATAGTCTTTGGCAGCCATATTACTGCCTGATATGCATCTCCTATTAAAACAACACACTGTCCACAGATACACACCACTGGGTATGGCTTCTGCACTGTCAGTGGTCCACGGAAGTTGTACCAGAGTGGGAGTCGGACTGTCCTCTGACCGTCCAGTCCCAATTTGACCTTTGGCCCCATGGCCAAAAGCCCACAGCTGGCCGGAGGAGCCCAAAACCAGAGTGTGACGTCTGAGAGACAAGAAACAATTGTGAATTTAATGAGAAACTTATGATGTAAACACATTTCATAAAGTACTTCAAGTTAGATATTCTAAAAGTTATTGAAAGCATGATTTTATGATGCCAAAACTAAGTAAGCCTTCCTTTAAGTTACTGTGAGGAACCTTTAACTGGTTATGAAACAGTCTCAACACATTTTCAGTGTTTCACATAAGCACCCTCTTAGTTTTTTACCTGCCACATGAAATCTGAGAGGCGGGTCCGTCCAGGCCGTCGAGCAGTCTGGGTCTCACTTCATTAGCAGAGGATCTGTGACCGAGCTGACCGTGGCTTCCCTCTCCAAAAGTGAAAACCTCGCCATCCTAGAAATCACAGCATCACACAACATCATGAGAAGCAACGTCTTTGACTGTAATTATCTTTACTATGTGATAATTCATGATTGTGGCGAAGTCAGTGTGTTACCTGTGTTAACACAGCAGTGTGTGCCTCTCCACAGCTTATGAAGGAGACACCCAGAGGTTTGAGGGCAGGCACCATACAGATGTTGAACCTGCCTATTAGTGATGATGAAAAAAATATTTAGTTTGCAGCACAATGAAAAATACTTTAACTTGTTTTCCAAGTTACTTTATACAAGCAAAGATGGTCACCAAAAATAACAAGTCCCTGCTCATTTTGTATAACGTGAACCCAAATTTAAAAAGCTGTATCATCACTTTCATTTGTCTATATCGATGCTACTTGACATATACTGTATATCTTTTTTGTACATCATATATGGCTACATAGATAGAAAATTGAGTCACAACTTGGGAAATGGGTTCATTCCTTTCTTTCTTTTCTTAAACATAGCGGTCAAGCAGGTGTGAGCGCAAATACAGGCAACGCAGGCCGACAGGAGTTCAGGGATTAATTGAAAAAGGGGAACAAACACAAGCTTACTGGCATGTCCAAACAGAAGTAGTATAGAGTCCACAGAATAAATACAGGTATGGAACAGGGAAAAGTGCACGCAGGTAGATAACAGATTCCAGTTAGGTACAGGGTCCCGGGATTCAGGGTAAAAGGCAACAGAGGATTAACCACAAAGGTGCAGAACAACAATTACAATCTGACAAGGAGTGAGCAGAAAAGAGCTGGTTAAATATCTGCAGGGCTGATGAGTAAAGTGGGAACAGGTGAGCAGGTGGGTGGTGAAGGTCAGGTGACAGGGACTGGAGGGAAAGGGGTTATGGCAGGACAGGAGGGAGTGGCTTGTTATGGGAGTGAGGAGACTGGGACAGGAGAAGAAGTCAGAGGGCATCTGGTGGACAGGAGGAGAATGGCGATGAATGGGTTTGAGGAAGTGGCAATGTGGCTGGAAGGAAGGACAGAGAGGCAGAATGTGACAATAGCTGTTACTGGAATATTACTAATGCAGGAGAGCCACAAACTGGGACTAGAGTGATTTCAGTTTTTCATAATGATAGCTCATAGTTAGCCCAAAACACAAAAAAATAGCTAATGTTAAAAAGATAAAACTGCAGCATTAATGCTCATTGCCTGAAGGTGGTGCAAGTGTTAAAGTTGCAGCATTTGTTACTCTTTTGGCCTGTAGGTGGTGCAGATTGACATGTGTAGAATTGGTCTAACAATGACCATAGTTTGTGTATAAGAAGTGGATGTAGTCACAGTGATGTCACCCATTGGTTTGTGTTGCCTCAAGTGTGGCATTTTGGCCATTGCCATCTTGGTTTTTAGCCGATGCCATCTTGTTTATTTGGAACCAGAAGTGACACAAGAGGGTGGAGCTAAGTACAACCGAACGCTGAATAGGACATTTTTAGGCGACCAAAATGTTACAATTAACTTTCATGAACTGAAAACACACTGTGAAAGGGTTAAAGTTGTAAGACGAAAACACGGACAACTCCCAGACCGGACAACGCTGTGGTAGCGACCTGTCAATCACAAGGTAGCCCCGCCCTAAAGCATACCCTGTTTTATGGTCTATTTGACTCTAAATGGGACCATAATTTACTAAATGAACATCATGCTGTATTGAAGAAGACTTGAAACTAGCGATTGAGACCATTAACTCATGTTTACAAATTTTACTGAGGTAATAAATCAAGTGAGAAGTAGAGTCATGTTCTCATAGACTTCTATACAATCACACTTCTTTTTGCAACCAGAGGAGTCGCCCCCTGCTGGCTATTAGAAAAAATGCAAGTTTAAGGCACTTCTGCATTGGCTTCACTTTTCAGACCCGGAGGTTGCCCACTGATAAAGACCAATGAGCTTGAATTTATGGAAAATCTGCTGCTTGGTAAGTGTGAGCAAGCGAGTTTGTGACTCAGTTAAAGTATTTGTACCCTTCTCATCCACCCTGTTGAGCCCCAGCTGGCCAGATTTATTGGCTCCACAGCAGTACACCAGGCCTGGGAGCGTGAGGAACAGAGAGTGGGTTGCTCCGGCTGAAATCTGGGTCACCGCTACGCCGCTCAGAGCGCACACCAGGTCGGGTACATACTGCAGCGACACCTCCTTCCCCTGGCCCAGCTGACCATGACTGTTCGAACCCCACGAGAAGACATCGCCGCCTGTAAAGCAGAAAAAAATGGAGATAAAATAACTATTTAAACACACTAAAATTGTATTTGGCACAGTGATATAGTGATTACTACATTACACATGACTGAACATTACATTGCACTGTTACTTATAAACACAAAGATGTCATCAGTGTGTTTGTCTTACCTTTAGTCAGTGCCAGCGAGTGGGTGTTCCCACAAGCAACTTGAATAACTGGTATTTGCAGTGGTATCGGCACCTGACTGCATGTTGAAGAGACAATAATACGTTAAAAAAATGAAAACAAAAGCTGTGCTGACTTTCAGTGATGAGTATGCATGTTGATATATTCCATAGACTGAGATCTTGCCTTAGTCTGCTGGACAGAAGGTTTGGTAAAATGCCTCGTTGTCCATCCTCTCCTGCCCCCCAGGAGAACACCTGTCCAGATGCACAAACAGCCAGGCAGTGGTCCTGACCACAAGCTATGGACACCACATCACCCAGACCCTCCACACGAGCTTATACAGGACAACAGACAGAGAATTATAAACAGAAACTGGGATGTAAAGTGTGACAAACAATATATATCTAAACATAATAAACACAATCCGATACTATACTAATCAGTCTAAAACTGTACTTTTTTATTTACTTAAGTATTTTAATTTTGTGCTACTTTATACTTCCATTACATTGAATTTATAATTTCTAATTACTTTTCACATGGAGATTTCACACCAAAACATAAGATAGTCTTAATATGATGCATTGTTAAAGATAGATAGATGATAGATGTACTTTATTCATCCCAAATTGGAAAATTCTTGTGTTACAGCAGCAAGTTATCCAGACAATGCACAGGAACAGTAAATATACAATAAAAATACATATCAACACTAGAGATAATATCTATAGTATACACAATATAAAGAATATAATAAGAATACACTATAAATATACCAGACTACTACTACTAGCTCAGAAAATATAAAATATGAACAAAGAATAACAATAACGTATTACATACAATAGCAAAGTGTGCAAGTTACACTTTAAAATAAAATTAAATGAGGTAGTAAAGTAGTACATAGTAGTTTATACATTAAACTATCTAGTAATCAAAGGAGTTAATAGTTCCACCTTAACCTGCTACAACAAAAATTTTGCTTAGCCTACATGTGGATGCATCAATAATAAAAAAATATAATATAGTATAGTATATAATAGAATGTAATATGTATTTTATTATATAATAATAAAATACTACTTTTGATAGTTTAATCATCATTATCAATAATCATCATACTGTCTGTCATCTTGCAGGAGTGTATTGTGATATTTTGACTTTCACTTTAGTATTTAAATACTTCTACCACCACTATTATAACTACATATCCAAACTTTGAATGCATCACTGTCATTGAATGTCAAACTTTCCAACCTGCACTTGAACTCAACACGTAATAATAAACGCTGAGTTAACTTTCGTTGCCTTCACTGATCAGAAGGAAACGAAAGTGAAACTTAGATCAACTAATTGGCACTGTCACTGACTGTCTGACTGATTTACACCTTAAGATAGATGCGATAAACTCATTAGTCTATCAGTAAACACTAGATAAAGTCCCTCCTTAAATGAAATTGTCTTCGCAGACATTAGTGAAGAAGAACCAAAGAAAATCAGATAATAAAACACTTCTAAAGATACATAAAAAAACACGTTTTTAATTTTAGACTAATTTAGAATTTAGAATTTAGAATTTAGAATCTTAGAATATTAGTTACAAAGCTATTATAATAATAAATTCAACTTATGTAGCGCTTTTAAAGAACTCATAAAGACGCTTATAGCACTATGTTGTCTTCTTATGTCGACTATTTTTCTACTGCCTACCTGGTGTCTTCCCATCTTTGCGTTTCTTTCGTCCAAGTTGTCCCAGTGCGTTGTGTCCACATGATAGGACTCCTCCATCCTTGGTGAGGAATAAAGTGTGCTGGTCTCCGCAGCAGATGTTGGTTATAGCCCCGGGGACAGTCCAGGAAGCCGGACTGAGGGCTTTCTCTGGACAGAACTGTCCACTGGAGCTGTCTCCCCAACAGTACAGCTGCACCATGTCTCCACCTGGACGCAGCAGCTGATGTGTTTACTGAGTCTGGAGGAGCGTCAATTTATCCCAGTTGATGTTGCCTTCAAGTGCTGTCGGAGATATCACAACCATAATCAGAAATATGCATTTGAGCTACTCATTCTGCGGATGTTAGACAACAAAATGATATATATGGTTTTAAAAAAAAAACACTAAAAGAGCATTACTTAAGAAGAAACTTTAGTAATTAATAAGTATTCTTTTTTTTTTTTTTAATATACTTTATTTTTTCCCTTTTTTCAAGGCTGTTTTCATGTATGCAATCCACTGTTTGTAATTAAAACAGTCTATAAACCAACTTTTAAGTAGATGAGCTTACAGACAAACCCATCAAGTACACTAGTGAAAACAACCTCAACATTTAAAACCAAAACAAAACCAAGGAAAGAAATAACAATAACACTAATAATAAGTCCTGTAATTTACGAGCTTACCAAGAAGCCAGGAAGGCAGCACGACAGCAACAGAAGTTGCTAGAAGAGATCTGCTATCTTTCAGAAGTCACTTTCGATATCTCTTAATGTAAAAAACAAACATTTACAGACACTATTTTCTTACATTTCTGGCAATATGACAGGTATTCTTACAAATACAACATTTTATTTAGGCATGTTGAAGTTGCATTGATTTTGAATACAGAAACAGAGATATAATAAGGCATTTATACTATATTATTTTATGATTACGAATAAATGTATAAAAAAATGTGTTAACAATACATGCAGTAGCTATTGGCTCAAACTGATCAGATATTGGTTTAGTTTTCACAGAAATGAAACTCAAATGCTTGGTGGATTTTTCTGCAGTGAGGTGTATCCTCCTCATCCTCATCCTTATCCTCAGCATCATCATGGTTTCAGACTAGCTGAAACTGAAACAAATTGTGCAGCAGTTTCCACAGAAGTGTTGGCAGAACACATTGACACATTTTTTATTTATTTATGAGTTTATTTGACAGGGGCAATAAATAGGCATTGTTACACTTAATCAAAGTGCAACCGATGCAAGGTATATAGGACTTCTAGCCATAGCTAATTTGCAGACCTTGTCCCTGGTTAGGCTTTTAAGAAAAAGAAAATAAATTTAAAAAAAATACAGAATAGCACATCTTACATAAAATCACATAATACGACATCGTACATTACAATCAATTTACATATGTACTGTATGTTCCCAATCAAATGCAGTATTTTTATTTATATACCACACACATATGCACATACTTTGTGTGCTATCACATTTATCATCTATATAGATATATTTTAAAAACACAGCCTAACAACAATGTAATCTTAAAGGTACAATGTGTAAAATTTGGCGACATCTAGTGGTGTAGTTGCAGACTGCAGCCGACTGAGTACCTTCTCACTCCTCTCTTTCCAAGACTGCGGTAACGTGAGCCGCCAAGTGGAAAAATCGTGGTAACGCCGTTCACCTCGCTCAGAAGCCATCCTCACCATAATAACACTACTTTAGGAGCAACAGAAATCAGACGGCGGCTGGCAGTACCACGGTTTTGCACTTGGGGGCTCACGTGACCCAGTGGTGGATTGTAACTGAGTACATGTACTCAAGTACTTTACTTTTTTTTGTACAATTTTGAGGTACTTGTACTTTATTTGCGAATTTTCATTTTCTGCTACTTTATACTTCTACTCCACCACGTTTTAGAAGCCAATGTTGTACTTTTTACTCCACTACATTTATTTGACAACATGAGTTACTTTGCAGATTCCGATTATTAATACAAAATATAAATCAACTAATAAATTATAATATATCATTATGGATTAAGCTATTGTAGTGTATAATCAGCCTTTTTACTGTTATAATATATATTGTATTTACTGCTTTGTAAAAGGCCAACAGGCCAAAGCTTTTGCAAAAACATGTTCTCTGTGTCCTGTGTGAACAACAATGAGTCTTGTGTTGAGTCTCTGTTGGTTCAAGATTAAGGGACTGAAAGAATAGTGACAATGTCAAAAGTGTATAAAAAGAGCATGTAGTGTGCAAGTGTTTGTCACTCTGCAGACCGGAAGCCTCATCTCTCGGATAAACAGACAAGGAAGTCAAGAAATCGGTCTCTTCATTTGTTTAGTGAAAAAGTACTACACTATCCAGCAGTATATAAAGTAGCTGAAATTAGCTCCACCTTTACCACCTGCAATATTAGTGATGTAACATGAATGCATCATTTATTATAATACATAATGAATGCTTTTACTTTTGGTATATATATATATATATAATTTGGTAACAAAATATTTTTACACTGTATTATTACTATTTTGCTTTAGTAAAAGATCTGAGTACTTCTTCCCCCACTGATGTTACCGCAGTTTCACAAGCGTGTTGGAGGACTACGGTGGCCTTCAGGTAACGTAAAAATGTGAAAGGTTCTCTCTAGAGTCAGTGTTTGGTTTGTCCGTTCTGGGAAACTGTATGAAGGGCTCATTCTGAGCCAACAAAAACACAACGATTCTTAGCCTTAGGTGATTATACACTAATGAAAACAGTTATGAATATTATATTCCATTTCTGCTAATAGATCCCCCTAAATGCTACACACTGTTCCTTTAAGGCCATGTAATATTGGGAGTTGGTAGTGGTAACCAGCTGAATGCTCTGTCAAAGGGGCATTGCTTCAACCGACCAGTCAAATTCTCTCTGCACCTGACCGACTCCTCTCCGTTGATCGTGCCATCTAAGATTGAATACACACCTACGGACCCGTCCTCAAATCCCACAAACACACACTGCTGCTCACTCACAAACAGAGTCGACGGATTCTGAGCCAGACACACACTGCCTATTCTTTCCCCGTCTGTGAGTCGTACAACGGTGAGGACGGGCCTCGTGTGCAGGTGACAGTTTTTCTCCAGGGTGGTGGTGGTTGTGGTGGTGGGGCGGGATATATAGGCAGCGTAGCGTCCAATTTTATCCAAACAAGCGTTAACGACAGGACCCTCAGCCTTGAATGAGCACAGTCTGACCTGAGATAAGTCCAAGAGGTTGACAGCTTCATTATCAGTGGACAGCAGGGCGTAGCTCCCATCAGAGGACATTTGGAAATCTTGTGGCTGACAGTGAAACCTATAGGGCAGCTGGAAGTGTCTGCACAGCGTCTCCTCTGCTACCTTCCAGGTGTACACCGCCCCCGAGGCGCCCATCACCACCACAAACTCTGGGTGTTCTGAAAGTGTGTGGAAAGCGACAACGTGCTCCGAGCTGTCCACGCAGGAGAAACGCTTGCTGATCGAGCCTGACCACAGACTGGCGGCTAACAGATCTCCACGGCGAAGGCCAATAAGGAAGGTGCTCTCAGGCGTCACCTGGGCGTCAGATAGGTGTGGGTGTATGTTGCATACAATGCTCCCATGTGCCAGCCTCCAAACGCGAGACAACCCTCGATCAGAAATACCGACCCCGAAGTTACTGTTGGGGGTGATGAGGATGTCTGTCGCTCTGCTGCCACTCACGCGCAGGACATTCTGACCTGTTTCTGTCTGCCAGATGTATATTTCACCAGCTGAGAGTGTCACAAGGTGGATGTGATCCGGGGAAAGACGCAGTTTTTCCACGGGACCATCATGTAGGAAGTTAGCGTGCGGAAGTCCCGTTTCTAATCTCCATCTCCACACCGTCTCCGACCCATCAGAGGTGTAGAAGCCTGTTCGCTCAACCACCACTTCTTTCACTCCACGCCCCATTTTCGGAGCTGCACCTGCAGCGTCTATCATCCCAGAGTCCCACACTGTCAGGCCGCCGTCGTGAGCGACGCAAACGACATCTGAGGCCGTTTTGAGGAGCGTATGAGGAGGCTGCGTGTTTGTTTCTAAGGAGAGAACGCACTCCCCTGTGCTGACCCTCCACACTAAGACAAAGGGACAGGCGTCTAACAAAGCCAGGAAAAGGTGGCCGCCCTGGGCGAGCACGGCTTGAGTGAAGGCCCTCTCCTGTGGAGCCGAGAACTGGTCCCACAGCTCCCAGTCACATGTATCCCACAATGCAACCTGGTGAGATTGACACACCAATAAAGTGCCGATTTCATCTGAGTAATCTACATTAAGGATGTTGTTAGATTTACCCCCAGTAAAGCTCTCTGTGACAAGTCTGGGTGGCTTTCTTTTGGCCGCCACATCCCATAGGGTTACACTGCCTGTCCTGTCAACACATGCCATTTCCCACTTATCTTCACACAGAATCACTGATGTGACCGCATTGTGATTTGAGTTTGAACAGTTGCCGAGGAGGCTGCCGGTGTTTGTGTCAAATATGGACACTGTGCCTTCCTCCTGCCCACAGTACATGTAACAGCCATTAGAGGAGCATACCAAACAGGTCACGTCGCTCTGACACTGGAAATGAGTCAAGGTCTCACTGGAGACATCAAACATACTCACAAAACTCTTCTCTTTCCACCACATAAATAACTTTTTCTGTCGTGCAACAAACCCCTCAACTTTGTCTGTTTTTAAAGGGTCTTTATTAACCTGCAGAAACATCTCCGGGCCCGTCACATCCCACAAGAAAAGCTTGTTGCATCGTGTGGAAAGCAGCATGAATTGACCGCTGCTCTTCACTCCTGCAAACCTCAGCTCCTCTTGCTCACAGCTCAGCGATAGTTTGACCACGCCGCACCCGGAGCCTTTCCAAATCCAAGCCGTGCCATCATCCATGATCTCTGCTACGATCCCACACTCTGTCCCAGCTGCTTCTCTAACAGAGACATCCTTAGTTTTGGCGCCACATTTTAACTGCTGTGTGGGGGGAACAGAGGAGGTAGCTGGGCAAAGCGCTACTCCTAATCCGCTTCCTCTCTTCCTCCTCTCCTGTCTGATCTCTCTGGCGTAACCTTGGAGTGCAGGAAAGAACTCCAGATAAGGCAGGAGGCTCGTCTCCATCACTGAGGGCAGCTGCAGGGGTGAGCTCCGCAGTAAGCAAACACAAGACTTTAATATGCTTGCTAGGAGTGCTCTTTCCCTTGACAAACAGAAGTAAGATGACCCCTCCTCACTCCCCAACATGGCTATCAGATCTCCCAGGAGTCCTGCTTGAACCATAGCCTGGTGAAAATTTAAAGACATTAACAGTCCATGCTCCAACTCCCCCCATTGGTCGCTTTCTTGCAAGTGATGCGGCAATTCTAAGATCTTCCTGAGGTTCACTCGGCCGACCTCTTTGAAAGAAGAGGTGAAGACAAACGGCTGGCTGGGTGGCTGCTTGTCAATGTATATTTCCATTTGGGCGGTGTCCTTGTTTGGTCCAGATTTCTGCTTTACAAGAAGTGGTTTTGCAACTTCACAAGACAGTTGGCCACTGAAATAGTCCGCCATCGCTAAGTGAATCTCCCTCCTCACCTCACAAGTGCCTAAACACCTCTTAGCCACCACCAGCTTGAAATGCCTGCTCGCCCAGAGCAAAACACGTGACCCCGCAACTGTCCTCCTAATGAGAAACCTCCTCAGATCCAACAGAAGTCTCTCCACGTCGACTTGTGGGACCCTCACATTGGAGGAAGGGCTCTCATCCCGCTGAGCATACTCAGTCAGCACCGCGTGATCGCTGGACAGCAGATCGGCGAGCTCGGCCTCAGTGAGCCCGGTCCTGGAGAGAGTGAGGTAGGAGACGCCACGGGCCACGAGGGAGGAGCCGTGTTTCTGCTCGAGGTGATCCAGCAGCGCAGAAATGGATGAGTGGACGCCGTCAGGGAGAGACGACTCGGTCACATCTGAATCTGATGACGAGAGAAGAAAAAAGGAACCGGAGGAGAGAAATTTAATATAATCAGACTGTGTTGAAATGTATCAGCATTTCTTTGAGCTCTGTTTATAGTAAAAAATCAAACAGTTTTTATTTCTGATGGCTGGAAAAGTTGAGTGTCAAGTGTGTAACTTAATATGGTGATTTAGATATTAAAGTTTTCTTCTTCTTAATTCTTGTAATCCATTTGAATGTATTTGAAAATATAGTATGTAAAAATAGTTAATGCAAATGTCACCTCATTTTTTCTGTAATAAAATGTTATTAACAATGTACAGTAAAAATAAAAAAGTATAAAAAAATCGATAATGAAGGCAATTGTTGGTTGCAACCCTACGTATTTGTTTATTATTATTATTATTATTATTATTTCTTATTATTTTTTTAATGTATTATTATTATTTTAATGTATCTATTATTATTATTATTTATTTATTTATTTCTAATTACCTACTATTACTATTATTATTTGTCTAATTACTTTTTCTGTATGTGTACATTTGATTTCTTTCTGTGATTTGTGTGACCCTGGACGAGAGGATGTGGGAGAGGGAGGGGGTGATGAATGTACTGTATGTATATATACATGTCAAGAGGACTATATTTTGTATAATGAAAAAATACCAATAAAAAGAACTCTACAAAAAAAAACATTTGCTAAAAACTACAGTCCCCTAGCTGAAAGAAATGAAACTACATATTTGTGACCTATATTTTAAAGATTTATAACTTCAGAGGAAAGAAAAGAGTTGGTGGTGGTTGTTGTGTGTCTTATGGTTGTGTTACTTATTGAATATTATTGTGAGTATGAATGTAATGAATGTAACAGGCGTATATTGATGTATATATATATTTTCTTATTTAAGTATTGTTATAAATATGAATTAGGACCCCAGGAAGAGTAGCTACTTCTGCAATACAGTAGCTAATGGGGATCTAAATAAACTAAACTAAACTGGGCTTGTTAGGACTGAGCACCACATCCAGGTTTGTTTACTGTATTGGTCGTACCAGAGTGCCAGAGCGAGGTGTGCAGGTGCAGGAGACGAGAGTAGAGAGTCAGACAACAGGAAGTCAGCGCCTGGTTCACCAGCGCCTGTTGTCCTGACGTCACCCTCCTCCCTGAACTGCTCAGCAGTGACGCCAACATCTTCGCACACTGTTTCCTGTTCACCGATCCCAGCTGAACACACACATATCCCGACTCCCTCTCGCTGCCCTCTGACACACTCTGAGGTGGACTTCTTTGTGGGTTGATGGCTTGCAGGACTTGCGTTCGGTTGGAGGAGACTGTGAGGATGAGTTTGACGCTGGGAGGAAGGGGGGACGGGAGGCTCTCTATGATCTGACCTCCACAGTTGTTTTCCATGTGATCCAGGCCATCGAGGATCAGAACTAGAGGCTGTTTGATAGAGGGTTTGGAGGAGAGGAGGGATGAAAGACGCTCTTTAATCTCAGACTGACAAATGTTGGATGTCGGGTTACAGCTGAGGTCAGTGATGCAGCTCAGATCGTCCAGGTCGCTGTGATATCTACCGACAATTTGATAAAGCAGGCTCGACAACAGGTGCCACGGGGAAGGGTTGATTGACAGGTTGCAAAAATAAGTGATCACCACAGGATCACAGTCTGGTAGCCAAGACTTTATCTGAGGAAAGAGACAAAACACTTCTTTACATGTTATCAAGACCATGTAGTTACAGCTTCCTGTATCACTGTGTTACAACGCTTTGTCACATGGGTAATTTCTCATGATAAAGCTAATAAGTACCAGAAACACTTCTCGTTAACTCTATATTAATATAAATATTATTAAGTAGAGCTGCAGCTATCGATTACCATCATTATCAATGACTGTAATCTGAAGATTCATTACCTGATGAATCCATTAATTGTTTGGTCTATAAAATGTCCATAATGAAAAATGTCCATCACCATTTTCCAGGACTCAATGGGATGTATTTAAATTATTTTTTTCTCCATGCAACAGTCCAAAACCCAACTACAGGACTCAGAAAACCATATTTGAGAAGCTAGAACCACTGAATTATGGGCATTTTTGCTTTAAAAAAAATACTTTAACAATTAAATAATTATCCAAATAGTTGCAAATTAATTTTCTGTCACTAACTTTATTTTTTTAAATGCTTCAAGCTAAAAAAGATCCATTTAATTCACAAATAAGAGGGATAAAAATGACAATTTCCTCTTTTGTAAGTGGACTGTTGCTATGTTTTTGATAAAAAAGAAAAAAACGGAAGAAGAAAATGTATGAGTTCATCCTACTTAATTGTGAATACTTATTTCTAGCTCTACTTTCTGTTTGTAGCATTTATTTTATTGTTTGGATGTAACATCTTTTCACATTTCACATTCAGTCCACTCACCTGTTGAGCACAGTGTGCCAGCAGAACGGTCTTCCCTGTGCACGGTCCTCCTGTCACCACTAGTGGACGCTGTTGTTTGCTCTGCTCCACATAGGCCCTGACCTGCAGCAAAGGAAAAGGAAACTCTAGTGATGCAGTGTTGCACCTGAAATGTTTGGCTCTATCAGAATGTCACAACACAGGGAAAATAAATCAGAAAATATCCACAAAGTGAATTTGAATTGGTAAAAAAAAGACATCATAAGTAGTTAAATTATACATATAAATGCTGTTCACCATCCCTTCATACTGACCTTTTCCTCCTCCGGCCGAATGACGTCATAAAATCTTGCCAGGACGTCACACAGCTCCTCCTGCTCCGCCTGCTCTCTGGCCAAAGCATCGCCGAGCTGGGAGCCTTCTCTGCTTTCTAAGATGCTCCAGCTCTCAATCAACCCCACCAGGTCAGAGTACACCTGCTGGCACAGAGACTCTGCATAGCCCCGTCTCCTGGCTGTCGTGTAACCATGGCGCCGGTCACACTCGGTGGTGGTTGTGTAGACTAGAAGCTGGGAGGAAGTGATGAGGCCAGGGAGGAAGTTGTCACAAAGGTCTGAGAATAATTGTCCATCAGTCGGTGCTGTCTGTAGGTCAAAGGTAGCAGCCTAAAAATACAGAATATCAAATCAAATCAAACTTTATTTGTAGAGCACCTTTTATACAGGTAGGTGCCGCTGACGGTGTGGACCATGAAACAGAAAAGACAAAACAATTAAATCATTTAACAATTTGATAATGTGAGACCAATGCACGCAAGACAATAAAATGATAAAAATTTAATAAAATAGAATTAAAAGCTATAATGATAGTAATAGTAGGAAAACAGGTGATTAAAATAACAAAATAATAACCATTCTTAATCAAAGAAAAAAGAGAAGTCTTTTTTTTTATCACTTTCTGTGGCATTTTTTATACAAAATGCTTGTCTATTTCATATTAAGCTATTTCAATTATAATACAAAAATGAACCATCATTTATAAAAACCTACACGTGAGAGATATTTTAAGCACATCTCTATGCTTCTGTAAACACAAATCACATTTCTGTGTCAGGAAATAAAAAAAAAAATGATGTTTTGGATGTTTATAGCAGTTTACAGTGGGGATTTATTAGCTAAAAAAAAACGCTTCACATAGGGCTGACCCGAATTCTTCGAAGCTTCGACCGTTGCCGTAGTAATCGACCTCCAAATCAGTATTCGAATGCTTAGTTTTTAGCTTTTTTTATATATAAGTATGTAATAACAATGTATAAATCCCCAAATAGCCCATGAAATAAGGAATAACCCCACAACATTATATGAAAAAATCGATAAATGAAAAAAATGTACTTTTGTCAATGATTCTCACTATAATCTGTGTGAGTGAAAGTGATGGGTGACTCTTACCTCTGACTGTGTCTGAAGTTGTGTCTCTCCTTTTGCGTTGACGACCGTGTGGATGTAAACCAGACAGTGTCTGATGATGTCACTATCAGGACGGGTGTCCAGAGCAAATCGCAGATCTGTGTCGAGCGCTGGAGAGAAGCACATATTAAATTACACTTCAACGTCACAAATACACACACACACACACACAAAGACATGTATATCTCACCTGATCGGTAGTAGCTCTGGGCTCTCTCTGGGCTTATGACACCATTGTGGACACACAGACTCACAGCAGTCTGAAACATCTTCCTCAGCTCTTCTTTTTTAGCCTTCATCTCCTCTTCCTCTTCAACCTCTGCCTGCTAAACAAAAAAAACAAAAAAAAGTTTTTTAGAAAAAAGCACCACAGTCTAAAAGTTGTGATAATAGAAATAAATATTATTTATCCAAAACATGATCACATGCACTATAGAAATGCAATGTTATTTGATATAGTAGGGGGAGTGGAGTATTAACCTATATTTCTAAAATCAATATGGTTTAATATGGAAACAATACCAAGAGAGAGCTTTATTTGTGTGGTCAATTTTATTTCGTAGCCTATTTAAGGACCTCTTTCGGGGCACTAATTATAATTTGTACTCACACTAAATTAGCAGCTGTACTTGGACAAACTTACTCCTGTTTGCTCAACAAGAGAATCTTAATTATAATTTAATCAGGATGAAGACAGTAGATGAATCATGCATTTCTGAGGTTTAGTGTGATCACCTGAGGGCAGCAGGTGTGTCTGTGTGGAGGTGTCAGGCAGTAGGAGGGAGGGACGGTGTTCTCGTCCCTCTGGTACACTCTCTCAAGCTCCTGGGTGCTGACGCCCGCCTGCTGGCTCTCCTGCAGCAGCAGCTGGTACTCTGACACCTCCACCTGGGCGGGCAGACCGGCTGTGCCGTACTGATGTCCCACCAGGGCCTGCAACACCGCCATGTGGACACAGAAGGAACAGCAGCATGGGATGCATTTGTTCAGTGCTGATTAGTTCACAGTTGTATTGGTGTTTATGGAGTTATAAAGCTCAACAGGGACTGTGCTGGTCACTCTGTATTGCTGTGATTTCATTTAAAGCTTCAGTAGGCAGAATGATTTGCTCCAATTCTACCCGCTGCAACTTTAATATATTTTTATTTTTTGAACACTATGATGCTCCTTCAGAACCTGAGGCATGCTGTACTACTATAAACTCATAACTAAATTAATCCGGGTGATTTATTTACCAGTAAAAAAAGTCCTGCGGAGCTTCTTCTGCATTCTTTAATCAGCTGCTGTCTGGTGTTTACATCTGGCCAACGACTGGGATCACTGGACTCAAATGGGTCTATCACCTACACACATACAAACACACACACACATACACACTGTGGTCAACAATCTAGAGGAGAGATGAATGATAATCAGTTTATGAAAAGCACACAGTGAGGTGCAGTAACAATCAGCCAGGTGGCTCAGTAACATATGATATTCTTCCAACTCTCTAATTACACATGCTGCTGAAAAGAGATGGCACACTGTGCTGGTTGAACTGCCCCGAGGTGATTTCATACACACTGACGCACTACGCACAGAGTCGCCCTACAGCTGCTCATCCTTTTTATTGTTGTTGTCAAATTTAATTAGGCAAAGTAGAGTAGAATTGACTGCACTTTTAAAGGGATGGCCTCATGGGGATAATGTGAAAGAATAAAGGACACACACACACAAACATACGCACACACACAACTGGAAGCTACCAAATAATACTGCTTTTGTATTCCACTTTACGCAGTGAGCAATGTTACACAGAGGAGCCCTGGCGATGCTTGAATCTGTCTATAATAGTGCAGAAACAGTCAATTATTCCTCTTGTCGACTGACAGAAAATTAATTTTCTGGCTGCAGTTTTTCAGAATAAAAGCCCACAGGAACCCACAGTTTGCTGTTTAGTGGATTTTTATGGTCACCAATTTTATCTTTTATCTTGTATAATGTGTTTTTTTCTGATTTTATTTTCCATCTTAATGCTTTAATATGTTTTTATGTTCATTTTTATGTGAAGCACTCAGTGCATGTACTGTCTTTATTGTTAAGCACCTTGAGCAGCATTTCTTGTATGAAAGGTGCTTTACAAATGAAGTTGTATTATTATTATTATTATTATTATAGTTTGATTCCATAGTTTAATTTTTTGACTGTTGGTCAGACAAAACAGTAACTTAAACTGAAGACTTTCCCCTCTGATAACATGGGCAGTTTCCATTATATTAAACAGTTTATGAGCAAAGCAACATTTGTAATGCCCTGTAACTGTTGCAAAACTTTAATAAAAATATATCATAAAAGAAGAAAAGAAAATACTATCAGACACCACTTCCTGGTGTGTGATTTATTTTTACTTTTGGGTTTACCACAATAGGATGGATCTTCTAATCCAAAATTAGTTTTAGATATGTTAATGTTAAAACTTAGACAGAATGTACTATACGTATAAACAAGTAATATGCTAATTTAATTGAGAAATGTCATGCTTAATAATGAGATATTTAGGATTCTCTATCTGCTAAAGAATAAAACTGTGTCTATTTTCCCACGTGGGAAAAAAGAATAATAATAAAGGCACCACCGGGGGGACACTTTACTGGAAACACAAACAACTTTATGTTTGTAACTTTTGCCACAGATTTGAAATAAAGTAAGTTATGCACATTGTTCCCCCCATTGAACCACAGCTGAATGCTCCTCCTAGCTCTAAAAGCCATTAACAGTGCGAGTGGTTATGACATTAAATTAAGTGTTAAAGTGGCGATAAAAGGAAGGAAAGGATGTACAACTTTAAGTAGAACCTTATAAGAAAAAAGTAACACCTTCCCATCTGCAGTACACAACACAAACAATTATCACTGATGTGTTTTCTATGTAGATTTAGAGTGTGTACTCACCCTGACGTCCAGTCCCAGTGTGTGTCTACAGTGCTCTCTAAGTTTGGGGAACACACTCTCTCTCAGAGCTCTGCGCTCCACCACGCTATCTATACAGAGCATAAACACAAACTCTTCACAAACATAACAAAAAGAAACATGATCAAAGAACACAACATTTGCTTTTCTACGTACCCTCTGGGTTAGAGCACAGATAGAGCTTCACACAGGAAGAATCTGAAGGAGACCAGCCCATTTGTTGTCCTCTGGAGAGCATGGCACATCGTTAAACTGGGGAAAAATAAAACTGGAAAACCTTTGGCATGAACATATTCAGTGACCCAAATAAAAAGTTCACAGTTGCTGCTTTGCTGCTCTGCGCTGTTGTTCCTCTTTCCCCTCCCGCTCCACTCAGGAAACTCTGGCCTCGGGTGTTTACAGTGTGAGTTATCATGATCACACCCACTTCTAGAGACTGGAAGGTCAATACAACACACACATACATACACAGATACATAGTTAGTTGGACTCAATTGTGTACATAATCAAATATGTAGGACAGGTGCATAAACACACGTTTAGATACAGCAAGGCAGACCATCACACACAACATGAGCAAACATAAAATAGAAGAATAACACAGGAACAACTTTTCAATATTTTTTTTATTAATTAACATTTGTACACAATAAATACAAACTTTGTTTTTTTTGTACAGCCAATAATAATATGCAGAAAGACTTTTGCACCTGTTCTCATTATTATCACCATGGCAACAGTCTGTGAAGAGAGAGAGAGAAGGCCAGTTGTTCCACCACATCGTTAATAACAGCAGCTGTGATGCTGCTCCAAATCGAAGGGTGAAAAATAAAAGAATTATATAATACATTAAAACAGGCTCATAACCAAATAATTCAACACTGTCGCGGACCAGAGGGACTGTTAAAAAAGTGAAAATAATCCTGTTCAAAGTGGAAACTGGCAACAAAAAGTCATGAATTTTGTATTTGATAGAAAGACTGATTGAGCATTTATGATGGGAAGTTCTGTGGAACGCTATAAACTTCAAAACAAGTTTGAAAACCATTTTAAACAAGAGCTCAGAGAGCTGAAGGAGAGGCTGCTGCACACTGTTACCAGTCGATGCCAGTTCCTCCAACAGCACGGGAGCAGAGGTTTGGATCTGAAACAACAACTAATTCCAGCATGCTTAACGTTGTTAGGCGTGGATGCTACGCAAAATGTTGTTTCTAAAAGCTGATGCAAAAAAAAAATGTATTGTCTTCATTTCTTGCATCACTTATCTCAATCTGACACCTCCACCTTGCAAAAGAAGAAACCCAGAAATTTGAGCCCAGATCAGATTGTTTTTCTTGTTACAAGAAGCCCAAAGCTGTGCCCCAACTCCATACTACATATTAATACTATACAGTATGTACTTCATACTAATCTCCATACTCCATACTTTATACTGCACTTAGTATAGAAGAAATTAAGATACTTTACAGTTGCGTACCAACAGGAAATGTGGTGTGATGCTGCAACTTTGGAGCCTGACTTATGATGTTCTTAACAAAGAGAAAGCAACACAGATTTAATACTTTCATTTCCGTAATATTTCTGGAGCTGTCTCACAACTAGGGATGCACCGATACCGGATGGGATATCGGGCCGATGCTGACTCAAATAGCTGGATTGGATATCGGTGACAATGGGGCTGATCTATTAAATTCAATTCTTTGTTTACTGTATACTATATAAATTATAAACTGGAATTTTTATTTCTGTTTAAATTTAGACCAATTTGTTGCTGCATTAAAAAGAATTACACCTGAATAGTAATTCCTGTTAATTTTGAAGATTTTTTGCCAATTGTTGGTGTGCAATTTATTATTTTAATATAAATATTATGCTATCTATGTATTTATTTGTTAGATTTTGTTTTACTAAGTTAGGAAAGCAATATTTAAGTCAAGTCTGATGTTGCCTTACACATAAAATAATAAGAAATAATATAAAAATAATGATCCCCGTCGCTTCCACACAGTGAGGCGTACAGCGTATTAATCGGTACCTGCTGATACCCAAAGCCCAGGTATCACTATCGATATCGGGACTGAAAAAGTCGGATCGGTGCATCCCTACTCACAACAATTAGATTTAATTGTTTCCATGTATTCAATCAAATTAAACCCTGGTTAAAATAAATATGGAGGAAGGAACTGGGACACATCTTTACATCTTCAGAGTCTCTCTTTCAAACAATCACACACGCAAACAGCCGGGCCCATCTCAAGACCATAAAACCACATTCTCCCTAAGTCTTCATCCAAAACATCCCTTACTATGATCATGTTTTTTTTTGTTTTTGTTTTTATAAGTTTAGGAAAACATCAAATTACATTGTCCACAATTATCTCTCCATCTCTTTGGAAGAGTGGGGAATAAAAAAAATCATCAGTCACACTGAAATAAAAAGGATTCGCCACAGAATCAGAATGAAAAGGATTAACTCTGATTTCTGTATTAAACTGCAGTGATTGATCAGAGTCTTTTCTCTCCATTCTGATGCTATGTTAAGGTACTGCTACTTTCCAGGGAAGGTACAAATAAATAAAAGTGCTACGCTGCCCTTTAGGCAAGGAGTTTTAAAGGCTTGAAGGGTATTTAAGGGGGGAACATTTATTTACTTTGAGTAAAAAAACAAGAAAAGAATTGTACTTAGCTCCATTTGAATGTCGTTTGCTAGTTCTGTCCATTTAGCGTGATGTATTTGTTTTATACATCTCCTTTGTTTTCTGTTTCTACCACCATTAATGAAAGGAAAACATGAGGATGATATCAAATTGGAAAAACTTAATCAGTTTTTATGGATGTCTACGACTCACTTAGTGAAGTTGCTTGGCAAAACAGAGAAAAATAATACCTGTGAATGTAATGCGTGTCAATTAAACAAGGATAATATATTATTAAAGGTGAACTGATCAATGTTATAAATGACGTGAGAGGAGATCTGTAGGGATAAAAGCAGTTCATTCTGTGATTAATAAAACTCCTGACCCCAAATATGATCTATATCATCTCAAATAAAACGTTTCTTTGTCACCACATAGTGAATACCAACAGTGTCAGTGCCTTTGAAAGCACCACCAACCTCCTCCTGAACCAATCAGTGATTAGCAATGATATAGCAATGTGTGCGTAATATAACGTAACTGGATGTGTGTATATGATAGCCATCGATTCACACTGACTGCCAATGGACAGAACAGACATTAGAGAAAAGAGGTAGAGAAAGAAAAGGAAGGATGGGAAGAGAGGTGGAGGAAAGAGCAGAGGGGAGGATCCAGCCTCCCTTTTCTCTCTTGCCCTTTCATCCCCTCCTTCCCTCCTCTTCTTCCATCTCTCCGTACTGTATTTACAATGCCCTTTCAGTATAAGATGAGGATAAAACTTCCACTACATATCAGACATGGTATTCCAATCAGCTGAGTTAGTCTATATGAAACGCTGTGCATAACATTCCTATGACAACAGTAATGTACTGTACTAATACACATTGAATACGTATGATGATAAGGACTATATATGGCGAGGGAAGGGCTGGCGAGGGGGGGGGACACTGTGTCCACACACACCACCCAGTTTCTCTGTCCATTTAACCCCAACTGCAATCCAAATCATGACACGTTTGGCAAGTTTTATACTTATTCACTCTCGTCAAGCTTACTTTCTACAGAGCCCCGATACTCCAACTATAGTAAAAAGATGTCAAATAAGTCAAAAACATAATTCATTTTACTATTTATCTTTATTTTTCAACTAATTTATTTTACTATTTTTTGATCTTGGCACACATTAACTCATTTATCTATTCCCCATTTTCCTTCCCTCATAGAACTGTGTGGCTAACGTTACGTTAAATAGCTTACAGCTCAACACTGCTGGCTAAAAACACGAAGCACAAAACTTTTTTGCTAACTACCAAGCTGAAGCTCACTTTTGGCATAAAACTAAACCAGCTACTGCACCTTTATTTTAATCAGCAATAGACTGTACTTCATAGCTGTATCATTAGATAAACTCTTGAAACGGTAGCTAAAGCATTTTAGACAGCAAGCTACTTGCTACGCTACTACACTTCATCTTTCAAGTGCATTTATCTCGTCTTTATCGAGGACCACAGTGGAAATAAGACTTTACTGTCATCCACAATATATGTGTGATTTTATGTCTCAAAGAGTTTATACAGTGATGTTACAGCAGTATGCCGTACAGTATATGGATGATTAACATAACATAACACCGGCTGGTGTAGTTTTATGAAGACAGTTAGCTTCAGCTAGGCAGCTGGCTGAAAAGGCCGGTGCTCAGAGTGTTTAGCTATCAGTGTTGTCAGTTAAACTAGCTATCCACACAGTCCTGTCGTTTGCTCCAAATAGAAGCGATGTACCTAACGCTAATTGATAACATTTTTTATGTAGATGAATACTTCTTAAAAAATAATACATCTACATAGCCTTTAGAAAGGCGCTGAATAAAGGTATGGCTTTTACTGAAAAAAATGATTATGATTGTGAATTAATCATTTAAAAAAATTTGGTTTTGTTTATCTCCGTGTGAGATATCTGACGTTTGGTTCCCACTTCTATCAAGGCTTGTCAGACAATAGTAAAACAACGTTTGTGGTATCTCTGGGTCGTCAGTTAGAGTGGAAATAACAGATAAATGGCTGAGATTGATTGTAAGTGCCAGGCAACGACTTGTTGTGAAGTAAATGCAATGGAGCGGGGGAGGGAGAAGGCGACATCTAGTGGCTGAATGTTATCAATAGCACCTTTAAGCATAGGGAAAATTTGAGGAAAAACAAATGTTGTATGGGGAAAATAATAAATGATTAAATATATAGGTATAACGCTGTACATTTCTTTTTACAATCCATTTAAATTTTTTAACAACATCATTATGTATTCAGCTATATTTCTGACTTGTCCTATAACCCTTTACTACATTTTGTTAGTTTTAGGGCTCCATAATTGTTCACGTTTCATTATAATTTAGGATGTGAGTGAAGTTTCTCAATACGAAGCAGAATGATCTTCCTGTACAGAGAGATAAAACTGCTTTATAAGATCTTGAAGTAAGCGTAACGAGATAGAAGAACACTTGCCAAACCTATCATTAACTTTCCCTCACGCTCCCCCTCTCTAAACATTCTTCCTCCTCTTCAGTGTGCTCTGGTTTGCTGCCCGATGAGGTAAAGTTTTAAGGCAAGAATGGAGGGACGGGGGAGGGCGTAGAGGGAGGTGGGGGCGGCTACTGCTGCACTTCATTAGGAGGCTAATACGGAGATTATTCAATTGGATACTCTGCCTTCATCCCCTCTCTTGGCTCTCCTCCTCAACTTGAGGATGAGAGATGTGGAGAGGTCGTGGTTCAGTTCGGTGTACTTCACATCACGTTGATTAAGCTGACTTCAGTTCAGAGCAGTTCAGTTACCCAGCCTGTAGGATGCGTCTGTCTGTCATCTGTTTTTGTTTTTTCTGTCTCTATAACCGCCTGCCAGCTTCTCTGTCTGTCACACCAGCGTGATCTCCACCTCCTCCGTCTTGTCGCTCTTCTCCTGCGGTCGGCGGGGGTGCTGTTTGGGAGGAGGGGGAGCAGCTCGCACCTGCAGCGATGAAAAAAAAAAAACATAATAAAAGTAGGTTTAAGAAAAAAAGCAAAGTGAGGAGATGGAGATGGCCTACTTTTCTTAATTTGACAAACAACTTAATGTTCATTTCCTGCTGTGGGACAAAAAGAAAGACATATCTATTATCTACTTTTAGAGCCGTTTTTAAAAAAAAAAAAACACAGTAGTCTGAATAGAAATCATAATTGGGATTCACAGGCAGTTTACTCAACACTTTGTGTTATATGGGGCTGCAACTAACAATTACTTTAATTATCCATTAAGCTGTTTTTGTCTATAAAATGTAACACAATAGAGACAAATGCCAATTACAATTTCCAAAAGCCCAAGTTAGTATCTTCAAATTACTCTTTCTGTCTGACCCATCAGCCAAAAACCCAAAGATATTCAGTTTACTATCACATAAGACGAAAAATACTGACACACAAAACACACTTCTTGAATAAGTTTTATACTAACAGGTCGTAGTTTGCCCGGGCCTCCTTCAGGGGTGAATCGCAGTGGCTGAGGAAATCCTGGAGACACTGGACTCTTGCCAGAGCTTTGATCTACAGAGAGAGAGAGGGAGGGAGATTAAAAACTCACAGTAAAAAGCCACAATGACCTCTTCTCAATTAATTCAACTACACACATTTTTTCTTCTGTGTGTGTGCGTCTTACTGTGGGTGGGTAGCGGCCCCTTGTGCAACGAGGTGGGCGGCGGGGGCTTGTGCTCCCCATTGAGTGCGGCGGAGGGGGAACGGGGGAGCGGAGGCGGGGTGGAGGTCTCGGGGCTGGTGAAAGGGCTGATGGGCGGTTGTTCATACAGCGGCAGAGGTGGCAGAGAACATGGCAACTTCAGAGATGGCGAAATCTAGAGAAAGGGACAGAAATAGAGAAATACATCACTGATAATGTGCTGCTCACCTGTGTGGACGTAATCACCGTGACATCACCCACTGGTTTGTGGACTACGGTTTGGAAGTTATCGAAGTCTCGATTTCGGCATAGAGAAGTGACACAAGAGTGTGGCGCTTAGGACAACCAAATGCTGAATAAGACATTTTTAGGCGACTAAAATGTCACACTGAACTTTCATATACTGAAAACACACTGTGAAAGGGTTTAAGTTGTAAGATGAAAACACGGACACCCCGTCATAGCGACCTGTCAATCACAAGGTAGCCACGCCCTAAAGCATTCCCTGCTTTATGGTTTATTTTACTTTAAATGTGACCATAATTTACTAAATGAACATCATGCTGTATTGAAGAAGACTTGAAACTAGCGATTGAGACCATAAACTCATGATTACAATGTTTACTGAGGCAATAAATCAAGTGAGAAGTAGGCTCATTTTCTCATAGACTTCTATACAATCAGACTTCTTTTTGCAGCCAGAGGAGTCGCCCCCTGCTGGCTATTAGAAAGAATGAAATTTAAGTCACTTCCGCATTAGCTTCACTTTCCTACAAACCCACAAATATATATATCACAGTATAAATGATATGAAACTGATAATACTGACTGGACCATCATCTATCTGAAGTCAACTCCATTAAGTTACAGCTCAACAGTTTGGAATATAACTGCAATAAATGCATCCAAAACAACACCTTCTTTCACTTACAGTGAAGATCAGATACAGTAAGTCCAATATTCACGCTCTTTTTCAATCTGTTGTTGGTCTCCACCAACTCCTGAGGGAAATTTCTGGCTCCTCAGCAGCTAAATGCTTTACTAGTTCACCAACTAGTCGCTAACTTTGTCTGTCTTCCGTTTGGTGCTGAGCAGGTGGTGTACAAGATTTTTAAAGCTTTTCAACTGAAAACAGCTGCTGGCTGCACCTGAAAATCTCGTGAGATGGTTAAGGTTAGATTAGAGTGTCGTGTTTCTCAAGGCAGTCTCCAGTGTTTACACATTTTTTGCAAGTTTTTGCAATTTGCAGGTTATCTTTTAGACACAACCACAAAACAACAAACTTAAAAATGCTAAACGCTCCGTAGAGCTGAGGGGAACTGCAGAGTCAGGTGATAATTTTCTGTGGGTTTGTCACTAGAAGCGACCCCTTTTCACATTATAGTCATTCCATTCAGTATTCATGCAAAAATATTCATTAGAACAGCTTTGGTGTAACACTAAAGGAATACCTTACAGAGATATTGCTAGTTTACTAGTTTGAAGTGTGACCTGTCACTACACACAATTTTACAGCGTCTGTGGCAGCAATCAGAAGGATTCAGATTTTTTTTACTAATCTTCCCCACATATGACTTAAAAAGAGTTGTTATGGTGTGTGTTATGTCTACAAGCTTTTAGGAAGGGAGAGGCTGTATCCTTCCTGTTGCTGAACCTCTAACAGGGCAGCACTCTGTGCCACAGATAAGACATCTTTCTGTGATTGCAGTACAGGGTTTTTATCAGAGCGCTGCAGAAACACAGCAGTTCTGATCCACTGTTTGTGAACTCTGGCCTGCTGATAGATCTACTGGACAACAGCCAGGAAAGGAGGGGAGAGTAGACTACACATTATGCTTGGTATTTCTGCCCTGATAGGACTGATAAGACCAAATTTCCAGCTCTTTGAGAGTGACGCGCTGAATATCTGTGTGTTACTCAAGTGGGAGTAATATGTCTCTGTCATACCTCTATGTCACCCACCTGCCCTCCTCCACTGGTCTCCCCATTCTCAGTGAGATCTTCCACCAGCACCGAGGGGAAGACGCCCACCCGTCCGTTGAGCTCCCCCTCCCAGAAGCCGTCGTCTGTCTGAGTGTCGCGGTTCAACAGGCGGATCACCGCCCCCTCGGAAAAGGAGAGTTCCTCGTCCGCCTGGCCCTCGTAATCATAGAGAGCACGGACATACATCACTGCCGAGAGAAAGATAGACATAGAGAGAAAGAGAGAGAGCAATAAGATACACCGAAGGAATAATTATTCTTGGGGAAATGCAGTTCCTCGTCTGCCTGGCCCTCATTATCATAAAGAGAATGGCACACAGTGCTGGAGAAAGGGAGATACAGAGAAGACAGGAAGAAATAATAATTAGGTGACAGAGTTTCCCCATGTGTCTGGTCCAACTATACAGGTAGAACAGACACACAGCATTAGAAAGAGGGATGGAGAAAGAGAGAGTAGAAGAAGAAAGCAGGTTGCAAAGAAGGCAGGTTAGAGAGAAGAAGAAATGATAAATAAAATAAAAAAATAACATTTTATGGATTTCACTTTTGTAACTGATGAACTATCTGAATGCTGACTACATGCAGACCATCAACACCCAAAGTGTGGATGTGGATGTGAATGCAGTAATCGTACTTTGGTCTGCTTTAACTTGTGCACTGTGAAACCGAGTGGGAGTGAGTCCCTGCCCCAAGCGAGGGACTTTAAGTATCTCGGGTGTTGTTCACAAGTGAGGGTAAAATGGAGCGGGAGATGGGCAGGCGGTTCGGTGCGGCGTCCGGATAAATAAATGGATGAAGGAAATCAGGAGGGACACAGCTTGTGGGACCTGACCTAGTACTGTTTCTACTTAACGGTGGCTCATATAGCCTATAGGTTTTGCATTTACAATTATGTTGATTACTGCAACCACAGAAATATGTTTACCTTGTTTTACACAGAGAGGTAGATAACCCACACTTGCTTATTCTAATAACACTCTGCTTTCCAAAATGAGTGTTGTTTACAGCTTGATTCTGAGCAACTCCAGTGGAGCAGTAAAGAGAAAAATGCCTTAATCAGTGGCGCATAATAACCTCATTACTGGAAGAAAAAAAACTCATTTACACTCATACAACTGGAACCAGCTTGTTTACTGAAACTCCTGGCATGCAGTTTAATTATTTTAAAGAATAATTTACCATCACCAGGTTTACAGCATACTCACTGTTTGTGTCTCCATTGATGCAGCCAGAGTGCAGCTCTGGCTCGGTGGAATTGGACGAGGTGTGTGATCGAGCGTCGAGCGTAGCCAGAGACTGGAGCATGCTCAGCAGACTGTTGGAAGTCGGGAACTGCAGGTATTTCTCTGGTACGTAGCCCACGTGACCTGTCTTATTGCGAGCCTGGAAAACACACAAACACAAATACAAACAATGAACAAATACAACATGAAAACATGCACAGCTGGAGAAAATTGAGCACCAAGAAACTGTACAAGTCTGTGCTGCAGCACACAGAGCTGTCGAGATAAGGCTTCTGTTGTTGTAACTGTAATGTACATCTGTGTGTGTATTTGTGCACCTTGACCCAGTCCTCCATGTCTCCGTCCTCAATGACCTCCAACATCTCCTGTTCATCAATAGTTAATTCATCTGGCTGAGAGGCCTGCGGGAGAGACACACCAGCGGGGTTAAAGACAGAGAGACATTTATACAGTACAGTAAAACACTCCATACTAGACTAGAGTCCATCATTAATGATTCATTTTAAAATGCTAAAAAATGTCATGGTTATTCATGGGAAATTCATAAACATTTCACACTTCCTATAAATCAGGGGTGTCAAACATACAGCTGCAGAGCCAGAACCGGCCCACCAGAGGGTTCAATCCAGCCCACTGGATGACTTTGCAAAATGTGAAAATTGCATTAATTCCAAGTTTTCAATAAAATGCACTGCTATTCCTATTTCTTCACTGGGGTGGCGCTGTCCTAATAAGAGTAGCAGTCTCAGTGCTGGATACGCTATTATAGATCCCACGTGCTTACGTACAGGCTACACGACACTACGTGACATTAAGTGTCGGCCACTGTTCATGCAGGAGCCGCCGGTGGAAAATGTCTTTGTCAAAAAGGAGAAAAGTGAACACCAAGAAAAAATGGACCAGTTCCTATTTCTTCACAGAGGTAAATGGGAAGTGTATTCAAAGCACCTTTCAGTGATCAAAGAATATCATATTTGGCTCCAATATCAGACTCATTATGGCAGAAAATACAAGAAGGTTTTCAGAATGTACTTGTACTTCTTTACATAAAAGAAAGGGAAAAATTTGGAGGTGTTGTCATTATAAATTATTATGGAATGGTTTTACTGGTCCGGCTCGCTTGAGATCAAATTGGGCTGTATGTTGTCCATGAACTAAAATGAGTTTGACACCCCTGCTATAAATGCAACACTGACATTCAACTTTGCTTATCTACATGGTTGCACGTGTTACTTGTGCGTTGTTGTTGAGCAGGTAGCTGCAGACATTTGATATGTGCAGGTGTGTGACCATGTAACCGCATAAGGTAACTGTGTATGTGTGTGTGTTGGGTTTTGTATACCTTGTATGAGTACAGGACTTTGCAGGTTAGCGGGTAGTTTCGGAGGGTTCCCGACGGACTTGAGCTGCTGTCGTCAAAAACCTCCATGTTTTCTTCACACTCCTCTCCCTCCTCTCGCTCCAAATCCACTGTGCCCTTTAACACACAAACACACAGCCAGATAAAAGTCAAAACCTCTGATAACTACAAGGACAAATACGAAATCACCTCCAAAGCTCCAGGGTGGAAAAAGACTCTCGTACTCCAGATCAAATACACACAAAGCATTATAAAAACCCAATTTTCACACAACCTTCTGGCTCTAACTCCTCAGGTCTTGATGTGACGCCCAGCTAGGGGACTTGTTATGTTTGTCTCTCTCTGCTTGTGTTAGAAGGTCTGTCCATTTAACAAAGACTTTCACCTGTTCCCTTTGCCCCCTCTTCCTGTGTGTTTGCACTCTCTCTGTGCTAGCGTCACAATTTAATCTATAGCAATGCTTACCTTTGCTTCCTGCCTGGGTTTCTCTGTCCTGCTCAGTGTGGGTGCTACAGCTTTGAGAGACAGGTGTAGAGGCACTAAGGTTTCATATGATCCTGCCCCTCCCTCTTTTGTTCCATCAGAATTTAACTGGCTTATATGAAGGTCATGTGATCTAGCTGGTGTAGAAAGATCCATCACACACAGCAAGCTGACCTGGCCATAACAATAGTGTGTGTGTGAGTGTGTGTGTGTGTGTTTATCCATTCCCAAGTCATTGTGTTTGGTCATCAGATTTCTGTTGACACAGTAAACTCTACACCGGTGCAGAACAAAACAGATGTGCGTGTTTTGTATATGAGTTGGACATAAGAATTTATTCCCTAGGGAAACAATAACCTCCAGGTGTGGTCCTAAGGTGTTCCCTAATACAAATGAACACACTGTTACATACATCAGTCTTTCCATCTATCCACTTTACTGGATTGATTTAAAACTGCACTGCACAGCCTCAGGGCCAATTCCATTTCATCCCTGAAGCGAAATGACCAGTGTGTATTTCAGTAATAACCCGATAAAATATCAACAAAACTACATCTCAGTGTGTGTCCCAATACAGCTGGGATGCAGACCAGTGGACGGCTTTATGGTTCCTGCAGGAAATAACTGTGAAAGTGATATTGTAATGAAGGCAGTGGCTGCCTGAGGGGCTCGAGGGTTCAGGGTTTACAGTATTTCATGGTCGTATCAATAAAGTTGAGTGGAATGAAGGAAAGGTCGAGGGAAGTGCCTGCTCCTTCTCCTCTGCAGATTATTATTCACAAGCCATCCATCCTTCTCTCTCTGACCATCGACCACTTCTTGACCTTTCCCTGATCTGTTAACAATCCCTCTTACTGTTTTCCTCTCCTTTTTCATCATTTCCCTTGTTGCACCTTGTTATTATAATCCCTCTTTCTTTGCCGCTGTCAATCTCTAAAGGCTCCAGTACACTCCAAATAAAATCAAAGGCTGTTGAACTGCTGTCGAATGCCTGAATGCTCAGTGTGCCTCCTGGTCTGTTCTTTTAATGACGCCCACACCAGATGGAGGAGTTTTCGGCAAGTCTAGCCTACACCTGATTTATCGTATAAAATAGTGCAATGGAAAGTTGAAAGAACACTTTTTAAAAACAAGGACACATAAATAAGATCCTCAAATGCATATAACACCACATAACTACTTGTAGGGAGTGTAAATCACAAGTTTCATCACAATACGATATATCAATTCTTTGGACAACCATAGGATATTTGCTGATATCACAAAGTTTGCCACGATACAATTTTGATTTGATTCAATTCAGGGGCCTGCGATCGATATGAGACGATATCATACGCCCATTAAACACAACCATTTATATCAACTCACAAAAGGCAACTAAAGCATGATTTGACAGTTTTATTAATGAGCTCTGTAGGAAGGAGGTGCGCTTGGACGGAAATGGTGACACAGACGTGTCATGGGAATTCCAAAATAAAGGCGTGTCTCAAAGATGATGATATGTATCAATGTTTTTACTTTTCATCAATGATATTGGATTGTTGATCGTTAAATCAATCCAGATCGATGTATTGTTACTGTTATTGTAGTACACACTACTGGCAGATAATTAAGTATTTGGAAATGTCACAATTTTGTCTGTGCAAACATGCCAATTGTAATATTTTTTACAGTGTACACTACAGTGTGCCTTACAGCATGCTCCTCTATGTTCTCCGTTGTTTTTCACAATCCCCCGTCTCTCTCACCTCTGCATCCAATTTTACTTCAGCATTATCACTCTGACGCTCCTCCCTCCTCACCTCTCCCCCTCATCACACCACCTCTTCTTTTTTCTCAGCTCTCTCTCCTCCTCCACTAATTGTCTCTCCAACACTCCCTCCTCTTTCACTGCACAACTCCTTCCCATCATCCCTTCTCTCCATTTCCTAGATTGCCCTCATTCCCCAGACTTTCTCACACTCAGTGTCTCTCTTTCTCTCTGGTTTTAGCTGCGAGCTGCAATATCATGTGAGCAGAATGTCAAGTGCTTCCTATGGAGCAGCAGACCGACTATGTTTAGTCCTGTTGACAGACACACACACACGTCTCCGACGTCAAGTCCTGTGTGGGATTACACTCATACATAGACGTACACTCTCCTCCCCTCACATATACCCAATAGAGAGACAGAAACACAAATGCAGAAACATAAATGCACATTGATATCCATAACTCACGTACACATCCAGTCACACACACACACAAGGACATAGCATATATGGCTGCATTATTGATTGAGCATTAATAAAGGCTACATAAAGTTTGAGGTGCAAATCATCTGTTTTTAGAAACAAAGACATAAATATTCATTGTGTGACCCCCCATCAGGGAAAAGCAGTGACTTTTAAAACTTATTTAAAGGAACGGTTTGAAATTTTGGGAAATGCCCTTATTCACCTTCTTGCCGAGAGTTAAATGAGAAGATCGACATCACTCTTATGTCTGTAGGGTAAATATTAAGGCTGCAATTAAGGATTGTTTTCATTGTCGATTAATCTGCTGATCATTTTCTCAATTAATCAATTCGTTTTTGGTCTATAAAATGTCAGAAAATGGTGAAAAATGGTGATTAGTGTTTCCCAAAACCAAAGATGACATCCTCAAATGTCTTGTTTTGTCCACAACTGAAAGATATTCAGTTTACTGTCAGAGAGAAGTAAAGAAACCAGAAAATATTCATATTTAAGAAGCTGGGATCAGAAAATTTTGACTTTGTTTACTTAAAAAATTACTAAAATCGATTATCAAAATAAGCCGATTAATTGAATAGTTGATAACTAATCAATTAATCGTTGCAGCTCTAGTACATATGAAGCTACCACCAGCAGCCGCTTAGTTTAGCTGAGATTAGTATCAATCTTCTCATCTAACTTCACCAAGATAGCAAATAAGTGTCTTTCCCAAAATGTCAAACTATTTATTTATAGTGGAATGCTGTGTAAGGTAGGAGTCCACCTCCTCCCACCTGACATGCGTAAAGTATCTACACAAGCTCATAAATATGATAAGGTGATAAAAAAAAGGCTTCAGATCTGTACTCAGTCTATCTTGCCATTAAAGCTAAGGGGGTCACGAAATAAAAACTCCCAGTTGTGTGACGACTTCATCAGTATTCCACTGGAGGAAGTGGGGCGTTTTAGAGGTTGTAACCGGCGCGACAGATGATTAGGCAGCATGGCTGAGGTCAATTATCTTGCAATTTACACCATTCAGTAAGTGATTTGTCAGGAGAACTATTCTAGCTGGGTGGTTTTCACTTATAATGAAATCATGAGAAAGAGTGAAAAGTCCATGATTACGAGTCAGTGCCTTGGAGTTTAAAATTACAGTTTTGAAAGTGCTGAATTGAGAGCAGCGTTTGTGTAGGGCAAGAAGAAAAAAACTGTTGGGAAGACAGATGAGCCAGACATACGACTAACATACAGTGGTCTGGTGGTGTTCATTTGAAGGAATGGATGACCATGCAGGCGACACAAATAAGCTACAACTTATGTTGTGTGGTGAGAAGGCACTCTTCTACTTCTGATTTCTAGGGTGTGAGATTTGCACTTTCCAGCCGAGTCAAAAACTGCTGCAACTTTGAAAATTGCTGATAAAAATCATGTATGTATTGGCATACTAGTAGTCACATTAGGGGTTACGTTATGTCTACAGTTTTGCTATTCATTAATTCCTCCATTATTTTCAAATTTCATTAATAAACTTTCTGTTTTTTTCTGGCTTGGCGGGAAAGCGGCAACACGCGCAGTGAGGGGAGGTGTCTCACCGACAGTGAGGGATCGTGGGAAGTGTAGTTGGCCCAACGTTCATTCTCCAGCTCCTCCATCACCTACAGCATGCACAGAGAGAGCAGGGTGGGTTTAAACACAAATTACAAACAGGCACGCACACACACGTACTGCACTGCACAAACTAATGTGTGAAAGGATTTAAATGCACACACACTCCCAGCAGTTGTATGTATGAATGCACTCACAAACATGTATCGCACACTGTTTCACACTCACATACATGAAACAAGTCAGGCAAAGAGAAGGAGAGGCTAAGGCTGCATTCACACCAGATAAGGCGTTAAGGCGATTTGCTGCAGGGTTGTGCGGCAATGTGCGTGAGTCACTTTTAATGGCCCATTGACTGTGACGATTAACGTCTTTTGTTCCTTCATGGCTGGGTCGTACAACTCTGGATCGCCGGTTACGGGATTGGTCACCGCAGCGTGACGTCAGGGTGAGTTTCTCTAAAAGTTGATTCTGTTTCTACTTTTCTGCCTTTTTTTTTTGCCACTCCCTGCGGCTGCTACCTGCATTTTTGCCGCACCGCCAGATCTGGTTTGAATGCAGCCTTATTGTCACACACACACACACACACACATACACGGTACACACATTCTCCAACACTCACAGACAAAACATACCTGGTTCATGGCGCTCTTCAGCCAGGTATCCACAGCAACCCCCACTTGCCGCAGAAGGTCCAACCGAGCCTCGGCTTTTAACTTTATTGTCTTTGGAGAGAGAAGGGGTTAGGTATGTTAAGAACATTAAACATATCACTGGCTTACAAAGTTTTTCGTGTATTAGTCTTAAAAAGAACATGTGTTTTTTCTTTTTACAACTTGGGTCCCATTTTATTGCACGGATATTTTCACAACGGCATGGCCATCTGGAACGAAGAGTGGTGTGAAAATGGTCATTACAAACGGCTTGTATATCCGCAGTCCTCAGTCTTCCGCTTTCCCTTTTTGAATGGGAAATATTCACACAAAAGCATGTTGAACGATAGTACACATATTGGGTATATAGTTCATAGTATGCGATGACGGACGAAGCCCAGGTCTTATTTATTATACATCCATGTGTCACACCCTGACTGTAGTCTATGGTCACACCTGCTGCTTGATATTCAGTCAGTAGTGGCAACCTCTTTCTTTTTTTAGCCATGATGCTGAAACAAAACAAATGCAAGGCAATAACAATATAATGAGCTACAAGCACACATCACTGTATACAGTAAGCACCGAGATGGGAGCCATCTCTCACTTTCTTTCTCACTCTTCTAATTGGAGTCGTGATCTCTAGTCTCAAGTCATGATGAAACACGTCAATGCGCATAGTATGCATATTAAAACTATTTAAGTTGAACCTTGAAGTGATCTTTGAATCAAATGTCTCATTTTCCTTTCAGCTGTATCATATCACATACAGTTTCAGTGACAGAGTGTGGATGTGAAGTCTCTCATCTAGTCTCTTAAATGGCAAATCCATCAAAACTTGCTGTACTTTCTTTTAAGGAGCTGGACTGTTCTTTCCTAATGAGACAATATGATCAGGCTACAACCAGCAGTAGGGAAACCCCTGAGATTTACATCCACTGCGTCTCGCCTCCTCAACTCTCTTTCATCTCTGATCCTTTCTCTTTTTTCCTTCTGTGTCTCACCGTTTTTATCAATTTCCTTTCTCACTCATGCTGACAGAGCAGATTGATACTGTAGCTGATAGCTCCCACCCACCACAGAGACTTGCAGTCAGACAGACACACACACACACACACACACACACACTGCCAAGACAGACTTTCCGGCTTTGATCAATAAAGACCTGAGCCCCTTAAGTGCCTCCATTCTTTCTCTTTCCATTAGCAGCGCCCAACAAATGCTAAAGGTTGCTGTTGGACCATGAATATACCAGACTAAAGAGGAAGACAAGTTGAAATAATGGCCAATACATGTTCAGCCATCTGTGCAGGAGTAGAATAAGCAGCCAGTGGTGTGAGTACAGATCCCTGGTGGACAGACTGTACAACCTCAGACAGACAGACAGCTCTGATTAATAAATCAGACACAAAGCTAGACAGAAATATAGATGGACAGGCAGAGAGATACTGCAGGAGGAAAACTCAGCTGTGTGGCTATAACTAATATTGAATTACTCTAAATTATGGGACCAGCTTTTTTTCGTTCTTACAATGACTCATTCTGGTGCTGCAGAGCTCAAAAGACAAAAATACAACAGCTGAACTTGTTGAGAAAAGCAATGACACATTATGTGAGATACATTTGAAACAACAAACTGGAAGAATGTAAGAAGCGACACACTGAGGTTGGTCTTCTGTTTTTATAGATGCAATATGTACGCTGTGTTTAAACTAGGGCTGTCAAAGTTATCGTGATGATACACTAATGCAAATTATTTTTAACGGCGCTAATTTCTTAATAACGCAATCGATCTTTCGGTGGTTGTAGCAGGCTCAGTTTTAAAGCTAGAGAGAAGATACTGGTATCATATGAAACTCGGGAAGGAGATTAAATAACGTTCCAAACTAAATTATGGCGAGGAAAAACTGTCTTGGCCAATTTCAAAGGGGTCGCTTGACTTCTGACTTCAAGATATGTGAATGAAAATGGGTTCTATGGGTACCCACGAGTCTCCCCTTTACAGACATGCCCACTTTATGATAATCACATGCAGTTTGGGGCAAGTCATAGTCAAGTCAGCACACTGACACACTGACAGCTGTTGTTGTCTGTTGGGCTTGAGTTTGCCATGTTATGATTTGGGCATATTTTTTATGCTAAATGCAGTACCTGTGAGGGTTTCTGGACAATATTTGTCATTGTTTTGTGTTGTTGATTGATTTCCAATAATAAATATATTCATATGTTTGCATAAAGCAGCATATTGCCCCACTCCTATGTTGATAAGAGTATTAAATACTTAACAAATCTTCCTTTAAGGTACATTTTGAACAAATAAAAGATTTTGATTAATTTGCAATTAATCATGATTAAATATTTGAATCGATTGACAGCTTTAGTTTTAATACCCAAAAATATGCTACAGTACATGTGAACATGCCCTTATGATTGTGTCCATGCTCTATTTACCAAAGGTATTAATAGGCCAGTGCAGATTACATTGATACTTCCAATCAGTTTTTCAATCCTTATTAATTGTGTTTGCTTGTGCTGTAAAGTGTCTGGAAGTCTTGTCTCTATCTTGATGCATTTTCTGTCTGAAGCATTTTGATGCAACGTGTTAATGAGGCCAGATTGTCTGGTGGAGCCAGTTTGAGAAACAGCTCATTAGTATGGAGATAGCCTCTTGCCTCGACTGCTCTCACTCTCATCCTTAAGAACTCCTTAGAAAGAGGAAAACAGCACAGAAGAGGCCAATAATCATCTAATATCAATTTCAAAGGGAACTTTTGCTTTATTTCAAAGTATGCCACGAGAGAGGAAAGACAAAAACAAACATGCAAGATGCTGTATATAGAAGATGGTAAGATCTCTTTTTGTGTTTGCGACTAGCTAGAAAGTTTTAATGCATAGGTTTATTTATCTGTGAGAAAAATACACTGTGGGGACAATTTGTATTGATTAAAAGTTATCTGTATGGAAGCCCTAAACGAACATGATTCAAACATTTTGTTTTAATACCGAGATCACATAATTTTCGGGTCAAGTCAGCCAATGGTAAATTACTTCAAACGGCCCAGATCGAGCTGACAGCATGGATATATACATCCATGGCTGACAGTGATGGACTTGTTGAAGTTAGCGAAAGGATTTTGTGTCTACCTGTTCAGGAGTCGTTAAGGAAAAAGTGTCTGGGAGCGGCCATCAAGAGAGGCTCACGTAACTTGAACACCGACCGGAGTGTCAACCAAACAGACCCTGGTCCTCCAAGTCAAATCACACTTATGCCTGATCTAATGTTACCCATTTCATAACAGGTGATGATAATAATCAAATCTCATACTAATAGGTCATATGATAATGGTATCTGGTGGTTGGAATCTGCAGGGGTCTAGTAAAGTCAACAAGAAAGTACAAACAATGCAAAATCTACAATGAATACAACGGCTGCCAAAGCAGTTTTGCCCCCTGAATGATCATGTACCCAGTAATGTTTGTATACAAGAAACCTGTCGGAAATTAGCATTCACTATAAACACTATGATGTATCAGATAGCTATTTTTAGTTTGTCTACACAATTTTGTGTGTGTATTTTTATTTTTATTTTAATTTATAAGGGACACAGGTAACATGGTTTATACTCCTTATTTCCATATATTGTATGTACCCTTGTTAACATCGATCTGAACCGTTTGAATGCATTTACTGTTTGCTGATTTGACCCAAACATTATAAGTAATAAAAGAAAACAACCTTCAGTTTTCTCGTGATAACAATTTCATTATCTTGTTTTTCTCGAGATAACAAAGTTTGTTTTCTCAAGTTAACGACATAATTAACGTGTGAACTCGAGATAACGGTATTAAAAAATGTTTTGAATCATGTTAAGGCTTCCGTAATTCTGGATGATCCATGTATTTCAAATATCACACCCTCCGAGACTAAAATAACATTTTGTTTATATTTTGTCCGTAACAAAATATCATGTGTATCACTTCATCCTAATGCCTTTTTTCCTCCTCTTGATTTATCTTCATCTCTGAAGAATGTTGTTCTATTAATAAGGAAAGCTCCACTACAGTACTCAGGGCTGGCCTGGTGCACGCTGTCATTACATATCATTTATATAAGAATACAAAATACATTTCATTTTATATTCTGAAAACACACTTGACTTTTATCACAGCATGTATCGTTTAATCATGCTGATAAATGTTGTTAGGCTAATAACTATTCCAGTAATTCCAAGGGAAAGACATGCACAGCCTGTAGTTTCAGTATCCAGAGTCTTTTATCAAGCACTCAGCCAGAGGCCACAAAATCAGATGCTTGTAGAGAGCAGAGAATACATAACTCTGCTCCTTCTCGGGATGTTTATTGATTCCATTGAAACAGTGGCGAGAAAAAGAGGATCCTTCTAAAGACTGAGATGCTGTTCAACACTGCAGAATAGATTCAAAGACAGAAAACAATGACACTGTTTTATTTCTTTTAGTTTTGCTGCTCCTTTGCCTTCAATTGTACATTTAGTATGACAGGGGAGACATTTGAATTGTAGTTCAAATTCCAGCTTACTCTTCCCCTATAATGATATGAACAACACTCAATCCAATCAACTAATGTATCTAGTCATGTCCATAAACAACCTCCCTGGCAATTTAACATATTGTTAAAATAACCATGGCTAATAAATAGGTCTGCAAGCTCTTGAAGCTTGAAACGTAAAAGCAACATACAGTATAATACGTTCTAAAACTGAATGAAATGTTACTATATGTCTTCTTTTATACCTTCTTTTGGTGATCTACCATGTGAATAGATGATAAAACCTAATACTGGGTGTAGTAGGCCCCTATTGACCCACATCTATGGTGCTTATAGCAGCCGATAACGCCTATTTAACAGCCTGACAACAGTCTAATCGGCTGCTTTTTCACAGATTCGCCTGCAGTTTGACAAGCAGTAAATGGTCACATTTTTTAGCACAGTCAGTGAATCGACTATAAACATTGATTTTGAAACTCAGCTGGCTGTCAAAGCGTTTAAAGATGTTGTCACAAGTAAATTAGGCAATTTATGAAAAATCAGTTATTGAAGGCAGGTAGCGAGGCAAACTGTGATATCAGTCTTTCTTACTGGCATTTTCTGACATGATGCTTCTGAAACACCGATGAGTTTTTGAGCTCATGATGATACCGAAGATGACAACAAAGTAAAAATCTGGATAACTACCCAGCGACGCCATGCATTTCTTGAGTAAAGATGCCTCAAAAAATATCTTTTAATGAAACAAATTGACTGTATATACTATATACTGTATTGCTCCATTCTAAATATAGGCCTTGCTAATAAGGTGTTGAAATGGCCACTGCAACATGTTGGATGGGATGAAGGTGAGACTTCATGTAAAATCACTATCCCGATAATGCTGTAATCAAACCTGGATAATGTCTTTTCGCACTGCTTTCACTCCCTTTATAATTCTGTGATAAGAGCTCTGTAATGAAGCCATTTGGATCAAATGAGCTCATAAAATATGCATCATCATACTCAAGGTAGTGCTGGTCTGGAAGAGCAAAGAATAGCAGACAGACAGTGTGAGCGAGAGACAGAAACAGACAGGAAGAGAGAGAGAGAGAGAGAGAGAGAGAGAGGGCATGAGAGAGAGAGAGGGGGCATGAGAGAGAGAGAGAGGGAGTGAGAGAGAGAGAGAGAGAGAGGGTGGGGTTGATTAGGGTTGCTAAAATAATCTTGCAGTGTAAGGTTGACTGAAATAGCTAATAAAAGCAATAAAATTACATATGATAATGCTGTACACCTTAGGGGACGGAAAAAAAGAGGTAACATCAGAAGTGAAATGTATATATATATATATATTTTTTTTTTACCAAACCTGACAGCAGAGGGTGCCAGACATGTGAAAGCCTGATCAGAAAGCAGTATGGAGGCAAAGAGGCGGTGTTAGGGAGAGAATGAGCAAAGCAAAGTAAGAGAATGAAATAGAAAAACAAGAGATGAAAAGCCAAAAGATATAGAGACTTTGGAGACAGGATCAAGTTGAGACGGATGACAGATCATGCAGTGATCTCATTCACACTGTGACAGGTTGAATCTGTGAGAAATCAATACATAAATGATTGATATCTCTGCAAGTGCAAAGGCTGAGAGGCGTAGATGGAAAAGAGAGGGAGTGTGAACACGAGAAAAAAAGGAGGCAGATGAGGAGGGAAAGACAGAGGAGTTGAGGAAAGAGCAAGAAATCTAAGAAAAATGACATTCATAGCATTAGATCTGAGTTTATATGTCTCATATCATAAGTCAGATGTTTATAGGTGTAGTGATATCAGACCTGTGTACTGTCCGAGTGAGTTATTGAGGCATAACTGTGTAAAAGTGTGTTTAACTCTCTACAACTGAACAGAGTGCAGCAAAAACCAGGGGATTACTGGGCTTTGTGGATAACAACGGTCGAATAACTTGAATGATTTGACATCTCCTGCGACGTGAAAGGTGTATTGATCGATCCTGGGCCATGTTTGCTAACTGCACCCTGCTCCGTCAGCCGTGCGGATGGGCAGACTGCCAACTGCTGCTGTTTGCATCTAAAATATTTACCAAATAATTGCACTGGGTAGAGGAAATATGGGACGGGGCTGGATTTTATGTTGTCACTGAAAAAGAGGGCTTGTTTTTTAGGCAAATGCTGCATTTATGTGTCGGCAGGAAGTGAGTCTACGACGACATTTTATACTTTTGTGTAGGGCTGGGCGATATGGAGGAAATCAAATATCATAATATTTTGGACCAAATACCTCAATATTGATATTGCGACGACATTGTAGGGTTGACCATTGGTGCTTTTACAAAATATTTACAGATTTTTTTTGTTAAATAATCATCTGTAATGTGGATATAATGCAGCTAGAACAGTCTGGCAAGTTCAGAAAATTATGTCACTTTACTGTAATGCAGCCTTTAAAAGCAGGAAAAGATATCAGTATAATATCGATATATTGCCTAGCCCGACTTTTTTTGCGTCAATGTCTATCACAGATTTCACAGTGTTTATTTTAGGGAAAAAATAAAACATTTCCATTCACTACAAAGACACACTCCCCTTGTTTCCCTCCACTCCACACTAATTACTCATATAAATACATATTCAAGTATACTGAAGGTTTGCAGAAGAAGAATCATCTTTTAATTTCCGAAGAGAGGAAACATCTATCCATCCGTTCTCCATGGAGAACCCAGACGAAACCCATAAGATAGGGAGAACATGCAAACTTCACACAGAAAGGGTCGGGTTCAAACGCAGACACTGACTGTGCAAAGGGAACATATCCTATTATTATCATCTGTGTGATCAAAAATACATGTCGACAGCGTGAGTCACTCACCTCAGCTTTGCGTATGTTTTCTTTGGTGTCTTCTATCTTCATCTCCAGATCTAGTCTCCCCTGCTCTGTGGGGGGCAAGCCGTGGCCCTCACACTCCTCCAGACACTGAAAACAACACACACAAACACATAACTCCATTAGGAATAGTTTTTTTTAAACATACTATATTCGTAAAATGGGTATATGTAACGAATGTGAGCGTCTATCTTACTCGTTTGTAATGTATGATATTCTTGTGTTCTCTGGCCACTCTGGTTGCCCATTTCCTAGCCTCCTTGTTCAGACTGTGCTCCTCCGTCGTCCCCGTCTCCGACTCCAGCTGACGACTCTAATATAGGCAAACACACATGCATACCAGACACAGACAAGCATGGCAGGCAAACACACACATACACAAATGCACACATAAGTACACCGTCGGCGGTAGCGGCACAAGGTGTGTGATAAGCAGAAGCTGTTAATTGAGCTAAAGAAAAGTGTGAGAGAAAGATTGTTTCCTTCTCACATAATGAATACAGCGTTTGTTGCAAACCTCTCTTGGAAATAAACAGCTGCTATTAAAACCACATGTGAAATGAGCACGAGTGTGTGTGTTGTTGTGTGTGCTACCAAGGGAGAGAGCAGGAGTTGCACGGCAACAGGCCTTTTTAAATGTGATTTGTCTTCAGAGAGTAATGGATTAAATGTGTCTTCAAGTTCACAGTTTACACACTTAGTCACTAATCCACCACTTACCGATGACAGAACAGCATACATTTTATCTTTATCTTTATATTATTCTTGCTGTGAGTAGTGGGATTCATCATGAACGCACATTTTTCTTTGCCAAAGTTAAAACAGTTTTGCTAATTTCACATTGCAGATGTCTGTATTTCCTTCTTCTTCTGTGCTTTTTAGCAGCCTTTAAATCAAAATCTGATGACAGATGATGGATTGTTTGGTCACGGTCGGCCCAAGTCTGAATTGAAACAACGCACACAGTCCTTATGAAGCACATTAGCGTTAGAGTTTTTGAGGGTTAGATTCTTAAAGGAGCAGTATGTAGGATCTGGCGGTATCGAGTGGTGAGGTTGCAGAGCATGTAGAAGAACTACGATGGCCGACGTGAAAACATGACTGGCCTTCTCTAGAGCCAGTTGTTGTAAGAGTAGCGTAGGTCATTTGGAGCAGAGCCAGTGCTTAGAGTGTTTGTATGTGAGAAGTGAGTGGTGAAGCAAGAGCAAGAGAGCGGTGGCGACGGGAGCGAGTAACGTTATCGACTCCAGCCCAAGCAGTTTTACAGAGTTTGTTTTGTCCGTTTTGGGCTACCGTAGAAACATGGCGGTCCAACATTGGCGGACTGCATTTCTGCCAAATGGAATAATAATTGTTACACCCTGGCCCTTTAATAAAAAATACTTAAAGGACCAATTAGGTTACTTTTTAGTGTGTATCCTCATCCCAGTTGCTTAATTTTTTAACAATCCTTTGTGTCCCTTATTCATATATGCATCCTAATTCTGATTTATCAGACTAAAATCAATACAGAAGCTACACTTCCATCTATGTTTTGTGGAAATAAGTTTTCCTAACATTTATATATTATTCTATGATGCCTATGATGTTTAAAAAAAAATAGCAATTGTCACTTCCAACAAAAACAAACTAAGCTTCAGGATGTACATGCATTCAGTGTCACTGATGTGTGCTCACAGACCTGAGAGGCTGGGGTTCCCATAATCTGATAATAAAAGTGTGTTAGCTACACTATGGTACAGGATATTTTAATTGCAAGTTTCCATGCACATCATATCTATTAATTATGTGCCGCTTCAGTAACAAGAGGGCATAAATCTGGCTAAGTATAGGTGTGAAACGAAGAGCATTACATGGGAGATTTACAGCTTAATTACAGTCAGACGAAGGAGGGAGTTCAGGCAGGGAGGCAGAAAACTAGATCTGAACAGCGGCTCTAAACTGACATATTGTGGAGAGAGCTAAGCAAATTGGACCTTGATAGTTTATTGGTGTAATGTTAATAGAGTAAACGGAGTAAAAAAAACATTTATTTTAGGTGGACTACCAGCATATTGCGAGGAAAATGTGAATACTGGCATGCAAAACACTTTGAATCTTCTCCTTGCATGTGACCTTTAATTGACTTTCTGTGATGCTGCTTCTTTAGATTCCTCATTCTGTATTTCAGCTTTATGTTTAAAGCATAAAGCATGCAGGTTAGCCCCTTAAAAAGTCCAGGAGCACCTTAAAATGTTCTGCTGGTCAGTGTGAAACAGCTCATATAGGGCATTAAGTGGCACTTTATTTTAAATTATCATGATGTAGTGGGGACCTTTAGCAAATATGACCTGTGATATTCAGATTGGTTTCTAAATGTGTTAATGTGCCAATGTCAAGTGTGAATTTATCAAATCAAGGTCGCAATGATAAACAATTAGCAACTGCTGTAAATGTGATAACAGGCAAAATGATGGCTAGTCAGCCCGCCAGCTAAGGGAAATGTGAAGTACAGCAGAGTGAACTCAAAACGGCGTGATCACACTGTACTTCAATTACAACCTCCACTGTCATAATAACAGTCATTTAGGGGACTGTACAGTACAACTGTGTTATTCTGAAACCACATGGATGAAGGAGGGGGGAATGGACTGTGTCAAAAAGTAGCTGTCTGTGTGAGTGATACGATAAATGCTGGTAGGAGAGTGCGACTTTAAAAGTCTACACCTTGGGGTCTTGTGGCGGGAAGGCGGCGCATTAGTTTAAGACACATATCATATAATCACAATGTCTGTAGATTGATTACAGCTGAGGTCTCCTGTTCTATGTCCTCCCCTCACTCTAAACCAGGCTGTTCTCTTACCTAAAAAAAAGTAATGCACTGTAATTTGTATATATACCACAAAATCTATTTGTGTGTAACGTAACTGTGAAGCAGGAAGTATAAAGAGCGACAAACACCGCGTAGTGAGGAGACTGCTGTTCGTGTCCCGTGTGAAACCAGACGTCAACGTTGATTTGTCACTTCCGTACTTAAATTACGATCTTTAGTAGATCTAAGTAGTTTTGTAGCCAAAAACTAACCAAGTTGTTTCCTGTGAAGACGGAAGTTTATTTTGAAAAGACTGTATGCATGTAACGAGCGGAAATTGACAAGTGTTGCTGGACATTCGTAGGAAAACGAATGAAAAATGAGGAATAACTTTTCATAACATATCATACGAACCGATGAGGATACGTTGTTGGAAGTTTATACTATCATATTACTGTTGGGGGGAAAAAATCCACTAAAAAAAGCTCTAAACCCAGTGATGTTTTTGCCACTGTAAGAAGCTACTGCTGTCTTTTCTAACACATCATTTCACACATCATATATAGCCTCCCATTGTTTTCTAAAAAAAGGATCCATCGCCACAGCTTGCAGAGACATACCGCTGTCTTGACTAATATAATACATCACGTTGAACAGCACCTGTATCACACTTAAGTCAAGGCAGCAGTATTTCTAAAAGCAGTGGGAGACCATCATGGCTCCAAGGTGTCTCTGCACAACCTGCAGTAGAACAGACAGCAGTGCCTTCTGACTGTTGCAAAGGCTTTGCTATGGTTACACTATTTATATGCATTAATGCAAAAAGAAAAACACATTAAAGGTGTTATCCTAATAAACAAGAATAGAATGCCTTTATCCTTATTTAGTTTTTGTATTATTTAACATTGTGCAGCCAACATTTTCTGTGTTATAGGGTTCTGCTTGCAGATGCAGACACTTAAAAGAAAAAAACGTCATCATCATACGGACAGAATTTACTCACACAATACTTTCACTTATTCACATTCAGAAAGTAGCTTGATTCTGGTGTGGTGGTTCGAGCTAACACAGAATCAAAGAAAGAAAACACACACACAAACAACTACAAGAAAAAAAAACATACACAGAGTCAATCTGCCTGCAAAGATCATACTTTCAACCCATAACACATACACAAATAAAAATCACACACCAAACATTTGACTCATTTATTTACAGGGAGCGATGATAGCGTGGTGATATTTCAGAAGATGATGCAACAGCAACAAGGTTTACGGCTTCTGATAAGTCATCTGGTGCTGTCGGGATGGCATTGCTCAACCACAGATGACAGTATCAAAGCATTACAGTACTGTGGACCCACTGTCATAACAGTGGTATTCAGTAATGCAGCAATTACGGCTCCCTTGTTTCATTATCATGGGGCAACTAGACAATGCAACGCATTAGAGCTCTACATAAACTGTCGTAATAATACTGCAAGAAAGATAATTAGCTTCATTTTGATCTCTAACAGGCGGCTTTCCTGTTTACAATCAATTAAGAATACGCAGCAGGGGGTTAGAAAACTCATCCGTCTGTAGCAATTTGGCACCAGAGCACAGGACACGTTGGCTCATACAAACTCTGAATTTGGGAAGACCGGTTTCCGGTACTACGCACCTTACTACTGGAATAAACGGCAACACAGCTTGAAGTTAGAAACATTCACATTAGCATTAACACTAATGTTTCTTATATTGTTTGTGATTGCTTTAATATATGGCTATGTGTGTGAATGATGGTGGTTTTGTCTTGTGTATAAGTAATTTGTTCTCAGGTCTCTCTTACCAAGGATATCTTGATCTCGATGAGATTTCCTGAATAAATAATAACTAACTATTTGTCTCATAATGTATCTAAATGCAACCACTAAGATAGCAATAGGTAGATAGGGTGGGGGTAGATTGGAAAAGTCCTAATAGTCAGCAGAAGTTCATTAGGAATCAAATAAGAAACATGTGAAACAACAGCTGTTCTTTACTGTGGTCTGATTGTCCTGTTGCAAAAAAAATGGAAGCTACACTCTTAACTAAAGTTGCGACTGAATTTCCATCTAAAAACCAGTAATTCAGAGCGTCACACATATTCATCAGGTTTATTCTCATTTATTACACCAGCAATGGGCATGATGTCATAGGTGTAACTGTAGCCACGCCTGTGAGGGTGTGCTGCAGCATGAAGCAGTCATGGCCCTTCTGAGTGTTTCTGTGCACATGCACATGCTCACATAGTCCCCTGTGTAAAAAAAGTCTTTGTGTTGATGCTGGCTAGACATGCTGTAATGACTACACTACTCTCTGTTTAGGGAAGAGGGATGGGCTCACGCTGCTTACCAGGAATGAAAGCTGGGATGTAAAGGTTATTTTAGTTGACCTACAGTGCTGTATTACGACCAGTGGTGGAGGAAGTACTCAGATATTTTACTTAACTAAAAGAAACAATACTACCGTGAAGAAATACTGTTACAAGTATAAGTCCTGCAATCAAAATCTTACTTAAGTAAAAGTATAAAAGTATTAGCATCAAAATATATTTAAAGTACCAAAAGTATTCATCATGCAGATTGGCCCATTTCAGAATCATGTATTTTATATTATTGGATTATAATAATTGATGCATTAATGTGTTCATCGCTTTAATGTTGCTGCTGGTAAAGGTAGAGCTCATTTCAACTACTTTATATACTGCTGGGTAGCTTAATCTAATACATCATAATGTATTTGTTGATTATATTTTGTATTAGTTATCTGAATCTGCAAAGTTCAAATGACAATATTCAAGTTAAGTACAAATATGTCAAATTGTACTTAAGTACAGTACGTGAATAAATGTACTTAGTACAGCAGTGTGTCATTAGTTAGAGAGTTAAGTTGCTCTGTGGTCATACGCACATAGTGATTTATATATTACCAGTGTCATGCAACAGTCAATCATAGTACCAGGTGTTGGAGTTGAACTGAGTTATTAAAAGATTTACCAAGGCTTTGTTAGGCAATACATGAGTGTTCAAGTCAATGTCACCCAGGGCAGATAGATAAACAGATAGACATGAATGGAGTAGATGATCCATGGTTTGTGTCAGGAGGAATGAAGATGAAGAATGCTAACAACAGTTAAGACTACCTGTGCCAGGGTCATTCTCATGGCACTGACGGGCGACGGCTCAATGTCCACCAACTGCGGCACCGAGCTCAGAGTCTGGCACACACACACAGGCAAGCGTCCGTCCACGCACCCACACACACACCCAAGAGCAGCAGTGCAAGCACACAGACACACAAATACAAGGAGGGGTTAATGGAAAAAAAGGTTAGGGAAAAGTGTTAGCAAAGGTTGAACAGGATCAGGAAGGCACAGGGAAGGAATAGCACATTAGAGAAATGTTACCAGTTTATGTAGTAAAGGAAAAGATCAGAGAGGGAAAGAAAATGGGCCTCGTGCAAGAACCACTCGTACGAACAGATTGGTTCTTAAGTAGCTTGTACGAGTGATTTAGGAGAACTTGTCAAATTCACCAATTTTGTCGTATTTTGATTTTCTCTTAGGTACGAACTAGGGCTGTCAAAGTTAACGTGATAATAACGCGTTAGTGCAAATTTGTTTTAACGCTACTAATTTCTTTAACGCACTAATGCAACTTGTGATTTGACGGGTTGTAGCGGGCTCAGTTTTAAAGCTAGAGAGAAAATACTGGCATCATATGAAACTAGAAAACCTAAGGAATTGTTACCAACCATGTCATACTAGATTGTCGCGAAAGAGGCTAAATAACGCTCTAAACTTGCACTAAATTTTCCGAATAAAAACTGGAATTGCCATTTTCAAAGGGGTCCCTTGACCTTTGACCTCAAGATATGTGAATGAAATTGGGTTCTATAGGTACCCACGAGTCTCCCCTTTAGAAACATGCCCGTTTATGATAATCGCATGCAGTTTGGGGCAAGTCATAGTCAAGTCAGCAAATTCACGAGTGGTCCAGACCTGTTGTAGGAGTCATGTGCAATAGTCTACGGTTATCCAAACCCAAGTTTTTCACTAATGGATTGTATGTTTCATTAATTTGAAGCAATTTTGAGTTTGAAAACCATTACGTTGACATTATCCTGTTTGACTCTGCAATTCGTTGAGTAAATTCGATCAAGGGGAAGTGTAAGTAGGCGTCATGGCTGATGCGAGTCAGGCCCTTGGAGGAGTGCTGATGTATTGGCAGAGACAGATGAATGGGGCAGGATGCGTAGCCTTATATGATATCATTGGGACTTTAATTATGCTAATTTACAATTCTCATGAACGCACATTCCGTTCATCATGTTTTACGCAGGTCATTTACACAGTTATCTGAAGTTAGGAGCATTTGCTGAATCTGACGTGGCACACTCGTACGAGCCCGCTGAAGGTACGAAAAAAAGTAAGAGAAAGTTAGGACAGGAATACAAAAATGTTCTTGCATGAGGCCCAATGTGTCTGAACACAGTGAGAGAGAGCGAGTGAAAGAAGCTGAGAAACAAGAGAGCACAAAATGACTCAGACACAAGAGAAAAGGACAGCTATAGAGGATTTAAGACCAGTGTCCACTGGGAGACAGCTCCTTTTTAGCCAGCAATATTTAACAAGTCTCCAGAGGGGTGAGACATGCTGCATTTTCATCACACAGACTTGAGATCGATTTGAAATATTTTGAACATTCAGCAACCACTTGATTTGAAAGAAATTATAAAATTATTATGCAACATATGTAAATTATAAAAAGCAGCTAGGACTACAAAGAAGAGCTCTCAGTGGACACATAACATTAGCTGTTAAAACGATTAATATTAGAACACAGAGTAGATTCATGCTTCTGTCATGCTGTTATCTGGACAACTCCATCCTGAATTGTTAACATAAAGAAATCTCCAACGGCTGGAAACACAAGAGCCAAAGATCTCTCTAGAGAATATATGAATGATCAGAGCTTTGGCTCTCTGATTTCCAGCTTGGCAAGCCTCTCAGCCCCACATGTATTAATGGGATTCTCTAAAATCACAAGAATAAAAAAAGGTACATGAATTATGTTTCAGCGATTCAACTGATTGAGACGAGCTAAAGACGTTAGCCACGGATGTAAAGCGCAATATTGGAGAGGACAGAAAAGGTGGGAGGGAAAAGGCGCGTGTGTGTATCTGTGTTTGAAAGAGACAGGAATAAACAGGTTCATACACAAACAATACAAATTTAACAACAAACAATACGCGTGTCTCACCGTGTCACAGTCGCTTGGCTGGAACTGGAAATCGTGTGCTTTGTGAAACACCGGGTTCTCCTGCATGAACAACTGCTGGTTGTACTCTTGTATTATCTGAGAGAAAGACAGAGGGACATAGTTAATACAGTGTTTTTTGTTTTTTGCTGTGAAAACTTGTCAATTTTTTTGGAATCCATGTAACCTCAGTGAAGCTGACCACAGCCTACGTTCCCCCGTGATGGAGCGAACTATCACGCGCTTTGAAATATTGCTGTCGAAGTGTTTTCACTTTGACTTGGCACTAATCTACTGTGCGCACGAATCCCTTCTCCTCCAGTTTATCTCCAGTGACTTTATAAATGTCACTATTTCTGTGGACTTTATTTAGAATATTAAAAAGTCCAGGTCCATCCTCTCCCACTTATGTTAACCTCGTTTAACTGAGTCCATCTCAACAAATGCCCGCACAGGGAGCCTGCGCTTTGGTTCGCTTGGAAACCACTTGCGAGAGGTGGTCTCGGACCGGTTGTTTTGGTCTACACCAAAGTACGATTACTGCGTTCACAACCTCTAAAACGAACCGCAACAGAGTTAGATTAAAACAGACTAAATGTTGGCTTGTGAAAGCGCCCTAAGGCCAGCTGCAGGTGATGGTGTAATAAGAGGTGATGAGCTCAGCTGTTCTGCCAGCTAGCCTGCACACACTATATTGATGAAAAACAATCACAGAGTGGTGTTTTGGTTATAAATCCATCATTCTCCCTTTGAGACTTGTTTCAGTTTCATTTGGAGTAGACTGCAAGCTTTACACAGACACATAAACACAACAAACAAGACCACAAAACACATTACAAAAATTCAAGGCATTAGTTTTCAGTTTGTACCGACTGTGCGTCATATTGTTTCTTATACTCTGTGTTTCAGCATTTGTCTTTTGTTTTCCTTAGAAAAGTCTTGTTAGCATTCCTGCATTCCTCAGCTTGAAATAGTTTTTATCAAAATGCTGAACAATGTTTCCAAACTCCAATCCTATAGGCAGAATTCCCCTACCGTGTAATGTGAGAAAAACCTCGTAATAACAAATGAACTCAATATGTCAATGTGCAGTTTTTTTTGCAAAAAAAGCACTGTGATTATGCTAAGTTGTCAAGAAGATGGATGGATATTCCCCGTAGTATCTGTTTTGATATATATATATATATAATATAATATAATATATATAAAAACAACAACACTGCATTTCTACTAGTACTAACTTACAAGTGAGTACAGAAGGTCTGTAACACATCTGACTCACCCTGGTGGATTTGTCCAACAAGAACTGGAAGGTGTTGTGTGTGGCTTGGGAGGCCTCTAGCTCGGTACGACTCAGCTCCACCAGGTAGTCTTTCACATGCTCATAGATCCTGCCATCCAAGGCCTAGAGGACACACAGAGAGAGAGAGAGAAGGACCAGAGGTTACAGTGAAGAATGGATTATTTCAATAATTCCATAATCCTTAATGATAAAGTAGAGAGTACAGGGGGATCAGGAGGAGACACCAAGAAAGAGACAGCCAGAGGGTCAAAGAGTAGGTGAGCAAAGCCAGTTACAAAGGCTTTAGCAATATATTAGTTCTTCTACATCCATTCAGACGTGACTGAATGTCACCGTCACACCTCCGTGCACAATAGCGCCTTATTTCAATCATTTAACCACAACTATTGTGTGTCTTCTTCCTGACCTGTTTTGAACCCGGAGGAACACTTCACCCTCAAGGATGTGTATGTTGCACTAAGTTTGTTTGTACAACTTTCAGCCATGTTTGTCTTTAAGACATCTGATGAGTGAATCCTTATTCAAATGTTTACATAGTCATAATTAGGACACAACAGCCTCAAACAACATATAATACATTTAGCGAGCAGTTCCAATGAAAACTAATCAAACTATCCAATCTATACACAAAATTAGCAATAATACCCACTTAACCTGTGAGTGTCACAATAGTAGACAAGTCAGACATGTTGTTGTATCTGCCCTCAGGTCACAATATGATAAACACGTAATGTCAACACACACAGGTGTTTTCACTTGTGTTGCCTAATTAGAGCTCTTCTCAACACTGTGTGGGTGTGTACAGACTGTGATTGATTGACAGCTCCCTCACTCTCCTTTTAGTTTTGTTGCACTTGTTAGGGCGGGACAACTTCCCCCGTTATCGTTCTCATTGGTCCGGTTTTGCGACATCAATACATAATTCCAAGCATAGCTTTTGCTGCCATCAAATGAAACTCATGAGCTCGTGTTTACAACGTGGGAAGTCGTGTACACACGCTTGGCATTGAAGTGGTTAAGTCGTGAAAACACCGCTGCGAAGCCATGGCAATATTAACGTCACTCTCGGCGTCCAGAAGCCACAAAGGCTAACAATTTAACAAAATGCAGGAAATGCAAAGGCATAATGACAGAGGAAAAAGATGAGGCCGTTGGGAACATCAACATTTTCCTCAGACCTATTGTAAAACTACGAAGAAAAACAATATGTGACTAAAATTATAATATATTCACTTATTATGCACTGAAAAATTAATTTCCATGGCTTCCGCCATTTCTGACAATGTCAACAAACACATCACAAGTCATGAACTCAGAGCTTTCAGAAACTTTCCACTTACGAGGTCGTGAATACCACAAGAGAGGGGCGTTCTTATGGACTCTTCTCGTGAAGGCGGTAAACACGACCCCATTTGAAGGCACCATTTAACTTGACTAGTAGTCTAATCAATCAGAGTGATTGAAAACACCTCTGTGTGGGTGTTTAAATAAAGGTCTCACTTTAACAAGTGTTAAAACTTGGTTTGTTACACACATAGTCTCACCACTGGCCTGGCATTGCTGCCAAAAAAAAAATTCTAGTCTACACACGGCATATGTTATGTTGCCTTATGCTGTAGCACACATATTTTTGTGAATTAAATAAAGTGACAGAAAAAACAATGAGAGACAAGAGCGGAGTCGAAGGAAAGGACGGAAACCGAGCAGATGTTTTCATTTGACAGCTCTTATCATTAGAGGATTAGAGGATTCTGATGCAGCGATATAAAGACATGTTAATGCAGTCCAAATGAACAGCCTTTCTATGGGGAGCCGTGGCAGTGGTGCTGCCAAGCTGTAGGCCATGCTGCCAAACAGACAGATCAGACAGAGAGGAAAGAGAGAGAGAGAGAGGCTAATGGAGAGGAAGAGGAGGAGGTAAGAGGGGAAGAGTGAGCATTTGAAAAGGTATGAAAGCGAGAGAGAGACAGAATGAGTGTATGGGAGACGTGTGTGTGTGCGTGTGTGTGTGTGTGTGTGTGTGTGTGTGTGTGTGTGTGTGTGTGTGTGTGTGTGTGTGTGTGTGCGTGTGTATGTGTGTGTGTGTGTTCTTTGGATAGCGTTCACGCAGCTGCAGGGGAAGGTGAAGGGGTTCAGATTCCAATTCAACAAAACATAGAGACCGCAGACATACACACACACACACACACACAAACACACACTCTCTGAAATACTCAGACGCTCATACTCTCCTCGAGCCAAAGTACTTTCTAAAAGCTCACACATTCAGAAAACCTGCATACACTCTGTGCCGGCCAGGGGATGTTTCAGGCCAAGTCTACAACCTCCCACTAGCACCTACACTTGTCTTTTTCTACTCTAAACATTCAAAAACACATTTGTTTAATACGCACATAACACCAACAAAAGAAGCATTTATACACACAACACACACAACACAGACTTGTAAAACAATGGGGAAATTGACGAGGAAATTATGTCATTAAGGGCGGGATGTTGGCTGACTTCTTTCTAAATGTTCCCTCATCACTCTGCTCATTTCCTCCTCCCCCTTTCTCCTCTTCCTCCCCTCCTCCTTTCATCCATTTACGGTAGTGTTGAAACGAAGTGAGTCAGCTTCTAGAAAAAGCCCCATATCGTGGTCATGTGTGTGTGTGTGTGTGTGTTTTGGGGTTGAATGACTGCATCCGCCTGAACAATAAGTACAGCACAGTGGAGCAGGCAGGGCGGCAGAGGTGTAAGTGTAAGTAAGTGTATGTGTCTAGCAGGGGACAGTTAGAGCATCGACTGCCAACACCAGAGGGAGACGTGGAGCAGTCTGTTCCTCCACTGCCCTTTCACTACAACTGTCGCATTGACAAGGACAGTAGCGCTCAGTGCAAGATGCATGTTGTTCCTGCAGCCACAGTCATTACAGTCAGTATATATATATATATATATATATACTGACAGGCTTTCAATTCTCATATCTACAAAACCACTCTATTATCTATCCCATTCAGTTTATTATCTTCTTCTATATTGTTTGATATTAAAGACAGAAAAGGTCTTGATCTAGTGAGAGCTGCCAAACTTTCACTACTAGCAATTGCTGGCATATCTGAACATTACATTTTGAATTATATGTCCCTATTCCAAAATGCCCTCCCATGGCTGTATCCAATGAATAATGTTCACAGCAATGCAATGCACTAAGAGCACTGTGGGAAATGGAGACCATGATGAATGGAGAAACCCCTAAAAACATAGTTCTGTGGTTCTACAGCGCTACAACTATTACTATAATGTTTTCAGGGTTATATTGTGCTGTTTTTGGTTATGCATATATTGTATGGTCTGCTGCTGCGTTTCTCAACATATCTCTGTGGGGCAAAAAAACAGAAAAGAATTTTTTTTGTGATGCAAATTTTGGTTCCCCCTGTTAGGAGTGTTGTTATCGGTGGCTTTCAGGTGAAGACCTGTAAACACCACAATAAAAAAAATATACTGCAGAGGAGGGACGAGCAGATTGCTTCCCTCTAGCAATGTCCCTCATTCTCTTGTGTGTGCTTGCATGTATTTGTGTATGTGCATATTTCCCTGCAGTCCTGTCCTTCTGTTGCGGGGAGCTGAGGATCTATTATTCAGAATGGCCTCATAGTATAGATGCTCATACACGCCTCAAGGCAGAGAGAGAAACAAGGAGGCAGGGACGAGCATCCGAAGATAGAAATTACACCAAATGGAAAAAGCAAAGAAAGAAAAAAGAAAGCAACTAAAAATAGAAGACAGAGAGAGAGAAGCCGATAGAAACATTAATGAGCTTCACTTTTACATCTATAGCGTATTTATTCTGAATGTATGCAACTTACTTCGTGGTTCAGATTGACAGGAAAAATGAAAGCAGCAGTCAGCCAGTCAGCCAGCTACTCTAATGTGTTTGTCTCCATGCGTGTCTCTGTGTTCATCAGTCATATCTGAGACTAACGACTGTCAGGACAAAGAAAACATCTGTGTACATATGAGTGTGTGAGTCAGACCGACATGTTTGCACAGTATTTAAAAAGGATGACATCACCGTCACTCAGCTGCTCAACTTATAAACCACACAGTAGCTGAGGTGTGTCTCTCTGTCAGTGTTTGATTGTGTGCGTATCAAACACAGACCTGGATTTCTTGTCTTGTAGCCACAACGGCATGCAGATATTTTAGTCTGATTTTTTTCCCGTGTTTTGATTGTGTGCATGTGCCAGAAAAGTCATGCAGTACCAGATGTTTCTATACAACAACAGCAGCAGCTTGCTACCACTGATGAAATAATATAATGTGAGTGACAGCAAATTGTCTACTTACAGGGATGAGGTCATAACTTAAATTAATAAAATGCCATAAGAATATCCGATTCATTGCACACTGAAGAAGCAAAACATCAGTGATGCAGCAAACTTATTTGCATCCATCCTTTGATGACCTTTTTGTTTTCTGTCTACAAAAGTAAATGACAAACTACGTCAGAGCTTTCTGAGAAATCCTCCCGGGCCTTATTAAAGTTCATTCCACATAATATAATTTCATGCCTACCGATCATTTGGTAAAAGCAAACATCAGAGTGGCTCATTTTGCAGGACTTTTTCTTCACATAAGCCTCCTTTCAAATCACAAATCCAGAGAAGTCTATATGACTCTCTTTGAAGACTCGAAACTGTGAAATCATCACTTTCTCGTGTGTGATTTTTTTTTTTCCCCCCTCCAACCACTTCGGTGCCGCTGAAAGGGAGTCTGATTTTGCGCGCTCATAAAAGGAAGACATTTTATCCCAAATTAAGCTTTAATTCAAAGTAGCTCCCCCCTTTGAATTTTGGAAGCAGGAAATGTGTCCCCGTTCCTGGAAAATCCCTCTGGGTATTATCAGCTCGTGATTTTCTTAAGTCAGTACTTGTTGTAGTAAAAGAAAATGTCATTATAGCATTACAAACGACAATTTCAGCTGCCTAGAAATGTACAATTTTACTAAAATGCTCACATTCACGGCAAGGACGTGGATTCTCTCTCACATCTTTCAGTTCTTTGTATCCATCTTTATGTAAATACCTGTATGCAGTGCAGTAGATCTGTGTGGTAGTAGCGGTCATGGTGAGCGTTGGCAGCAGCTAGCGTTAGCAAGTAGTCGTTCCTGGCTTGTGTCGCCTTGGAGTTGCAGTCACTTCTTTTGGCTTTCAACTGAAATGAAAGAGACAGATGATACTGCATTACAGTAACATACCAGAGCTTTATGCTTCAAGCGGAGTACATGAGTCTCTTTTTAGGTTCCGGGCTCATTAGAGAAGCAAAGTGAAACAACCATTTTTGCTTTTGTATCGTGGTTTAAAAGAGTCTGCCTTGAGAGGGAGTGACGGTGTTGTGTTTGTGTCTTTATGAGTGAGCCCTCTTACCTTCACACTTGCTTTCTGTAAACTAATTCTTGACTGAAACAGACCCAGTTTAGACCTGAAATTACAAAACAGAGCAAGCAAAGAAGTTAATCTTGGATCTTATTCTAACAAATTAATATGAAGGCATCTATCATAGATTTAATTAATCACATCAACACATCACAACAAAGTTGAGGTAGAGAGGAGAAACAGATCCAGGCACTTCTACAACATCATAACTCTGATGTCTAACCTCTGATTCAGAGCAGGCATTATATATTGACACTGATCACGCTGGATCAATAAATCTCAGCCTGATCCGGCCATCGTGATTTATATTTCAGAAAGACCCGTCTCATGAAATGATAGTGAGCCTGTGTGGTCTGCGTTTTCATTCCACTGTGCTTATGTGCATGAAAACAGGCCATTTGTATTTCATTAACTCTCACACATACAGATGCAAAATGCATTATGAGTGTGCGATGATGTCTGCCTGTATGTGTGTGAGTATAATGTGTGGTGTTTCTACTTATGCTTCATGTAGCCAAGTGGCGTGTTTCTACATTCACACCAACTTCTCCCTGTGTGTTCCTTGAGCCCGACAATGACTAATGTCTCGCCGTTTTTCTCTACTGAAACACACACACGTACACACTCACATAGCGGCACAGCGGCAATGCAGTAATTTTTGTAGCTGTGCCTTTCTACTGAGTGATAGAGAACAGAAAAGAGTTGACTGGCCAATCGATGTGGGCGCTAACCGGAGACGAGAATTCAGTGAAGTGAAAATGTCACCGTGCTACGGAGGGCCAAGAGGAAAACAATACTCATCAGCACTGGATCAAACTTTGGTACTAATTGTGGTAAAAAGCTTCAAAATATTTAACTTAGAGTAGAAACTCTACAACTATCCCTCCTATTTGGCCCGTGTGGAAGTGTGTTTTTATTATTAAGAAGAATAAGGGGAACTATTATGGTGACACTCATATAGCCCCTTCTTCCAGTACTGTCTTGCAAGCTTTCATCTACCTATTAATTTGTTAGTATTTATTTTATTATAATACTATATAGTTCCTTTTTGTTATGATCATGATTATTATTTTAACACATTTTAATTTAGTTTCCACTCATTTACTTACTTTCTTACCATTATTATTATTATTATTATTATTATTATTATTGTTATTTATTTATTTTATTTTAATTTATTTATTTTTCTTCCTTTTATTTTATGTATTTATTTATTCGTTTTTTTTTCCCCTCACATAAAAATATTGCTTTTGAATTTATAATTATGCTATGGCATTTTATCTGGCTTTATTCAGAGACACTGTATGTGTATGATTAAATGAGTATGTACCTTGGGGAACAGAGTATGTGTATGGTCTAAGTGAGTCAGTAAAGAAACTCTACTACTCAGTGGACTATTTAGTGAGAAAAAGTATTAAACTTACTATATAATTAAAAATACATTTCAATCTAGACCTAAAAAGCTGCAGAGAAAACATGTTATATCTGACAGAGCTTCTATCTGTCCTTCAAAGGGGGGAAAAAAACAACTAAAATGTGTATTTTAAATGTCTACAGACTTGATTCAGGTTTATTTTATTGCCAAGAAAACTTCACCCATCAATGCTGTCAAACTTCTGTTCTGTACTTATGTTCTTGTGGCGTTTTGGTCCCTTTTCATCTGTATTTTCTTTGTCTGACTCATAAACACCACTATATGTAATTGATTGCTTCTTTCAGCCTTCATGCTGATGTTTCTCTCTATCTGTCTCACACACACACACATTCTCTCTCCCTGAGGTTAACCAACTTTGTTTGCTTGATGGTAATCTTTCTGACAATGGAGACCATCTGTTCAGTCATTCTTATTTTTCCGTACAACACACATACTGTACGGCGCTGTGGTGAGCTTACTTGGCCTCTATGTCAGCCTTCTCTCGTACAGCGTGGGCAACCTGCTCACAGTCGTAGTATTTTTTCTTGGCTTTGGCCAACTCCTTCACCGACTCCTGCAGCTCTGCTTGAATGCCACTCAACTGATCTATGGTCTGTGAAGAGAAAAAGGGAAAACAGACAAGTTGTTAGAAAAAAAGCAGACCAACATGAGTCATGAAGTACGTTTTAGAGAGGGATAGAGAACAAAGATTGCTTCAGGAAACTATGACAAACTCCAACTGTCATCACCTTTTTGAGCTGCTGCTCCTTGTAGAGTCTAACAGTCTTCGCAGGCTCTGATACTTGACTCTTGTAGTTGTCACACACGTTGAGCCTGGACTGGCTCACCTGCACTGTACCCTCTAAGTAGGACCTCCACACTGCATACACATTCCTAGTTGGAGAGAAAAAGCAGAAAAATGCTGGATGGGTGCTGTCCTATAACTCACACTACCAAGAGCAATTGGTTTGAAAAGCCAAAAAGTTCTCCTGCAGAGTGGCTGCTTTTTTAAATTCCCTACACCACTGTGTGTTTGCCTGAGAAACTGTATGTGTGTGTACCTGGAAGGGAAAAAGATTTGTGCAGAAATGTTGCAGTAGATGTTAAAACCAATAAACAGTAAAACTGTGAACTGGAGAGTTGATGCCTCCATTTCTGGATTCAATAATAAGTTGGATCCAGCTTAAGGTTTTATATTTCAGTACCACTGTTACAGTAAATAATGACTCATAAATGTGCGGTAAGACCATATTATGCTTTGCCTAGAATTTCGGAGCAATTCAGCATAGCACATATTGGGCTTTCATCTCGGTGGTGCAATTGTAGGTGCAAGCGACTGAGAATGGCTGCAAAATATGTTTTTAGCTCTGCTTTATGGGAAAGTATGACTGCATACTTCTAAATGTCACACACACACTTACCTGTAGTCTGTTCTCTGGTCGTCAGGGTTTATTCCAGGCCAGTCTCTCTTTAGGTACTGGCTCGCTAACTTCTGCAGAGCCTGAAAGCACAAGTATTAAGATGTGGCAGTGAGAAAAATTAAAGTATATTTAAGTATCTCATGTTTTCTGACTAGTTTGTACTGTCTCTAAATTACAGTGTATTTGTTACATGTAAGAATGTATGTAGGGACAAGATGGGGGTAAGAACAAGACAAAATTTAGCCCTATTGAGTCAAATATTTTCTTTACTAGTAGGGCTGCACCATTAATCAAATATTAATCGCGATCACAATTTTGGCTCCCCACAATTAAATGAACATGATCGCCTGCGATATTGACGTTTAAAATGTGCAATCTGCTCATAGAAAACTCCGCTGCAAATCAAATCAAACGCTTCAAATCAAATCAAATCAGCCTCCAGCTGGGGATTGAGATGTTTTGGCTTCACTTTTGGATATAGATATATACAACCAATGTGTTTATGATTAAATTGAGAGCGTAAAATTGTTCTTATTGTTGCTAATTTTGCTCTCGAATTGCACCAGATTGAAGCATTTAACTTTAAAATGTAGCTAACAAAAGGGTAGGGTGAATATCCCTGTATTTTTTCAAATTGCAGTATATATAGCAGAAATATAATGTCCTTTCCTGGGCCCAGTATATAATATTTTACATTACAAGAATGCATACAGAGATTTTAAGAAACTGTTGCAGTACTGTCTCTCATAACATAACATAACAACCTTTATTGGCATATATGAAGCTATTAGAGCTCTTTTAGAAGACTGAGGTTGAGGAAAAGATCAGAAGATTTTACATACTGCACATACATTGTATTTTTCTTTGAATGTTAAGAATAAGCACTTAGGTAACCAGGTCAAAACGTAACTAACACAGTATCCCACTCCACTCCTCTGAGTGTGAGCTCCTCTACTATTGCTGATTTGGACTTCCTCCTGGCTCGACCGCCTCACCAGTGCCGTTGTCATCATATTTCTGTTTCAAGTACGCAGCCAAAATCTTGGCTTTTGCTCAGTAAACAATAGCACTATGAAATGGATCAGCTCTGCGTCAGTAGCAGTGATTTCCCAGTCAGCTCCTGTGAGTATGAGCAGAAACCCAGAGGGCTGCAAGGAAGGGTAACCTACATCTTCTGGACTGGGTCACTGTGTCAGTAGCGACAACTCGCAGACACTGGAGTGGATGAGTGAGTGTGTGTGTGTGTGTGTGTGTGTGTGTGTGTGTGTGTTTGAGGTTGGGAGTGAGCAAATCCTCATCAATAAAACAGTTGTTAACAAACCAGAGCAGCAAATACAACAACCCAATCAGGACAAACAGACCTCAGGGACACACTGATTCATTCCTCCCATTATCTATTTCATCCCTCTTCCATATGAATATGCATGTAAATCTGGTTTCTCGGTTCTGATTTCAAATCTGCCTCCGAGTCATCAACTCTCCGCTTGTGTCTCTCTCCATCCTTCACTCTCCATCTCTAACATTACCGTTCTCACAGGCCTACTTTCAAATGTTATACTATCACTCCCCTCGCCCCCCTTAACTTAAGCTTCAACATCACTTTCCACATATATTCATCCTGTCTCTCCACACTCCCTCTTTCTATTATCAAGCTGTTTGGTTGTCTTCAAATGTCCTCTCCTCTCTCTCTCTCTTGCCCTTTTTACCTTTCACAGATGGTGAATGAGGCCATCAAAAAACATCTACCACTTCTTTCTCTTGTTCTCTGGACCTGAAATTCGGTTCCCTCCAGCTGATGAAGCTTGTGTCCTGGAGGAGACAGTGGCCCAGTGACCCCCGGCACTCACTGGCTAAATCCTCTAGAAGAAGGGAAAAGATTCAGCACTTAATATAAGAACAACTCCCCATAGAGTACTACAGGAACGAGTCCTAAAACCCGGAAATTAATTGGCATTTTAGCACTTCCGGTTCCTTCGTCTGGAAGTCAATGGGTTTTTTGAAGGGTTTTTAGTTAGATGCCTGAAATAAGGGTGGTTAACACAAGCCTTAGAGATTTTAAGGTTTTGTTTTACGACATAAAACACATTAATAAATACCCCACTCATGAATTTTGAAGCCTTTTTTGTGTCTTAAAAAAGGCGGTTGCTAACAAGTGGCTAAATGAGACTACCAAACGTCATGCCAACACCGCATTTACAGCCTCGTTGTGTTTACTCACGCTCATGTGACCGTGGTGTAGTTCGCTTACAGCCTAATGTTAGCATTTTACTTCTGGCGATTGCATTCGTATACGGTAAATTCACATTTCAAAAATCATGAAAGTGGTATTCATTTATGAAGATTATCTTGTTGAACATAACGTGTAAATATCATAAACGTATGTTGGCCACAGAGCTTATTTTCTGCAATAATCCAAAACCAAATAGGAAAGTCCCATTGGCTTTTTGTCGAGGAAACCCAGTGCGATGCTAACTTCCTGGTTGGCTTACAAAAATACATCATCCCTGGAGCACTCCATTACCTCAGCACTGTTCCTGTCTGAGTAAATCGGCAGCCAGTGGAGTTAATATTTTGTAATAGATTAAATTGAGTGTAGAGGTCAGTACTACTTTGAGTCACACTGGGTCACAGCTGCCATAAAGATGAACGCAACTTACATGAAGAAGAAGTAACCTATTTCTAACTAACCGTGTAGGTTTCCTCAGGAAATTTTTAGCCAATGCCAGTCTCATTGACTAATCTACAGTCAGAGGTGGAAGTGCCAGAGAAATACCAGATTAAGTAAATCCACACACACAAAGAAAAGCCATGGCACAGAAACTGCCCGGTCCAATGCATGAGGAAACACGTCTGCTTCAAGAATAGTCACCCACTCTCTAGGGAAGGGTGGAGTGGGTGTGGGTGGTTTCGATGAAAGACTGTGAGACTGTTTGAGTGTGTTTGTTAGAAAAAGAAAAAAAAAGAGGGGAGTGTGTGAAGGAGGGCTGGAGAGGCACACAACATTAAAATTGCAATAGAAGTGCCGGGGATTTAATTGCCTTCCTGCTGTATAAACAGGGATCATTTGTGTGTAAAATGTGTGTGTGTGCGTGTTTCTTGGGGGGGTTACATGAGGACAGTGACTGACAGCGGAGACAGCCACTGACTGTGAGCTGGCTGGCTGACAGGAGGACTGATTTGACAGCTTGACTTCCACACCACACTGCTCCCTATCAATTCATCAACAGCACAATCACATCAGATAGTGTATCTTGAGGTTGGTCCAGTTGGACATCTGGGATTAGCCCTCATTAGTGACCCCTAGTGGACACTAAGAGCATGTCTTTCAGCCAGTTGACTTGTTATTGATCAGGATCATTTCTGTCTTAAAACAAGGCTGCCCATATGTACATTAAAGGAGTTATCGGTCGCTGTATCGGCTATCTGTGCATTATGAATTTATATCTCGATCAAGGCCCCGTTTTATGAACTTTCAACACATTCTCATCCCAACTCGTCACATACTGCCGCTTTGTCATGCCCCTTGACGTCACTTTAGGTTTAAGCAACAAAACCGCTTAGTTAGGTTTAGGAAAAAACTACATGGTTGGGCTTAAAACTACTACGTTTGTGAAGTGAAAATGAAACTGAACGTTGTGAACACGGGACACAAACAACTTGATTGTAACGTGAAAGTGAAACTTAACACACGTGATATGTGAACAGTGGTCTCCTCTTTTCACTCTTTAAACTACATCACCACAGCAAGTGTTAACGGAAAACCCAGTAAGTCTCAAAACCGGTGCTAAAGGGTGCCTTGTGTGGCGGTATCACACACTGACGGCCGTGACAAAGAGTCGGTATTTGACAAGGAGCTGCAACTTTCCATTTTCACTATGGGCAAATAGAGCTACAGTGAGCAGGCAAATACAATACATGAATTAATGAATTAATTCATTAATTCATTAATAAATAACGATGCCGTTTTCATCCTAAATACTCTCAATGGAGCCTACTATTTATGTGCAGAACATTTCTGATACTAGTCAGCCGATAGTGTCAAATTAATTCACAGTAAATTCTACTGTTGAAGTCTCATGCTAGCTTCAGCTAAAATTTGAAGTGTTTTTTGCACAGAATAAGGACTGTGGATTTTGAGCCCCACATTGGAATAGTCTAAGTAGAGTTCAACGTTAATGTTTTTTTTCGCTTGCCCAGTCGAGCAAGTGGGTCAGTAATCAAGTAAATTTTTACTTTCCCCTATACAAACTGTTTTATGTATTAGTGGTTATCAAATAACAACAAAGACTAAAGTTAATTGTCCGGTTTAATCTTTATCTAAATTAATTAATCTGGAGTTTTGCCCACATCCTCTAATGCCACTCAACTAAACTCCTGTTTCCAGGATAACTGAAATGCGCTTCAGCTCATAAACTTTGTCTTTACCTGCCACCGTTTTTGAAGGAAGCGAGATGGCTTACTCCTTAGCTACTTCCATTATCAGATCCGGAAAAAAATGAGTGTCTAATGAATTTCTACCACTTGCCTTATCGGGCAAATTAGATTTACTAGCCTGACGTGGCATTTTACTTGTCCCGGGCAAGCGGGCAATCCTTAATGTTGATCCCTGCTTAGGAAGGGATTTTTTCACAGCCAGCATGGACAGGAGGAACAATTACAGCGACATCAATTGACAGCACACAATTTAAAGCCTCCTGTTGACTCCTGACAGACCTGTTATCTAAACGAGGGCAATGACAGCTCAACTTGGCAATGACTGAATGGCGAGAAGCACACCGAGTGACTGATTTGTGACAGCTGAGGTGTTGTTGGCCGACCTGGGACGATTGCTGATGCTCTTTCATTTTCCCTCACTGGCTCTCTCTACTAGCTTCCCCTCTTTACTCTCTCCTCCATCTTCCTATATTTCTCTCCCCAACCCCCTTCTCTTCTCATCCCTCCATCCTCCTTTCTATGCTGTCATCACCTGACAACCACCTGAACAGCGCGTTACTATGGCAACTCTCTCTCTCCTTTGCCCTTCATGTGTGGTCTGGGTGAGGTGGAACTGCTCCTTTTAATGTAATACAAACACACATACAGTGACACACTCACACATCCTGTTTTTGTGATCAGAGTGGCAAACAGGGTGCCCAAACAGCAGGATATCCTGGGGTTGACAGACAAAGAAAAAGTAAAAGAGGAAAAGGAAGAGAGGCTGATTATTGTTGAATATTGTGTATTTTAAGCATACAAGTTGGTAAGCTGTGGCCTGTGATTATTTTCATTTTGTAGAAGCGGTTTCTGTGAGTTCATTTGTGTGTTCACAGCTGCATTCTGGGATTTTTTAAATTACAGATAAGTCCATGGGAGACACTACAATTACAGGTCAAAAGAAGGTGACATAATTGTTACTCATTGGCCTCAGGCGACTGTATTTTATGCAGGATGACATGTTTACTGTTAGCTTGTTCTCTCATTTTACCAAACCCAGGCAGCTCTTAACTGCCCAAACAACAGCTACTGATTCAGTGTAAACTGGAAATAAAGAATGAGAGTTGAGGATGTTGTTAGAATCATAATTTACTAGCGACTGTCAGCCAGTGTCTATGCTTCATTCATCCCTTCATAACTCTGCTCCTTCCATCCATTAGTCACTGCTGCACATCCTGCCAAAGAACTCCGGAGTCACCTTGATACTTCTGTTTACTCTCGCTCCTCCACTCACTTATTATTTCTGCTGTCTCTGGCGCAGTCACTTTCGCTCACTTTCTATCTGCTGTCTCTCTCTCTGATTTCTTCCTGCCTTTGTGTGTCTGCCTTTTCAACCCCTTTACTTTCTCAACTTCCTCCCAAATCAATATACTGGATTTTCTCTCCCCCGGCTCTTCCCCGTCTGCACTTCTCTGCCTCGTTAACGTGTGTGTGTGCAAGTTGTGCTAGGACGTCTTTGACATCCGCATCTGCAGAGTAAGCTCAGGTAAAGACGGGGGATAAGTAAGAGGAGGGTGAATGGAAGAGGAGGGAGACAGAGCTGTGATGCTTTTGTTTAAAAGATTGTAACAGACAGCAATGACGTGTTGTAAAAAGGTATTGCGTGGGATCCTATGTGTGTGTGTTTATGTGTAAGAGAGAGAAAACAGGAAGATTTCATGTCTACATAGGGAGCGGGTCCTCTTCATGGAGTCCGCTACCTGAAGGCCACCGTAGTTGTTGCCGACATGCTTGTGAAACAGCGATAATGTGAGCCGCAGAGTGCAAAACCATGGCACCACCAGCCGCCGTCTGACTTCCGTTGCTCCTAAAGTAGTGTTATTATGGTAAGGATGCACTCAGCGGCTCACGTTAACGCAGTCTTGGAAAGGGAGGAGTGAGCGGAAGGGTACTCAGTTGGTTGCAATCTGCAACCACACCACTAGATTTACACACTGTCCCTTTAATGGATATGTGCATGAGTTATTGTTATGTACCAATGTATGGAAGGAAGAAAAGGTGAGAAGAATACAGACAGAGGAGGAGATGAAGAAGGGCAAAAGACAAGTTGGATAGGAGAGGAGAGGAGAGGAGAGGAGAGGAGAGGAGAGGAGAGGAGAGGAGAGGAGAGGAGAGGAGAGAATGTAATAATAATTTTGAAGAGCTCTGTTTTGAGTGTGTTTTGTTTGCGGATTATCATCTTGTGGGTAGTCTATTTCTGAACTTGTGCATAAATTTAACCTGGAAATTCACATTTTATTCAGAGAAGTTACAGACCACGAAAAACACCCATATTGTTAAGGCTGATTTACATGTAACATTGCACTACGGGTGCGCAGAGGGACGCCGACACACAGCGACAGCCCCAGCAGGCTGGCCTTTTTGGGCAGTACAGTGAAGGGTGACCCCAGCCTAAAACTATTCCAGCAATGTTGATCGTGGGAGTGTAAATACAGGACAAATAGCGAACACTCACATGCATAACACACACACACACACACACAGATATCATGCCGCGTTTGATTGGCGGCTGGTAATTGTGGCGTGCGACTCCTTCACACAGGGTCTGACACAGTGAAAAGACAAAGGTTACAGAACAGTCACTTTCTTTCTCGCTCTGTTGTCCTTTCGACACCACCTCTCTGCTCTTTTGCTCTAGTTGGTTAAACGCTCATGTCTTTTTCTGTCTGTCCCTTACAGCCTGCGCCCTCCCTCCGTCTTCCTCTCACTTTCTCTGTCCGTCTCTCTGTTGGACCAGCTGAGTGGCTGGATTTCTGTGTGTATCGCCAGGAGGGGGCCGATGAGTGAGGTGAGTTTCCGCCAGTGGTCGACTACCTGAGTGTGTAGTGGAAAGAGAGACAAGAGGCAAGGGCAGACGTGCCATAATAAAATGCTATTTTAATAACAGTAAGGGGAATGAATAATTAGTTTGCTTATTTATTTCCCCTTCATCCATAAAAAAAACACTGCTCTCAGACATTCCCGAACATTAATGAACGCACATACGTGCACACGCCTACAATTAGGAGGGGATCCATTGTCCTACTGAATAAGGGGGGGATTGTTGCTAGGCAACCTCTATTTCTAAGGTGAACAAGACAGTGCTGAGGGAGAATAGTGAGAGATAGAGAGAAAGCAAGACGCAGTGAGGGAGAGGGGGAGATAATGAGTGTCTGAAACCAGAGGGGTTGACCACAGGAAACCCACACTTAATCATTCAAACCACATGCAAATGAAGACGCACACGCTCAAACACACACACAAACAAGCACTTTTCTCCAATCTCTGCACATCTTCACTCTCTCAATCTCATCCTCTCATGTGTACTATCAGGATATTTGGGCTATAAAATAAGAGCTATTTGTGTGTGGACAGCAGAGAGTGAATATTTGTATGTTAATATGTAGTTAGGGACTGGATCGGTAATGTATTCAAATGTTTTTCATTAAGCTACAGGAGGATTTTGCAGCTGAGAGCGTTTCTCAGGGTGTCTGTATGTGCATGTGCGGGGAGCTTAAGCTCAGCAGCATCAAAATACAATAAAAATCTTTCAGTGTTTGCGGCAGGCACTGCTTGGTTTCCATACGTAGACGCCGTTCAACTAATGCTTAGTGAGAGGGGTATGCTGACATAGCCGTCTACTGGGAAATGTATTTTTGGTTTTGTGCATCCTCACAAATCTGCAGCACACTTCACAGTGGCTGTCTGATGGGTAAAAATAATTTCATGGTAGGAAGCAGTCATTCCTGCGCACCATGTTTAGAAATACAAACACTTGCAAATGTGCTCCCTCAAGTCTGAATACTGATGATATAGCTGATGATACAGCACTGTAGCTTGAAATCTTTCTCAGTTTCAAGGGATCAAAAGCTCTGTTTCGACAATCCTTAACTTAACTCAATGCGATTCAATTTCATTGCCTGAAAAGTAAAATCTGAAAATTAGGAATGTCAAAGTTAACACGATAATAACTCGTTAATGCAAATTTGGTTTAACGCCACTAATTTCTTTAATGCATTAACGCAATTTGCAATATTTAGGTTGTAGCGGGCTCAGTTTTAAAGGTAGAGTGAAGATGCTGGCATCATATGAAACTAAAAAACCTTAAGGAATTGGTACCATACCAACCATGTAAATGTTGGCATCATGGTCATTTTCAAAGGGATTCCTTGAACTCTGACCTCAAGATATGTGAATGAAAATGGGTTCTATGGGTACCAACGAGTCTCTCCTTTACAGACATGCCCACATTATGATAATCACATGCAGTTTTGGGCAAGTCATAGTCAAGACAGCATGCTGACAGATGTTGTTGCCTGTTGGGCTTGAGTTTGCCATGTTATGATTTGAGCATATTTTTGATGCTAAATGCAGTACCTGTGAGGGTTTCTGGACAATATTTGTCATTGTTTTTTGTTTTTAATTGATTTCCAATAATAAATATATATATACCCATTTGCATAAAGCAAACTCCCATGTTGATTAGAGTATTAAATACTTGATAAATCTCCCTTTAAGGTACATTTTGAACAGATAAAAAATGTGCAAATAATTTGCGATTAATCACGATTAACTATAGACAATCATGCCATTAATCGTGATTAAATATTTGAATCGATTGACAGCCCTACTGAAAATATACTAAAGCAGTCTACACAAACAACTTTTTCCTTGATGTAAGACCAGTAGCAAATGTAAATAATGATTATTTTCATTGTCAATTAATCTGCCTATTACCATCTGTATATAAAATCGAAGAACATTGTATAAAGCTACTGAATGAGTACTCCAGCCTTAGAAGCTTAACCTCTATTATTTAGGCCCACCTGGCTTTAAGCGCTCAGTAAGAAAAAGAGGAAGAGAGATCGTGTGTATACGCTGTTTGAACCAACACAAATCAGACCATCTGTTGGTTTGGGAGTGGAAGTTGCGAGATTGAAATCCTGCTTGTTAAAGAAGTCCACTCAGATCATTTAGGGCTGATAGGTAGAATTGTCAAGTGGCAAAAATACAAAGCAGTATACACTGAAAAATAGCTACATCTAGTGCTGAGTGGATAAAGGGCTTATTTACATGCAGCAATCTGTTGCTGTCTCCAAATTACGAGATTCATGATAACTATGCAGCATTTCATAAATCTAGAAACAGGAACAAAGAATACCTGAAAGAAAGAGGGAGAAAGAAACACTGAAACATCTGCGAATAACAAAACAGGAATATGGGAAGTGAAACCAAATGTGGCCTGCAGCACATGTGTGAACTTTCATGCATTTGAAGAATGAATCAAAAATAAGTCAGCAGGTCTCATTTTTGCAAAGCACCTGGCCCAAGTTGGCAGCACAGGATGTACTTCCCTTACATGCACACAAGAAGAGACACAGTAGCCGCATTTCCATTCACATATCCTTATTCGCACTTGCAAAAAAAAGTTTTTTACGCTCCCTTGAGGTGGGGTTTGCCTTTGTCAAAAAAGAGCTGACGCGCTTAATATGTTATAGAAACACCTTTGCTGAATAAAGACTGACGTAGTGAACATTTAACTCACGTGACCGATCAGCTGTCGACATCTTCTTGGTTATTCCAGTAACTCGTGAATTCTTGTCTTTGTCTTCGGGCAACATGAAACATGGCCAGTACTAGCTGACATGAAATAACAATTTAAACTTTGAACCTAATTGAACAAATTCCTGAAGACCTCTCTACATTTTTGTCTTGTATGGTTAGATGGCCAAGCCAACATGTTTTATTTCTGGTTTGCAACCTCTACTTCTTCTACTCTGTTTACTGGTGGATTACAGCCATGCGTAGCCTATAGCGCCAACTTCTGACCAAACTACGCTGATTTAGACAGATTTATTCGCTCCAGACCTGTTAATGGAAACGGGCCTAATTTGCAGTTCTTTTGTTACGACATTTCAAAAGTTTGCTTAAAATTCGCTTGACAGTTAAATGTAAACAAAGCTATAGGGACTGACTGAAAATTAAAGTACCAAAATAAAATGTATCCGTCTGATGCAGCCGAGTTTGTCTGAACATATACTGGAAGAAAAAAAAAGCATTTTATGAAATTAAATGTTCACTCATAAAAAGGGACCCCATCTTAAAATGGTATTAGAGCATGCTGTCGGCATCAAAAGTGCTCTAATTGCATGAGGGCATTTCAAGGGGTTTGCAAACGATCAGTTCTGCTTTGCCAATTTTTTTTGCTGCTTGAGGCCTCAAGCAAAAAGCAAAGTGGCAGTTTAAGTTTGACTCAACTATAGCTCAATACTTTCATTCAAACGTTTCACAACCATTCACTTTTTTAATCTCCTCTGATGTGTTCGGCTTCTCACATACTGGCCAGTCGCCTGAAACAAATAACCCTTAAGCATTAATTTAACAGTTTAAGTTTAATCTGTAATAAATGTGCTGAACAGTCAAGTTCAACTGAAAACAAGTGCTTAATGCACAACTTGTGAGCCTTGTGGCCGGGCTTTAGGAGAGTTGAGACTGATGCGCTGCTATTTGTTTGATACTTCACATATCCCTTTCCATCAACCACAATCTCCTCAACTACAAACTGTAGAAAAGGCACTGCTGGGATTTGAACCCAGGGTCTCCTGTTTACGAGACAGGCACTTTAACCAACTAAGCCACAGCGCCATGTCAATGGACAATTAAGATGCAATGTTTCCGTTGGCAACCTCAAAATAAAGTCTCATAAAAGAAAGCTCTCCGGCTTTGGTGCAGGACAAGCTTTCCCAGCTACATGTGCCTGACCCCACCTGCAGGTGGATCACAGACTTCCTGTCTGACAGGAAACAGCACGTGAAGCTGGGGAAACACTTCTCAGACTCCTGAACCATCAGCACCGGTTCCCCTCAAGGCTACGCTCTGTCCCCTCTGCTCTTCTCCCTGTACACCAACAGCTGCTCCAGTCACCAGTCTGTCAAGCTCACGGACACCGCCATCATGAGTCCGCCTACAGGTGGGAGATTGACCATCTGGTGACCTGGTGCAGACAGAACAACTTGGAGCTCAATGCTCTGAAGACAGTGGAGTAGGTTGTGGATTTCCTGAAGACTGCGGCCCATCAGGACCAAAACCTCACGCCACAAAAACAGTTTCTTTTTATCCGCAACTGGCCTCATCAATAAGGCCCGGGACCCCAACTGATATGGCCTCTTATCCCCTCCCATACACACTACATGTTACATTAACGTCTTCACGTCTGTCTATATGTGTTACATTAACGCACATCATTGGGACTATTTCCCTGTACATTGCACATTCTTTGTATAAAGTGAACCTTTGTACATTTCAATTTTGCATAATACAACAATAATTCAGATATATTGTGCGTCATTTTTATAGTATTTCTTTATATTATTATTGTAATTTTCTTCAATGCTATATTTATGTTTCTTTATTTTTGTACTTACTTTAATTTGTAATTCAATTTTCCCTTACTATGTTTATGTTATGCACCAATACACCAATGCAGTTCCTTGTACGTGAAACGTACTTGGCAATAAACCAGATTCTGATTCTGACAAAGTGTCAGGCTTTTATCTGGCCTATCTTATAAGGTTTAATCTGTGAGTAATGTGCTAAACAGCCATGTTTATCTCACAACTTCTGAACTTTTTAGGTCAGACTTCAGGAGAGTTTTAAGAATGATGTACTGACATTTGTTTGAGATATTCAACGGTTTTACAGTCAACTGATTTAGGCTGTAAAACAACCATAACGTGACATATTTTTAAGCTTGGTGATTGGCTGTTTCTTGCCAAAATGCATTGAGGGAACTGTAGTTAATTTCAACTTATTTAATATTATAGACAGAGTAAAGAAATTCCCATTGAAAATACCAAAGACATGATCTCAGCATTCTCAAAGCTAGCTACAGGCCTGCTGGGAACATTTGCCCAGAACCAACAACCTAACTACAACTTTTTGAAATACACTATGTGCTCTATAATCCTCCTGGGGCTCCCACAGTGCTCCTAAAAACAGAATAGAAGTATGATCCACAACATGTTAACTCACAAGACGTCTTGGGCCTACAAGTATGATCTCAGGCCATAAAAGTTGACTTATCTCATCCTGACAGATTTCTATTCTATAATTTTAAAATACCCCATCAAAGCATTTACAATTGCACAACATTACAGTTTGATATCCTCAAGCACAACTGCACTAGATTGTAGAAAAGGCACCGCTGGGATTTGAACCCAGGATCTCCTGTTTACTAGACAGGCGCTTTACCAACTAAGCCACAGCGCCACATAGGTCTCCTCATCACTGAGCAATGTGACGATCACTTATTTGTTGGAACAACACATTCCAAAACTCAACTCAATGTTCAATGATATACATTAACAAGAAAAGCAGCAAATTGTCACATTTAAGAAGTTGGAAACAGCAGATGTTTGGCATTTTTGTTAGATAATGAAAATCCGTCAATTTCCTTTGAGTTTAGGATAGTAGTACTCCAGCATTCAAATGTTCCTGTACCTAATCCCCCCGCTGCAGCTTTCTTCTCTCAAGTTTTGATACGAGACTTGAGCTAACCGTAGAAAATTAACTGCTGGGATTTGAACCCAGGATCTCCTGTTTACTAGAAACCAGTTTGGCCAACTAAGCCTGGGCACCAGGTGACCCCATAGCTCAGTTGGTAGAGTGGGCGCCCATAAGGTTACTCCTAGCTGCTGCATGCCTGGGTTTGAATCCAACCTGTGGCCTTTTTCCACATGTCACCTCCTCTTTCTCCCCCTTTCTAGACTATCCACTGTCCTATAAACAATGGCTTGAAAAACTCCAAAACAAACAAAAAACAAGCCTGGGCGCTATATGAATGGGCTGACAAAAAGCAGTCATCAGGATGTTAACCTCAAAATCGAATTTCATAAACGCAATACATTGTTTTGACTCACCACAAACAGAGTGCCTTTAAGTCAGAAATTACAAAATAAAAGAAAATGGAGGAAGAGCACAATGGCTTTCATCTGTAAATAATAAAGATTTACTTAAAATATGAAGTGCTTACAGTAATGGACAACTTCTAAACCTTTGGGTCAGGCTTTAAGAGAGTTCTAAGACTGATGTACTGATATTTGCTTGATTCACGTATTCAACAAGAGTCCAGCCAGTCTTACCTGTGCATAGTCCCTCTCCAGCTGTCCCTTCTTCAGACTGTAGGTCCTAAAGAGAGAGAAAGAGACAGAGATTTGTTCAAGTGTCTGAAGGGGGTGACTATTATATGTAATATTAAATAATTGTTATAAATTCAACTAGCAGCTCACAAGTTATTGTCATTTGTAAGACAAACCAAAGTATATTGTAGAGATGTATACACATAGGAGGAAGAATATATAAATCTGATTCTTTTTTCATTAATAGTTTCTGTACTGTAATTAAAAAAGCAGCTAAGTGTGACAATCATGTTTGGTCTCCTCAGACGTCTCAGCCGTGGACTTTTCTGTCTCTTAATGCCAGACTGATGCACGTTCTGACCCACAAAATGTTCCCCTTGCCATCTCTACATCACACAACATCCTGACAGCAAAGACAGTGGAAGCTCTTATCACAGCCCAGGAATGTGCAGAATGAAAAACATAACATAAGGTATACGATTACACAGACAGATAAATGTACTGTTTACCGAATGAACAAAGCAGCATGTATACTGGAGATGATGATGACACCAGGTGCACAAACAGTTTACCTGCATATTTTAACATAATACTGTATCATACCCATCATTGTGTACGATATGAAAAAAGTAGAATGGTCTCTTCTAAAATTAAATCACAGTTTTACCTGACTCTTGAGGACTGGAATGAATTATAAAGGATTTTAAAACTTTAACGTCTCACACCGCTGGGTGATTTTGTAATCATTGGATCTTTTTTTAGAGAAGTGATTGTTTCTGATGCAGTTTGTAATACGCCTTGTGTCCGAGGGGACTTGGCTTGGGAACCGGAGGGTTGCCGGTTCAAGTCCCCGCATGGACCAAGTATGGAGTGTGGACTGGTAGCTGGAGAGGTGCCAGTTCGCCTCCTGGGCACTGCCGAGGACAGCACTTCCCATTTACCTTCCCCTGATCCACAATCTCAACAGCTGTAGAAAAGGCATTGCTGAGATTTGAACCCAGGATCTCCTGTTTACTAGACAGGAATTAGAGAATTACTGGACAAGAAGTTTGAGACCTACAACGCCACAAAAATTGACTAATCTTATTAAAATCAGAATCAGTTTTGCATTTTTCTGTACATAATTTTGTCCCCCACTATCAAGGCGTTTACATTTGCACAGAGGTTGAGTTTGATATCGATAAGTGGAGGTACAATGCATTGTGGATGGAAGTTTGGCTGCGTTCCAAATCGCATACTTTTTCTGCAGCTGCCCTTACAAAGTTCGTACTGTTGCATGCAGTATGCATAAAATGGGGACATACTACTTCGTCATAACATTGCGCCTTGAACTTTGACCCTCTTGCTCATATATTCGCTGTGAGGATTGTGGGTCAGAATAGCTGGCTTGCACACTGCAAACTGCGACCGTATGCGGGACATCCTGGTATTTTTGGCATGGTGCAGTTGACATACTGTGTATTGGGACATACTAAATCTTTTTCTGGCCTGCTACATAGTATGGTAGCATGGATATTGGAGCACACAGTTTGTAAGTCTCAGACTTTTTTCAGTACTTCACTTTCACCCTCTGATCCACAATCACAACAAAACTGCACTGTAGAAAAGGCACCGCTGGGATTTGAACCCAGGATCTCCTGTTTACTAGACAGGCGCTTTACCAACTAAGCCACAGCGCCTCATAGGTCCTGACTTTTTCCAAAAGAAAGTATTTCTCACATTTAAAGGGGAACACAATCCAAATTAAGAATTCCAATATGTTATTTCCATGGTCAAGGAAAGTTCAATCAATGTTTGTGAACATGAACTACTCTCTCTCAAAGCAAGAAACCAGAGAAGTAAGTCTTAAACTTGTGATGTCATAGGGTATAAAGTGTGGAGTTGCCCCGTAGACAATGAATGGGAGACGGATTTAGTGAAGCCACAGAATGTTTGATTTCTTTTTTATACCCAAATGAGCTTAATTCTACTGTAGTGTTCTCAGTTGTGAAACAGAAAATGTTCCCATATACTATATAGTATTCCCCTGGGTGCTCTCAGTGTCATCTATTCATTGTCTATGGAGCAGTTCCAGATGTTATACTTGATTACATCACATTTGAGTTTTAGCACTCTAGTTTTTGGATTTGGGAAATAGTTGTTCATGTTTACTGATATGTTTTGACTTTCTTAGACCATAGGAATAGTAATGAACATGTATTCATTTTGAAAATGGGCATAGTTATCCGATAAGAAGTTGAAACCAGCGAATATTTGGCATTTCTGTTTGATAATGGAAATCCAATTTCCTTTTAGTTCAGCATGGCAACACTCCAGATTTCAGCGATTGCAATTAACCAATTTTGATTGGAATCACACAAATGTCCATGTGACTAATCCCCTACTGGAATTTTCTTCTTTCAAGTTTCAGGACTTGTGTTGGCTTTAGAAAAGGCACTGCTGGGATTTGAACCCAGGATCTCCTGTTTACTAGACAGGCACTTTAACCAACTAAGCCACAGCAACTGCTATTGATACCTAGGATAAAATTCACCGCCCAAACCTAGTACTGTCAAAGTTAACCCGATAATGACGCATTAACGCAAATTCCTTTTAATGCCACTAATTTCACAACTTGCGCTCCAAACTTGGATGACATTGCCATTTTCAAAGGGGTTCCTTGAACTCTGACCTCAAGATATATGAATGAACATGGGTTCTATGGGTACCCACGAGTCTCCCCTTTATTTCAATCGATTAACAGCCCTAGTCAAAACCCATCACTGCCACAGACCACTGGAGTATGTTGTTAACATGTTTTTGGATTACCAAAGGCTAAAGACAAGGGCAGCGATTTAAAACAATACTTATTAAGGTCTAACGGCACTGCTGGGTTTACTAGACAGGTGCTTTAACCAACTTAAGTCACAGACCTACAGCTATGCCCTTTGAAAGGACGATCTTTAGCTTGGCAACCTTGAAAACAGTTTTCATCAAAACAATATATTGCATTGGATTGCATCACCATAAACAGATTGCTGTTACTGTTACAAAGAATTTGAGAAATTAGGGGAAATGTAGTTAGAGCACCAGGTACTGGGCTTTCTGGCCGATGTTATGAGACTTGAATGTTAATGAAAGTTTTAATGTTGTCAAAAGACTTGGTAGCATAAAATAGTGATTTGATAACATCATAGTGCAGCAGCACCAGATTTACTGTTTATTTTGATTGACAGGTATCATTCCTGAGCCATGTAGAAATCACTTTTTAATACTTGTTTGAAAATAGAAACGTGTCAATAGGAACAACTTGTTTTCAGCTACATTCACACACAATGTAAGTCATCATTGAAAGGTTTAGCCCTTCAAGACTTATCTAGATCAAATCATGACTGTAAGGTACAACTTTGTTGCGTGTCAACTGATCGGAAGAAGAAGAGATCAAGCCATTTTCCTATTGTTCTGGGGGTTTTTTTTAGTGTGGATGGGAGTCGTTTTCACACGTAAATGTAAGTATTGTATGGAAGTGGTTTCAGGAATAACCTAATCATTAGCATCTCTTTTTGTTCATTTACATGCAAATGTTTATGACTCACTAGCCCACTTGGGAACTCCCATTTCAATCACTTGTTAAGGGCTTGATAAGAAGCCTTGGACAAGTTTTTTTTTTGTTGAAAAAATGACAATTTTTTTTCAGACCAGAGATCTGTATTATGTGGGGAATAATACAGATTGGGCAGATATGTATGACTGGTACTGGCACACACAAGAGACTTGGATTTGGGGGAGTTAAAACATGACAGAGACAAGGACTGCCTATTTTGGATAATTGCTGTTATTGATTATTATCAGTTACAAGAGATAGTCTATATTTGTTTGGACAATTGAATTATAGTTCACCAACTTAAGTTCACATAATGCAAGAAGAAACAGGTTTTACCGGCTCCAGGCATCCCGCAATCAAAGCAATGAAAAAATAATAACAAATGCCATGTTTTTTTTATGTAGTACTGCAATAATAAGAAAGTCCATGTTTTTTTATTGTAGTACTACATTTTATTATAATTTCAACTCACCAAACCAATGCTGTTTAAAAAACAAACTCAGGGACCACAGGCGGACAGAGAAGGGAAGAGAAGCAGTGGGAGAATACACAGAAAGGAAGGCACACTTCCTTTCTGTGTATTCTCCACACTTACTGTAAGTGTAGACAGCATAATTACTGCCAATTCTCTCTATGCTAATTACAGCCCAAACAAATAGGACAGTGCTTCTTGTCAAATGTTTCTCAAGGCCTCATTTTGTGTTAAACCTTCTGGCTCCAGCTAAAGAGAGGTATGAGAAATGTTGAATGACTGAACAAGTCCGTTTAAATCCTGCACACAAATCCGCAATATTTCCAACTGTCAATGATGTACTGCGTGAGGCTAGAGAATATGTTTAGTGTTTAACTCCACCCTAGAGCATGTCAGCTGAAATACGAAACACTCCCTCCCCTGATCACACAGACACCTCCACCCCCGACCTCCAGTATGCAGTCTGCAGGCTAAAACACACATGCTCAGCATGTCCCGCAGGCCTCGTTGGCGCAGTAGGCAGCGCGTCAGTCTCATAATCTGAAGGTCGTGAGTTCGAGCCTCACACGGGGCAGGTCTTTTGAGACTTGAACACAAGCATTTGCTCCACAAAATAGCGAGAAAACCATGTGAAAAAGGACTCAAGCCCATCTGATATCTATGGCTTTAAATACACTGCTTAAAAAAATGAAGGGAACACTTAAATCACAGCCCCGGCGTGCCTGTATTCACTCCCAAGCTCCTGGACAGTCTGTGGCGAGAGAGAAGACAACGGGGCGCCAATGGCGGACTTGCCTATTCTGGTGTTCTCTGGCGAATGCCAATCGAGCTGCACGATGCTTGGTTGTGAGCACAGATCCAACTATAGGACGCCGGGCCTTCATGCCACCCTCATGGAGTCTGTTTCCGACAGTTTTGGTCAGAAACATGCACACCCTTCTACGGCCCTGTCCAGCCTTCCTCGTGCAACGGCCAGTCTCCATGCTCTTGAGACTATGCTGGGAGACACAGCAAACCTTCTTGCGAACACACGTATGGATGTGCCATCCTGGAGGAGCTGGACTACCTGTGCAACCTGATTGGGCTGCAGGCACCTCCTCATGCTACAAGTAGTGACAAGGACACTTGCAGAACACAAAACTAGAGATGAGTCAGTCATGAAGGATAAGGAGAGAGCAATTGTCTGTGGCCACCACACGCAAAACCATTCCCTTTTTGGGGGTTGTCTTGCTGTTGCCTCTCCGTCCGTTGCACCTGTTGTCACTTTCATTTGCACCAAAGCAGGTGAAAGTGATTCACAATCACTTGTGCTTCCTAAATAGACAGATTGATATCCCTGAAGTTTAACTGACTTGGTGTTATACTGTGATGATTAAGTGTTCCCTTCATTTTTTTGAGCAGTGTAGTTTTGTGCCGTTCCTAACTGTTGGTTATTTCCAAACCTCAAACCAAATATATAAATGGAAAAGAATTTGATGTTTAAATTCATAATAGTTACATCAACATGACTTATTCCAGAAAGGAATAATTCTGTATAATCGCACCATTCATGTGATCTCTCACATCAAACTGAGTTGAACAAAGTCACCCTGCTTTGCAACATGACACTTGATGATCACAGATGTTAGTATGTGAGAACTCAGGCTGACTCGGGGCATTAAATCTCTTTTTTCTTCTTGCTGTTGGACAGATGTGTGTCCTCAATTCCAAACTAAACTAGATCAGCAGTGACAGCCGTTTTCATTCTTTATGTCAGTATCAACATGCTGCAATACAAAGCCCTGACAAACACAGTTCTGTTATGTGTGGACTGGAGCCTCTTGTGTGCAACAGAAATATTTACTGTCTCAAAGGTTAATTATCATGAATTGATGACTGTATTGTATAAAAACTATGGCTGTCAGTCGATTAAAATATTGAATTGTGATTAATCGCATGACTGTGTATGATTAATCGTGATTAATCGCAAATTAATTGCATTTTATCTGTTCAAAATGTCAGATTTGTCAAGTATTTAATACTCTTATCAACATGGGAGTGGACAAATATGCTTGCTTTATGCAAATATGTGTGTATATTTATGATTGGAAATCAATTAACAACACAAAACAATGACAAATTGTTAGAATAAACCATGTTTCATGCATAATCATCCTTCAACCAAACAAAAATAATACAAGTACAACCATACAACTACAGGGACTAATGAGCATCTCAGCTGTGCCACATCTGTAGAACCTCTACAGTAAATTCAGGATGACATCGGAGAATAGCACTTTGTGAAAAGGCACCGCTGGGATTTGAACCCAGGATCTCCTGTTTACTAGACAGGCGCTTTACCAACTAAGCCACAGCGCCCCATAAGACTCACCCTCAGTGCAATGTTCAGATTGCTTATCTGTTAGAACAACACATTGCAAAACCCAAAGATAGCATGGTTATACTCCAGGCTCCAGTAACTGCAACAGTGACCGCTTATGCTTGGAATCACACTCACATTCCTGTACACAATCCACCACTGGAGCTTTCTTCTTTCAAGTTTTGATACAAGACTTATGCTGACGTATAAAAGGCACTGCTGGGATTTGAACGCAGGATCTCCTGTTTACTAGACAGGCGCTTTGACCAACTAAGCCACAGCGCCCTGTCAATGACCTTGGAAAGGACGATCTTTAGCTTGGTATCCTCGAAAAAGAGTTTTCATAAAAGCAATATATTGCATCACCATAAACTGATTACTGTTATGCTACAGACACACCAACTTGGAATCAGAGAACTAGCAGCGATGAAGGCCGACAAGTTGCACCCAAACACACCGCAATGACTACAGCCGACAACCAGTTAGCACAGACGTTCTGCGTCTGCGTGAGATGAAATACCTCTCCCTACCAGCAGGTGGCGGTAGTCTGTATTTGTCATTCAAAAAGGGAAACTGGAAAACCGAGGACTGCGGATATACAAGCCGTTGTTATGATACGTACATGAAACCAACAATTTCAGTCAAGAATGTGATTATTTTATTGACATTTTAGATTGTTTCCATTGAAAAATTAAGGAGTTTACATTAGTAACATTACTGTGGCTGCTCTAGAAACATGTAGTTATATTTAAACTATAAACAAATTCTAATCCTGTTCTGAAATCATTCTTGTTTTAAATAATATATTAAAAAGAAATTATTTAGTAATGATAAATAACTGATAAGAGTATCGACAAAGAACCGAACCAATAAGGAGTATCAATAAACGATACCTACAGTATCTCTACTGGTGTTATAAATACAAGAGCCTATTTTTATGTTATTTTGTTATTGCCAATCGTTCCGGACCTCTGACCTTAAATGAAAATCAAATGCAGACCTTTGAGTAATAAGTGAGAACCCCGGCACCAGGGGGAAAAAACTTGCCAGCCTTACTTACTTACATTTTGTACATTTTCCTTATGGCGTGTCTACATTGAAAGCATTTGAGCCTTAGCAAATATCAAACTTTGTCCAACCACACGACTGTGGCAGAGGCATTTAACCAAGTGTTTTAAGTTGCCAGACTTTAATGATGTAGTTTACTTGCTATGACCATGATCTTCCACTAACCTTAAAGGCACTGCTGGGATTTGAATCTAGTGTCTCTTGTTTACGACAAAGTCGCTTTAAACAACTAAACAACAGTGCCATGTCAATGGTCAATTAAGAAGTTTTGGTTGGCAACCTCCACATATAGTTTCATAAAAGCAATATATTGAATTGAATCACCTTAAACATGTTGCTTTTCAAACAGAGAAGGTTTAACCTGCGAGTAATGTGCTGAACAACCACGTTTAAGTGAAACATTAAGTGCTTAATGCACAACTTCTGAACCTTTATGTCAGGCTTTAGGAGAGTTCTATGACTGATGTACTGAATTTTTTTGATATTTGATATATTCAACGTTTTTAAAAAATACAATTTTAAAAGGTTTGAAATACAGTATATCCGATATAATCCTGCTGGTGCTCCCCATGCTCCTAAAACAGAATAGTCTGCGAGAGAGAGAGAACTTCATATTCAACTTCCCCTGAGCCACAATCTCAAACTGTGAAAAAGGCACCGCTGGGAATTGAACCCAGGATCTCCTGTTTACTAGACAGGCGCTTTACCAACTAAGCCACAGCGCCCCACACCACTCGAGTACGCCCTGTTCAGAGTGACAGTTAACATGCGTCCTGCAGCTCACACGTGGACAGCTTTAAGCAGGGCTCTAGACGGCATATGCGACCTTTTTTTGTGCGTGTGCGAGTAAAATTTGTACCTAGTCGCATTTTGCGAGTGCATGATCATTACTATTTTGGTAACAAGGTAAGAGCGTTGGGTATTTCAAATGAAAGCAGGGCTTTCTGTTCCTCACTTGCGCAGACTCTCTCTCCTCTCCTGCACTCTCCTCTGTTCTGTGGAAACCTTCGATGATGAGAATGACTGCACGTTTTGTGTAGCGCGCCGCTATTATTAAACCTCCGTGACAACATAAACACGCACACGCATACAGACACAAACAACGATAATGTTACGTTAACGAGTCAAAACTCTGATGTTAACCACTTATTTACTTACTTACTCCTCTCTTTGTCTCCTTTTGGTAACAAGGCTGCAATGAATGAATGTTGTCCGTACCAACATGCGTCGTCTCTCCTCGTGACAGCAGCATCTCCAGCAGCTCCTCTAACTTTAGGAGCAGCTAGCAGGGCCGGTCATAACTTTTTGGGGGCCCTATGCAAAATCTTGTTTTTCGACCAAATGCTATTTTTTTTCACAGCAATATAAAATAGATGATAGAAAGGGAATTATTATTATACATGTTATATTTAAATAATCACAATTAATAATTATGTTTTTATGCAAATAACCACTATAGATGGCAATAACAAACCACAGTTAATGGGGAAAAAAGTTAATTTCAGACCCTGCTCACGCGCATCACACACTGCAGGGCGCCAAAGTTTCGCTATTCCCCAAAATGAAGCGGTCTATCGTTGATTATTTAAAAAAAAAAAAAAAATGAGGAGAGAAAGGAGGAAGCTGGTGGTGAAGGAGAGTCTAACAGAGGTGCCGAACTCAGACACCACCGATGATGAATGTGCAACAGGCACGGAGAGACTGGCTGACAAACAGGTGAAGAAAAAGAAGTACCACTTTCAGCCACAATGTCTAACACAGTGTGTTTATTGTAGGCAATGTGGTCCGTCCGTTGCAGGCAACTCTAAACCTGTTAGTTAAAATATTTTGCAAATATCAAGTTTCAAGGCATTGTCAATGTTTCACTGGGGTATGTAAATTAAGACTATTTATAACTAATTAACTATTTATTAGCATGCAAGGTCATTGATTAATACCATGCTGTAACACAAAAAAAAGGGTGCGACCAAATCATGTGCTTGTGCGACCAACTGAGAAAGTTGGGAGCACCAGTGCTACCAGTGGAAAAGTGTGAGTTGATCTCACTTCCCCGCTCTATCAGCTCCGTGGAAAGCACCAGAACAAAAACACAGACACATCTCCGACGGTATGAAAATAATGCACTTTGCATGCCTTGTCTGATAGTCTGGAGATTATGTAGCCCCATGTTAATACCTGGTATGAACAGGGTCGAAGTCTCAGGCGTTTTTCAGAAAAAGAACAGCACTTCACATTCACCTTCCCCTGATCCACAATCTCAACTGTAGAAAAATGGGATATGGGAATGTTCAAATTGCTTATTTTTTTTAGAACAACATATTCCAAAACCCAAAGATATTTAATGTATAATGATAGGAAACAAGAAAAGAGCTAATTCTCACATTTAAGAAGTTGGAACCAGCAAATGTTTGGCAATCTGTTTGATGAGTGGAAATCCCTCAATTTCCTTTGAGTATAGCATAGTAGTACTCCAGATTGCAGTTGGCCTTATATGACACAGATGTTCCTATGGCTAATTTCAAGTTTTCATACGAGACCTTGTGCTGACCGTAGAAAAGGCACTGCTGAGATTCGAACTCAGGATCTCCTGTTTACTAGACAGGCGCTTTAACCAACTAAGCCACAGCACCCCATACCACTCCAGTAGGACCTGTTCAGAGTTCGCATTAACATGCCTCCTGAGTGATCAGTTTACAAGTGAACAGCTTTAAGTATGTCTGTTCACACCTGGCATTAGAATGTGTCTCCACGTGCGTCTTGAGTGACCACTTGTGATTCGATCTCACTTCCCCGCTCTATCAGCTCCGTGGAAAGCACCAGAACAAAAACACAGACACATCTCCGACAGTATGAAAATAATGCACTTTGCGTGCCTTGTCTGATAGTCTAGAGATTAAGTTGCCCCATGTTAATACCTGGTCTGAATAGGGTCGAAATCCCTCAATTTCCTTTGAGTAAGCATAGTAGTACTCCAGATTGCAGTGACTGCAGTTGGCCGTACATGACACAGTTTTGATACAAGACCTTGTGTTGACCATAAAAAAGGCACTGCTGAGATTCGAACTCAGGATCTCCTGTTTACTAAACAGGCGCTTTAACCAACTAAGCCACAGCGCCTACTGACATACAGCTGGTGCTAAGAGAGTATATTAGCATGGTAACCCAACAGGTTTTTCAAGAAAAAGCTGACTCATTTCCTAATGAAGAAATCTTTGTGGTTTCATCTCTATATTGCAAAAGCGCTTGTAACTTGGAAAGCGTTGCGCAAAAAAGTGGGCTGTGACTCAATCACAATACCTAAACTGAAGTGATTCATTTGCATTGTCAATATACTGACAAAAGAACATTTTCACTGTCTGTTGTTGCTGTGAACCGCTCGCGGTAAAAATAGGCAAGACCTCGTACGTCTCACGTGGGCTGTGTTGCTGCTCTAACCTGTTGATGGGCCTCGAAATAAAAAAAAACACCAGGTTCCGAAGCCGCCATGCGCTTCTGGAACACACAAGTCAAGTCAAGTCACACACATAGACACACGTGGATAAACACACACCCTCACTGGGACCTTTGGACATGTCTAGGCTTCTCATGCAACCATGGTGACACTGCGGCAGAGACCTCATATGTAAATATGAACACCCAATTACCAGCTAGAAATACCTCACACCCACTACACATCTGTTTGTGTGTTTCGCAAGACAGAATGAAAACAAACAGAACAGACCTTTCAGATTAAGTCTTGAATGGTTATTTAAATAGCTAACCTCTAACTAGGGCTGTCAAAGTTTATGTGATAATAATGCGTTAACGCAAATTTGTTTTAACGCCACTAATTTCTTTAACGCATTAACGCAACCCGGCTGCTATTTGATCATTCAGAGGTTGTAGCGGGCTTAGTTTTAAAGCGAGCGAAGATATTGACATCATATGAAACTAGAAAAACCTAAGGAATCCATTGGTACCAACCGTGTCATACTAGCTTGTCGGGAAGGAGGCTAAATAAAGCTCCAAACCTGCGCTAAATATTGGCGAGGAAAAACTGTCATAGCGATTTTAAAAGGGGTCCCTTGACCTCTGACCTCAAGATATGCGAATGAAAATGGTTTCTATGGGTACCCACGAGTCTCCCCTTTACAGACATGCCCACTTTTTGATAATCACATGCAGTTTGGGGCAAGTCATTGTCAAGTCAGCACACTGACACACTGACAGCTGTTGTTGCCTGTTGGGCTGCAGTTTGCCGTGTTAGATAAAGAATGTGCAATTAATCTTGATTAACTACAGACAATCATGCGATTAAATATTTTAATCAATTTATTAATTATATAATGTTAGTATAGTAAGGATATACTGTACTTCTCCTAAGATGCTTGTCTGTGCCTCTGCACTCCTCAGACTTGCTTTCATCACTCCTTTCATTTCTTCTGCCCACACATCTATCCTTAAAGCCTCTCCATACCCTTCCTCCACCTCCGCATTTGTTCCAGACTCTTATCCCTTCCTCTTTGGCTTTCTTGCCCTCTCTTTCTCCACTACTCATTCTCTCCTCCCTCATCTCTCTCTCTCTCTCTCTCTCTACTCTGCCTGCCCATCACTTGTGTATGTTTGTAAGTGTGTGGTGCATGAGTCAAAAAAGCAGTGTCAGCATCAGCTGTGCATGGAAAGGAAAAGGGAGAAGGAAAATGCCCAGATGAGTGTGTGTCTGACAGGAAATACTTAAGTGCTTAGGAGGAGTGGACACTAAGTGTATGTACGCGTATGTATGTGTGTGTCTGTGTGTGTGTGTGAAGGCAGAGAGAGGGAATGATCAAACGTGGGAAAACAGCTAAGATCAATGGTTTACAGGACACAGTCGGAGATCGGTGACAACAGGATAAGCAACATGAGTCACCGACAGAGACAGAGGCGGAGGAGGGAGGTCATGTTTTCACACTGCGTGATCACCACACACCAGCAGATTCTCTGCAGTGTTTCCACTCCAAGACCCAGCCGGCATTTGGACAAAAACATTTCAGAAGACAATACAACTGTTACGTTGCAACCAACAAAATGAAAAGATTGAAGTGAACTACTGTAAATTAATTCTTCAAAGGCCTGTGTGGCGTTGAAGGCATTAGCTTTATACAAACCCATCCCACCAGGTCTCTTCCCACACAAAGTTTGCTAAAGTCTCCTAAAAATGCTGGAAAACACTTCAAGGTTATTAGTAAACCCCTGATGGTGTGGAGGTAAACTAAGCCTTAGCTGCAGGATTATGTTTAGATTTGTCATTCCTGATGTAAAAATAAAAAAATATTGGATATCATTGTGAAAGCTCCTACTGGCCATCCAGGGCACAATCATTTAAAAAATTCAAACAGTGAAAGATAAAGCTCTCTCTGATCTGCTCAATCTTGCACGAAACCAGTACAGACTCTCCACAGCCTTGAAAAATCAGTTGTTATGACTAAATCAGGCTTAAAATTTGAATTTGAATCATGTAGTTTATTAAGCAAGACACCAAATCCCTATCTGTTTCAAAGGCCTTCTGCTATAACCAACCCTGTGCTTTGACATTCATGCGGTGGGGGTCGAGGGAAAAGAGAATTCCAATATCAAAATATTGTTATTGTGACAAAATCAGAAATGGAAACAGGAGCAGAAAGTTGACCAAACTGTTGCCTCTTTTAGTCTAACTTTAGGCGACTATTGTTCTGATCAGCTGTAGTTTCTGAAACATGACATGTCAAAGAAATCTTTGTGGAGACATTCCTCAAACAAAAATGCTATTTTCAGTGAAAGTTACTGGATATCACTTTGTCACAGTTCAGGATATTTTGAAGCATAACACTTGGATCTGTCACAGAATAAAGCTGCTACACTGACTGACTGCTTACTGTGCTGCCATGGTTAATTAATCAGAGGAAGTCTAGTGCCATTGCACTGTCAGGGACCAAAGTGATTTGAACATAGTGTTAGTTTTCTATTATACAAATCCTGAAAATACTGGTGTGGCACATGGGTAACAACAGAAAAACAGAAATATTGTATTAATAAAATCTCAAATATGTTAATTATTTGGATTGCTCCAATTCTGTGCCACCTTTACCAAAAAACTGACTATGTTGGCATTGATAAAAATATATATATTTTAAGAGCACTATATTAAAATCGAAAGATTATTTCCGGTTGCTTAGAACTTAATTGTTTGTCTGGTAAAATATTAGAAATATTAGAGAGTCCTTGCAGTATAATGCAGTTCCAATACAACAGCACCATAAACTAAAAGTAGGATTCATTTATATTATGTTGCATTAAATTGTACGGATGTTTATACAATATTATTCTAATATATACCAGATACTGTAAATATTTGTTTTGTGGGACATTTGTGCAACAGATGAGGCAGTTTTGCTTGATTCTTATTTGCAATATTTATCTGACTGCCTTGTACCCCTATTTATTATTTAAACAGAAACATGTTTTAACAGAAAATCACTGTTATTGTTTACAGTTTATCTATGTCATGCTTCCTAAAGGCATAGTAGGCAAATGGTTCCTCAGCTATTTGTTTAGAATGTGATTCTCTTAAAATAAATAAATAAAGTTTCAGTAGGTCATGGTTGAAGAATCACCTTTGCCTCATTTTGAGACCGGAAGAACCCCGTCATCTTCTCTGTCCTCTCAGCCGTATCCCCCCGGGTCCTCCTGTGATTTTGAATAACGGCAGAAGCTGTCTGCGCTGTCATTTCTCCAAACTCAGAGGCCGCCTAATTATATTAGCAGGGTGTGAATCAGCATTGCATTAATTTTGGTCTTTTTTTTTTTTCCCTCGCAAAGAGTCCTTGATTTTCTGTTCCTCCTCTTGCTAAATTATGGAGGCTGCAGTGAAAAGCATTAATGAGGACTCTGATAGCATTTCGGGTTCAAATTGGGGAGGCTCATCTAGCTACTCAGCATGGAGACTCATTATGCTTTAATGATATCTCGAGAGGATTTGGTCAATAAACTTGAGCGAAACGCAAATTTCATTTATTCCATGCAAATGTGCTACAAGACACAGACGTGGGGGGTAAGTTCCTAAATTACAACAGAGTCCCAGTTCGAGCCCAGTGCAGTGCAGACACCAGCTACAAACACTCTCACTACTGTCATCTCCATGATTGATGATGCTCTTTTGTAGATCCTTAATAAAGCACTCTGTCTAGACTATGGTAAATTTGATGCATTTGACTTTGTAACCCGTCTACAAGAAGTCTTACAAACAAAACAAACAGAGGGGTGTATAGTTGTAAAGCCCAGCCATATGATGGCAATCATGAGAACAGACTTTAAACGCAGCGCTGCAGGGCAAAGCGTGCAATGCCCTTTGCAGAAAGGCCGTCATCGTCAGCATAGTGTCACGATGATGGCCTTTTTGCAGTTCCGTTTCTTTCACTGATCCAAATCTAAAGTAAAAACCAATATAACACCACTGAAATATTGAAATTGTGTTACAGCTCTGTGGTTAAAATAAAAGTATGTTCTTATTCAGCCAAAATGAAGGGCAAGTAGGTATAAGAAAGCGAGGTCAATGTTACCAAATGTGTATGAGGTGGATGTATGAGGCTTGCCTATTTTCATGGTTTGCACTCTGTGTGTGTAGCTGTTGGGGCAGACATAAGGGTATAGGGGATTTAGCTGGATTGAGGACACCAAGTTGACTGCCTGAGTCCACCAACTCCTCTCTCTCTCTCTTTCTCTTATCCTCTCTCCTAAGACTAGTCCTGCTAAAATGCTGTCCCAGAGGATTAAATACACTGCCCTTTCCCTTTCTTTCTTTCTGTCTGTCTTTCTTTTTTTCTCTCATTATTTGTTTCTTTATCTTTCCCCCTTTCACCTTTAACAATTGGTAAACGTATAGGCTCAATGCACTATAGTTAGCAACATGTGAATGTGCATGTGACTGGGCAGTTGATTAAAGCCAGCCTGTGGATTAATTAGGGTAAATAACTGCAGATTTGGGGATTTAAGAGTTAAAATCTACCGTAGGCTTTAGGCAGGGAAATGTGTGTCTGTCAACAGAGTATGTGTTTCATTATGTGACCATACTTTCCTTGTCCTGTAGGGTCCAGCTATTAGTTTACGTATATTTACATATATTAGCACCTTAGCCAAGTGATCTACATAGCCTACAAGTCTAAACAATTTCAGAGTCGTAGTTTCAGTCCAGATCAGATCCATCAAAAGTGTGTTTTTACAAAGGACAATACAGTATACACGTACACCAACTAGCATTACTATAAATGGTCCAGTGCCAACTAGCCTTATGTAGTCCATTCACTTACTGTTTGCAGGCATCACTACGGTTATCAACTCTGCAATTTGTCCCTGGATGGGAACAAGTCAATAATTGCTTCTCCCTGTGGAAATCACTGCTGCATTATTAAATGAATAGCTCACCCCAAAACAATATAAATTGTATATAGTAGTCACCTCCCTAGACTTTCTATGGTCCCAGAAAAAGCTTTGTAATCGAACGGTGTCAAGGAAAGCGGAGCAACTGAATAATGAAAGCACATCAGTGCAAACAGAGAGAAAAAAACTTTCTGAATAGTCCTGTGCAGCATTATCCGGGGGCATAATCTGAAAATGTTTTGTTTAGCAACGGTTAAGCAAAAATAGTTGTGTTTGCATTTCCATGATCCCACGACTGGATACAAAACACTTGGATCTGCTTTAATTTTTCAGGTGCTCCGCTCTCCTTAATGCCATTTGATAGAAAACATTTTCTGAGACCATAGAGAGCCTAGTGAGTATTATATGCAATTTATAACCTACTGTTTTTTGGGTGAACTACATTAACGGTGTATGGCTGCAACTAACAATTATTTTCAATGTTCATAAATGTGTCCATTTTACAATTAAATGATTGTTTAATCTATAAAAAATTCAGAAAATAGTAAAAAAATGTCTGTCACAGTTTCCCAGAGTCCAATGTGACATCTTCAAATGTTTTATTTTGTTCGACTAGCAGTCTAAAACCCAAAGACATTTGATCTACAATGATGTAAAACAGAGAAAAGCAGAAAACCCTAACAGCGCAGAAGCTGGAACGAGGGAATGTCAATTATTTTTCTGTTGATCGATTAATGGACTGCAGCCAATAACTATGTCACATCAAGTTTTGACACCCTTGTGACAATAGAAAGAATCAATAAATAAACACAATGTTCATTTTCTTCCTGTATACTTCTCATGGGGGCTACATTGAACAGATCAGTCATTTCAGTGGTACAGTATTGGAAAAGACGGATGACAGTTTGGCCAGCTGCTGCCTTTTAGTTCCTCAGGTACCGCGCTACTGAAAAGACAGCTGGTTCTGACAACAGCAACTGTGGTCAAAGTCAGAGTGTATCGACCGGCCCTCTTGCTTCTGATGTGAATTTCAGACAACCCTTCTGATCTTAAATGACAAAAGTTACAAAAATATCTATCCATTTACAATAAAGTCAGATGAGAGCCACATCACAGACAGAAAAACTAGTGGGGCCTCAGTGTCTTGCTCAAGGACACATCGACAACGCAGATGCTTGTTGCTGCGGGGGCTTGAGTCCAGATCTCCCAATTGAAAGGCGGTCTTCCTAATCACTGCACCACCCTGTCACTCCTGATTTCACTACCAGGAGAATGTGTCATCAGAAATAATTACAAAACGTTAAAGGCTAAAGGAACGCACTAAGAAAACCCTGCAGGCAGCGTCTTTAAACCATGAGGATGACAAAGCCAATTTGAAGATCTGTACCCAGTGGCATGTAGCTCCATCCCTCATTGACTGAAAGAACTAACACATTGTGGTTGCATATGCTTAACTGGCTCTCCCTCTCTCCCACAAGTGAGACCAGGGCCTTGTTCACTCTCCAAAACCCAGCAGCAACAAGGCAATCTGTTCTCAAACAGCTGGAGCTGCCCCCGAGATTGAAAGCGAGAGAAAAGAGAGGGAAGTCTTAGAAAAAGGGAAGAGGTAGAGAAAGTGTGAAAATAACAAACAGGGAGAAAGACAGGGATGGAAGCAGAGAAGCAGAGAGTTTGCTGTCATAAATAATCAATGCTTAGTCAACACAGAAAATGAGAGCGTGTGAAAGAACCAGGGTTTCCTCCCATTGCCAAATCCAAAAGGGAAAACTGCCAGAATCACACACGTCATGAGTAAACAGAGCTGAGCCAAAATGAAAAAGAGATATGGAGACCGACAAAAACATAGTCAAAAAGCAAGAGACAGAAAAAAACATGGCAAAAGATGACAGAAAGAGATACAGAATGAAATTTGGAAAAGAGGAAGAAAGAGTCGGAGAGCAGGAAGAGGTTAGCAGGAAATTCCTTCGTCATTTTCCCGACCCTTTGTCCTTCTCAAAAAACTGGAATATGACAATACTCCTCCTCCTCCTCTTTTTCTTTCTCATGCCACTCCTCCCTCACTCATTAGTCGTTTCCTTCCTTCTCTCTTTTTTGTGCACGGCTATGTCCATGTGTGCATGCCGTGCATATCACAGTCACATGACGGCTAGATTTAAAATCATCTGGCAATCAGTGAGTGAGTTCTTCAGGATTGTGTTAGTGCACGCATGCGATGCAGACGTGTTCATACCTCATGTCTTCCAGCAGGTCACATTCGGTCTGGTGTTTAAAGTGCAGTCTTGTCATCTGCTCCGTGTGTGTGTTTTTCAGCTCCTGTGTCACTTTGACCTGGAGGAAACAAAAAGACACGTCAAGTGAAGGATTTGTCATTTATTCATCCGTCTGCTGCGCACGTGTGCTAGTTATTTAGACATCATCTGAGACTTTGGTTGTTATCGTGAAGTTAAAATATTGTCTTTTCCTGGTCGTAAAATGGTCCAGTGAACTGTGAACGCCTCTACCTGCCTGAAAGTCATATACACATTAATAATTTATAAAAAAAAAATTCCTCAGGGGCCGTATCATCCACCCCTCCTTGGATTAAATGTTGCATGAAATCACAAAAAGTCACACACTAGTGTGACAAATACAGTACCAAAAATCCAGTAGGACTGTGACTAACAATTCTTTTCTTTATTAATGAATTTCTTGATTATTTTTTCAATATATTGTCAGTCTATAAAAAAACGAGTGACCTTGGATTTAGAGCTGCAACCATTAATTGATTAATCGATTAGTTGTCAACTATTAAATTAATCGGCAACTATTTTGATAATCAATTAATCGGTTTGAGTAATTTTTTAACAAAAAAAAAGAACAAATTCTCTGATTCAAGCTTCTTAAGTGTGAATATTTTCTGTTTTTTTTACTCCTCTATGACAGTTAACAGTAAATATCTTTGAGTTGTGGACAAAACAAGACATTTGAGGACGTCATCTTGGGCTTTGGGAAACACTGATGGTCATTTTTCACCATTTTCTGACATTTTATAGACCAAACAACTAATTGATTAATCGAGAAAATAATTAACAGATTAATCAACTGTGAAAATAATCGTTATTTGCAGCCCTACTTGGACTCTAACAAGTTAAAGATATTCAATTTAAAATGATATGCAGAGAAAAGCAGTAACTCCTCACATTTGAGAAGCTAGAAACAACAAATATTAGACATTTTCTCCCAATTAACAGATTATTATCACATTATTATAACACATTAAAATTGCTGCTGATTAATTTTCTGTTGCTCCACTGATCAAACAGTTTTCATCTCATTGACAGTAATATTACCAATATCGGTGTACTTATCCAAAAACATGGCGACTGGAGTTAGTCTAGTCAGTGTCAGAAGATTTTACTTTCCTCTCCCGAAGTTCACTGAATGCACGAGGCAAAATATTAAGAACATTTACTCTTTTCATCAAGTGCACTGATGAAGGTGAATCAAGGTAAAAAAGATGGAGATAAAGGCAGAGAAAGTCAGAGAAGGATCTTTTTAGCTCTGAGGTATAGACTGTGCAAAAGGGGCAACAACTCAAGTTCTGAATATAGTGTTTTTTTAGTATATAAGTATACAAAAATGTGACACACACAAATAATGTAACCGTCAGTCAATCTATCCATCTATCTATCTGCCAATCACCTGTCATCTATATTGAGTCTGGAGTCACCTGAAAGGAACACACACAAACACACACTCCCATCAGTAATCCATCAACGTAACTATCAGTGTCCGGGTTTTGTCAGACTTTTGGAGAGGCTGGAGGAGGTCTTTTTGGAAGTAGAGGTGACTGGAGACACTTTTAACAGCCTATAACAGCATTTAGGAGCAGACAGACTCCATGTGCATTAGGAAAAGCTGCTAATTGTATCGCCTTTTACAGAAATTCATTTGGGTGGTCAGGCCCGAGGCTATAACCTGCACTCATTCACACAGTCTTGTGCAAAAACAGACAGAGAGCTCACCCTTATACATGCACACAAACAAGCGCACACACTCCTGCCAACACAGTCACTGTGATGGTCATTGTGTATTGTCGGGTGAATTCCATCAGCTATTCAGCAGAGTAACAGTGGGGCAAATTCATGACTGTTCTAGACAAAACAATCAACAACATAACACACACACTACACTGGCACACACGCCAACACACACTGCAGAGCCCCTTTCTTTCATGTGCCATGTCTTTGAAGATAAGGAGGGAGGAGTGGTTCATTACATTATCGGGGGCAAAATGACTTCACTTCACCTTCTATCACTCACCGCAGGGAGAGAAGGGAAGGGCAAAGGGTGACAAAGAGAGGTGGGGAGTCAAAATGAGAGGGTTAAGGAAGTGTTTGGGCATGAGAAGAGAAGCGGGAGAATATGAAGTGAGAGTAAGAAATAGAGGATGGCGAGAAAGAGAGATGTCAGTGAGAAAAAGAAGAAGGGGAAAGTGACATTGGAAAGATGGGATATGGAGATGTTAATTATGAGGGAAAGATATTAAAGGTCATGTTAAAAGGGAAAGAGCTCAGCTGGTGTCGTGGTAGCTGATGCAGCAGGTAGGTATACCGCTGAGAAAGTGTTTCCTGTTTTGTAACACAAACATCAACACACATATTTTACAGTGATTCAGATGCAGCCTATAGAGAGGTGAAGTCCCGCCCCCTTCCGGTCCCTTCCGGTCCAAAATAAGGTCCCGTGGGGTCCGGTGGACCCCACGGGACCTTATTTTGGAAAAAAATATGTACGGTAGTCAACGGCGAAAGACAAATAATTTTTTTATCCCGTTTGAATTACGACATGAACCATGTTATGATGTTTGTCAATTGAAAAGATCATTTTGCAAGTCAAGAAAGTTTCAGTATGTCGTAGGTTTGTCGTAGTATCATTTAGATTCGTGTTAAACCGCTCAGTGAACTACATCTCTCGTCTCGCGCAATATACGTCAACGTCATAGCTAACATAGCTATGTTCCAGGCAGAAATGAAACGTTATCTTACCTGATGTGTTTTATCCAGCGACTCCTGGTCTTTTTATAAGCCGGGAAGAGAAAGAACGAGCGAGACCCGCTGCTCTTGTGAGTACACCCTAGTACGAAACACACAGACATCGTAGCTTCAGCGAGAGAGACGTCACTTACGCGACTTTTGTGTAGTCTTTATAATAAAGTGTTTTCACAGTCTGATACTTCAACAGTTTCATAACTAACTGTGACTTTCTTGACTTGCAAAATTATCTTTTAAATTAACAAGCATCATATGTGTGATTCATGGCGCAATTCAAACAAAAATTATTTGTCTCTCGCCGTTGACTACCGTATATATTTTTTCCGAAATAAGGTCCAATGGTGGTCCACTGGAAGGGGCGGGACTTCGCCTCTCGATACTTCCCCACCTGTATTAGAGGGTAGGCCAATAGGACCTAAAATCTATATCGAGATAAATGAAGAGATTTGCCATGCACAGCATGTATTTCTCATGATGGTTCGCTTCTGATATGTTTGTCCTGTTTAATTCCAGTATGACCAGTTAAAAATATTGGGCTGTTGGCTGATTTGTTAGTTGAACTTCTGGAAAATATGGCCTCAAAAGCTTCAACCCTTGTATGTTGTTCAGATAGATAGATAGATAGATAGATAGATAGAACAATTTTGTGGAGCAATGCTTTTTTTCAGCCTCATTAGCAGCCATCTATAATTTAAGCCACATAAAACTAATATATGAGACTCAAACCAGTTCAATCTGTAAGCAGATGTGCTGAGACACAGACAAAACACTAAAGGGGCTGTTATGTGTCGCACTGGGAGAGAAATTATTAGTATCCAACAGCCAAATACTGATACACTCTGGCTGTGATGCTGAGGGCTGAGTGTACCGAGTGTGCCAGCCTCATTGGCAGGGGGGTAACACATCAGTGTTTCGCAAATAAATTCTGTTTTATTCTTGGAAGTATTTCCACAGCGACTTGAATGGGAAAGAAACTGACAGGCAGCTGACAAATGTGATCTTAAAAAAAAATGAATATGGCCGTAATGGTGCAGTATAGTGGTGGTCTCTGCAGCTTCAATGATGAAAGGACCTGTTCAGGTGTGTGTATGCGTTTTTACAGACATGATATGACATGTTCAGGGCCAGTCTGTGTGCAGAAACCCAGAGCATAACTGGCACTGGGGGAATATGTGGTAATTAAGAGAAAACTGTGCAGAGGTTCACAGCAGGGTAATTGGCTCTCATGCATCTATTTCAGGACAACACACACACACACTCATAGGAAGCAACTGTGACACATCCTCACGTACACACACTGGGTACCAATCTATAGGGGACGCTGGTCTTTTCTCAGCCCATACAGAATCAATAAGGCAGCATCAGACATGGCTCTGCCAGCATGTCTCCCTCAGTATGTGTGTTAGCTTTTGTCAGCTCAGCCTTTGATGAAAAAGACTTGACCCTGGACGGGACTGAAGGTCTTCCTATTAAGACGAGAAGCATCACAACGTGGACAGCTTTTGTTATGCTTCCTGTCACAATATATATAAATTAGCAAAATAACACATGCACAGACACACACAAATAATGTAACCTCTATCAATCAATCTATCAATCTATCTATCTATCTGCCAATCACCTGTCATCTATATTGAGTCTAGAGTCACCTGAAAGGAACACACACAAACACACAGACAGTCAGACTTTTAGAGAGGCTGGAGGAGGCTTTCTGGAAGTAGAGGTGACTGGAGACACTTTTAACAGCATTTAGGAGCAGACATACTCCATGTGCATTGGGAAGAAAGATGCATTGTATTGTATTGTGACCCTGGACAGGACTGAAGGTCTTCCTTTTAAGACGAGAAGCATCACGACGTGGACAGCTTTTGTTATGCTTCCTGTCACAATTCCACGATATATATAAATTAGCAAAATAACACTGCCTCTCCACATCAGATCTGTTCCCTCTACGGAGTCTCTTAAAGCACAGCTCAAGACCCATCTCTTTTCTTTGGCTTTTGAATGTACTTATATTGCGACTACTAATTGGCCTTTTATAAATGCTCATTATAACAGTCTTTTACTCATGGATTTTTATCTTGGTCTCTGTCTGTGGATGTGTGAGATTTTGTTGTCTGCTCTGTTGACCTGTTTTTTTTATTCTGCCTATGTCTGTAAAGCACTTTGGTCAGCTCATGTTGTTATAAATGTGCTATAGACATAAATTTGACTTGACTTGTTACACTACATTGACATTACTAGCTATGACGTTGTTTGCCCCCCCAAGTTACAAATGCAAACGTTATTTCTTTTTAATATAAAGTTATTTCTACTAACATTAAAGGTTATTAAAAAAGGACAACCACAATACCATAATATCATTAACAACATGGTGTGCTATCAATGACTGGAGACACTTTTAACAGCCTATAACAGCATTTAGGAGCAGACAGACTCTATGTGCATTAGGAGAAGATGCATTGTTGTATGATTGTATTGTAATGTGACCCTGGAGGGGACTGAAGGTCTTCCTTTAAGATGAGAAGCATCACAACGTGGACAGCTTTTGTTATGCTTCCCTGTCACAATATATATAAATTATCAAAATAACACATGTGCTACACACTACATTGATGTCACTAGCTATGACGTTGCTGCCCCTAGTTAACGTGCAAATGCTTTTTAATATAAAGTTATTACTACTAACGTTAAAGGATGTAATATTATTAAAAAAAAGGACACAACATGGTGTGGTGCTTTATATAAAAACGTGTTAGCTTACCTAGCGTCATCTAGCTAACGCTATTTGACGTTTTGACGCTACAACGTCAACGGCTGTGGATAGAATCATATTAATGTCACTAGGTTACCGATTAAACCTAGCTAGCAACCGTTGCTAATGATGGCTAGCAACGGTCTTTCTTTTAACCCCTTTAATTGTCTTTAAGCCTGCAGCATTAAGACGCCTTTTGAGTGGTTATTAAAGCATCTAACTGTGTTATATGTTGTCTGTCATTGTCTCTGTACAGCCCCAGCTACTAATAAAAACATAACGGGACTCTGTCTGTATGTAAATCACTCACCTTCCTCGGCGGCGGCTGCATTTTGGAGTATTGACATGAATGGTATTTCCCCCTTTGCGATCAGATGTATTGTAATTCCAAGAGGAAAATCAGTGTAATATTATGTCGCCCTCAAATAAAAAAAAATCCTCCCCCTCTAAAGACGACAAGGGAGGAAAAGACGGGAGTTAAATTTGTACTCCGGCGGCCATGATTGATGATAAATGGCTAGTTTTAGTAACGCTGCTGTACGAGGAAGAGGAGAGGCTGAACACCACTTGGTGTTGGTTGGCTGCTGCCACTACTAGATACTGGAGTGTGTTGTGAAGCAGCAGAGCAGACAGAGAGGAGAAGGGATGGTGATGGAGGGGGGCATATTAACGGGGAACCCCTTCAGGCACGAAGCTCAACGGCTCCACCACGTGGTGAAGACACGGCATGGCGACAACACGGAGAGCAGGAAAGACATCCTTTTTTATTCTGTGGTTCGACAGTATAACCTCCATTAATACGTAAAGGTGTGAAGACATAATAAAGGAGACAGAAATAAGTGATAACTACAACAATTAGACATTTTATTCGCTTAGTTTAAAGGGGTTTTACGAGCTGATCCAGCTTCTAGTGATGTGTCGGTCGCGAACGAGTCGGTTAATTGAGCCGGCTCTTTTAAGTGAACGATAAAAGGATGGTAAATGGACTTATAGCGCTTTTATAGTCTTCCGACCACTCATAGCGCTTTACACTACATGACAGCATTCACCCATTCACACACACTGTTGGCAGAGGCTGCTAAGGTGCCAACTTTGCCCATCAGGATCTAATCTAAATACTCATTCACACACTGATGGCTATGCCTTCGGGAGTAATTAAAGGGTTAAGTGTCTTGCTCAAGGACACATCGACATGTGACCCGGAGCAGCCAGAGATCGGACCACCAACCTTCCGATTGGTGGACAACCTGCTCTACCCTCTGAGCCACAGCCGGTTGAGCCAGATAAGAGCTGGCTCCCGTCCGAGAGACGTTTTTTTTTTTTTTCTTTTTTCTTTAATTAATTCAAGGCAGAATGATAGGACGATCTTCTCCGCGCCACGGGCACTCCATGCACTGACTGATGGTACTTGTCCACAGGGGAGTTTTTTATTGCGAGGGGACGCGACGCTTCCCAACATTGGACACTTGGTGGGCTGTCACTAGACATAGGCTGTCCCCACCTGATTGGACGAAACGCTTTCCCTCCGTGGGCTGCTGCTGCTCAGCTTTCAAACCGGAAACAGTATGGAGGCTCGTTTGGAAACTTTCTTCTCTTATTTCACGAAAATAGTTCACCGAAATGTGTTTCTGAAAACATTTGAGGCGAGAAATTATCCATGCAGTTGCTGAGTCTGTCTTTATTTTCGATCGACAACTTTTATTTTAAAAGATTCTCGGGAGTTTTGAGAGGCGGTGAGTCGCGTCGGACGCCCGTGATTTACATAAAGTAGACGAGCCCTTAACTTTATGCAAATGGGTACTGGGCGTTGTGACACTCCGTTTCTCGAATCGCGACGCCACGCTATCAGAATGCATTGCACGGCTGCTTACATAGAGAATGAATGAGAAGCGTGGAAAGCACGGAGCCTGTGGTGAAATGAAGAGCCGTTTGGAAGCCGAAAGAGCCGGCTCTTCTTGGTGAGCTGAGCCAAATAATCTGGCTCACTAAAAAGAGCCCGAATTCCCATCACTAACTGGCAGCAGCCTGCGTCTCCTAGACCTGCATAGCAACAAGAAACCGCAGTCGATCCAGGAAAAATCGATCGCGGAGTAGGAGGACAGAAAAGCAGTATTAAAGAAACAAATAAACAAAAGACCAAATTTTAGACGCTTGGAGTTGTTAATAATGATGATTAAATATTTATTATTTTCATCTTTGTCATTCGAATCTATTATCTATTATCTTAATACAGCCTATTAGGCCTATCATAAATAAAATAGGGCTGTCAATCGATTGTCCATAGTTAATTGCGATTAATCGCACAATTTTGTATTTGTTCAAAATGTATCTTAAAGGGAGATTTGTCTAGTATTTAATACTCTTATCAACATGGATGGGCAAATATGCTTGCTCTATGCAAATGTATGTAAATATTTATTATCAGAAATCAATCAAGAACACAAAACAATGACAATATTGTCCAGAATGTTATATTGTATAATAACATTGACCCTCACAGGTACTGCATTTAGTATAAACAAATATGCTCAAATCATAACATACCTAAAGGTAGATTTGTCAAGTATTCAATGCTCTTATCAACATGGGAGTGGGCAAATATGTTTGCCTTGTGCAAATGTATATATGTATTATTGGAAATCAATCAACAACACAAAACAATGACAGATATTGTCCAGAAACCCTCACAGGTACTGCATTTAGCATAAAAAATATGCTCAAATCATAACATGTCAATTTGCAGCCCAACAGGCAACAACAGCTGTCAGTGTGTCAGTGTGCTGACTTGACTATGACTTGCCCCAAACTGCATGTGATTATCATAAAGTGGGCATGTCTGTAAAGAGGAGACTCGTGGGTACCCATAGAACCCATTTTCATTCACATATCTGGAGGTCAGAGGTCAAGGGACCCCTTTGAAAGTGGACATTTTTCTTGCCAAAGGTTTGGAACGTTATTTAACCTCCTTCCTGACGAGCTAGTATGACGCGGTTGGTACCAATGGATTCCTTAGGTTTTCTAGTTTCATATGATATCTGTATCACTCTAGCTTTAAAACTGAGCCCACTACAACCTAAAAATCACAAGTTGCATTAATGCGTTTAAGAAATTAGTGGCGTTAAAACAAATCTGAGTTAACGCGTTTTTATTGTCTTAACTTTGACAGCCATAAAATAAAAATAATAATGCAAAACGTTATTCATAGTAGGCTATTTTGTGATATAATTTAGTAGACTCTTGTGTTATTGTGTGTAGGCCTACTGTGGGATGCCAGGGAGTAAACAGGGTAAAATGGGGTCATGAAGTTCACTGGAAGTGGGTGTTGAGTGAACAATTAAAGGAATATATTACAATGGAGGGTGTCTGAAACCCTTGTAATGAGTTGGCACCAGCATCAGCTGGTTTGACACAGTGTCTGCATGCATGTATGCAACCTGCATGTGTATGTTTGTGTGTTAAGTATTGAAATATAGTTTGTGGGATGAGAAAATAATGTTAATAATGCATAGGGTAAACTAAAAATGTAAATAGATCATCATCATCATCTCATCATCCCACTGTGTTAGCCCTACTTTCCAGTGTGCCTTGTGTGAAAATGGAAATTGTCCAAACCTTTCAAGGTTAAGACACAGGCTACTTGTTATTGAGGCGAAGCAATGCAATCAATGATATTGTTGTTCAGAAATACTTTGCCACTAATGCCAACTTACAAAAGATGTTTTTATGGTTGGGAAGAATGTCTTACAAAAAGATACAAGTGAGTGGAGAAGACGGGCAAGTATTCTACTACATGCCTCCTACGTGCCATGGCCAAGGTTAAGGTGAAGGGTCGTGTAATCATTAATACACAGAGTTTCTGGAGCAGGTAAGACATTAAGTACTCTTTCTCACCTTTCCTCTCAGTATAACACTTAAACTAACACACGCACACACACACACACATGCACACACACACATTCGTAGTCAGAGATACCAAACACATCCACTAACACCCACGCACATAACTTTCTGCCAGTGGCACAGAGGAAAATGGCTGACAGTCATTGTTGGATTATACTGTATCTGTTAGGATCCTGCCAGGATGCTTTTGGTTTATGATTTCTCTTGTGATTTGGCGTAGGAGCATCTATATTTCTTTGGCCATACTAAGGTAAGACATTTTACTGTAAAAACAATCAATTAAAAGTATAAAAAGCAGCACAGGTGGTAGTTTTTAGTCACACATTTGCCTGAAATGGGAAAAATCACAGGTAATCTTTGATAATCTTTGTATATTTTAAAATTAATGTTTTTTGTCAGTATGGCTGTGTTTCTACGGGGACATAAAGGACCATATATTTAGATTTTTGATAGCATGACGGGTGATTTCTACTATTCCTTGCTTGCAAAATATCTATGCTTATAGCTGTGTGTTTTTAAGATTTACCTGTACTAAAACAGGCCTTTTGTTTTTTTTATTGCTGGAAAAAAAAAATGAAAACAATAGGTAATTGTTATAAAAAAAAATTCTAATTCCTACGCCCATGTTGATAATTATAGGCCTATACTTATCATAGTAATTATTATATTTAATAGTCTCAATAGGATTTAATGACTACCTGTTGTTTTCTACTTTAAAAATGTACAATGATGTCCTGGTCTGACTTGACCAAACAAAATAAATAAATATTTGAACAGTTAAAGGTGGCGACAGGCAGCTTTTCACTGTCAATTTGAATTTCAAATACCATATAACCCCTGAGGCTCAACTGCCCTTTTGTGTATACAGGCTGCAGCTTGTCAGACAGGCGGACACCTTCACAAGGTTTTCCCCCACTGAAGTATCTTCGGCATGCATTCAACCATACACAACACAGTTAGATATACTGTAGCTACTTCTACTAGGATGAGGATACCTGGCACAGTGGATGACAGCCTTTGAAAGGGGAGAGCATTCATAAGATAAGATAAGATAAGATAAGATAAGAAAACTTTATTGTCTGTCACAAGTAACAGAAATTTGTCTTCTCATACAGTGTGAGTATTTATTACATTTCATGGGGGTTTTCTCTGGGGAAGAGGGTTTTATTTCCTGGGATTCAATCTGGGTATTTGTGTACAACCAATTTAACAAAAAAATAACAGATTACTTTATTGCTGAATAGTAAGTTGTGCTCAGTTTGGTGTGACGTGGAGTGCACACAGCAGATCAGAGGAATGCAAAAGGTTTGGCTGTTCTGTCTCATGGTCTGTTATCTGTTAAATTCAACCTGCAGCTGTTTTGAAGAGAAAAAGTGAAGACAGCGAAGGGTACAGAGCGAGCAGGAAGCAATGTTTTTGATAAGGAGAAAATAATGTCAGAGAGAGGAGCAAAAAGACAGCGCCGTAGGTTAACTCATCAGTCAGCTGAGAAACAAGTAAGTCTGGCAGCTGCTGTCTTATTTGCATGCGAGGGTTTAAGCTGTCATTATGTTATCGCATGACTTTGAACTTGTGAGATAAACAGATTTATAGAGGATGAGAAAAAATGGACTGAGGTTAACAATGAAGCATGCCAGTGAGAGAAAAAGAAAGAAATGTCTTTAAACAAAGTCTGGTTTGAGTTAAAAAGTTATTCCTCTGTCTCTCTGTCTCCCAGCTGTGAGGTTTTGGAAAACTTTGGCATGCAAAGTGCCAGACTGAGTGCTGTTTTTCTGCCTGAGAACACATCTGCACTTACAGATTTGTAAAAAAAAGTTACCACAAATGTGAATCTTTGTCTGAATCCTCTGCAGCGCTGATAAGTTGAAAGTTTTTTTTTGGTTATGGGGAGAAACGAGAAGGTTAGACTGATAAGTATTTCAGTACTCTGCTGACACAAGGTGTCAAGATGTCTCATTACAGTACATCTTGTAACACATATATACAGTACTACTCTATATTGCAGCCATAAAACACACATATTCCCTCACACACTCATTCATTTATTCCACCAGAAGACGGCTTTAGGATTTAATCATGATTTGATATGGGTGCTACCATTTAAGTGTCCTCTTCTTTTCTCTCTATCTCTCACAATTCTTCTCTCATTTACTCAGCCACCCACTCAGAAAGAAAAAAGCGATTAAAGAACGTCGGCACTAAAATGATTTACATTCTGTGAAATGACTTTAAAATGGGATGACTCAAGCTATAAGCTGGATGGTGTAAATTTGATTGGGAAATCATAATAGACCACCCGATTATGCTTAAGAGTGGCATGCCAAAGAAGTGAATGACTTGGGGAATGCATCCTAAAATGTAATCTAGGCTGATGTCACTTTCTTGCAGTCATTTCCTGTGACTCCACACTCAGTGAAATGCTTCCAGGTTCACATGCAGCATATTCATAATAATCTATTCCGTTTCCTCAGGTGTTTTCACAACCAACATGGCCACCTTTGACAACAACAAGACCAACAACCTAACCAATGACAGCGCCTCCTACTGTCAGTTCCAAGAGGACTTTAAATATATTCTCCTTCCTGTCAGCTATGCCGTGGTCTTTGTCGTCGGCCTGGCGCTGAACGCCACGGCGCTGTACGTGATTGTGTTCCGCACTAAGCAGTGGAAGCCCTCCACCATCTACATGCTCAACCTGACGGTGTGCGACACACTCTACGTCCTCACTCTGCCCTTCCTCATCTACTACTACGCAGATCAGAACGACTGGCCCTTCAGCGAACCGGTCTGCAAGATCATACGTTTCCTGTTTTATACCAACTTATATGGTACGTACGGAGATGGCATGGCACAGACCCATACAATACAGAGTTTGATATATGATATGGTACAGTTATGGCAGTATGATACACCACAAGACGATACAATATTACAATACATAACACACTTTTTACTTTCATTTGAATCCCTCAAAAACTGTATCCTTAATAGATTCCCCTTCAATGTGTAATGAAAGTCTAAATCGTCAGGTGGAAATGGATTGGCCTTACTCTCCTTAAGCTTATTCTGTTCAAAAGATATGGACTGTCAATATGTCTTTTGCACTTGTGACAACCATCCCTATCGTGGAGTTGGTTGTCCCACACTATCAGGTTGGTTGTCCCCATGTTATTTTAACGGGGAAAAATATAAAAAGGAGGTAATCTTAAAAATTAATTTCAAAAATGTAATTTCATTGAAATGCAACAACCTGACATATCTCCTGCATCGAGAGAACAAAAACAGGAAAAATCATCCCTAAAAGGGTATTTTTTATCCTTACATAGTAATACTCAACTCATTCTTATGCCATTCACTCACTATCAATCACATGTGACAACCAACCCTTAACAGATTGTGACAAGCATCCCCAACTGGGATTTTTTGCAAGCGACTAAGCCAACAACCACATGTTGTAGCTTAGCTAAGAGAAACCCCATCTAGTTCTCCCATCATACTTTTTAATGGTGATAATTGTTTTTATTATAAACCCATTGTATAAAAGCCCAGAAGAGAAACACAGAAGAGCTTTATATTTGCATTTTGACATGAAAAACACTAAAAGGCCACTCACCTCAATGTCAAGTGTCTTACTCCTGAAATTACCCTGTAGGTGACCTTTCACCCCAATTCTGAAACTTTCAGTACCAACATTTTTTTAACAGCGCCCTCTAAGGAGAGAGATCTAATGAGTATCACTCTGGCAGGTTCCATTCTGTTCCTCTGCTGTATCAGTCTGCATCGCTTCGTTGGCATCTGCTATCCAGTCCGCTCCCTCTACTGGGTCAGTGCTCGTCGGGCCAGGCTGGTGTCTGTCGCAGTGTGGGCCTTTGTGTTATTCTGCCAGGCACCTATTCTCTACTTCGCAAGAACGAGGTGATTTAAATTGATACATTTGTCTTTCCTTCTTTCTTTTTCCCTTCATCCCTCCCTTACTTACTTAATAACCCTCCTCATTGTATTGAATGTGTGTTTAAAGGTACAGTGCGTAGGATTTGGCGGCATCTAGTGATGTGGTTGCAGATTGCAACCAACTGAGTACCCCTCGGCTCACTCCTCCCTTTCCAAGACTGTGGTAACATGAGCCGCCGAGTGCAAAACCGTGGTAACGCTGTTCGCTGTTCGAGTCCATCCTTTCCATAACACCGAATTCACACCAGAGCAGTGGCAGAGTGCGGCCTGCATTATCTAATACAATCGCCACTCCCATGCTCAGCGAACTGCGGCTGTTTGATTCTGCGGGTTGGGAAGTTGGGAAAAAGTTTAACTCTAGGCGGCAATACCCACAGCCAATCAGTAAACAGATCCTGTGACTCCTGGGACATGTTGATCTACGTTACAAAGAACTTCTTCCCTCCCGAAACACATGAATATGCCTCCCGACCGCAGAAAAATGTATTTATTCGCCACTGCCTGGTATGAATTTGGCACAATAACACTTTAGGAGCAACGGAAGTCAGACGGCGGCTGGCGGTACCACAGTTTTGCACTCTGCGGCTCACATTACTGCAGTTTCACAAGCGTATCGTCACATAAAAAACGTGAAAAGCTCTCTCTAGAACCAGTATTTGGTTTCCGTTCTGGGCTACTGTAGAAACATGGCGGAGCAACTTGGTGGACTCCATGAAGAGGACCAGCTCCCTATGTAGATATGAAGGACTCATTCAAAGCTAACGAAAACACGACGATTCTTAGTTTCAGGTGACTATAAACTAATGAAAACGTAGTTATGAATTTTATACTCCATTTCTGCTAATAGAGCCCCCGAAATGTTACACACTGTTCCTTAATATCCCTCTTCCTTGTAATGAAAGTGTGTTTAAGTGTGGACTATTGATTTTTGTGGCACACCGAGCTCCTTATCTAATGGGCACACTGAACACTCCTATTGCTTTCCCAGTAGTTCAATGTCAAACAAGGCAGCGCTACCATTTAATAATACTAAACAATCTCCTTTCCCAGGGAGATGGAGGGCGAGCTGATCTGTTACGACACCACCAGCCCAGAGCTTTTTGATGACTTCCTGGTGTACAGCTCGGCCGTGTCGGTGCTCATGTTCGCCCTGCCCTTCATGGTGGTGATGGTGTGCTATGGCCTCATGGTGCGGAAGCTTCTGGAGCCCGGCTGGGGGTCTGAAGGGGGCGAAGCGGGAGGCGTGTCAGTCCAACGCACCAAGCAGAAGTCAGTGAAGATGATCATCATCGTGCTGGCGGCCTTCATGCTCTGTTTCCTGCCTTTCCACCTCACCAGGAGTCTTTACTACTCTTTTAGATACCTAAGGCAGGTCGATCCATCGCAGGTGAGCAGAGAACAACCACTTTTATAATAATAAATGTGTTATAATGGCTTTAAAAAACTCACATTTTGATATGTTCATCAGATCAGCTGTCAGCTGCTGGAGGCCTCCAGTGTGGCCTACAAGGTGACCAGACCTTTTGCCAGCGCCAACAGCTGTGTGGACCCCATCCTTTACTTCCTGGCTGGGCAGGACGTCCGAGGTAACATCACAAAGAAGATCAAGTCATCTTCATCGAGACCAAAAACAAGTCTGAGCCATTGCTTAACAACACAACTCTGAGACTATTTTGGTAAAAGTGCAAAAGGTTGTGGGGACATATAGAGTACTTATTGCTGATCTCTTCTGGTAGATGTGACGCCCCATACACCGACACTGACAGACTCTGCATTCAGATTTCCATCATCAACAAGTGGAAGTGCATGCTCAGATTTGACCAAATCAAATATGGACAATATCATTATAATGAAGAGTATAATAAATATATAAATCAGATTTCTAACAGAAGACAGGTCATTCAAGGATTTCTTTTGTTTTGTTATGTTTGGAAAGCTATAATGCATGGACAAAACTAAACTACATGGCGCTCCACACAGCTGTGGTTTTTGTTAATGATTCTACTGGACAACGGCTGCACCTGTTTGTACAGGAACAAGTGGATTTTCCTCAGCTCGCCTTTTTTTTCCCACATATCAGACAGAGAGGGTGAACTTGACCACTCTGTGGCCTTTAAGATTTATTTTGAATGTTCTGGAGAAGTGTGTGTGTCACTTTGTATCACAAAGTATGAAGGAACTAAAACAAAATATTATAATAAACAAACACAATTGTTATGGTGATACATTTTTATCATTTGCCTCATGCAACATACTGCATTTATTCATGGCAGATGCTATTAGCACCCAGGTGTCCATAGCAAACAATGCTATTTGCACCCGACCCTGGGACACATTAGATTATATTTTATATTTCTTTATTATTAGATGTGTATATGTACTGTATGCATATTTTTCCTAAACCTAACCAAGTAGTTTTGTTGCCTAAACCTAACCAAACTGTAACTGAAAACTGAAAATAATAATAATTTAAAAAAACAGGAACTAATAAGTCATCTAAGTGTAAAAACAGGCTTCTTACAGGACTCAAACTTCAGTCTCCTGGGTAAATGTTCTTAGTTTGACCCATTCATCCACCACAACCTACTTCCTGCATATACTCTGTCACTTTATATTACTACTAGTATTACTACTACTACTACAACTACATTTTCCTGCTAGAAAGGGCATTCTGGCGGCTAGCTAACTATTGTTAAACTAAGTGGCATATTCAACTTGGCCGTGTGTAAATAGCCAAATGGCTGCCGTGTGACTATTCTCACCCGGGTACAAATAGTCAAACTTTTAATGCCATAATTTGTGTCAAATAAGTTAATTCTTGCATAATGGCTGTAGACTGAGTCTCACTATCATTCAGTGAGACATTGTCTTAGAAGAGCAGGTGTAGAATAGTTCATGTTTTCCTTTAATTTGAGCTCATTGATTCTCCCTTAGTGTGTGATTATACAGCCTCTGAGCAGCTGAGCAGGGTGTTTAAAACCAGAGAAGTCAGTCGTCACGTCAGCATTTCGGTTATGAGTTTGGAAAGTATTAACTGTGATCTGTGGGAAGAGTAACCTTAGTTGCAGTGCAGCAGAGCCACTTGGTAAATCTCATTGGTTTTGGCTACACTTGATTTACGTAGTCAGTGGTCATTTTATCTAATGAACACCACTAGAGGGCGACACTGTCTAACAAACAAGCCAAGCCAATACCTCACACATTCAAAGCCACATTACTGTACATCACCAGCGAGAACAGCATTTAAAATAGACCTCTTCTTTATTTCAAGAGTAAAAACATCATACAGAAAAATGCAATATTATAAATGCATCTACAGAGTTGATGAGATGAATGCTATTTTATAGCTTTCCTTCTTGCCAGCAACACTTCAGCTTGAAAACATTTAATAATCCTAATAATAGTAATAATAAAAACAGATAAAATTAAATGATGTAACTGCTGCAACCAATAAAGAGCCAGTCCTTCAGACATGTTGTATTCCTTGTAGCATAATAAGAAAATATGAAAATGAATGGATAAAAATCCTCTATGATTATAGTACACTCTTTAAAACCCATGAGGATGTAAACTGAGCTGCATGACTTTGAGGCATCTCAACCACTAATCCTCTGCAGCCACTGGTTGGTTTATTTAATTAAACTGTAAAACATAAATATGCTTGTGTGTGTGTGTATTGATGTGGAAGTAGTTCCTTACAGTTATGGAGATTGCCTAACTGGAGTCTGGCTATGTGTACTGCATGTGTGTGTTTACGGTTTAAAAGTTCATGTTTAAAACACTGAAATGTTGCACTCATATTGTGAAAAAAATCATATATATCGTGTTGATTTTAAGCAGAAATTCAGCTCATATGCATGGTGTGACAGAGTTTACTGGTTTTTGATTGATGGACTGCAAATGTCACTTTCACCTCATACACACTGTGTGCTAAAATTATAAAAGCCAAGTCCGTTTGTATATACCCACCCATATTTACATATGTACATTCATTTACATTGTTCTATTCTACAAAAAGTGATGCCTACCCATCTAACGTTTTCACCCCAGGACCCAAATGACAGCCTCTAACTGCCATCGGGAAGCAGTGTTGTAAAAAATATGCTGTGATACAGTACTGGAGGCCCCACACTGAGAACACATTTTGGCCCCTGATCACCTACTTGGACCTAAAGTCTAAGAGCGTAAGAGTTGTGAGTATTATTAATGCTGACTTTTGGTAGGTGTATATCGCTGAGTGAATGTTTCTCAAACTCTCAAAGATTCACTGAACTCAGTGAGTACATTCAACATCTTCAAGGTCTAAAAAACTCAACTCACTTGCAAATGTGAGCAGAAGAAGAGATCACTAAACTTGTAAAAATATTTAAAACAACAAAATTATAATGAAATTTATAACATGTTGTCCTTATAATACTTACTGTAGTGCTACTGTAGTCTTAAATCAAGTGTCTTATGACCCAAAATTACATGGGTTTTTATTTCAGCCAAGCCAGATCTGCTCATACTCTTAGTTCATATAACACTTGATCACTAACAGCTTTTTTCAGTTATGTATTCCACAGTGTTTTGTCCTTTTTTTTACATGGAAGCACAAATTTAGGGGTTAAGAACACATTTTTGTATGATCGAAACGTCTCTTCTTTGTTTTCTCCCTCACATCCTTCCCTCTAGTGTCAGGTGTTGTTATCACAAAGCTCTACTCTCCACTTTCTCTTTGGATTGGGACTATGAAGCAGCTGTGATTTGAGTTGAACTTCTACGATGTAGAAGATCTGATACATCTGTAAAGCACAATATTGTTTTTTCACGTAATAATAAATATTCCTCTCATCGTTTGAATAGAAACAACTTCTTCCAGCACAAGGCGGTGGTTCTGGTGGTTTCTTGGTGTCAGTCGTGTAGAAACACCCTCCCCTACCCTGTCGTCAAGTTGTCAGCGAATGATGAGGTCATCTTCAGCGAGGTAGCGTTATCGTACACCGTCTCTCTGTCTCTTCACCTGAAGGAGAGAGTCAGAATGTCAAGGAGGTATAAACAGGGAGGGAAACCTTTTACTTAATCGTTTTTTTTTTTTAAATTATCATTATTTTTGTTGTTCTTTTTTGTGTTTTATTTTTGTTTGTTTGTTTTTCTGTCGCTATGTACCGTTCTGTTTTTTTCTGGTCTACATAATATGTCGCTGAATATGTTACGCAGTATTCTACCAATGTAATATGAAGGAGGTGGCAGGATGAGGACATGAAGGACAGAATAGAAGAAGGGGTGAAATGGATTTTTCCAGATTTCAAAGATACAACAAATAAATTGCTTTTGAGCCTTTTCAAAGCACACTTATCTCATTATTCCTCATTTGGGCTGATTTTGAAGCATAAATGATTGCCTACTTAAGGGATTTTGTGTATGGGACATAATGAATCCAACAGATAGTTTTTACAACAAGCCGGGACACATGATTATTGTAATAATGCTGATTCGGAGAGTGTTGGCACATGTGCATTAGCAGACAATAGGAAACAGAAGAAACTCATTTCCCGAATCATTTTAGAGACACTCCTCTGATAAACTGATCATGCTGTGTATAATTCCCTTTCCCGGTGAAACAGACCACATAATTCAGTGCTGGCCAGAAGAATGTAAGCTGACATGCTAACGAGCTACCACAGCACGGTAAAATCGTAACAATTAGGAGCATGCAGTGTGGAAGAAATAGAAAGAAATGGGGAAGGAGAGAGGTTATTACAGCGAGTAGTTATAGGTCAGAAGTGAAAAGAGAGGGAGAAGGGGAAGCATGTGACTGTGTGTTGCAGGTTGTACCTATTGATGCCACATGATGAAGAGGAGCAGAAGGGTTTCCCTACAAACAGGGAGTTTCGTTGCTCCTGGGATGATGTTTTGGTTTCCACGGCGACAGGCTTCTGCTCGGGGATTTGAGCAACTTGAAACCTATCAGTCGAGCAAAAGATATGATCACTAATGATTACATTCATGGCAATCGTGGTATTATGACTGACACTAAAACACACATGTTCTTACAAAAGTATGAAACTGTTTGAGTGTGAGTGTCTTTCTACTGTGTTTAATCATCTTTAAATCCAGTAATTCTACTGTAGATCTGAACCTGTTATATTAAAAACCATTTGTACAGTTTACAGATGGCTCGAACCTTTCTATAACTCAACTGAACTAAAGGTAAAATGATTGTGAATGCGTCAGCAGTGGAAGAAGTATTCAGATCCTTCAGTAAAAGTAAGTAGATTAAGTAAAAGCAGCAACACCACAGTTTAAAAGTACGCCATTACAAGTAAAAAAGTCTTGCATTCAAAAGTGAAAGTATAGAAGTGAGATAAGAAAAATGTACATACAGTATGAAAAGTACATCATTAGAGCTGAATTACTGAACTGATATAACCGACTGAATTTGGTCGAGGAGGCTAATTTTAAATAATTTCTATACTTAATACTTTAATCTACAACAATGCATCATATTTGATAAAATTATCATATCTTTTGTATTTAAAATCTTTATCTCCACGGTAACTAATAACTATAGCTCTCAGATAAATGTAGTAAAAAGTACATTTGTCTCTGAAATGTGTGTGGAGTAGCATTGCATGTCCTCATATGTCAGTATGAAACAATATGTTCATATTGCCTTCTTGAGAAGGCAATTCACGCTTTTATTAGCTCGAGACTTGACTATTGTAATGCACTGTATGTTGGTCTCAACCAGTCTTCCCTCGCGCGCCTCCAACTTGTGCAAAATGCTGCTGCTCGCTTTTTAACTAACACTTCCAGACGTGAACACCCCTGTACTTTACTCGCTCCACTGGCTTCCAGTTCGCTTTAGAATCGATTTTAAGCTCTTGATGTTTGTTTTTAAAGCCATTAACGGCCTCGAGATTTTAACTCTCCGCGAGCATGACAGGGCTTTGTGGTCATCGGGTCAACTTTTTTTAGAAGTCCCAAGGTTGAGGCATAAGCTGTCGGGTGATCGTGCTATTGCTGTCGCTGCTCCTAAACTATTGAACAAGTTACCACCTGATATACGCACTGTCACTGACCTAGTACTTTTTAAATCTAAGCTCAAGACTTTTTTATTTATATGGGCTTTTAATACCTAGCGCTGTGACATTTTTCCTGTGCTTTTTATGTACCTTTTTATGATTTTATGATATGTTATGTTGTTATTCCTGTTATTTCTTGATGTTAATGTAAAGCACTCTGGGTACCTTTTGGTTATTGTAAAGGGCTATACAAATAAATGTTGATTGATTGATTGATTGTCTCACCTCCCCACAGACAACACTGTCAGCTCTCCCTCCTTCCTCTCCTTCACTTCGCCCCCGTCCATCTTCTCCTGTACATTATTTGGCACAACAGCTTGCGTATGGTGGGTGTCAACAAACACCCCCCCCAGCAGGGGCCTCTTCTGCTGGTCGTTGGATGAGTTCAGGGAGGGCAGGAGGAAGGTCTGGGGGGCCTTCAGGGGGTCTCTGAAGGAATCCAGGGGAGGTATGAGGATGGGGGGCCACTTCCTCTGGGCACAGCGGGTGCAGCGGTAGCCGTGTTTGGGGGCCAGGCCGGAGAGGCCAGAGATGGTGTGGAGGTGGGACTGATGGGGGCAGAGCCTGGGAAGGGAGCGGAAAGGGGACAGGGGAGACAGCATCGGGAACCTGGGAGGAAGAGCAGAAGAGGATCAGCTACAATTTTATGGAGTATATGAGATTTTTTAGTCTGGGATATTACAGTATGCAACGCTGGACACTACGGCGGCATAAATATCCCACAATGCAATACGGTAGTGACGACAACATTCATAACAGACATTGACTGACAGCTCTGTAACATCATTAGTGCTTAGCTGTAAGTATAAGATTTCATTTTACAAGGCATAATATATATATTTTTTATTAATTCAGACTTTAAGTCTCACAAACCGTCGTTTAGTCAGATGAGGCTGGTACGAGTTACCATGGTTACACGTCTCCAACCGGCAAGGAGGCTCTCAGGAAGTGACGACGTAAATTACTGCTCAGTACGTCCGAAAAAATACATACTACTGTTTAGCCATACAAAAGTATGTTGAACTATAGTAAACCTATAGGGTGTGTAGTACATAGTGCGCAATTTCAGACGAAACCATTGTCTTGAAACTATTTTGTGTTGCTAAGTAACAAAGCTTAATGCAAGGATGACAAGTGAGTCTTTTAAGAATTAGAAAAGCTCCAAAAAATATCCAAACTTTAGCTTCACCTCCGACTTTGTTCAGTGTGAATGTGTAAATAGAAAAATAAACTAAAATTTGAAATCTGAATTTTTATCTCTTAGCAACCAGGCCTCTTTAAATGTTTTTTCTTTTTTTTTTTTTTTTTTTTTTTAAAGTTATTTTTTTGGGGGCATTTTCCATTTTTATGACAGGACAGTGGATAGAGTCTTGAAAGGGGGGAGAGAGAGAGAGTGGATGCGGAAAGGGCCACAGGCCGGATTCGAACCCGGGCCGCCGCGGTCAGGACCAAGCCTTAATACATGGACGCCCGCTCTACCAACTGAGCTAACCCAGGCGCCCCAATGTTTTTTCTATTGTTCTTTTGAATGAATGATGAATGCAACTGTGTGTCCCTGTGTTGTACTAGCTAGTGGGTGACCTGTAGTGACCTCCCACCACACACACATACAGGATCTGAAAGCTTTCCAGATTTCGGTGTGCATATATCGTGTGTGTGTGCCAGAATGTTCTCGAATGTAAAGCTCACATGTTGCAGCAGCAGCAGCACACTACCAGAGGCCCCTGAGACTGCTCACTATTGTAGATTTGGCTTACATACTGGAGGGAAATGGATCCAATTACCATCCATATAACATTGTTAGAGGGCGACTTCTCTGTCTTCTGCTGATAAAGGAAAACCCAGTGGCGCAGACTGTGGTATGAAGCATGCATGTTGCTGGATTTGTTCTGACTACTTGAGCACTTTTTAACGGCCGCAGATTACAACCAAAGTTCCAACCACAACTACACTTGGTCATGTAAATCGTGTGACTTCAAGTTATGTGATAGCCAATGAGCTTAGTGACAGACTGGCTGTTTAAGCCTCATGACTCAAGAGAGACAGCGGTTACAAATGTGTCACACATTCACTTCAGACATGCGGCAGTGAGTCACTGCCAAAGTATTGGCCTGATGCAGAGCTGCAGTGAGGAAGTGAGCCTACATGTATGTCGCTATGAGATTACTTGTTGAAAAAGTACAAAAATAATAAATTTTGGTGGCATTATATTATTTAAATGTGTTACAGATGAAGTGGAGGCACAATATGGAATTATAATCCTGTAAAACACAGCTTGCATTTTTACTTTTAAGGTAAAGAAATAATGTTTGCCATGGGAAAAATTAGAGCTGCAACGACTAATCAATTAGTTGTCAACTATTAATTTAATCGCCAAATATTTCGATGATCAATTAATCGGTTTGAGTCATTTAAAAAAAAAAAAAAAGTCTAAATTCTCTGATTCCAGTTTCTTAAATGTGAATATTTTCTGGTTTCTTTACTCCTCTATGACAGTAAACTGAATATCTTTGAGTTGTGGACCAAACAAGACATTTGAGGACGTCATCTTGGGCTTTGGGAAACACTGATCGACATTTTTCACCGTTTTCTGACATTTTATAGACCAAACAACTAATCCATTCATCGAGAAAATAATTGACAGATTAATCAACAATGAAAATAATCATTAATTGCGGCCCTAGGAAATATATAATGTTTTATATCAAGTGGCTCTACTGGGAGCTTGAGCCAAGTCATAATATTTTCCACTAGATTCACATTAAAACTATGTGCAATTCTAAAGTTGGTTCTGAATCTATAGGTTTATATCATTATTCAGCTTTCACCTCTGAAGAGCAACTTTCTGTAACTTTTGGCAAAGTTGTCTCTCCTTCTGTCTGCCTGAACATCCTGCAATTTTTAATAAAGGCCTCTTGACAGGAGCCTCCTTGCTCTCTCCCAGGCGTCCCTTGCCTCTGTATTCAGCTTGTCTTCGAGCAAGTATATGTTGAAGGTATACTGTATATTGAGGGTATGTGTAAGCGTGAGTGTTTGGTCTCATACTTGATTGACGAGCTTTTATTCATGGACATCTGTTTACTCTCGTACTCCAGCAGCAGTTCCTCCAGTGCAGCAGCATTTTCTGAAACATACAAACACACACACTTTCAGATGAGACTCGATCAACGATATGACTACAGTTACAGTACTGCTGGAGTGTAGTTTTAGACCATATTAGACGTTTATAAATAACATTCATCTTTGTGCTTACTGGCGATTGATTGGAAAAGTTTACTTCCCTGGGAAAAGTTCCAAATACATTGAGATCATTATAGGATTCACAGATATCATTCTAAAGGAAATACTTTTTAATCCCCTTCAAAAACAACCAATGTCTCTTGCTGTGTTTGCATTTCTAACATCAACCATCTAATGTGATAAGGAGCGGGCGGTCTGAGCTTGCAGCAGTGGAGACGTGTCTGTGACGTACTCCGTTCCCCTCTAAAGCCACAAGAGATGAACTGACTCTGACCACCAGCCCGTAAGTGACCTCACTGCGGATCAACACCCACCTTTCTTCTCAGTGATGAGGCGAACCAGAACACTGATGGTGTCTTCATTCAGGTCGTCAGATATGTAGGGGCAATTGTTACCTAAAGCAAGAAAAAAAAACAGAGATTTGTCATTCATTATTTTGTAATACTGTATTTTGCATTTTAGTATATTGTCATATGTAATGACATACAATTCAAATACAAAAATAATGTCGTATGCATATATTAAAAAGTGAATTCATCTAAATATTAGGCTGTCAATCGATTAAAATATCCAATCGCGATTAATCGCATGATTGTCCATAGTTAATCACGATTAATCACAAATTAATCGCACATTTTCCGAAAGACAGAATAGCGGCTGGGTCCGCTGTTGGGCCGTCGGATTTTTAAGAGGTTCATTAAAATTTGCAAGTTGTGTTAATGCGTTAAAGAAATTAGTCGCGTTAAAATGAATTTGCGTTAACGGGTTGTTATCACTTTAACTTTGACAGTACTAATTAATTATATTTTGGAATATATATTTTTGAAGAAAAATGGCATGTATTTCAAACTGCCCAGCCAGATATTCAAATATGAACAATGTATGGTATATGTTCCTCCTGTTACGGCTATTTATTATATGTTAAGATAGAATTCATGCCATCAACAGGTGGCTTTTACAGCTACTTCACTCACTGATAGAGAGACAGAGTTCACACAGTGCATGTCACTGCCGGTGCCCCAGTGCACGATGGGACTGATAAGGATGGATATGGATGACTGAACAGCAAAGAATAGATGTGCCTCCATGGCAACCTCCCCCCCCGACCATCCCATAATAGCACAGCACAGTGAGGCAGCTGAGAGCAGAGGGTTGAGGGCGCAGGGGGGTCCAGAATAGCTCACTCAGCGATCACACTCCATTCAGCACTGTTGAAGCACACAGGGCTCTATGTGTGTGTGTGTACCAGACCCCCAATGCCAGGTACTGTGTGTATCTTTGTGTTAAATGTGATTGTATAGATGCATTTATGTCTATGTGCGTGTCTTTCTTGCATAAGCAGTGCCAGGCTGTTGTTAGGCCATAACAATAGCTGAGTCTCCACAGTGGCTGTTGCTATGCGAGGATAACGGCATCCATTTCACAGTGTGGCACTCATTCTCCTCTATTTACTCCTTCAACAGAGTCAAACCCATGAGTTCAGTGTTTCAGTGTCAGCCACATTAAGTCACCAGTCAGTCACCTTGAGTTTGTTTGTTCAGTTTAACATTTTAGCTTAAAAAAATCAGTTTAAAATGTAGCCGTCTTGTGGAGCTAAAATGGCTTAAACTGTAAACGGCAGCAACTATACTCTATACCTTTCACCCTGCCCTTGTGGCTGAGCAGGTTGAGTAATCACAAAGTTGCAGATTTGACTCCAGCTCACGACATTTCTCACCCTCTCTGTTTCTCCCCTTCAGCTTTCCTTTCACTGCGCTCTCCAATAAAGTCAAACTTTTCTCCGCCTGCACCTCTGCAGAGTCTGGTTTTAGCCCTGCCGAGCTAAGCTTGCTGTAATTCATCCCCATGGGTGTTCCCCCTGAGCGGAGATGATGAGAAAAGTGCTGGAGTAAGAAGTTTAGAGCGGACAGACAGACAGATAGACAGTCAGTCAGCGCACTACAACAAGGATAGTTACATAACAACAAGAGAGAGGAAGAGGGAGAAAGTTTTACCATGCAGCATCCTACTGCCCTCTGACCATCCATATGATCCTGCAGGCTTTCTGTCGTATTTACTAACTTTACTTTGCTTATGCTCCCCTCTCTTGTCCTTTATCTGTCTCGCTCACACTCACACATGCAGACTTATAACTTATCACTGCACCACAACATCATCTGCCCTCAAAGCTGTACAGGAGGAGAGAAGGAGCGGAGCTGAGAGTGATAAGGTGTCCTAAAGTCACCTCAGTTGCCGACGGAAAAAACACTACATCTGTTAAACGTTGACACGGATTTCTTCTTTCTTTTATCTTTACAAAAGGTTGAAATTGTGCCTTCAGATTATTAAAAAAAAAGGGATGAAAAGTCAATTGTTATCTTAATTGTCCTAAATTAAAATCATTACTTTTGAATCAATCAATCATTCAGTCAAACTCACATTGAGACATACAACTTTTCAGGTTAAGGGGTTTCATATAGGGAACCCATGTAGTCAACTTAACCAACATCTTGTCAACCTATTTAACACCGACTGGGGAATAAACTACTGTAAGAAACAACCATCAAAAGCACCAATTAAACCAGAAACAGAAGACAATGATATGAAGTCATTAGGAACAAATTGATTTTCAAAGTCCTGAAAAATTGGTGTTAATAGAATAAAGCACCTGTGAAATATGACAAATAGTAGTCGGTAGGATGAGGGTTAAATTGAAAGCAATTTCTATCATGGAAGCTCTACAAATGACAAAGCAGATCAAAAACTGGGATAGAAGAAGAAGAAAAAAGGAAGACGAACAACACGGAGAGAAACAAGGAGAGGAGAAAGAAAGAAGAGACATAAACCGTGAGGCGAGGACCTGATTGAATTATTGATCTGGCTGGGAAAGGAGAGATGAGTGGATCGTGTCATGTTCATATGAGAAGAGGGAGGGGGTGTTAGAGAGCCAAGAAATCGGATGAATGGAGAGTATAAGGACAGATAAAGAGGACTGCGGCGGGGTGGGGGTTCGGGGAGTTTCTCTTTGGGTGCGGGGACGTCTTAAGTTTCACAACAAAGTGCTCGGAGAGGAAGAGACCAAGGCAACGCTGCAAACAAAAGGCAGAGATCTTTGACAGAAAGACTGTTGCTATGACCTCTGAAGGCCTGGAATCACATCTATATACAGGCTTTGCTTCAAATATATGAGCAGAGACGGCATGTTAACAGATGTAACAATGATACTTGATTACTTTGGTGGTTGTGGCTAAAATGTTTGGGAACAGAAGCTAAAAAAAAGAGCTGAGAGAAGAAGAGTAATATCCTATGGATCTAGAAACCAAGTGGGAAGCAGGTTCAGCAAACCATAAAACAAAACCTAAATAAATGTGAAATATGATGGTTGCATCTGCTTAATTAAACTGTTTAATCCTAATGATGGGATACAGGAAATTATCCAAAGCAGCAGGTGCTGTGTAAACGCAAACAGTTTCTTAACGTGGGATGAGCTGACAGAAAGTCTGATCTGTTGAGGCGGCAGCAGCTGCGCTCTAACGCTCCTGAGGCCTGACACGTTAACGTATGGCTACTTGGCTCTGTCACACAGCTTTCCTCTGAGCCTCGCACCATCAGGTGAGTGAGAGAAAAGCCGGCTTAGCCCTTCAATCTGTTTATGCTCGCACACTAATGACAGTAACTGATACACAGACAATAATAAGGCATGAGTAGTGAGGAAAATAACATTTGAAAGTGTTATGTATTAGTTGTTTAGCTTGATGAGCGCTTTATGTAGCCTCATGCAAGTCAATGGCTGTTTAAAGGAACAGTTTGACATATTGGGAAAATGCGCTTATGTGCTTTATTACAGAGAATTAGATTGATATCACTTTCATTATCTGTCCGTTAAAGGTGCTAAATACGGTATTGGGAGCATTTCTATTGCCTCTCAACATGGCGACGGGGAGCTGAGCGGCTCGCGGCTAACAGTGCTAACACTGCAAATAATGGCAACGGTGCTGACAGAGCTAACAGTGTTTACCTGGGGGTGGAACAGGGGGGTCACGACGGCGTTATCAGCTGTAACCGCCGTATGAGAGCAGTGCAGAGCGGCGGCCGTGACCTAGCCAGTGGGGCATGCTCACATGCCCGAAAAGCATGCACGAAAAGCATGCGCGACCGGCCCGGCTACGTCAACAAAGCACGGAGAAGCTCGGATTACAACACACAGAAGCGACTTCATTCTCTGTTCAGGTAGACATTACTCCTCCATATCTTTACAAAGCAAATAGTTATTTGCAGACTGGCTCTGTCCAATAGTTCAAAAATCCACCTACCAGAACCTCTAAAGCTCAGTAATTAAAATGTTGCATCTTGTTTGTTTAATTTGTACAAAGTCCAAGGTGTAAAAATGCCAATTTAATGTCGAACATGTTAAATAGCAAGCTTTAGAGGTGCTGGTAGGTAATGTGTCTAATCTTTGTGTAAGCTAAGCTAAGCTAACCGGCTGCTGGCTGTAGCTGCATATTTAATGAACAGATATGGAATTATCAATCTTCTAATCTAACTCTCTGCAGGAAAGCAAATACATTATTTGCCATATTTCCCAATATTTCCCAAAAAAACTATTGCTTTATGTCTACTTTTTGCATGAGGCAACCAACAATAGGGAGTTTGTAATGTTTGCTTAACTGAATGAACTCTCTCTGACTCACATTTTGAGTTTGTGCAACCGTGAATGACTCTGAACGCCTCATAGCAGACATAGTTTATCAAAATGTCATATATTCTATGTGGAAATGTACCAGAAACACGTCATTGTGGGTCCTGTCTCCGATCAATGCTACAATAGATGATGCACACCGTGTGATTTTAGGGTTTTACCTGCTATACAAGCCTGAAAAACAGATAGAGCACACCGAGTACAATAGGCACATAAAGGAAATATGAGTGTTCTTCTCACATTGTGTGCACGGCAATGTAGGTCTATACAGAACGTATAGATGGTGTTTGCTTCACCATTAGGATCAAACCAGGTGTTATGACTTGTCACCTCACAAGAACAGAGTTTCATTTAAAGGCTGCACTACTCAGAGTCCTCAAGGACAATACGACTATACACTTTAACAAAGGACAGGGATAAAGAGCGCTCATGTTACTCTGAGACTGTGCAAACCACAGAGAACAGGTGTGGTAACTCAACGCTTGTTTTATTGCTTGATCCCTCTATGTCTCTGTATCTTTCTCTCTCTAAACTCTCTTAATCTTTCATTTATTGATATCAATCTCTCTTTCGGTTAATACCACCCCCCCTCCGTCTGTCGGTCTTTCTTCTTCTGCCCTCACCCACCTCTCTTCACATGTTTACTCAACTCAGTTCCTCTCTGACGTCAGTAGGGCGAGTGAATTGATGGGAATGCTTTTTTCTCCCTTTTCAGATAGGAAAATTACAAGAATAACAGCGTGTGCTTAGAAAAACACAGGACGCATGACATGTAATGACCCCTACAAGGTCATGGTTCAAAGAGATTAAAAATAAAAGAAGCCTCCCATGTAGGCTTGCGTGCAGTCACATCACAGAGATACATGGACTGTGGCTGCACACAAAGACACTGCCTTTTGGGCTTGGCTTGGATTCGCCCCAACTCCTGACAACACTTAACCACATCCTGTGCATGCGTGTGTGTGCTAATTCGGCATTTTTATGGGCGAACGTGACTACAACCTGAACATAAATGCTAGTTTCAGGAAACACGCTCTCTGCCACTGCCTTCATTTTCTCTCTTTTCTAACTTTTTCTTCTATCCTTTCATTTTCTGTCTTTTTTTTGCAATTCCTGTCACTTCATCTCTCTCACCTTCTTTCTGCGGTGTGGCAGTTTCTTCATCCCCTCCCTCCTTGTCAGTGCAGCGGTATCCCTTCTTCTTCAGGACGTTGCAGATGAGGATACCCAACAGGCCCATCACGCAGAAGACGGGCACCAAAGCAAACACAGCGTACTCTGCCGTCTTCTCCTCGGCGCTGCGTACCACTGTGCCGTTGACCGACCCTCCTGCGCCGCTGGATGGACCTTTACCCACTGTGCGCACCGCTCTGACATGCAAAGATGCTGAGACAAGAAGAAGAGGTAGAGAAAATAATGTAAGAGCATGGGCTTATCTCCATAAAGAACAAATGCTTATAGTGAATTGAATGATGGATGAGCAGCATATGAAGTTAAAAACACACGGGAGGATCCTGCTTACGTTTCACGCACGCACTTTGGGTGGAAACTTCCGCCGTAGCAGTGGACTGAAATCTGCAAATGGAAAAAAGAAGAGTAAAGAACATAATTAGAGAGATGGACAGAGATAGAGAGAAAAGAATCAACAGTTTTTATGCCATATGTTGCTTGATGTTGCCTGCCCATTGTGGTAAATGACGTAGTTCTTGTTTTCTCGACACAGAGAAAATCACAGGATTTTTTATTTAGAATAAATAAAAGTTTATAAGGCGCAAGTTCGAGCAAAGTACTTTGAATGTCAAGCTGACAGTGAGTTAACCAGCAGACAGGTAGGCCTTACCCAGCCAGACAGTCCCCACAGACAGCATCTGAGGTCGCAGTGCCAGGGGTTGCAACCTTACGGCCGACGGTCTTGCATGAGGCATGTGGGCGGCAAAGCTCAGAGTCGAATGCGTCTGAAAAGTTTCCAGTCGGGCACAACTGACATTGCACTTCCTCTGTTGGACTCTGGATCTGCCCACAAGCCTGGTAAGAAAGAAAACACTTCTAAACTCGAGCAAAATAAGCACAAAATGAAGCATCCCTCTGGTTAGAGTCACCACATAAACAGATATTTAAATGATGAATGGTAGTTTTGTTGTGTCAGTAACAGCATGTGATTTACTAACTACTAACTAAATACAACCGTCGTATGAGAGCAGCGCAGAGCTGCGGCCGTGAGCTAGCCAATGGGCACGCTCGCATGCACTAAAAGCACCGGCAACCCGACTAGGCCTACTCTGCCTCTGATTGGCTTACCATGATCGTCTTACAGAGGCAGAGTAGGGCGGGCCATGCCTTCGCTATAGCAGGATTCGTAATTTAGCGGCCTCGCTATGTCAACAAAGCACAGCGAAGCTCGGATTACAACACTCACAGAGGGAGAGTGATTTCATTCTCTGCTCAGGTAGACATTACTCCTCTATATCTTTACATAGACAATAGTTGTTTGCTGCTATATTAATGCTCTGGATATCGAATTTAGCACCTGATTTATGTAAACAAATAACTTGGTTTATGTTGACCCTAAATAGAAATTATAAAGCAATCTCTTACCAGATGCTTTATACTGTATATACTGTAGGTAGGTGGTGGGAATAAACTTGTCCACAGTGAATTACAGCAAATATGCACGTATAGCAATTAATTGGGTTACTGCAAATAAAAAGTCCTACATGCATTTAACATTTTGCTGTAGCTGACCATGTCATACTGTAAGTCATTTGAACTCTCTGACCTCTAAGCTCTACATTATACAGAGTAAGGAGAACCTTGCTGACACAAGTGCATTTAAAACATGTAGAAAAGGCGTACAATTAGGGAGCATGGGGTGAAAGTTTGTAGTCTCTAAGAGGACAAAAGATACTTAGAAAGGACAGTAAATCACTTGATAGCAGCATATATTGTAACAGCAGAGATAGATTGTACTAAAAATGTCCTTCAAAGTGAGTTGAGTTGTTATCAATCATTTTATTTCAGTTTGTAGTCTCACCTTGGAGGGCTCCTGGCCAGCGGGGCATTGCAGACACACACACCCTTCCCCCCACCGACACTGCACTGCTGCAGTCCCACCACAGCCAAACACCTGGAACACACACACACACAAGCTCATGAGTCAGAGGTTTGCAGTAAAATGGAGTGCCCACACTTACTAAATCATGATGTACAGGCCACCTGGTCTATAAGTCACACACATATGCACATATTTACCGTGAGAAGGACGAGAGCTGAGCAGCAAAGGTGGTTCCTCATCTTCTTCAATGTATTCTTCTATGTTCATATGATCTAAAGGAGAGAGGAGACAGATACAGGTCAGAAAAGGGTTAAACCCATTTTAAAACATAGTCACGTAGGTCACAAGGTTCACATAAATATGGGCTTTAAAGGGCACAATAAAAAACAACCTCAGTCAAACACAACTGGGCTCTCTTTGCAAACGCAATTTATTGACCTTTTAAGTGCCGGGAAGTGTTTTCTAGTCACATACGATGACATATAACAACATGACATATCACGTCGTATATGTCACTCAACACACACAGTACATGAGCATGCACGCTCGCACAAAACCGCACACGCTCACATGGCGGAAAACACCTGAGTCACTTTTTGCGACTCATCCAGAGTGCAGTGACTGGAGTTACAGGGAGGTAAGGAGCAGTTGTAAATGCTGTAAATAACATTTAACGTGAATCAGGTTCTTTTTATGGAGAGGAGTGAATGAATCTGTGGCTATTTTTGGGGCAGTAGCACTCGCGTACACGTTTAAAGCCATTATTCATGCTGCAACATATTCATTTGCCAACACATGCTGACTTTCTCAACGCTTGATGAGTATTTCCGGAAATTTAAGTGAGTTAAATCAAAATCTTTTTATGGATTAATGTCATCAAAACTAAGTGATATCATTATAGAGATGACAAACACATGAGGATGATTGTACTATCCTAAGAAACACTGGAAAATAAAGCTATTTTGCCGTGTTTTTTAGGATACTGGAGATACATGAAAGGAAAAACTCTTCTTTAAGTCTGCATTGATGGGTTATGTGTTTAGATAGATTGTGTTACAGCATAACAATAGTGTCATATCTAAAGTTAGCAATTTGCAGTCTGAAAATATTTGACGGCAGCTTATTTAAAATAGCATAACTCCCTACAGTGCACACACATACATAAATATCCATATGTACACAGAACAAGTGGTCAGCGAGGCATTTATTGCTGCCCTTTACTGATGCTTCTATATAACTTCATGGACTTAAATGAAATCCAATCCGAGGTCACTTATCAATGACAAATTCCCAGGTCCATTTATAGCATCCCGACACTTATACTGGCTCACCTTCACATTTGAGTTTTCACTGCTTAATGTAACATGCTGAAATCATGTTGTGTCAACGTGATATTTTGTTACATTAAAAAGGCAGCAGAGCAGTCAACAGGGTTTAAGGTTCAATTACTGTGACAGAAAACGTGCTGAAGTGTTGCTGAATAATAATTCCTACAAGCTGTTCTGAATCTTAACCTACAGTAAACCTAAAATAGTCTGACTCGCTCCAATGATTACAGGTCTAATGTGAGTGTGACCCCCAAGAATAAATTAGAGAAATAAATGCATTTCCAAGACTGATGATCCAGAATCCTATAAAAAAATCATGTTATATCAACTTGTCAAACTGCTATGATGTAAAAATAATCTGCTGCAATCATTTCTTCCGCTGTGTGCCCTACAACATCCTATAAGTAAAGCCACTGACAAGATAAAACAGTTTGTTGCATGTAATTCTTTGCATGAAATTGGCTAAATACTGTGCTCCCATTGGTGGCCAGCCACAGTCTCAGTCCGTCAGGTTATTTGTGGTGGATATTTTACTTTCAAAATTACAGACATGACAGACTCACACAACATAAAATTCATTCTTAGCACTTGTCACACTGCACGACTTCGGTCGTCGTGAATATGATTATATCAGATGTGCCAAAGACGTTTTTTTCTTTTTTCTATGTAAGAGGAGAAAATGTAGCTGACAGACTGGTTGAACCCAAACAGGCTCGTAAAACAGTCACTGACCAAAGCGAAAACATAAAAGGCATTTGGAATATGCAAAAATAAAAAAAGATGAGAAGAAGAACGGAAGAAAAGATGAGAAAGTAGAGCAGAGAGGAGAAGGAAAAAAAAGATGGAGAAAGACTATAGGCTAAGATAGAGATAGAGAAATTGAGATCAAGACAAATGGAGAGAGAGGAGAAAGACAGAGCAGCATACTTACCCCAGACTTGCAGTTGATTGGCACAGTTGCCTTGGCAACTCAGCGAGGATGCTGCTACAAACGCTGAGTCAGGACCAAACTAACTTTCTTACAGCTGTCTAAGAACAATACGAACACTTGATAAAAGTCCTATTTGGTGCTACTTGGACAAGTAACAAAAAAAAAAGACTACTGGACTTCACAACTACAAAAATTAGGATTAAAAATCTGAAATTATATAAAGTTTAGAGTCTAAGAGACTAAAATGCAACTCGAGAAGTCAGTAAAGTGAAACAAAACTCTCAAAAGTCTGGTGTAGCTGAATGGAGAATTCAATGTACCTGCTTGTGTCTTATACTGTCACTCTGACCACAGACACACCCCTGTCGTCCTTAGGACATGCCCCTTCTATCACAGCTAAAACTGTATGTGTGTGTGTTTTGTTGCATGTGTGCGTGAAGGGTGAGGCCACTTTAATGCACCTCTTCACCTTCGACCACGCAGCAAAACATAATGTTTTAAACATTAGTTAGCAGGCAAATCAACAGTTCTGCACTCAAACCCATTCATTCCCTTTCTGTGTGTGGTCAGCACATGAAGACACACGAAGGCCCTGGTGTCTATGTGCCTTGTGTAAGTGTGTGGTGATATGCCTTAACATCATGTTTTAGATATTACATGTGCATTCATTTATACTTGTTCATGCACCCACACACACACACACATCTGGAATACCATAATATCCAGCCAGCACCAAGCTGTGCCTTACACAAACAAGAAAATAAAAAAAATTAACGAGTTTATGATTTTGGTCCGGCAAGGCCCTCCTGCCAATGACAGGCTGCTGAAGCGTAATTTCAGGGAGGAAGAGTAAGATAAAGCGAGGACGGAAAAACCACTAGTTTGAAAAAACAACACAGGGCTGAAGGGCCAAAGGAGCTGTAGAGGACGAGGGAGAGGGAGGGATGGAAAGAGGAGAAAGTGGCAGGGAGTGCTAAATTGCTAAAACATCATCCTGATAGCGTGATATATATATAGAAGCATTTATTAAAATGCCATTACAGACCAGAGCAAGAGGCTAATTACAAGTCATACACGCGCACATATGCACTTATACACACACGCTAACAAACACAAGCACAAATGATCAATAAAACGACAATGATAGAGGGAGAAAAACAAAAATGGGACCTACAATTAAGTACCTCTGTTTTTGGAAAGTGTCAAGTAACAAATTGGACGCAGTTCGAGGGGATGAAGAATGCTGGTTGTCCACAGAGAACCTCTCTTGACCTCCAGGAAGTGCAGCGACTGAAACGACTGTACTTAAATTCCAGCAGAGCAAGGGGAAACTGATTTATCGTGTGATGAATGCATGTAATCCGAAAGTCATTATCTCATTATGTAACATTACAATGTCTTTCCTGACTGGATTCCGATCAATGCAAAGATGTTTGGTTAAGTAGAAATCATTCTGGGAATGTGGACCAGCAGAGTTTGCCAACCATTTCCCCTGCTCGCTATCCACAGGTAAAAAGCAGTAATATATTGTATGCAACAGCGACACATGCAGAGAGAAAACGTGCTGAAGTACAAAATACACATGAAAGCACGTTCAAGAAGGATGTTCAAAACGTGCCGGTTGAGCTCCCTGACCACCGTCCTCAGAAGTCAGCCGTTCACAGCCAGCGTCGTCTGCGTGTGATGCTTTTGCATTTGAATCCAGTTTGAGGTTTTTACCCACAAACCAACTACAGAAGTGATCGCCACGCGTAGAGCTTCCACTGGACCTTCATGGCACATGACCACCCCTGTGTCCACGCGTGGCCTTGTCAAACACCAATCCTTCTCTTCCTTCAGTCAGTTCTGCTGGGACCAACAGCAGTGCAGAATTCTCCATCATCTTTTAAAGGAATAGTTCAACATTTTGGGAACTACACTTTTTCTTGAGATGAGAGGATTGATACCAACTAGATTCATTCTGTCCAAAGGTAACGAAATCCACCTGCCAGCACCTCTAAAGCTCAAAAAATAGCCCCGCATAATCCCCCATTAAATCACCAAAAACTTCAGCGTTAGTAAACTCGCTTTAGAGGTGCTGGTAAGGAAATTTTATTACCTTTGGACAGAGCCAGGCTTGCTGTTTCCCTCTGTTTGCAGTCTTTCTGTTAAGCTAAGCTAATGGGCTATAACTTCATATTTAACGGACAGACATGAGAGTGGCATCGATCTTTTCAGTCAACTCTCAACAAGAAAGTGAGCACGTGTATTTCCAAAACGTCAAATTGTTGACTCCTTATTCATCCGCTTACAATCTCCTCCAATCACCATTGCTTATAACTATGTAACAGCATCTCTTACTTTCACTTCAACATTGCCCTTTCTCGAGATGAAATGAAAAGAGAAAACAGTGGAGAAGAGGAGGGTCTTTAGGGCAGGATTGGAAGATTGGAAAAGACTCAGAGTCTCTAATGTCTTAGGAAAGCGAGTTCCAAAGGCTGGAAAAGGCTCTGTCCCCGGAGCTGCAAAGGTTGGACTTGGGGGTTGATAGAAGGCAGGCTGAGGTGGATCTGATGAACCTAGATGGTTGGCAGGGGGGGAGGAGATCAGCGAGGTATGGGGGGGCTAGTTGGTGAAAGGCTTTGTAGGTGAGAACCAGGATTTTAAAGTTGATCCGGTGGGAGATGGGGAGGCAGTGGAGATCTTTTAAGGACTGGGGTGATGTGGTGCCAGGATTTGATGTGTGTTAGAGGTCTAGCGGATGCGTTCTGGACCAGTTGGAGTCTATTGATGGAGCTAGCACTGATGCCGTAGAGGAGTGAATTGCAGTAATCAAGACGGGAGGAAATGAAGGCGTGGATCAATGTTTCAGCAGCAGGGCGTACGAGAGAGGGCTTAGCAGTATTGCGAAGGTGATAAAACATCTTTCAGCACTAAGATGCACTACACAATGAAAAGAATGATTTAGTCTGAGACTTTACTTAATCCCTGTCAAGGAAACTGCTTGCTGTAACTTTGAACTCTCATATTTTTCTTCAACGTGCTCTATCCACGTTTCATTTTTTCATAACCCGGCTTGCTTCACGCCTTTGTTGGCCATGTGCTTTGGTTTGGAGGCAGATGGAAGTGTGGGTATAGAAGGAGTAGAGCGAGACAGAAAGAAAGATAGACAAAGAAAGGAAGAGAAACAGAGGTAGAGAAGACAGTTGCGTAGGAAGAGTCGGATATAGCAGGATATTAACACCTCTCAGAATATCCCAACAAATGAGCCGAAAGACACCAACACCCCCGATTCCTTCGTCATTTTATGTGAAAACAACAAAACAGGAGAATAAATTCAAAAACACCTCAAAGGAAAGGGAGAAAAGCGTGACGACTTTTCCAAAACTGTAAAACAGTAATTAGCCCAAAGCCTTGGTGCTGTTGTTTGACACATTCAAATAACAAGTCGCGACAACATCAGATGACCAGTCACGTATTCTGTTTTGTTCACGGGGACCTAAAAATAGCAATAATAAAGAAGTAATGGCGGAGGCATGACAAAAACACGGACATTATTTCTATGCTGTGGTGGTTTTTGGGGCGAGGACCGGAGCTAATGTGTTGGAGAGCTTTTTCTGGCTCCTTGATGTCATGCAACAGCTGAGCTGAGAAATCCTACTGGATGAAGCTGTGAAGGAAGGAAGGAACCACAAAAGAGGAAACACAAGAATGAGTGGAACTCCTCGCCTTTCAGTGTGAGGTGACCGAGCGGCAGGAGGGATCAAGGCTAAAGCGGGGTCAACCTGCCACGTTATTGGATTCCAAACAATGAGCCATGTTTGTCGAGTACACGTGATTCTTCTACGACATCTGCAATGACTCTGCAATGATTTTATTTTCAACGCCATGATGAATCTTAGTCTACAGGCACAAAAATACATGTCAGTCATCGGCCATATTTAAAGCTACACCTTTGCTGAGTCAGCACCTTTTTTGATTGCACCGCAAGTAAGGCTATTCCAGGTACGCAGTGTTCTTTCTTAGTCTTTCTTATGGTATTTTGTCATCATACAATATTTGACAGTAGATTTGGGGCCGTCGGTGAGCGTCTGTCGGCCTAGTTTTTGTGGTGTGTCCCGCACCGTCGGCTCTAGTCCGCCCGTTTTGGAGGCTTTTCGGCCGATTCAGCGTGTTGAATGGGCGGCAGAGCGCATTGGTGAGAGAAATCACTGTTATTGACTGTTCAGCTTAAACGAATCAGCGAACAGAAACGGGTAGTGAGGAAATCAAGCCAACGAGTAAGGTCAAGGAGTCAAGAGGGCACACACAGAAGGCTCTTCTCATTTTTCATCTTCATCTCATCTGATCATTCCAATACAGGGATATTTTTACAGTGACATGGCCATCTGGAATGAAGCTAAGTGGTGAGCGAGAGTGGTGTGAAAATGGTCGGTCAACCCTGCTTTGTTTCACGTACATATCATAACAATGGCTTGTATATCCGCAGTCCTCTGTCTTCCGGTTCCGGTTTGTACGTGCTAACTGGCCATCGGCTGTAGTCTTTGCAATGTGTTCAAATGCAACTTGTTGCCAAGACAAAGGGGATGTGAGGCGACGCAACAGTCGGCCTTCATCGCCGCTAGTTCTTTGATCCTTAGTCCTTGGTGTGTCTGGGCCTTTAGATACAACAAAAGCCTCAGACTTAAAGCAAACACATTGCTGTTACTATCAAGGAGTTTATTGCCATGTGAATTAAAATGCCACCTGTGCATTTTCATATGAGGAAAACCTTAAAATGATATTCCCAACTGGTGGGTTACAGTCAACAAGTGGACGGGGGTCGTGTGAACGTGTGGGTCAACTTTGTAAAAATAATTATTTTGAAGCACTGTCTCCCTGCAGAGTGAGTAGCGTATGTATACTAGTACAGTAGCAAACAAAACAATATGACCAAACATGCAAAATATGAACTTTGGTTTTGCTTACTTGATCTAAAATAATATGACAGCCCAGCTTAATACAGCTTTACTTTACTTTATTCTTTTCAGCAACTGGTTTATTGCCATGTTCTTGTTATTATTAACCCTTATAGTATACCATGCTGTAAAATAACAGTGTTATGTTGCATGAATTAGTTCTGATTGTAGTTACAATCCTTTTAATTTCATTGGGTTTTAAGCAATTGCTCTTTCATGTTGCAGTCTCACACCTAATTTTATTGGGGTTTTCAGTCACAATTTCACTTAGCTTTAGTCTCTTTTTAAAGACTCTTCTGAACAATAAGTGCACTAAGTCAACCAAGATGTATTATGTGAATACAGTGTTATAAACAGAGTGGATATTCAGCTTATATAATCTGACCTTGTCAATCCCTGCAAGTTTACACTGAGCTCAACGCAGCAGAGATTGTGATTCACAGGTAAAAAGCAGTAATCTTATGCAACAGCGACAACATGCAGTGAAAACGTGCTTGAAATGTAAAATGCGTGTGAAAACATGTTCTAAAAGGATGTTCAAAACGTGCTGGCTGAGCTCCCTGACCGCCGTCCTCACAAGTCAACCGTTCACAGCCAGCCGATCCAAGCCAGCATCGTCTGCGTGTGATGCTTTTGCATTTGAATCCAGTTTGTCTGAGGTTCTCCCCACAAACCAACTACAGAAGTGACCACCACATGTGGTGCTTCCACTGGACCTACATGGCACATGACCACCCCTGTGTCCACGCGCGGCCTTGTCAAACATCCATCCTCCTCTTCCAGCTGAGACCAACAGAAGTTCAGAAATCTCCATCATCTTTTAAAGGAATAGTTCTACATTTTGGGAAGCGGCAAGATTCGTTCTGTCCAAAGGTAACAAAATCAATACCTCAGTGTTAATAAACTTGCTTTAGAGGTGCTGGTAGGCAGATTTTATTACCTTCAGACAGAGCCAGGCTAGCTGTTTCCCCCTGCTTCCAGTCTTTATGCTAAGCTAAGCTAAACAGCTGCTGGCTGCAACTTGTAAGTGACAATAATCATCTCCTAAAGCTTTATTTTGACCAGGTCAAGCCTGACTGTAGACCAGAAGTAGACACTATTGGCTTGCTGTGTCCTGGAAATATTCCACTGGTATGAACAATGATGACGGTGCACAGAATCATCACCTATTTTCTAACCAACTACTGAGTTGAAACATCTTTGTCATTTGCTCTGTAGGTGTGGTGATGCATCATCAGACAAGAACTGAGAAGTTCAAAGGATTATTTTCTCCTCTGCAGGTTGAGAAATCCTCTTTTGTTTTAGGGCTCATAACCCTTTAAAAATCTATTGGATTATCTCAGAAATGCATCATCACCAAACTGAAAACAGGGTTGTTTCCTTAATCCCTGAAGAGATCTAACCTCACGGCCAAGACATTATAGATTTGATAGGATTTTGTGCAGAATAATGAGATGTATCCTTGCTTTAGACTTGATTAAAATAGAGTAATGCTCATGTTGATGGATACTGTTGTAGTTTGATAAAAAAAAGAACACTAAATGCTTCTTTGGTGCTTCAAAAAATGGCTGATGAAACCCTTTTGAAAGCTCTTCAAAAGACGTGGATTTCCCTCTCCGTTGTGAAATAGAAAGGCTTGACAAAAGAAAAGTCAACCACCAAGTTCCCATGCCGATAATGGCTACCTATTAAGCCCACTAGGTCACGTAGCGTGTCCAGCGTTGGGGAACACCTCTTTATCTAACGACCCATGGAGTGAAATACAATAGAAAAGAACTGAGCCGGCAAAAAAAAGGTTTAAGGTAATTACACTCCATTATCCATCAGACATTTCGTGGACTGAGAGATAATGTGCACGTGTACGACAACGACGTGATCGGGACAACCATACCCTCTGTTTGACTTAATGGAGGTGCCCATTATCGGCAAATGAAAGGCTGATTTACGCCAACACTTTCGACGTTAGTGCTCAGACAATGTCTCATTATGGGGAGCGTGTCTGATAACTGGGCTGGTGTCGCCTCTCCACATATGTCTGCGGATGCGTTTCTCTCACGGTCCTCCTCTCTGTCCTTGGGTTGACGTGATGGTTCGGTCGTCATGCTTTCCAGTGGAACTGTACACCGGCAGAAACTTGACGGGCCTCTCTTGTGTCTCTGCCGCACACTGTCTGTCAGATATCACCGAGGTGGAACGAGAAAGAGGTTGAATTGACCGGAGAGAGTGGAGAGAGAGGGTGAGAGGAAGAACAGACGCAGTGAGGTGTTCAGCTTGTTTACAGCCAGCGTAATACCTCTGCAGCAACCGGAGATCCCACAATACAGCACGGTGACAGTACAATGTCCTAATTTACAGCCACCATGAATACAAATGCATACAAAGGAAACTGGTGATATGATGTAATGTTTCCTTTTCTTTTGTTCAGTAGAAACAGATGCCACATCTTGTGGTCATAGTGTGGTCAAGTCAAAAAATTCTCACATGCTTTAGGTTTAGTCCCCACTGAAGTTAGTTTCCAGCCATTACATCCATTACTTCTATCCCCCCTATAAAGTCAAATTACATAAGTGGGAAACATGAAAACCTGGCTTTCCCTGATTTCCATGACCATCAACGGTGCTTTTTCATATTGCAAATACTTTTAAAGTTGCATTAAAACTTTTTGTTTTTCAATAACTTTCAGTCTGCCTCACTCAAAACAAGACAAAAATTGCACAAATTCTAAAAAAAAGTTTTTTTCACAAGGAGACAATGATACTTTGCTATGATGTGAGACCACCAGAAGCCGGCCACAAAGCAATTCTGGCTACAAAACAACCCTAAAAGATTCCAAGACGGCAACAGCAGAACATGGGGCAATCTGAGCTGCAAAATTGTCTGCGAGAGTAGATGTTTTGGAGAGTCTGGTATTTTCCCTTACCTCACCAGCATCATTAACGGTGGATGTAAATCAACTCCGTATGTTCACAACACCTTAAATTATAATTCACAACCCATAAACACGTACCAGCTCTATATAAAAGCACACACATGTGCACTATAATAAAACAGTTGCGGTGTAAAAACAACACTTCCAACATGTTATCTCAATTTGTCGAACAAATATAGAGGATTTAATTAATTACTGTTTTAGTCAGTGGAAACATCTACTCTCTATTATTTAAGAAGCTGAGCTCATGTAGAGAAACAACTTGCTTGCATTCATGAGTAATGAAGAGAGCTGTTTGATATGAAGCTAAATTGTAGGTATCCTATTCGCTTGTGGTAAACCTTGTTTTCACATTGTCTCCTGCTCTCAGGGAAAACTGAAGTAATGAGTAAGAGAAGTGTTGACTGTTTGCAGGGAGATGCAAACCTAGAGGAACCGTGTCTTAAAGGAATAGTTAGACATTCAGCGAAACTAGTACCGTGGCCATTTGGCGCATGCCCGTTCGGAGGGGGCCGATTGCTTGGCCCCCGGAAGTGCTGCTTGCAGCGTTGTAGAGAACTGCTCATCACTCGTTGACTCCAGGGAAGTGAAGAAGAGTTTGGTTGTAAGGTTAGTATATCTAGCATCCAGCAGCAAAAGTCCACTGCAGTCAATGAGCCACGGCCTGTAAAGGCCGGCTGCAGACGACATGCTTAAACATGATTTATGCTTGCCGCATCCACGAGGGGCGCGAGTGTCCGCATGGCTAAAGTTTTCTAACTATGCAAACGCGGATTTGCGGAGAAAATGCTAAATTTAGAGGAGCTTTGACAATGTTGGGTTTGCCGCAAGGAGAAACCCGCATGGAATATTAAAGACTCAAACGTTTCCTCCTCACAATTCCACATCAGCTGAGCTCATGTCCGTGCGGCCATCCTTGGGGAAAGCATAACTGAAGCTTCAGTCTGCAGAGCCCTAAAGCCCCATTGCTGCACAGAGCGCTGCTCGCTTTTTTTATTCAAAGTTTGTTAATATTGAACGTTTCTCGGTCCAAATTGCACCAACTTCGGCACTGCACATCCTTGAGTCCCCATCAATACACCCGCCAAGGGTGAAGTAAATTGGATGATTGGTTCTTGAGATATGCAAAGGACACACACACATACATGCAAACAGACAGCCAGACAGAGATTCCTTGCTTTATAGTTAGATCCATAAAAAGCTAACCCTGACCCTAACTGTTGTCACTGTGAGATATTGCCAGACTAGCCAAAAAAGCTCATATGTCATATGAGTCATCACGTGTTAATTAGGGAGCTTTAGAGGTGCTGCTAGGTAGATTTAGTGGCTTTCTAACAGAGCCAGGCTAGCTGTTTACCTGTTTTCTCTCTTTGTGCAAAGCTAGGCTATCTGTCTCCTGGCTATAACTGTCATCAAGAAAGCAAATAAGTGTATTTAATGTCAAAACATTACTTTAATGGACAGCTGGGTCAGTGAGTCCAAGGGGCGGAGGCCAGAGTGAGCGCTGGGAATCTTAACCGAACCCCTGGGAATGTTAAACATGTTAAACAACTCCATATGTGTACTGAGCGTACTGTATATATGTGAAAGCAGTTCCTCATGACTTTTTATGGAGGAGGGTGAAAGAAGCAGATAAGCAACCCTGCAGTTTGCCCCCAACATGCAAACCCAACCACAGACACGCACACTCATTTATATTTATGGATCTAAGTATGCTGCGTTTTGGGTTGTATACAATATCTCTATAAAAGTGTTGCTAAGATGAGAGGTTCAATGTCCTGGTTTGTTGGCTACATCGTCATTACTCAGCGGTTACTCTTCACATGAGGGACGGGTGGATTCTCTTCAAAATATGACAACCACACACACACACAGTCACTCAGTTGTGCCTCGTCACAAAGACATTGACACGGACGTGCTGGTGTGTGATTTGTTCTGGCAACTAAAAGCAAGCGATTGGTCGCTGGCGAGTTCAGCTAGCAGATTGCGGTCGCCTTGCAGATTCATCTTTCCTCCCCCACAGCCGGCCTGCGGGGGTAGCAAACGTCTGCAGTCTCTTTTCCCTCTTTCCTTAAAGCTTATTTTTAAGACTGTGTCATTAAACGGTACAGAGTGGGCAGTGCGAGGGCAGATGGAGGAGACGGAGGGGAAAGGTCATAAACTCGGGCCAAGCAGGGCGAGATTACTGCGGCCTGTTTTTCTCCTGACTGAAGCAAATCTCATGGAATGTGCCTGAGCAACCACTCAAGCTATAAACCACATTACAGATACAGCGTGTCAGTATAATGTAGGAGCAGTGGTGGAAGAAGTCACACCATTTTCTTAGGTAACAGTTGCAGTACCACTCTATAAAAACACACGATTAAAAATAAGTCAAAATACAAACTAGTGATGAGCGTTACAGTTAAAGTTACTACAAGAAACTTTTACTTGGTTCTGAAACAGTCTCAATGTAATACTGATGCCTCTATATGAGCTACATAAGTAAACAAGACCATCAGCGAGAAGATTGGCTATTTCTATATAGTTATTCTTAATGCCCGTCATCTGGTCAGATTCTGCCCAAAATCAGACAGAACAATTTATGGCACACAGATTGACCAGAAACTCCTTCAGCTCAGACTCCAGCAGCTTCTCCTCCGGCCAGGAACAGAGCTTCGCCTAGCTGCTCCGCCAGTCCCCGCTGGGAGCCAACACCGACACCATGCTGCTGGAGGCCCAGGCCGTATTGCTGGGCCCGCTGGAGGGAAGGGAGGCACGGGAGAACCAGAAGCAGGACAGAGTGGAGCAGACTGTCAGACCCTATTGCAGTAAAATTAGATGTTTTCTAAAGGGACTCTAGTGCTCGGAAACACTACCACTTTTGTCCACAGGGACCGCCAAAATCAACACAAAATGAAAGTTCCTGGTCCTTGCCCCCATCCCGAGCCGTTTAGCTCTGGCTGGTTGAAGTAAAATGCCTCACTTCCGGTGTGCCAGCGCGGGAAAGTCGCCACAGACACCACAACTCCGATATACTGCAAAATACAGAGAGCTTTCCCCAGCGGCGTAATCAGCATTGTGTGAACTCATTTGGCGTTCTTTTATACGTTAAAGTCAAGAATTAGGTTAACATTTAAAAGACTGAATCAACAAATATTTGACAGATTAATTGATAATAAAATATAATCGTTAGTTGCAGCCCTACACTCAAGTGAAGTTCAAGTACCTCAAAACTGTATTTGACTATAGTACTTGAGTAAATGTACTCCGTTATTTCCCATGATGAATATTGTTATATTATCCTTATTATATAATCCATCGTTTTTTAAGTGTAATTTGGTCCCAGGCTAGGAGTAATTTATCACATACCTGCGTAGTTTTCAATTTCAAGGCAGTTTTTTTTCTAGCTAAACACAATTCACAGTAAAATCGTAGCTAGGGATAAAATATGACACCACTATATGCATGGCCTTTGTGAACTTTAGGCACAAAAGAGCTGAAACATCCGGGACTCTCCCCCACTTCCTGACTTTCAAAAGAACTCAACTGACGAAAAAACCTTCTGCAGCATGACTTGCAGTTTGCTCAGTTTACTGAGAGTTCAGCAGATAAATATTAAAAAGAGACATGCTGGGTCTCCTGAGGAACATTTCCTCCTCAAAAAGATATTTTGGATACTGCTGTCCATCAAATCCTGCTTTCCCATTAAAAAATAACTTCTAATTAAACTTGGGTGTATGTGAGTGTATGTATTCCCCCTGTAATCATCCAATCCCCCACCAATCTGCGTGAGCGCTGAGCCAGCTTGGATCGGGATCTGCGGTCGGTGCAGTGGGAATTTCTTTGGCACGGACTTTTCTGGCTGACATTGGGGAGGCAGGCAGGCAGGCCGCTGTGGCACGGGGACAGAAGACCGCCCTGGACGCATTCCCAACCAATGTGGTTGGACGGATGGACTGACAGCTGACGGGATTGATGGCCTAATTAAAGCTGTGTCTTTGACCTCCACATGCACATACACTCAAATAGAGTTAAAGCATCTGTCTCTTAGCTTACATTGATAATCCCTACAGGTAAATCAGTTATCTGCTCCAAGGTGCAACATACACACTTCGATCTTCTTCTCTCTTCTCTTCCTCATCCGGTCATCTTTGCCTCTTGCCAAAACGATGAACACATTCAGTGTATAGTAAATGTTGGGTGGGGTAGGGCGTAAAATGAGGGTTAAATCTAGCTCACAGCTTTACACACTCCACTTCCTAATTGTGTGTGTGTGTGTGTGTGTGTGTGTGTGGTATAATTACAGATGTCAGCCCCAGTGCAGTTATGTAACATCATTTGAGCACACGACATGATGGAAAAAAAATGTGACTTTCTGCCAAAATGACCCACATGCAGTACACACTTATACAGCACACGAGACCTCATACACTTCAATGATAATTCATCTGTGTCTATGCAATGAATTTAAACAATCATATGTCGCCATCAAAGGAGGAAAAGGTGGGGTAAGAGATGCACATAGATGTGTTCAAAAGCATTTCGTAGCAAGTTAAAACATGTTAAAATCCTGCTGGAGAATGCCTAAACTGTCACACACACAAAGCTTCTAAAGTAGGTTTTGGGGGGGAAAAAAACATACAGCATAGTATCGCGATATTTTGCCTGCCAATATTGTATCGATACACGGACGTCAAGTATCGATCTTTTATTATATAAACTATTAACCTCTTAATCCGCTATTCTGTCTTTCAGAGGTTGTAGTGGGCTCAGTTTTAAAGCTAGAGTGAAGATACTGGTACCATATCAAACTATAAAACCTAAGGAATCGATTGGTACCAACCTGCCATGTTAGCTAAATAACGCTGCAAAGTTACGCTAAATTTTAGCGAGGAAAAACTGGCATGGCCATTTTCAAAGAGGTCCCTTGACCTCTGACCTCAAGATATGTGAATAACAACTCTGAGAGGAACAGAGTGAAAACTGTTTCTTATTAGATAAAACAGATGATGACACATTGCAACTGCAATTCTTAACACATTACTGTCCTCTTACAAATCTGTGAAAACTAACCTATGTAGTCATTTCCAAGTAAAACGTTTGTGACTGTAATGATACCACAGCGCGTTTGAAGGAAATACACTATAATCTTTGAAAAAAAAAACATTTTCTGGCTGAGACCTGGGGCCTGTTTCACAAGACGAAGATAACGGATTAAGCTGGGGTTTTCCAGTTATTCTGGCTCAGTTTAGCCTTGACTCACTTTCACAAAAGCAGTGGCATATACTGTAAGTTACCATGGAGATTTATTCTGTGCAGCATACTCTGTCTTTTCTCACAAGAAGAGGTGAAAGTACTTGACAGGAAGCAGGGAGTTTGTCTTCTGGTAAAACAGCTGATATTAAACACTTAAAATGCTTTGTGAGCCGTACATTGAACTCTCTGTTCCCACGTGGCCGTGCCATAACAGTGCTGATGAACAAAACTTTGTAAGTCCTGTGAAAACCTTCCTTAAAAATGCCTGCATCGTAACAATATTAGGAACGAGCCAGTGAAGCTGCACATGGCCCTCTTCTGGTGGAAGTGTGTGCGTATAGTTTAGTATAGAGAGAAAAGCCTCTTATTGATACAAGCGTGCAGGAATTTTGGTCTCAGACAATAGAAGTCTTTGGCCAAAAACGACAGTCTCATCTTGTATAAGTGTGTGCGTGTGTGCATAAAGGGAGCTTGCCCTCATTGCTCAGTGTGCTCATTACGCAGCAGCACATCCTGCCAAAAACCACCGCAGTATGGTTTGATAAGTGACGGTGATAAGACACAACATATAGTGAGCAAAGAGATGGTGAAATAAGTCTGTGAAAGACGCATATTAATATTAATACTGTACACTAATAATTTGACATTTTACAGTTACGTCTTTCGGCCAATCTCTATGCAATTGGCAGTATAGGTATGAGTTTTGTTCTGCATAATATAAGTTGGCTTGAACTGAGCTGAAACTTGATGTGTCTCCATGTAATAAAATATTATAAAGATGCATACAATATGAAAATAAAAGCAGAGCCATGATGTTTCCCTTCATTAAAAAGAGAGGAGGAGGAGGATCATAGTACCAGTGACGTCATCACGTTACCCATGACAGTGCGTCAAGCATGCCCCTATACTCTGTCATTAGACAGCAGGACACACAGTGGTTCTCATTGTCATTATAAGCTTATTAAATAAAAAAAAAGGTACTCATTTAGCTCATATTAGAATAACCAGAAAAAAATCTATTAAATGACCTAAACCATGGGCTGGTATAGTATCCATAAATGCCATCACTGTAGGAACATCATAAGTTTAATAACTTTAATAATTTTGATAAATCAAATAAGCAGTCACAAAGTCTTATTCTATTTGTCCATTTAACATATTTACTGTTTTGTGCCTTATTGAAACAAACAAAGACTTGTTTTGTCTATGAGCTCATACAGGTATCACTGTGTGCCATATGATGTCCAGTAGCGCAGATAAACTCCTATATGTCATGTTACCTTCGTGCGTAAAAGTGGTCAGGACGGTCGGACAGGCTTAGTGGCGAGAAAAGCCCCAAAACGAGCCGGCAATGACTGACACGACTAAACTACCGGCTTCAGCAGCCATTCTACTACGAGGTAAAAAAAAAAAAGTTGTCTGACTTACCGGTTTGGTGAATTAAAGGAGTTGAAATCAGAGTTCAGAGTCGAGCATCATCAGCTGGAGAGGACTGGAGTTGTCAGGTGTGATTAAAGAAGGAATGGATGGAAACCACAAAGCCGGTATAAACGAGGTTCCCTCTTCTCTCTCTGGCTCCTCTCTCTCTCTCTGTGTGACAAAGAGACATAAACAGTGAGCTGGCTCTGTGAGCTCACAGTGCGTCACCGCTGCAAGCTGAAACTCCCGTCAGTGTGTGTGTGTGTGTGTGTGTGTGTGTGTGTGTGTGTGTGTGATGGTAAACCCCCTCTGTCGGTCGGTGTTTTTTCCCAGCAGGGACTGCGGCTCACAACCACCTGGCAGCTGAAGCTCCTAATGGCTTTAAGTCTCATTATAATGGGAAGACAATACACGACCCCAAAATATGTTGACCCAAAGCACTTATGTCTTCTTTTTATATAAATAAAAAGAAGACATTAAGAAATAAATAATGATATAAATAAATATTGGCAAATAATTAAAGGGACTGTTTGTAAGAATCAGAAAAGCTTGTTAACAGCGACACCTGTGGTCGTTAAGTAAACGAAAGTCAGCGTCGGGATCGCGCTTGCTCGATCTACATAGACATGAATGAGCATCGCTCAAAACAGTGAGGCGACACACGTCAGCTAAAAACCACAATATCTCTCTATATTTCACCTGCTTGGCAGTAATGTTAGCTGACCAGACGAAGGTCTCTCCATGAATCAATGTTCATCCTAGTGTTGGCTTTTCCTGCTTCAGCCTCCCGACCGCGGCCGGAGGAAACAGGGGAGACACCGGCACCCGGTTGGAGATGATAACGTTTCTCGCTGCGGAGCCCCGTCACTTCACAAAACACGGGAAACCTCTGTTGGTCTGGAGGAGCTGCAGCAGTTATTTCTGCACAAACGTCCACTGTACATTCACTAGATATTGTCAGAGCTACTAACTCTCCTGCAGTGTGTAGTGAAATAGCGAGAACGAGCGCGGTATGTGAGTGAAGGCAAGCAGGCAGAGGAGCAGAGGAGCAGAGTACAGCAGAGACTCCGGCCCTGGAGACCAAAGCTACGGTCTCACCCGTGTCCTCCGAATGCGGCCAACACTGTGTAACAGACGGGCATCACTAGATATAACTTTGCGGTTTTGGTGCTTCCGTGTAGTTTGTGTTGGAGCCACACACGAGCGCGCGTGGGAGACCGACCCGGATTGATTTATACGTGTAAGAAGTTACAAACAGTCCCTTTAAATTAATGTTGTAAAATCAATGTGCAGTTCTCCAACACCTGTCTGGCAGCTAATTAGTAGCTACAGTGTACCTTTGTAGGAAAAGCACAGGTGGTACTAATACCATTAACGATGTCTCTGTTCTATTCAAGTGTCCCAGTAAAAGTCATGACAGTGAGCCAGCATGCACAATAGCAGGATTCTGTCATCATTCATTTTATTTACACCTGTGCTTTTCCTACTGTGACATGTCCTATTGTTGTAGGCCTACATTGACTGTTAACATGATGCTCTCTAAATAAATGTAGTTCAATTAAAAGTTGAATTAAAGTTGAGTGAGTGTCGCTGTCTGAGAGCAGAGTCGTAATACTGCAGTTGTGGCAAAAGCACCCCCTTTAATGCAGATTAGATGTGTGAACTTTTACAGTTTTTAGATATGTTTGAATTCTTATAATCAGGGACATTCATAGCAACCTGGGGAAAGAAACAAGTGACTGAGGAGTGGATCATGATGTGTTTGATACTTACAGCACTATGCAAGATTCCAAAAATGAGCTTTTCCATATATGCATATACTATTGTAAAATCTGATACCAGTGAATGAAGGAGATTTCCACTGGCCAACATTCTTCCGCTGGACCGAGTCAGTGCGAGTCAATGACTCACAATATCAATCAGTCATTCTGGTGACACAGACGCATCTCTGTGCTGCTGTCTTTGCTGCGTCTTTCATTCATCACACAGATCTTCACTGTTTAATGCCTCATTTGAATACTGTGTGGATGCATCTTGTGTGTGTGCGTGTGGTCATTAGGGAGGGAAGGGGCTACATTTGTATTTGTGTGTGTCCTGAATGAGCTGCATTCATACAGTTTCCCTCATCATATCACAATACACTTCATTGTGGGTCAGTGGGTTAAAGTAAAATGAATAGTTGAGTGACACTGAAGCGTGCTGGTAGAAAAACACAGTGGGAACTTTGTGTTATGGTCAGGGCTGCATCATAAGACATGACTTGAATTTATTTCTATTTATTAACTACTATTGTTACTGTAATGAGCAGAGAGGGGGAACTATCGGGGTCAAACATGAACAGGCAACAAGTTGATTCAAGCCATAAATCTTTGGATGTCTTACTTGGTTGTAAAACACTTTTTTTCATAAGATAAGGGCACTTTGTAGCTAATGAAAGAAAGAAAAAAGATCTTTATTAGATGGATTTCTGGGTTTAGCAATTCATTTTTGGTAAAAGCTTTTTTCCACTTAATGTTTACGATTGTGTAAATGACTGTCACTTCAAAGTTGTGTATCCAACTTTGAGTTCTTTTTACCAGCAGTGATGCCAATTGTTGGCAAAAGTAGGGCTGCACTTTTTTCCATTATTGATTCATCTGCAGGTTTTTTCTTTACTCGATTAATCGGCTCCTCAGAAAACAGTGAAAAATACAGAGTCAAATACAATACAAATCAAAATTTCCCAGAGTCCAAGATCAGATCTTCAATTTGCTTGTTTTGTCTGACACATGCATCTCCGCTAAAACCTTATGATTCAAAACACTTTTGACTTGCACGGACGAATAGCACGCCTCTTTTTATGCGGAAGTGTTTTAAATAGTCAGGTTTTAGGGAAGTGAGAGTTTGTAAACGGATGTTTTGATATAGGTTTGCTGTTGTTAAACGCGACCCCCCATTTACTTCAATTCATCAAGAATTTTCTCAGTTTTTTTATTCTTCGTTCACCGTGGAGGCATGCGAGAAAAACAAAGTTTTCTTCAAGATTTCAAGGTAAAATGGGGGTGAGTAGGTGATATACAAATGGTAATTTTGTGGGTGAAGTATTCCTTTAAAGTGAACATTTAAGGCACATGCACATTAGCATTCCGGTTATGAATGTGTTCCTGGGTATCCCGGTTATGTTTTGTGCATGTAAGCATCATAACTCAGATAGTATCCCTTGTCCCAGTTTTGATAAACCCAAATATGTTGAGTTACTCTGCAGATAATCAGTAAAACAAAAATATGACAAACAATGCAACACATTTTAAGAGCCCCACACCTCACTCAGCTGAAGAAAGAACAGGCACAAACTGCACCAGTGAACTGATTTAATTACAAAGAGGAACCCACAGTGACAAAACGAGAACAGCCACATACAGGACGTAACTCTGATAGACTGTAACCATGACAACTGCAACCAGAGACGGCGATAAACAAGAGTTGTGACCGGGTTGTTTTCCTTCCTGTAGACGTCCGTAACAACGCAAACATATATACGTTTCAGAGCTAACGTGGCTACGAATGAAAACATCAATGCCGAAACTCTATTGGTCAGTCGCCCTGGCAACAAAAGAGGCCGTCTTGTCTTCTTTTGGATGACAGTTATAATTTAAACGCCACTGACAGCGCATGCCAGAGAGGAGGAGGAAGGGGGGAAAATACAAACATAAACAAACCTTACACAAATATATAAAAATATGCCATTAGATTCATATCAACAATTGAGGACCGTGGGTGCACTATTTACAGAAAAAAAGGCAATATATACCAATATTTACAACAATAAAGACTTCTTTCACATACCGGCATGAGGAGGTTACTAACAAGTTTTACCGAGAGTTACAGTGATGATAGGATGAGTTTGATGTGATGGTGAAAAATTAAATCTTACACAACATGCTGCATTCTCTCAATCAAATTAGCATTACTTCATATCAAAGATGCGGTGTGTTTGTGTGCACGCTTGTATGTCTGTAAAAATGAAGGGAGTCATTACACTGGGCTCAAAACCTAAAATGCAACCGCTGAAAATGTGATTATTCAGTCGTTAATTCTTGTGCAACTACAGTACCAAGGAAAACGTCAAAATATATTGTTAAGGCAAATATTTATCTGATTTTAAAGAAACTTTCTGAATCAGCTGAATTGAAAGTTATTGACTCCAACCATGGCAAAGATTGAGTGAAGTGGGACCCACCATCAACGGGCCGTGACCCTTTTTGCTGCCCAACTCACAGTTTTAAAAAGCTCCAAAAGTGCTGTTACCAGCAGAGATAGCGCACACATGTTCCTTTAAACACACCATCACTGTTTCACAGGAAAATATACTAACTCCACTCTGCAGGGAGCTCTCCGTTGCTCTACAGCCAGCATAGATATACAGCATTTCCATGGGTGACTTGGTACTGTAGCTCTTGGCACTGAGAACACAAATATTAATGTTGTTGTGAATCATACAGAACATAAAGAAACACTCATATCTGCTACCTTAACATTAGAGGATGTTAAAGGAATAATTGAACATTTTGGGAAATAACATTTTTTGCTTTGAGTTAGATGAGAAGATTAAACTCTTACGTTGGTTTCATTAAATATGAGTCAGCGGCGGTGAGTTATCTTAGCTTATCACAAAGACAACAGCGGAAACAGCTAGCAATCTAGCAATGAAGATCCACCTAAAGCTAACAAATTAACACATTATATCTTATTTATCAACTGAGCACAAAATGTAAAAAATGACACGCTGTAGTTTTACACGTTTTATATGGAATAGACAAGCAAGATATAACGTGTTGATCAGTGAGCTTTAGAGCATTTAGGCAGATTTGTTTTGTATCTTTGGAAAAAGCCAGGCTAGCCATTTCCACCTATTTCCAGTCTTTACGCTAAGCTAAGCTAACTGGCTTCTGGCTGTATATTCAAATATTGACCGTACAGACATAAGAGTCAATCTTCCCAACAAGAAAGGAATTTTGTGTCGAATTAAGTGTTTCCTAAAATGTTGAACTAGTCCTGGAACATGGTTGTGTCTAGAAGGTAACCCACAAATCGTGAAAGCTGGCAAAAACTTGCAAAAACTCTCACGAAAACTCGCTGCCCGACGACCTATCCTAACCTTAACTATTCAAGGTCAATGCCTAACTTTAACCATCTTGTGAGTTTCCCAAATCGTGGGTTACCTTCTAGACACGACCCTGAAATATTTCCTAAAAATTCTCAAACTTTCCTCTGCTGTATTCTTCACATGCTACCACAACATGTACTTTTGCCTCAATTGTGGGCAGAAAATCACAAAAAGGTCCTTTTAATACTTTAACTGAATAACAGAGCACTTGTGGAGGATGATGCACACACACACAGACACAGGCCTTTTACACTTACAGAGGCCAAGAGCTCACTATCTAGTTAGGAGCTATCACAACAACCAACCAATCCTCTTAACTGTCAGCTGCTCTCACAGTTGGGAGAGTTAACCTATAATGTGGATGCGTTTGGGAAGTGGGAAAGCTGAGGTGAAGGTCCCAGATGGCTGGCAAAGTGCAATGAGGGTTTTCTAGGCTTGGAGGGATCAAAGACAATCGCTGCTTAACCCCCAAAGCCCGAGGCTAACGTGTGAGTGTGTGCGAGGACAAGTCAGAGCCACTTCCCTCATACTGTAAATCTGCTGAAGTGTGAGTGAGAGCTGACTTTTCTCTCTGTGTGTGTGTTTGTGTGTGTTTAATGGCTTAACCTTTAGCCTTCTGAAGGCACGTGCAGATGCTCAGCATTTGTCCTTCTGACCTACTCTGTATCTTGGGTACTCTCTCGTCTCACAAACAAACTACATGCATCTTGTTCTCCAACCAACAATCAATACTGAAATCAGTGTTTGTGCATTAGGGGTGTAACAATACATCTTAGCGCTATATTTCCTGTGCCACAATAAGTACACGTAGAGCTGACAAATAATTGAAGTATTAAGGAAACAAACAGGCAACAGAGTGACTGTGTTCGCTGTTGGTTCAAAATAAGGATCAAGCTGCGTTCAGAGACCGGCCACAAACAGCCAATAGATGAGTACATGTCCAAAAACTTCCAGACCTTCTCCTTTCTGGATCTGTTTCTCTACGTTTGGGGAGTCGTACAACTCCGAAACAAGAACCCCGTATTGTGTATCGTACTGAACCATATGTGAACTGTATCGTTACACCCCTGCTGTGTGCCTGAACCAAACTACTGTATGCCCATTTATCTATTCTGCTAATCAAGCCAGGGCCTCCTTGTTCTTCAACTCAAAAACAAAAAAAGTGAAAGCTACATCTTCTATAAATTAAGTGCTGTAAAAGAAGGCGCTAAAAATCAAAACCATAAATACTGTACATAACTACCTGGTACCACAGCCTATAGCGTCATGGAAGTCAGTAACATCGGCTCCTGATTTCCACTCAACAAACTGAAATTTCATGGCAAAACTGTAACACATACAAGGCTTTGGCATAGTCATGTTAAGGAGGAACGTCTCCCATGCACTTCTTTTTCTACTCCAGTAGCGGGCATCATCTACGTTCATGTCATCTTAAACTGACAACAAAAATTAAATAAGAAAATCTGATACAAAGTGGAAAACACACATTTATGTTTTTCACAAACTGATTCAGTGAGTGGAGGCTGTGCATTAATGTGTGTGTGACTGTGTGCATGTGTCTTGCTAGATACCCTTGCCACATATTGCACATTAATGACCTCCCTATACAGGAGAAAAGATGATTTTAGAAGTCTGACATCCATAAGCAATGATCGTGGAGTAGATGTTATTACAACCCAACAAAAACCAGAAATATCTCATCTCAGATCTGCCATTAGCGGTGGTTGTCCAGACGACAAGAATACTTTTACTCCTTTAAAAGCTCACAGACGTAACTGAACCGCCCTAGCTGCAGAAATGAACGCTGATCATCAGGAGGCATTGTGTGTGCGGTTCAGGCTAAGATGGCGTGATGATGGAGTAAAGGGTTGATGTCCAAGTCCAAAAAAAAAAAAAGCAGAGAAAATATCAAAGGACAAATACATGCTTCACTTAAATGTCCTCCTTCAACCTCTTGTGCAAAGTCCTCTTCTGTCTGTCTCTTCTTCACTTGTCCTCAGTCTAAACATACATCCATGTGTGAAAATTTAATTTCCCCATTGTCCGTCTTCTTCTGTCTCCTTCACTAAAGACTAAAAAACGAAATACACACGCACGGACACCACTCAGTGAGGAACAACGCACACCATCAGAAACATTAACACAAGAAAAACTGGCTTTGAAGTGATCATATTCATTAGTAAGTCCAGGAGGGAGTTGACAGCCATATTCTGCACATAGAGACTGGTGGACTGAGCAGAAGACCAAAACAGCAACACCGAAAAGTGAGGAGTCCGGTGGGGGAAAAAGGACAGGAGCTTGTGCGCCGTTCTCAGCTAGAGGGGAGGTTGGGGCGGGTTGTTCAAACCGGGATATATTGTCTCAGACCTTCCAAAGCAAAAGATGGTTGGTGCTGTCGTCCCGTCCGACTGTTTCACTGCTATTGGTCAGTCTGAAGTCCTCATAGCCGTCGCCGCCGGAAATTACTAGATGGTTGGTTTTTGCAGGGATGAGGGCAGAGGCTCGGCGACGCGCAGAGTCACGCCTTTGGAGGTTCCCGTCAACTGTGCTGCTGCTATGGGATTGGTGGCCTAGAAAACAGAGAGGTAGGGTTAAAGGTCAAAGGGAGGTAGTAGAAGTAAATCAGAATGCACATTAAAAAATAAACAATTAAAAAAACAAACAATAACTACCTGTGGGGTCAGCTGCCGTATGAGGGAAGTTCATGTCAAAGCCTTCCGGTAGTTCGATTGACGTCAGGAACCGAACGTGGCCCGTGTGTCCGTGAGCCGAGCCCATCGGCAACTGGGGAGTTTTCAGTGTCCCAGCCCCAGTTCCTGAGCTCACCGCTGGGATCCCCAGAGTAAGGACCACCCCTGTGGAAGAACACTATCTTAAAATGTGCTTTCTTTTTTAATCCAATAAATAATGATCAATGTAAAAATTCCCAAATTCTACCATTGCAAAAATAAACACAAAATATTACGTGGAGCATATGATCGCTACCCACATCTGATTCAGGTAATTCAGTTTAAATATCAGGTTACTGTATTTTTGGGATTTCTTAGACTAAAAAGTGTGTGTTTTACCTGCACTGGTGCCGATCCACAGCAGATCCTTACAGGCCAGCAATGCTGTGATTCTCAGACAGGCGGCTTTGTGCTGTCTGATGATTGCGTCTGCACCTGAATGGAGAGGAAGAAAAGAGAGAACGGGATGGAGGTCAGGGGAGGAGCAGAGGTGAGGATGAAGGGAGGAGTAAAGGTGTGAGAAGGGTGGATTCAAATTTAGGAAGCATAGAGAGGACATTTTAAAATGTGAATTAAAGAGAGAAGAATTAAGAAAAAAAACCTGGATATGAGCTGCAAATAATGCATACATATTTCTGTCACTTTAAAAACCTGCGCGTGCATGTTTACCTGCAAGCATCTTATGCACAGCAGGCGCCACGTCCACCTCCGTCAGGCTCTCCAAGGTCTGAGCGTGGTACAGTTTGACATGCGCGCTGCCCTGCAACGCCAACCACACGCCCTGACCGTACGCCACCATGCAAGTCACGCACCGACTGCTGTCTGTGCCCACCTGGAACCAGTGCTGAGAGAGAGAGAGAGGAGAAATGTCACACTTCCTCGTCATTTATTCAGCCGTACACACATCCGTCCATCCTTCCACCTACCTCTTGTACCAGTGTAGTTGTGTTGATAATAAGGACTCTGTTCTGTGAGCCACACCAAAGTTTTCCTCCCACAGGAACCATTTTGGTGACGGGGCTACTGGGCGTGCCCAGAACCAACGTCTGAGAAGACTGAGGGTCCCAGAAACTACCTGCAGATTGAGATTAAGGGGGGATTTTACAGAAAGAATACAAAGAAAACAGAAACATTTTTTTCTTCTTTTTAACGTCAAGACTTGTCCTTGCATTTGACAAGGGTGGAAGACTTAATATCAAATGTATATCCTTAAATGATACGTGTGGAAGCATCACATATCATAATTAATCTGGAAAGTAAACAACAGTTTTTCATTTGATTAATTATTGCATGTAAATAAGGTGTCAGAGGGCATAAAAAACATCTAAATAAAGCTTGTTTATCAAAAAAATTCCCCCCTACAGAGGTCCAGGCTAAGCCCCAATATTTATGTCATGTTTACTTGTATCACTCTGCTGGTCCGAAACCGTGTCCATCATCGGTTGAGTATTTAACATCTGCATGATAGTATGGGTATTGAAATAAATAAATATGTAAGTAAGTAAAGTATATGTGCTACTGTATGTAATGTAATGTTTTATAAATAACTATGAGTATAATTTAGCATGAGAACCTGCCCCCAAAAATGTCTGTGCACGTCACTGGGAAGCAGGCTGGATGACTTTTGAAACAGGTAACAATGACGTCAGCACTCCCAAGAGGTGCTGTGCAGCTTCAGTTACCGCAGAAACTCAATCAAAAGGAGGCAAAAACAGCTCTACTTGCTCCACACGCCCAACTTACCTGCTTCTCTCTGATAGACGATCACCTCTCCATTGGCCAAGGACACAAACACTTTGTTGTCTAAATACCTGTGTGAGGAAAAAGAAACGGAGGGATGTCAAAATGAAAAAAAAAGAAAATTATAATGTACAAGTAAAGCATACAAGGAATGAGATAGCAATACGAATAATACAAATATATATATTATGCTCCACAAGAACATATACAGGTAGCAGAAACAGGAAAGTTGAGGCAAACAGGAGACAAACCTGACCCAGCTGCATCAAATAGCTTTCCATCCATGTTTCCTCCATCGCTCCACATATTTAATTGTCTAATACAGCATATATTCTAATATTTATTTTTAGTTTTTTAAAGGCAAAGTAGTGGAAAGGAAGGTAACTCACAGTATACAGAGGATGGAGGCTGAGTGTTGCATCTTCATGCTGTTCTTACGGTTGCGGATGTTGTCCGAGGACTGGTACACATGGATGCTGACACAAACAGAAGCATTATGGGAGATTAGGTGATGAAATCAGTGCACCAATAAGTCTATACAAGTCTTTGAAGTCCCATTACTCCACCTTTGTTAATACTCAAGTTTTAATTTGGACCAAAGGTTTATGATGTGTGTCTGTGTACGTGTCTGTGTACGTGTGTGTGTGCATCACACACCATCCGTCCTCGGTGCCCAGCCACACTGAGCTCTGGTAGGCTTCTGGGTCGATGCTGAGCAGGTCTTCCAGGCTCGCCCTAGTGAATGAGCCCCGGGAGGAGCGGCGCATGGCACGGCCATCCATGGGGCTCTCTGTGTGGCCACGGCCTCCTCCGCCGACCCCCAACATCCCCGGAGCGCCATAGGAGCTCGCCACCGGGAACTCCTGCTCCTCCTCACTGCTGGTGGTCTCTGTAGCCATGTCCTTGGAGCCCGGGCCCTCGTCATCTTAGAGCGGGAAATAAGAAAGTATAAGTATATAAAGTTTATACAGTAAGTGTGTGTGTGTGTGTATGACTTGAGTGTTTTTTTTACTCACTGCCGTAGTTGGATGATATGGTGGAGTGACTGGCCTGACTCTGTAGGGTGGAGGAAGGACTGGGTGAGTCCTCGTCATCCGTGTCATCACTGTCAAAAGGAACAAGCTCCGTCCCCGGTCCTGGAAACAGTTGATCAATGAAAATATGTCAGAAAACTGCAGGTACAATACAAGTCATTCATAAAGGCTAATATTAGGATAAGATAGGACTATACTATAGCAGGTTAACAGGTTACAACTCTGTTTAATTTCACATAGGAGCTCTTGCTGCTTGTCATGTTGTAAAACCTTTAAGGACCAACCTGTGGGTCGCTCCGTCAGCTCCAGAGATGAATGAGAGATGGATATATGGAGCTGCTGCTGGGTGTGACCGGGTGCTCCGGAGGTCGTGGCCAGGGTGGGCTCTGATCCACGCTCCCTACCAGGTAAAGAGTCATTGGTTAATGGTTCAAAACTCCCAGAAAACTGCAGGTCTGCTGCAACTCTCAGTTCTTTTAAATCAAGACTGAAGACTTTTCTGTTTGCTGCTGCCTTTTATTCAATTAAATAATTATCATATTCTTTTCTCTATTATTATTGTTCAGTGAATTTAATTTTCCATCTTATGTTTTGAATTCTATGTGTTCTATTTAATCTTATTTTTGTATCTTTTATAATGTGTTTCTTGATGCTTTCAATGTTTTATGTTTTACGAAATCCGCTTTGATTTACCCTGTTGCTGAAATGTGCTATATAAATAAAATTGCCTTGCCTCCAGAATATAGATGAAGACAGAAATAGTGATGTGTCAGGTGAGTTTTTAATGCAAGGGGGTGGTGTGTGTGTGTATACTGACCTTCCCTTGAGTCCTGGTACCGCAGCAATACATATGATCCTCGCTGAGCAGACAGCAATACAAGCCTCAACTGTGGGCTCGTCCTTGATGTTCAACAGACACACCTGGAGAGAGAAAATCATCATCATCACATCAGTCAAACTGTTCGCAAAAGTCAAATTGTGTTTTTTTTCTCCACCAGAAAGCATGTAGAATCAACAGCCTTACAACTGTGATTTCCTCTCTAATTAGTGAATATTTAATGTCACCAAAAGTGTTTGATTACAGACATATGTGCACTATTTTCTCACCTGTCCCACGTATCCATCGCTGTTACACACCCACACCTCACAGCCACTGTCAGGACAGCTGTGGCTGGGAGAGGCACACGAAAACTGGAGACAAACAACAACACATGAGTGGAGATTACATTTGTACATCTGTAAGGACAGCTGGTCTGCAGGTATGAACTGATTCAAATTACTGACATAAATCATCTATATTTGCACAGATTATACAGCAGATACTTCCTGCTGCTCTCACCTGCATTCCACTACGTGTCTTCATAATAGGAATGGCCTTCAGGAACTCTGGGTCCCACTGGTCCTTATTCATTGCTAAACACAATGACACATTGACAATTAGACCAAATAAAGTAGCTCTAGGCCTAATGAATCTTAATCAGAATCCTTAATGATAAAATAATAATCATAGCATTCAAATTAATTAGTCATTTTTGTCTGCGGAAGCCTGAGAAAACTACAAGGAGAATAATTTAAGGTGCGTAATGCAGCTGAGCACAGATTTTCCCCATTAAAAGGCATTTTTTGGGGAGTTTTTTCTCCGAATCGAGGGTCGAAGGACAGAGGGTGTCGTTTGCTGTACAGAGGCAACGGTTTATATAAATCAAATTGACTTGACATGTTGAAATGAAACCATTGCATGCACATGCTGCTGTCTTTGTCTACTGTACCTAACAAACTACAGTACAGTAAATAACATTTAGCCTTTCCACACACCCAGCTTCTTCTTGGCGTCTTCAAAGGCTTGTTCAAAGTTGGACCGAGTGTCCGGCGAGGTGAACTCGAAGACGAAGCTGCTCTCGGCGGAAGCTGTGGTGAACTCCAGCTTTGTGGGCAGGAAGGTCATACTGAAGGCCAGGGACTGCTTCTCTGACAGCTCCCTGTGCACCGACGTCATCAGATCCTTTATGACCTCGTCGAGGGACTGAGGGAGATGGAAAGTAAAGGAAACCATAAAAAAAAAAAATGAAATGCTAGAGGCTGTTTCTTTGATGGCTCTCTGGTTACCAAGACCATTAGATGTGTTACAACATCATAGAACACAAGACAATAAGACACATCAAAAGCCCATAATAAATAAAGTAATTAAGCAAGACAGTGAAACCTGTGGCTGCTGTTTGCATGGTGTGTGTGTGTGTTGGTCCACAGTACCTGGTGCGGGAAGCTGAGGGTCTCAGACAGTTTGCTGATCTGACCCAGAGTGCTGAGATCCTCGTCTAATCGACTAATCATCTTCTGGATGCTCTCCTTGTTTGTTGCCTGAGTGGAGCCTGAAGCAGAGATTTATTTCAATTAAAGCATTAAAGTGAGGTTGAACGGTAAGATCATATTTGATGAGACAGTTAGTATCAAAAAATGTCTATATTCTTTTTTACTAATAAGCTACACAGAGCCATGAGACTCATTTCACTCTATAGAAGAAAATAATGACAAGATGTCAGGATGTGTTTCATGCCATCAGCAGCATGCGATCTATAGATGGAGCCTTACTTTTCACCACCTCCACGTCCTCCAGGGGAAGCTTCCACAGGAACTTGTATTTACTGGAAGTATCAATCACACTCGCAGCCGAGTACCTGAGAGAGAGACAGCAGCAGAAGAAGAGACAGAAATAGGTCAATAATAAGATTAAGTTTTGTCAAACATTGTAGAAAACATGGCCTGTTGTACAACACCAGGGGGCAGTGTGGTTCGGAAACTGTATTATGATAGTATTTATGTTCTGTGTGTGTTCGTGTGTGTGTGTGTGTGTGTGTGTGTGTGTGTGTGTGTTGCATACAGGCTCATGGAGCTGCGTCTTAACGAGCCGGACTTCCTCTTGAGAGTGGTGCAGATGATTAGATCACTGAAGAGGAAGAGAGAGCGGTCTTTCTTCCCACCAACTGTCTTCTACAGAGAGAGGAAGGAGATAGGAAAAGCTCAGACAATCTTAACCTGGGCTTTAATACAATATGATATTTATGATACAGTTTACTTTAATCATTTCTATTACTTTGACTTCTTTTCCAAGACATGGCACTAAATTTAGAAACCTTCCTATAAACATTTGTCAACTCAGAAAGGATGTCTTACCGCCTCCATGACCATTTCCTGTCTCAAGAACTTCCTCATGGGGTTCAGGATCTAAAACAAACACACACATACAGAGAGATGTGATCATCACTTCATAACATAAAAATAACTGTAAACTGTTGCCATGTCACTCTTTTAGGAGGAATCAAATAGCTGCACAAAAGCCATAATAAGCACTTGGAAACACTTAAAAAGGCAAATATCAGCTGTAAACAGTAAGAAATATCTCACATGTTCAACTCCCTCTATGTGCGCCTCGATCTCCTGGATGACCCTGGTCTCCCTCTCTGCCTCTTCAGCGGAGCGACGGCCCTTATTGATCCTCTCAGCCAGTCGCTTGATGTCCCTCTGGGCGTCCAGTAAGTACGGGTGGTCCGGGTGATCCTCTGGGGTGTGCTTGAGCAGGTCCTTGAACAAAACAACACAAACACGAATACATGAGCTTCTTGTCACCAAACACAAGATACGGATACTTCCAGTTATATTTTGAGATAATTCACCTTCACCAGCAGCTCATATCGAGGAATCCTCTGGACTGGTTTAATCATCAGATCACCCAGAGCCTGTTTCTCCTTGTTCTCACGCATGTTTTGCTATTGGGGTGAAGAAAGAAGAGAGAGCATGGATATAAGAGAGGGTGAAGGACTCAAGTAACAAGATGATTGTCTACAAAGTCAGGTCAGTGTTGCACTTCACGTCTCCGCCACAAGATGGCAAAGTGTTTCCACTGTCTGGCACGAAGCTCTCTGTGGTTGGAAACTGAGAACAGGACGAGGACATGACAGGTTTTTGTGGTGCCTAATTACATTTTTGTCTGTGCAGCCAACTTGTGCTGTTTTTCCCCCCATACGTTTATATTTGGTGGCACACCACAGCAAGTGTACAGTAACAGTGGTCAACCAGATTTAACTGGACATATTGCTAAAATATCCCTTGGTTTTTAAGTCGAATTATCTGGTTGAATTGGTTCATAGAGATGGTTTGTAGAACATTTCAGAGACTATAATTTGTCTCTACTGACAGTAACACCCAGAAAGATTTAAAAAAAAAAACTATATTCACTGAAAGAGAAAATCCATTTTAGTAGTTTCCGGTATTGTGAAAACATTTTTAGATCATCCAGATCTCCTGAGCAGAGGAATAAAAAACATTCCTCACATTAAATTTGATACCATCTGATTTAGAAATGAGAAAATTAGGGGGAAAACATGATTTTAAGCCCCTGTGTCTAAACACAAGTGTCTCTCTTTCAAACACAAAAACTCACAGAAACACCAACGTCGACAAATTGGAGGAACACGACAGGAAGCACATTAGCATATACACAAACCCAACATTGACAAATAGGGACAACAAAGCTCTTTTCAGGCTCTAAAAGCTGGTTAAAAGGCTTTTTTCCACCAGACAAGAAAAATGTCTCAAACCAACACATAAGAGCAGCTGCCCAGACCAAACAGGACATCCTGTGACTCACCTCCAGAAACTTGTGAAACGCTGGCTTGGCCTCCTTGGCAATCCTCACGGCATCTTTGGCATTGAGAAAGTTGTCGATGTACGCTGAATACATATTAGCTAGAGCCTCTTTGGAGAACTGGAGAAAAGAAGAAGAAGAAGAGAACATTTAAGTTACTATGGGTACACTTTTATGTGACAAAAGCTGGTTTAATCTGATGGGATACATTTTTGTTTGAAGAGAGGTTGAGTTTAGTGCATGTTATGACTCAGATCATAAAGGAAAAGGGAAGCAACATAAAAACCAGATTTGTTTGTTAAAAATAAAGTTATTTCTTTACAAGGAGCTTAGATAGTTAACACAGCAATAAAAACGTGAGGCGGACTGCTGTTCAAATCAAATCAAATAAGTATAACCCAAAGAAAATAAGAGCTACAAGAAACCAAAAATGGAAACAAAACCTCACTATCAGTCAGTACTTGTTAGAAACCAAGAAAACACACAATCCAAACAGCCTGGCCCCGTCTCCAGTTAGCTAACAAGTACCTCAATAACTAATATTACAGAGGAGACTTCACAATTAACAGCTAACTCTGAAACAACGACAACGAAGAGTGCACATTGACGGGCTGAAAACTTCAGCTACTGTGACTGTCGAGCTGGTCCGGCAATTTGTAGCTTCAGTCCCCAAATGGCATCCTTTGGATTGGAGAGCCGGACCAGGTAGCGCTCCAATCAGCATCTCCGACTGAGTAACGCCTCAGCGGGTGGAGCCAACTGTGTGCAGGGGACCACACATCCTACTCAGTAAACTAATCAACACACTACAATGGGGGTTAAACACATGGAGCAGCCGTCGGCAGTGGTATCAGACTACTAAGATATCAAACTACAACCTAGACAGGACATCTGCCAACACGTTTTCTGAACCCTTCTTGTCAGGAATTTCCAAGCTGTATTCTTGTTATATGCTGTCTACAACCCTTTAAAGGTCCCATATCATGCTCAATTTCAGGTTCATACTGGTATTTTATGTTTCTACTAGAACATGTTTACATGGTGTAATGTTAAAAAAAAACACGTTACTTTTCTCATACTGTCCGCCTGAATATGCCCGTGTTTACCGTCTGTCTGAAACGCTCGGATTTAGAAAATTTCAATGGAATTGCGTTGCTAGGCAACAGCTTGGCTCTATGTTTACTTCCTGTGAGCTGATGTCATTCACATACACTGCGAACGGAAATAAACTGGGATACAGTTAGAAAGTTTAGGTTTAAAACTGTGTAATGATCTATATTTTGTAGATTTGTGACATCACAAAATAACAGAAATCCTGACAGCTTGTTTCAAAGGCACAGTTTCCACTGTCTAGCTGCTTAAATGTGAGGATTTGCTGCTTTTCTCTGTTTAAGATTTATTGAATTTTAATATACTTGGATTTTGACTCCAACAAAATAAGGAGTGTTAAGATTTCCGTGATTTTTTACTTCTTTTTTTCAACTGTAGGACAAACTTGTTGAAAATAACATTCGATATAAAAGATGCCACAACCTTATTTACTTTCTACTAAAACCACAACTATCCTTCACCGATTCCACAGTGAATGTTTCCCAGGTTGCATTTGGTGAAACAATCAGGAAAAACAAATTACAAATAAGTGAAAACTATCGCGGTATTGCTACTTTGGTTCACTTTAAGCCAATTATATGTGCCCAACAGTTAACATTTAGCATATGTCGTATTTGTCACTGTGCAATTAAATTATAATAACAGCAAAAGAGAGATTATCAAAGACACCTTGATGTTAGTGGTTTTCAGTTTGTTTTGGCAGGCGTCAGAATAGAAGAATAGACACATAAACACTCACAGATGATTCACCCTGACCTCATTTCTTTTCACAAATAGAGGGCAATAGAGGGACTGAAAGCTCAAAAAAATAAAAAGGAGTAGAGACACTAACAGTGTTAACAGACAAAAGGCACAATGTGTCTCTCTGCCCTTTCATGAAATAGCCTGACCCTCTTCTGTTCCTCCCTGTGTTTCTCTTTTATCATCCAGCTCCAGTGTCCTCTCCTCTCTCCTCTCTCGCTCTTAATGGAACAGTAAAGAGGACCGAGAAATAACATCTGAGGACAATGTGAGGATTAGCAGAGGACCGAGAGAGAGAGAATAGGAATGCACTCCATCATTACTTTATATAAAAGGTGATAATTAATGTTCTTCCAGCAGCTCTGTTAAATATGTTATCGACTGATCTACATTTAACTTTAATTAAGAACTGACTTCTTACCTCCAAGGCAAAGATTATACAGTGAAAGACGGAAAAAAATAGAGTCCGCAGAGTCCGTCTTTTACATGCTTTTCTTTCCAGCACCTAATATTCCTCATCTGGATGTGTGTGCTTTTGTAAATAAAGATTATACAGTGGCAACCCAAAATAATGGAGGTAACTTAATGCATTATAATGCTTAAAATCAAGAAGGCCTTGCGACCCCCTGTTAAGCTTTGGCGACCCCTAGTGGGGATCGGGACACCCCGGCTGGGAACAAGAAAATGTTGCTAAACTATCAGCAGAGTCTAAAACTGTGATAATCCATCACAATTAAAGCTGCAAAATACTCTGTTAGCAGGTCCAGGATGCTTGAAGAGCTAAAAATAGATTACATATCTGTTTAGGTGGGAGGGAATCTGTCGGTGTTGAAACCGTTTGTTATAACAGGGCGCATGAAGAGCAGAAAGAGAGGACAGAAATAGGATTTCTCTTTGTTTAAAAACACAAGCACGTACCGATTCATTGGTATGAAATGTATTGTGCATATTCTGCTGTTTGTGAGACAGAGCTGACATTTCCCACAAACCACACAGCTATGACAAAGCACATCTGCTTAACCTTCTACAGCGCTAAACAGCAGCCACTTGAACAAAAGACTATGCCCCGTGTGAGGCTCGAACTCACGACCTTCAGATTATGAGACTGACGCGCTGCCTACTGCGCCAACGAGGCCTGAAGCACACTGCAGCTGCTGCACGTTAAAAGCTGCGACGGAGAGGAGGAAGCGGGGGAGGGAGGAATAGTGTGGAGGATCTGCAACAGCTTCAACTAAACAGGAGAGAAACTCGTAATTCTCGCTTTTCTGTTCTTCTGTTGCTATATTCTACCTTTCTCTTTGAAGGAAAAACATAGCAATATATAACCTTTAACAATGTATATATAAAGAATCAGTGAATTTATCTCAAGAGGTATGAAGTGTAACGTTAGTAAAATTAGGTAATTTCAGCAACCTTTCCTCAACCTTCTTCTTCATCTGCTTGTAATTCAGTTTCTGCATTTCCCACATTGTCCTTAAGTGCCAGTTTGTGTCTCCAGTGAGTTTGTGAAACGGTTTCATTCAAGCCGTGAGATGCTGCCGAGGGATAACAATAGCATTAACATAGCAAGAGAGTGAGGGGTTTTTCCCCACTCAACAAAAAACAAAAGCTGTAGCCGCAATGCATTCTGGTCTATTGCTGTGTCTATGAAGAAACTGGAATATGTGGTTGTTTTGACTTTATGTTATTGGTTAGCCGAGACAAGAAGTCCTTTACTCTTACATTCTTTCAAGACTGAAACCTGACATTTAGCCCAACACTGATGTTTTAGAGTGCTGTTTTTCAAAGAGCCACCATCGGGGTCATGGGAAACTTGAAATGGGTCGACGAGAGGTCACCGGGAAAAGAAAATATTAAACCAGTGTTGCCAACTATGGACTGTCTCTATAATAAAAACAGCTTCCCTTTAGTCCACTCTGCTGTCAATAACGCTTTTAAAGACTGCTTATTCCAGTCATTCCCAAAGACTGGGGTCGCAGGACATTTTATTAGGGTCGCCAAATAAATTTGCAGAATTTCTTCCATAGTCTTTTATGTAACATTTATGTCTGCAGTACACGTTTGAACCACATGAGGGAGCCTGAATGTTTGTATTGTTCTGATAATTGGAGCTTGAATCTAATGTGAAAGTTGCTGTGATTTATCAAACATGTATCTCTTCAAAATAGCTGGTTTACCGAGTCAAGATAATTTAAGGTGATGTGGAAATGGCAGTAAAATTCTGTCCTTATCTTATCTTGCAGGGTTAACAAAAACAAATATACAATGAAGCAATAAAATTGTCCCAGAGAAGCAAAGTGCACTGCATCTTTTTAACAGAATGAGTTGTACTTTTAACTGGGCTGTTCATTAGTTACTGTTGATTCTAGCTTAAGGATGTACTAACTATAATTCATACTGTCACATTATAACACAAAGTTTAGGATTTCAAGACAAAGAAGTAAAGAGATTACTGCTACTGTCAGAGGTTAACTATCTCACACACTCACCTAACATGTCACATACACAAGCTAACAACGGTAACATATACTGAATACATTCCTGCAGCACAAAGAAGAGATCACTATGAAAACTCCTCAGTCAGGCACTAAAGTCACTAGCTTACAGTTGACTTTCCACAGTAGCCTGTTCTCTTAAAAATCATGTAAACAACAAATCTGCTGATTTACCCAGCTAGATTTCTCTTCCTCTGTCAAGTTTAAGGTGTGTGTGCATGTGCATGACAAAAGACTTAAGTCAGGGAAGGTAACAGCGGAGCAGCTGGATGAAACGAGAGAGCATTACATGTAATAATGCATCCTCGAATTCAGACTAATTCCTTCCAAAGTCAAACAATAAGTGACCCCCAGAAGTGTAAAATAGCTGGTATCTCCCTCTGAAATCGTGACTACTTGTATGTAAAGTTCAAACCCATAAGAAATCCACATATGAATTATATTTCTAATCATTAAAGATAGCAGGAGAGGACACTTATTGTCATGTCTACTCACTGATTGGATGAGGAGGTGTCCGACAGTCTGCCTGTCGTGCCACTGGCTGACGCAGCCGGCGACTTGCTCCAGGAAGTGCTCGTGGTGCTCCAGGATCTCCGGGATCTGGTAGAACATCTCGTCCACCAGCAGAGGGTCCACTATGCCGCTGTCCGGCTGTTTGAGAGGACGCATGTAGCCCTGAGGGGACAAGACAACCAGTTAGTTACAGACCATTTCAAATCATCGAAGTCAGATAAAACATGTCATCCAGCAGTGATGGTTTCTTTCATTTTTTTTTTTTTTTTTCTTATTCTTCTCCTAATAACTCTATTTCCTTTTCTTTTCTTTTTTTGCTAGGGTTTCAAGGCAACTCCATACACACAATAAAATCAGCTTGTGTAGATTCAGCAGGTTTTCAGCAGCGTCCTCCTAACAAGCCGGACTCTGATGCCCTCTGCCTCATACACACACTTCGATCCATTAAAGCTGAGAGAAATTTAGAGATTCAATTTAGTGTCTAAAATGGATTTAGACAGATGTGACCCAGAGACTCCAGAAGCTGTTAAATCCAGTCAGCTGTGTGCTGCTCACTGCCTGACTTCATGACACATTTGATGATTAATCCAATCTGCTGGTTAAAAAATTTGCATTTAAGGAAGTTGGGACAAAGAGGGATTTGAGATCATTTCAAAGCAGCAGCTTCCTTCAATTAATTTCTCTTGGAAATACGTTACATAAGAGCTCAGTATCTGCCTGGAATTGCTAACTTTATCTTCATAGTGAAGCATTCAGAGGTGAGGATTTTGGTTTATAAAGCTTCTTAAATGCGATGTTGTGGCTCATCTTGAAATCTACGGTGCAGGTAGGTTGGATGTTTGGTATCGTGCTGTTTTCAGTATCAACTAATCGTGTGCACTAACATTTATTGCTGCTCATTAGTGAAAGTATTGCACAGCAGCGTTGTTCTTTACCAGAGCACAGAGAGAGAGGAGGGTGTCAAGTCAGGAAGAGTGGAAGATGAGCGATCGCTACGTGGGTCATCAATGATGTCACATATCTGTACAAACTGATGATGTCAGTGTTGCTTTGTGACGGGTGGAGTACGGTGTCATATACAGACACAACTGACGTTAAACTGTGTTTCATTCCCACAATGTCTATATATGATTTATCTGAACAAATGAAATCCAGATGTGTCTCTTACACATATTAAATTTGGTTTCCTTTTCGCCTAACTAAAAATGTAAATTGCTCTGCCTGTCATTTTCTCTCAGGTGAAAACCACCCAGTTTGGCTTTTTATTTAATTGAGTGGGTAAAATTTGTTTTGGGTGGGTTTTGATAATTTGGGCTACTTTTTGTACCATTTTGACCGTTTCAACCACCTAAAAGTTAGGCTACATTCCAATACATTATCCCCTCCTCTACTCCGGGTAGTACGATTCAGACTGACAGAGCACTGGGTTCAGCAAACTCAACACTGATTATGTCACACATTCATCTAAGTACAATATTTGCTCTTCTTTTAGCTCTTTTTTGGTCTCCTCCTCCTGAAAGACAAAGGAAATATCTGGCTCTTTAGCTGCTAAATGCTCAATTATGTTCACCAGCTAGTCTCTATGTGTACAGCAGATAGTGTGCAGTGGGGTTTTAGGGATAATTTGCTGGAAGCATCTGCCTGCTATGTCTGGAAACAACACAGAGAACGGTGAGAGTGAACCAATAAAGTAAAGTTGTGGGCCGTGAAACCAAAACAATGAGCTAAAAGATGCTAAAATGCTAGGTATCGCTGTGGGGGACTGCAGAGTCTGTGATAACTACAGTGTATGTGTTTGCAACGTATCCTCATACAACGGTTCGTATGATATCTTATGAAAAGTCATCCCTCATTTTCTGTGCGTTTTCCTACGAATGTCCAGCAACATGTGACAAACAACAGTACATTCCTTTTTGTAGGTATAGGTATGAACGGTGTATACGAACAGCCTGGTGTTTGACAATATATGCGACATCTGTCACATACATGTAGTAGGCTCTACAGATAATGAGCGTCACCTTTTCTTGTACAATGTCCGGTGTAATCGGCAACACCGGTTGTCACAAGTTTATATTTCCTCATCTTGACATCCCTAACATGTAGCCATTTGATCCACTGTTATTATAAAAACATTGATTAGTACAGCTCATATTTATCTACGTCAGACTAGGTATCTGTTCCTACCTCAACTGACTAAGCTGTGCAACAAAAACTGAATAACATGTATAGTATTCACAGAAATCTTGCTAAGTCCCCCCAAAAAAAGAAACCGCAAAGAGTCAGATTTCAACTTCGGGCCGCGCCGCTGTAGAGCTGTCTCAGCTGAACCACATCTGACACCCTCCTTCAGGGATCTGCACTCTCACTGCAGTCACCGTGGTAACACTTACTTTCCCTGTGTCGCCATGGGAACACAGCCCAGGATTATTCACTTTGTGGCCACACACAGAAACGCATGCATAGGGAGAAGCACAGAAAAGTCAGCGTGCATGTGGGATGTGCGTGCACAATCAAACACACACACACGCATTTCACACAGATGTATGCAAGCACACACACTGTTCGCCCACACACACGGTGAATGATGGCAGGTTATACAACAGGTAGGGATGGGGAGTGTGTGTGTGTGTGTGACAGAGAGAGAGAGAGAGAGAGAGAGAGAGAGAGAGAGAGAGAGAGGGATGCAGCTAAGATTTGGGGTAAAGGTGAGTTAGCTGTTGGAAGAGATAGGTGTTGGTTATAGGTGTGAGAGAGAGTGTGTGTGTGTGTGTGTGTGTGTGTGTGGGCGGGCGGATAATGCTGATGACAGTTAGATGTGATGGGGTTAGCAGATTAGCCTGACAGGATGAATGACAATAAGTGGATTACATAATACCTTTGTTACCTACATTTGTTATTTACGTCCTCAGCAATCTGTGAAGGCACAATGCTGTGTTTGTTTCTGTGTGTGTGTGTGTGCGTGTGTGTGTGTGTGTGTGTGTGTGTGTGTGTGTGTGATGGCAAAACGCTCAATAAGATGGTGTGTGTCTGTCATGTGAACGTTGCACTCTCATTAATCTAGAGATGTAAGAATAGCTGAGGTGAACTGTGTGTATGAGTATGTGAAGTTGTGTTTCTGTGTGAGTGTGTGTGTGTTACCTGGATGAGACTGCGTAGTGACTCCACATATGACTGCTCCGTGTCCAAGAGGGTCATTATCACATGTTTCCTCATGTCCTGTGAAAACAGAAGAATGTCAATCATCAATGCATTTATAATAATATTTATCATGTGTGTATACTGTCATTAGTTACTAAAGACAAGACAGAACAGCAGCCAAACACACACAAACACTGACATGCACAAATGTAATAAATGAGTCTTAATACGGACTGGAATAAAGTAAATTGGAATTAACTGTGACCTTGAAAAGTTGTGTAAGAAATTAAAGCTTTATTTGAATTCAGTCCAGTTTACAATGTTTAAGAGCCAGATGTCAGGTTGTCGTGTTTCAGACAACACAGAAGTCTAACAGAGGTCCCGACCCCCACTAGGGGTCGCCAAAGCTTCACATGGGGTCCTGACTTTAAGGGACAACTTTCTTAAATATACAGTTGGCCTTTGTTTCAGCATTTCATTCATCTTTGTGAAAACTAAATGATAGTTATTTTTAATTTTCGATTATTATTTAATATATAAACAGGAACGGGATAAGGGTACGGTGAAGACCTGAACACAAGTTATATTCACAGAGCCTTCCCTCTCTGCTAAACAGCCTCGTCCTGCATTAAAAATGTAGTTAAAACAACCAAAGAGCTAATAGAACAATGGCCAAGCATCAGGGAGAAGAAAACACTGAATTTGTCAAAAAAAGAAGCCTATTAAGTATGTATGATCGTTAAAAATAAAAAAAAATACAAAATAAAGAAAGAGAATTGTATCACAAGTCCCAATAAATAACAGGAAAACTCATCTCTGATGCAATATTCAAATAATCTGCTCAAGTCATCCAAATCGCTCGTTTTACACAAACTTCCTGCAGTTATCGCGTTCACTATTTGGGTTAATTGTACAGTTTATCAGTTGTTCTGTACTGTTATTGTTATGCATTGAATATAATATGAAATATCCATAAAACATGTCACTTAGTCAGGGTCGTCTGTTTACTCAATGATTAATAATCATATCACAAAACTGCACTATCCCATGTCTGACTATGCATGTCACACTCCTCTCTCTTCCACTATGTGTCTTGTCTGTACCTTCATTGAAACAACTATCCATTTAAAACAACAATGAAAAGTGACCCTTTCTGCCATTTGGTTCGTGCTTTAACCAACTACCGCCATACAAAAAGTGTGGAAACCTTCCCTGTTTTCAAGACACAAGGACAGATCAGAAAATTTCATTTAAAGACGCTTAACAGAACTCCTACAGACTATATATTGTATGTCCAGCATGAATTAATGAAGACTTGTGTGTAAATAAGGTAACCAGGATCACTGGTTGTCTAAAGGAGGACAACCTTGTTATGATCTGTTGGAGGGTTGAGCTTTGAAAGTTTCAGGGTTTAATGTTTAAATAGCTGCAGCCTTGATTCCCTTAACAATGCGTGACTCTGATGGGTCTCACAGCTGCTGTATTAGGCTGCATGACAGCGAAATGGAAAATAATTTAAAAGAGAGTGGATAAATGGAGTCAAAAACCTTGAAGCAGATTCAAATGAAACAAGTCAGCCTGGCTTTGAACTTATACTGAAGACACATTAGGGATGTCACAATACCAGAAATTTAATAGTCGATACGAATACCAGTGAAATTCTCGATACCAATTTGATACCACGGTAAAAAACAAAAGTAAAACGATAAATCCCATGTACTTCAACATCCACTCCTTTATTACCTTTGGCATACTGGTTTTTGCAAATTTATTATTAATCACTGATGATCCGCCTCAAGTTTCTCACCAAAAACTAAATTTTACAATTGAACACATCATGATAACGTTATAATTGACCTTCGCCTAATACTCATTTTTACTGAACAGAGTATGTATCATAATGTAAATCAATGCAACCTCAGTACATTAGCCATTAGCTCCGTTATTAAGCCAAGCAGGACTATGCTGCTAACGTTAACTAGCTGTCCTCCTGCCGATTTCAACACAGATTTGTTGTTCATAATGTAACTTTATCAGGGACATTTTTCTCAAGCCCTGCGGTATCTGCGGTACTGTTGAAAAACGAGTACCGTCCCGTTTTCAGAATTTTGGCATCAACTTGGCTTTGACTTGACTCAGCTTTTTTTTAACTGCAGGAACCTTTCCCGGAACTCAGGATCTTTAAATGCACTTTGACAGGAACTGACCCCGTTCAGACTGACCCGGAAACAGTCCCTGTTCCTGAGGTATGTCTTTCAAAGCAACATTATGAGAGAGTGGAATGGAGCATGAGCAAGCAGGAGAAACATCGCTGTAACGTAACTTTATATCGTAATTCTTTAATTGCTGATTTAAAGTGAAAAAAAAATACTTAAAAACGCTCAGCAGTTTTTCTGTACTTTACAGATGAACCTTTTGACTTTCTGGCATTTTAAATCCCTCATCTCTACCTCTGCGTGTCTCCTTTCCAACATCAGTCACACAACACAAACACAGAGAACATCATGATCACTGCCGTCTCGTCTTACTTCTCAAACTACGTCATAGTTTTTGAATCCAATTGGTCTAATTTGCCTAATCTTGTTGGAGAAGCAAAGTACTTTTGAATTTTTTGGTTCTTACTGCTTTAAGTTCCTTCAACTGTATGACTGAAATATTAGATCTCAAATGTCAGTGTGGTATATGATAAACAATATTATGAGGGAGGTAAACAGTCAAGGCTGCATACATGTAAGGGATAATGTACTTCGAGCGGGTCATTGTTGTGAAAGAAACCCAGACGAAGGTTTCTGTCACAACAATGACCCGCTAGCTGTACATTATCCTGCTTATTACACGGCTACTTACTTAAGAAATCAACAATTTGACACAAAAAACGGTCCTCCAGAGTCTGAGGTCAGAACTGCGCCCATAGCAGCGGTCTGCTATAAAGAAATAACAGACCGTAGAACGCCGTGATTCACCAATCAGAATCGAGTATTCAACAAAGCCGTGTAATAAGTTACGATAGTTCCCCCCACACACACACACACACACACACACACACGGACTGGATAAGAGGTCTCTGAGGCCAGGAAGTCCATAGAGGCAAAGCATGAGTCAGCTGTTTACTCTAACACATGACTCATGATTTAGGGATGCAAGGAAATGAGCTGCTCTGACACACAGTGACAAAAAGACAGATGAAAGGCCGACAGAGAAAAATCAAACACAAAAAGAGTAAGCAGATTTTTTTTAAACATCTGCAACAAATAAATAAATATATAGTTCACGTTGTATTTTTACTTTTCTGCACTTGATGAGATGAATCGAAATCAGTAGCTAAAATACAGTTTTCCATAAAGTGTTTCCCCCGAATTTCATGGCAACAATTGAAGGGTTTGTGCTACAAAAGTGAAAATCCACCCACAGACAGAGAGAGAGAGAGAGAGAGAGAGAGAGAGAGAGAGAGACAGAGAGAGAGAGAAAAACAAAGGGAGCAAAGTATAAAGATCATGGAACAAGTCAGACATATTATCTCAGGGGTCTCAGGGGAGACTCCCAAAATATACTGGTACCAACATGACTTATAAATATCAGCCGGAGCCACAGGCTAAACCCTATGGTGCATATGTAACCACAATGTCTCTCACTGTCTTTCACACACACACACACACAGACACACACACACACACACACACACACACACAGGAGATTTTTTTTATCCCTCTCTCCCTGCTCCTCTCTGCCAGCACCACTGTGCCCTATAAATAACCGTAACAATAACTTCCCAGAAAGGCCATGTTTAGTGTTTGGCATCTGAAGGGATCCCAGGGGCGCTGTGGGGTACCACCGCAGGGTGATAGGTGGTGTGTGAATGGAGGAGTGTACTTATGAGTGGAAAACCTGCCTTCTAAAATGAGAGAAATGCATTATTGTTTTTTTAATAGTAAATGTTAGGTTGACGTTTACATACCACCAGTCTCTTTTGCCAAATAATTCTTCTTAAGATCAACACTGTTTGTTCCGCGATAGAGATTCGGTCCAAGTTTACTCTGCCCTGAGATATAAACACTAACACAATGAAGTGGAAGGAATAAATACAGGGCCAAACACGGCTAAAGAGGGAAACACACAATACCACAGTAATCATCCATCTATACTCCCCAATTACCCTCCGAATAGGGACACACGTCTATTCAAAATACATCTCGGTTCAGTCCCCTGATACAATAAGCAGCAGTCCTGCCAAAGTGTCCTGAAACCCAGTTTCTCAAGTGTTATTTAACTAGACTTTTATTGATAGGAATTCATAATACAGTTGCTGATCTTTGGTAAATTTCACACCTGCTAATCTAACTCAGGTTTGATTATTTTGTCATCGAACTTTGACTGTGTTACACTAAAAAAGCAAGAAAGCTAAGAAGACTTTCAATACTTTAGATGAATTGGATTGGATGTAATTGGATCAATGGACTTAATGGATTCTCCTGGTTCGTTTTTTAATTTTTTTTTTATTGATCATTTAAATGTTTATACTACATCAGAAAATAATGGAAAATGTCCATCACAATTGGACCCCATGTGGTATCTTCAAATTGCTTGTTTTTCTAACCATCAGCCCCACACTCAAAACACACTCAATATACACAAGTATATAAATTAAATAAATGATAATATTATTACTAATTAACTATCATTATAAATAAGCAGCAAAGGGCTGGGCAATATGACGATCTATATCGTCAAAACTTTATAAAAATGTCTTATCGTATATATTTTTCTATATCGTTTCTTTCGCGATAAAGACTAGGCCTTATATTTCTTTCTTTTTTATATATATATCATTTGCATAAAAACTGTGAAAAGCTGAAAATAATGATAATTTGCTACTCTATTCTAATAATAATGAATCTCTGCTGTACAACGTGGTTTAAACCTAATCATTATAGCTACAAATCGTCACACTGGAACCAGCAAATATTTGGCATTTTTGCTTGATGAGTGAGTAAAATGATAAATCATAAATTCAATGAACTGACTAATCGTTTCAGCAATATATCTTACAATCAATCAATCACCCACTTCTGTCAATGGATGATCATTTGTTGAGAATGATGCTATCAAGCATGGAGCACAGCTGCATTGCTAGACAGTAACAGTACTGGATGTATTTGCAAACTGCAGTATTTATGTAGTGTACAGTATATGCAGTAAAAGCAGGATTTCCCTGGTAGCTACAACTGTGATAGATGCAGTTCCTGACACTGTGCTGCACACACACACACACACTGGCCTCCACACGAGAGCACAGCTGCTTCCCTCTGCATGAATGTCTCATAGAAATTAAATCTAATTTACGATGATCAAATTGACGAATGCAGATCCACTCTCACAACTCATGACTGCTGAATCATTATTTTGACTTCAACCTGACAAAGACAAACAAACAAAGTCCACCGCTTTCACTACAATACAGGCAAATAAGCACATGAACACACGCGTGCACACAGTAGGAGCATTTTGGACCCTCAAGGAGCTGTTCAGTTGTATAATGATGGGAACAGGACGGCGGGGAATAACTCATGTATGTGTGTGACAGTGAGGTGAAACAACAGGGGAAATGTCCCTGAAGACAGGAGTGTTAGACTCTGTTCTGTGCTGGTCGTCTTGTCTATTAGATAACACACACACACACATCAGAACATGGTGAAATAATGCTAGGAATGATAGTTTCATTTTGCTAACGGGGTTACCTTATGAGCCCCAGCTGAGAGGCTGAATGGTTACAGGAAAGGCTGGTCTCTCACAACAGTGGAGCTGAAGTCAAGACTGGGCCCATTGTAATAAAACAATCACACTGTAACTGTGAGGCTATGATGACACATGATGAGTCACTGTTTGCTGTCTCATCGTTCTCCCCTGTTGCTCATGAGACCGACGGTGGAGAGTAACATTCTCAAGATAATTAATAATTACTTGTCACATCTTGGGTCTTATTTTGGTATTTGCAAGACGGGGCAAGAAATTAGCTATCAGATGATCAGACAGGTTATAATCTGGTCAAACTGTTGGTTGTCAACAGAACAAAAACTTTGCCCGATAGGCTCTTTTCACAGCAGCCATTGTGACATGGCATCTCAGGGTAAACACAGGTTGATCAAATTAATTATGGTCCCGTTCTATTTAGTGTCACTGCAGCCATTCAAGTGCCATTCAAATGGAACAGGGCCCTAATTAATGTTATTAATTACACCTGTGTTTACCCTGTAATGACATGTCAAGATGGTTGCTGTGAAAAGAGCCTATTATCTAAACTTGGGGACCAACTTTTTAAAAATGACAAACCATCGTGACCCAATTCACAATAGGCCTCATCTATAAATTGCGAGAAGAGCTAATTTGTGCGTAAATATAATAATAAGATAAAACCAATCATTGGTTTCTAAACAGACAGTTTGGGTGACAAGTTCACTGTTTGCCTTCGTTTGTTTCTTCCGAATCAGTCCGACTAAACTGGGAGATTGTTAACAACTGGTATGATCATCTGAATGCTTGTGTCATCAATTTTATCACTGATAAACTGATAAAAAAATGATGGGCAAAACTACAAAAGTAAGAGCCAGGTAGTAATTAACTGGAATTATCTTTGAGAGAGGCGGTGGGAGGGAGTGAAGCGGACACAGGTGGAACAGTTTAACGAGCACAAGCTCAGGTGTAACTAATAACATTAACGACGGCCACATTAAGTGTCCCAGTTAGCCATGAAACTGAAAAATTAACATCAGAAATGACACCTGTGCTTTTCTCTAGTTTAAGAGAGATATTTGTTGACTATGTTGATTGAAAAATCTCTGCTGTGAGAAAAAGCCTGTGATGCAAGAAGATCAGATCCAGCTCCTCAGCTCCATTCAGCCCTAAAAACAGGTCTGGATGGACACTAGCGGACACGTACACAGTTCTAAATACTACATTAGTGGCTGCATATACTGGCATGCATGACAAACTTCATATCACAAGAACCCTCAGACTCTAGTAGCCACATGGATGCAGAGTATAATTCTGGACAACAACAATATGCTTTTTGTATGTGGTATAACTAAAAACAGTATGGTAGAAGAAAAATAAAGAGCCAAAGATGTACTTACGCTATGTACACTTCAAAACTGTGAATAAAAGGTGAGGAATAGTCAGAAGGTCTCCACTTTGAGGTTGAAAGTGAAGATGGTGTAGCTGAGTATGAGCATGGTGAATAGCAAAGGTATAGTTGCTCTCTGATAGGGGTGGGGGAAAAAAATCATTCACCTTTGTATCGCAATTATATTTTTTTAACGATTTTGAAATACATTTTTTAATGCAAGAATCGGTATATTTGCTTCATTTGAGTCTATGCAGAGGTAGAAGGAAGTTAACAAACCAAAACAAACCGCAGCGAGCCACAACAAGAAAGTAGGAAACGGCAGATGGTCCACGTGGATACGACCTGCACCCTCACATTTTAAATCCAACACTACACATACAGTAAAGTATGGAAACACTTTGGGTTTCACACATTGCCAAGAAAAGCAGAGCTAGACATCATGGCCAAAGCTGCATGCTAACTCTGCCATGGACAGGAAACATTATCGTATTGCGGTAACGTGAGGTCAAGCCAAGCCGTCACTCTCATCTCTGTGGTCAAATCAGCCGTCGCTACAACTGTAGAGCACCCATATACTGACATTTATTTTAAATGCATTCAAACGGCCCTGACGGAGCTGACCGTGGATGTATAAAGAGAACGGAGCTAACGGGAGAGCTAGAGACGGACTTGGCGAAGTTAAAGGAAGTATACGCAGTGGCTACGTCCGGTTTTCAAAATAAGATGAAAGGAGAAAGGGAACTGTATATACAAGATACATATATGGAAATAAGATTGATTGGATTATATTCACCAGAAGTATAAAACATTATGTGCAATACATTATATGTCCCTTTTAAATTAAAAATAAAATACCACTAATTTGTGAGGGAAAGTCTTTATTCTTTGATTTTTGGGTTACTGGAAAAATGTAATAAATAATTCTTGACTATGACTGATATATTTGACTTCAGGACATCTCTGACTTCATATACTCTGAAAATTTAACAGTTTTACAGTATTAATTTAGATATTTCTTAAAGTAAAAGTCTTTAGAAGTGTATGATTAAACTTTTTCCCATGGTCTAGTGTTAAAAAAAGTTAATAAAATCGTAATATCGAATCGCGATACATATCAAACCGGCACCAGTGTATCGTGATAGTATTGAATCGGGAGATAGGTGTATCATCCCAGCCCTACTTTTTAAAATACTAAAAAAGGCTCTTTCCCTACAGCCCCCTGTCCCAATGACCCTGCACTCCCCTATCTCCTAATTTAAATAATAATAATATAATATAATAATAAAGGTGTCACTTGTTTTTCAGAGCTGAAATCTTGAGATTACCGCTTCAAATTATTTGTAACGAGATAACTTTGATCTATTTAACCACCCAGATCTCAGGAATGATTCAGCCTGAAGAGCAAGAATGTGTTTGTGTAATTTAATCAACCCAAAACAGCCCAAGCTAAGATCTGCTTGGAAGGACAGGTCTGTACATCACATCTGTTTGTTTGAGATTGAATTCACAAAGAGCAAAAGCATGCCATAATATAAGTATGGTTATTCTTTTCTCTCAGACTCAATCTCAGACGTTGCTTGGTAGTGGTAAATGTGACAGGATGGATGATTCACAGGATTCAGCCTGTCACTTATTAACACTGGAGGGGATCTGAAAGGAAACCCTCGAGTGTATGTGTGAGAGAAAAATGTCTGGACAAGTGTGTACAGTACATGTGTGTGAGCAGTACAGCATGTTCTCATGTGTCCCTCTGTGTCTCCGTGATGGCGTGGACACAGGGGGTCCATAAAGTAAGATATTCCTCACAACTGCAGCCAAACATTACAGCAAGACAGTAAAGACAACATACACCAGAGCACAGGCAGCTTTGTCTAATGTCATTTTGTTTAACTATTTCAGTTGTGGTTTCATGCAGCAAAGGTCATGCTGTGTATCAACTGTATTTCTGTCTTTGTGGCGAGTGTATGTTGTTCTGCCATATGATGCCACTACTACTGCTCTATAGTCTAGACCAGACAAAAGTGAAACAAATCAATGTTATTTCCTTTTTTTGCTTGATTTTGTAACGCATTTCATTTTCGCGTTTCATTATTCGATAGACAATAGTTCCAGTCTTTCATCCTGTACCTGTTTTGTACAGACAATTTAGTATCTAAAAGTGTTATTTTGCCAATGAAGGACTGAAGTTCCCAATCATTATTTCTAAGTGCCGCAGCTGGTTTAAATTTTGTTGCCATCAAATATTTTGTAGGGTCACTTTCTTTTCTCTCTGTGACCTTCGCCGCCGACAAAAAGACTGGAACACAGCTGTAAAGACTGCAGCTGTTTCATTTTGAGCTCAGAAGCATACAGTTTCTCACAAATAATGATACACTATATTGCCAACAAGGCTATGTTTCTGCCATGTTTACTTTTGTCCTGCCCAAATATACAGTATGCAACAAAGCTAATAGGAGAGAGAGGGAGATGTGAATACCTCATGGTCTGCAAACAGCCCTGAGAAGAGCATTAATTGGCCAAAATACTCAGAATCCCCTGTGTGAGTTACCATGGCTTTTAACGACAATGACGTGGGACGGCGTTATTGGCAGTAACCGTCGTATGAGAGCACTGCAGAGTTGCAGTCATGAGCTAACCAGTGGGGCACGCTCATATGCACTAAAGGGCACGCACAACCGGCCCGGCGATGTCAACAAAGCACAGAGAAAAACACAGGGAGAGCGTCTTCATTCTCTGCTCAAGTAGACATTACTCCTTTATATTTTTAAATAGTTGTTTGCTGCTATATTAATGCTCTGAATTTCAAATTTAGCACCTTTAAATAAGTTAATAAAGGAATTGTTCGACATCTTGAAAAATATGCTTATTCGCTTTCTTGTCGAGAGTTAGAATAAAAAACTGGAAGCAGGAGGAAACAGCTATCCTGGCTCTGTCCCAAATGTAACAAAATATGCCTACCGGCCTGTAATTAGCAAGTTATATCTTGTTCATTTGATCCTTACAAAAAACAAATAGTAAAAATATCAATTTGCCCTTTTATTGGGGGGTTATGTATGCCAGACTTTTTCTTGGTTGGAACAAGAAAACACCTGGAGTCTGCTGGTATTTCAAAATGTCAAACTATTCCTTTAAATGAATCCATAAAACCTGTAAGTTCTTGTTTATTAACACAGACAAACATATTAATTACTTTACTGCAGGCTTTTAGTGTCACTTTTTGCTACAAATGCCATATTCACCTTTCCAAGAAAGAAAACCGAGGAGGAAATGCTGAATCTGTGATCATCGTTTTCTTTCAATTCCTCGTTTTTTCATGTTGCAAATTCACTGAATATGTACCTCAACATCAGCTCTGCACAACACATCCTCAATGTAAAAATCATTTAAAGTCTGAGCTGAAGTTATTTCATTAAAAGCATCAGCAACCGAAACAAAGCTCTTCTCATCGCTGTCGTCACACCTCTCCACCTCTGCCGTCTTCACCCCCCCTCCTCGACGACTGTATCCCCTGGCAACAGCCTGGCGAAAGCAGCAACAGGCAGCCTCTTAGCACAGAGAGAAAGCATCCTCATCACCTTTCTCTTCCTCCTCTATTCAGCGTGTGTGTGTCTCTATGTACTTCCTAATTGGCATCTGCATGCCACAGACTGCTCTCACCTACTCTATACTGATCAATAGTTTTTTCTCTCTCTTTCAGACGTGCACGCACACACTATTGATCCACCTCCCGACTCCTCCATCATCATCACCTCTTCCATTGCTTTCCTCTCATCCTACTCTTTACTTTCTAAAGCTTCTCACAATGATTGGTCTCACCTCACATTCACACGATCAGTTAATATAATGATCAATGTTGAGGTGTGCAATTAGTCTTCTGCTGCTGCTTCAATATCATCTTTATCAATACCATCGATGGACCTTGCAAAAGCATTAGTATTTTGTACTTATACAATCACACCTTAAACAATTAGTCGATTAATTTATTTGTTCACTGGCAGAAAATGGCATTAATTAAGTAATTCTTTCACTGAATATGGCATAAATTTGCTGTTTTTTTATTCTTTTATGATATTAAACAAAATATCTTTGGGGATTTGGACCGTTGGTCAGACAAAACAAGACAAACATGACGCTGCGGAAAAAATTAAGACATTTTTTTTCCTATTGTTTGAGATTTTATGGACCAAAAATATAAACTGAAAATACTCCAGAGATTTATCAGTTGGGGTTCGACAACTATTTCAAGGATTTTGAGAAAACATATTTTCAAAAGCGTCTTAATGTCAGATCTAAGAATGTCCTCGCTATGGAGAATGGTTCGCTTTCATTTTCTAAATTTCTATAGACATTTGCGTTGGGGGAATTATTCCCTTATTGCAAAAACCCACATTTCTATCATGAGAAAATGTAGCTCTGCTCTTACATAGATCTACTTGACCCTCCCACATACAAATACACTTCAATCCTTGGTGTGTGGATTAACAGGCTGGCTGTTAAGATTAGCAGAACTACAGCGGCCGTGTTATGTCTGCTGTATGAGTGAGTTTGTGCGTTCACACATGTGTGGATGTAATCCGAAATGTGTTTGTTGATTCTGCTGCCACTCGAGCACACATAACTCCAGGTATACGACGAACACACACAAAGGAAATGCTACTAGAGACGCCTTAAAAGAAAATAAATTACACTTCAAAACTACCAAAGATACTGTACGCACAGAGCATCAAAACACTGGAGTGCAGATGGACAGACAGTGAGACTACAAAGAGTGTTGTGAGTGTTTACAACAGTAGGTGTTGGAGCTAATCATGTGATTCACTCAGCTCTAATTCTATTATAGAGGCAGAGAGAGGAGGATCGGAAGAAAGAGACATTATCCAGGGAAGACAGACATGTTAGGACAAGGAATGAGCTGTAATAATGAAGGGGATACACAGAAAAACAGGACAAATAAAAGAAGAATTCAAAGAAAAGCAGAAGAAGAATGAGAGAAAGAGAGGAAAACAGAAGGAGGCTGGATGGAGTGAAATGTAAATTGAGTTGGACAGGTAGGTGATAGCGTCCTAGATACGCAGCAAAGGTGCAAGATAGGAACCACACACACAAAAAAACACACAAATCTTAACTGCAAATACAAAGAAAAACACCTATAGTCTACCTCTCCGATGGGGCTTCCAGCACAAAGTCCATTCCCATTCAAATTCCCGCTGGAGTTCCCATTCCTGGTGTTGTTTTTGAACTGATCCACAGCATCTCTGTCCGCCACTTCTTCTCCTCCTCCTCCACTACCCTCATCTCCTGTATTCTCTCCATTCTCGTTCATTTCCTCCAGAGCGATGCTGAACTGGGCAAGGGTTCGAACCATCTGCAGCATACGGAGCGCTCCCTGTGCCCGAACGCACACTCACTTTGGCACATAGACGCACGATGAACAACCAGAAAATCACCTGCAGGGTTCTTATCTGTTTGTTTACTCACACAAACTCGGTCTTCATGTCCGCAGAATAATGTCAGATAAAAGAAAAGACAACACCTGAGGGGCGAAGGGATCACCACCTTTCCTCTTAATCACAACATAAAATAAACATGTCCCTTCCAGTTGTTCGTTTCTGTCCTCTCTTCTGTCCTCTTTTGAATAATTCAGTCCTTCAGAAAGCAACCTCTCTCTGTATGCAAGTCTTCTGCTCTTCCATAAATTCAGTCTTGTGTGTCAAAGTGCGCGTCTTGTTCTGTAGCAGGTAGTAGCGGCTCGGCAGCACACGCACACACCGTTATGTGAGAGACAAGGGAGCACGCTTCAGCATGTATGCATGGGTGTCTGATCTGTCCCTACTGCATGGATGATGTAAGCAGAATCTGAGCGTATGTCGAGGTGTGTGTGGACCACGGGAGAGATAAAAAGTGTGTGTGTGGGTGTGTGTGAGTGTGTCATGGCCCCCCCCCCCCCGGGTGTGTAAAATGAGAGGCAGCAGGCAGGGCAGACGCTCACAGCGCTCCACTCAGCTCAGCCAGACTCGACCAATCCCTCCATAAATAATCGATTGAGGTATCTGAGGGACGAGAGGACAGGGGAGGATGACAGAGCTGTCCATCCATCCATCCGTCCATCCATCTCCCTCTTAACTTTATTTAACCATGATAACATCTTCTTATGTCCCAACAGTACCAATTATTTCATAACACTGTCTGAAGTTCCCTTACTCCCATTGCAGTTAAATGCTCCACTGAGGAAACACAGATTTTAATAATGTCGTTTCTGTCTGTTCTGTTTCTATGCAGGCACACTGAATGGTAGCAGCCCACAGATAACCATGACAACAGTGAGCAAGAGTGTCGTTAACTACAAATCATGTACACCGACGATTATTTTTACAAGCATGTTGCAACTTTTTAAATGCATTTCCCATCTTCCAGGCTGCTGCACGCTGCTTTCCATTTTATGGCAGAAACTTCTAAATATATATAAAAAAATTAAAGAAAAATTAAAGGGGCACTCCACCAAATTTACACATGAGGTTCAGTTTACTCGTTACGAGGTGTAATACACAGATGTGAAAACAGTTGTATACTGTAATACACAGCTGTGGAGGACAGGATCTCTCAGCTTCTGCTTCTTCTTTTTTTAAAATCCATCTCTTTTGAGTTTCTCAATTTTAAGGAAGCACAATACTAAATCAATGGAATTCCCCTTAAAAAGGTGCAAAATGCAAGATTGGGAACATTTTTATTGCCTCCGTATGGCTCTCAACATGGCAATGGCTGAGCCAGGAGCTCGTATCTAACAGTGCTATGCGCTACGCTTCCACAGCGGTGCCATTGGTCGGGACGGCGTTATCAGCTGTAACCGCCATATGAGAGCAGTGCAGAGCGGCAGCCATGACCTAGACAGCGGGGCACGCTCACATGCACTAAAAAGCATGCACAGCCGGCCCGGACAATGTCAAGAAAGCACAGAGAAGCTTGGATTACAACACACACAGAGGCAGAGCGACTTCAATCTCTGCTCAGGTAGACATTACTCCTCTATATCTTAGCAAATAGTTGTTAAATGCTATATCAATGCTCTGAATATTGTATAGAGAGCCCCTTTAAGTATTTCTTTAGTCTATAAAATATGAGAATATAAAGAAAAATGCCCATTAAAGTGTCCCAGAGGTCAAGGTGACAATCAACTAAAGTTACAGTTATATAAAAACAGAGAAAAGCAGCACATTGGAGAATTTTGAAATAATGGCCAGGGCCTTTATTTGAGACTATAATTAGAGACGTGTCATTATTTCTAACTCACCCTGTTTTATAAGTATACATTTTAATCATAATTTAGAAAAGAAGCCTTCCTGTTTTCCATTACTGTTGCTATTTTTACTGTAAATGCAGTCTCAACACTTCCGTTTCACAATAAACCTCTTCATTGGAATCCTTTTATACTGAAAAACTGCAGGAAGGGTTGAGTTGAACAATAGCTTAACATTGAGAAAGCGCTCCAAAGTACTATCAATCAGAATCTCTGCAAAATGAGAAACTCAAAGCAGCAGATTGAGAAATATGGCAGTGCTGTTGAACTGATGGGAAATATAACTGTGGAAATATATTTAGATTATACTGAATTTCCATCTCAGTCATTATGCTGTAGTACGGGTACTGATAATTTAGTTTTTTCTTCCCTGTGCTCAGCTATTATTGGCTGTTATTTGAGTACTGGCTTTATACAAGAATTTTCTGTTTCCGTGTCTTCATACATTTTTGATCAAAGTTATATTTTCATCATATGGTTGTGCAGTTGCACCACCGTTCCTTGCACACACTATTTGGGTCAGTTTTCCAGAGGGTTTCTGTTAGCAACAGCCTTTCCATATAAAGTTAATGATCTAAAACATGCATAGCCATCAGTGTGGTCCTTTAACAATTCATAAAGTACATGCACCCACATTAACATGCACATGGGGACACTCACAAAAGAAAAAGTAAATCGAGCATAAATACGGCAACATAAGGGTAAAAAGGACCGTGTGCATGGTTATGCGAGTGGACACACATCAGCTGGATGGCACGCATCACCAGAGAGTTTTTGTGAGTGCATAAATCTAAAATGCAGTTTTAATGAAAAAGTTTCAGAAGTAGAAGACGGCACGGCATGTGGGTTTGAGCTGAACTGCTTGCAAGTGAACTGAGGAGCAACAGTAGCTTTAAAAATACAGTGTGCCATGTAAAATGTAATATTAACACAAATAACAATCCTGCAGTGATTTGATGTCACCCAGAGTACTTCTACATTACAGCATGGTATGAGGTGGCATTTGTCCGGCGATAAACCCAAACACACTTTAGAGGCTCTTTCTCTCCAACTGAGATCAGATGATGACGACAGAAAAAAAAGGTCACAAAGGACATTTAAAGGTCAAGCTCGTGGCAGGAAATTGGCCTTTAATCCTTGTTGCCATAGAAACAATAGACGAGTTTGAAGGTCTGGTGACAGAGATCAGAGATGACAATCTCTCAGGCATGTTTGGAGTTGGAGCGCAGAATTTATTTATATACTCCGTTTCTCTTTGCCAAACATCCAACCAACAAACCACCTTTAATACCAAATAAAGGCCACTTTAATACCATAGTAAGCCCTTCAAACTAATAACTTCCCTCCGAAGACTGATGGTTTGAAGATCTGTCGAGAATAAACAGGGAGATGTTCCTGCTTTCTTTATATCTGTATCTCTGTTTCCATCTTCAATCGTTTATTCAACCCAAACATTTATGCCAACACCATCTAAACAGTACTTGGACAACAATAGAGTGCTGCAGTGATGACATACTGTATTTTAGTAAGCCAACCTGCAATGTAGCGTCAATGGGATTTTTCAATTGGGCTTTGGATTATTACAGAAAATAAGCTCTGTGGCAAACAAATATTTATGATACTTACATGTTTTGTTCAGCAAGATAATCTCCACAAATGAACACCATTTTTATGATTTTTTAAGCATAAATGCAATTGCCAGTATCGCCAAGTAAAAAGCTAATGTTAGGCTATAAACGAACTTCATCACGGTCGCATGACTTCACGCCACAGTCCACTAAGCTAAAAGCGGACTAATGTTCGGCGTGATGACGTTTAGTCTCATTTAGCCACTTGTTAGTAACCAGCTTTTCTTTAAGACTCGTAAAGTCTTCAAAATTCACAACTGGTGTATATCATAGAAAAAAACAACATTCAAATCTCTTCAGCTTGTGTTAACCACAGACCTTATTTCAGGCATCTAACTAAAAACCCATTAAAAAAAACATCAACTTTGAGACGAGGAAACCGGAAGTGCTAAAATACAACTCATTTCTGTGTTTTAGGACTCATTCCTGCACCACTCTATGAGGCTCTATGGCACAGAGGAATAAGATGTGGCTTTGTCTACACAGACAATACCTGTTAGTAAGATCAATTCATTTATTTTGTTCTCTACTTTTCGTTGGATTCTTTGACAATAAGAAATAACATCGACCATCACCAGACTCATCTTTTAGGCTACTCGAGAGCACAGAAGTCATCACCTGACCAGCTACATCAGCATCTTATTTCTATAGCAGCTCCACAGTGCTCCTCAGCTTTCCCTGTTTAGTTTCAGACTAATGCAGTTGCTAGGTAGTGAAGAAAAAAAAAAGCCATGATGTGTGTGTTTCTGCGTGTGCGCATGTACACACATGCAGAAAAACAGTGGGCAGGCTAGGGATGGAGTGTTCTCCCTGAATGAGTTACGCCATATCTGGCTGACCCAGATTTCCAACACACACAGAGAGACGGTACAAGCTGTATGCACGCACAGGTGTGTGATGAGATATCTGTTTTGATCTGTATTGGCAGTCACGCGTCCACCTCTCCCAAGGTTACTCTCTCCCTGACACACACACACCCTGCCTCCTTTTCTAGGGATAATTAGTGTGTTTTTATTATTTTCAGTGCAGATTGGCAGAAACAATGAATTATGATGTCACAGGGAGTGAATCGAACACAACAATGATCATGAGCCAAACTCAATTTCATAAGCTCCAATTTCCAAGCCCCCAGGAAGAGTGCCGGGGTTTGGACATGGAATTACAACTTCCGTGTCCGTCATGTGATGCCATCGGGCCCAAAAACACTTTTTCCCATACACTTACATTGGGAAAGAGACGTCTGTAAATCGGCAGATCATTTTATTTTTAGGTAAATCAACTTCCCAGTATGAACACTTGAACCGCCCTTATTTAAATCATTTGGTCCTAAAAGTTATAAAATTCACTAATAGCCGAATCCAGAGTTATTTCCCTTCCTTTGTTCATGTGAATGAGATCCAGACCGAGGGCTGGGAGGCGGAGTTAAAGGAAACGCTACTGTGCCTGCTCTATGGGCCCAATGGATGCAGAAGATCGACGGAAGATCTGGGTACTTCATCACTCTGCAGCCGAACCATTTTTTGCTTCATGCGCCACTGAGCAACTCTCACAGGAATGAACTGGAGCCTGCCTCCAATGCTGTACCCAGTTCTCTTTACACATCCATGGACTTTTCAGTCTACCAATCTACAATGAAAATAAAATCTGTGGTCTGATTAAAACCTTCAATCATCCACAAAAAACAACTCAATTCTACACAGTATTCATGCATCACATTCAACAGTATTTATAAATAAAAACACGCCACACATACACCATGCCAGATACGCATATGTGGCTGATGATGAGTGGGCTGAAGTTGCAGCCGTGGCTCAACCTCGTATTTCCTCCCCACCCTGCAAAGAAATGTGTGTGTGGTTTAATTCTTGCTCCGCCGCCCCGCCTTGCTGTGTCACTGACTGTAACTAAGTGCTGCTGCTAAATGACAGCTGATGTGACATCTGTACCACAACCTCTGAGCTAATATCGCCCCACAGAAACTGAGTCAGTCTGGAGTGAGTCTATAGATAAACATGTCGGAGGACTGATGACACCTGTCAGCACGGGTACACAGGTGTGTGTGTGTGTGTGTGTGAGAGAGAGAGAGTAACCTTAGGAGAGGTGGACGCATGACTGCCCACACAGATCAAAACAGATTTCTCATAACACACACCTGTGCCTGTGCAGCTAATACCATCTGCGCGGTGTGCTTGTCCAGTTTTCCATCATGCGTTTATCACAACAACCCTCATGAAATTATAGATACGCAGGTACTAACAGACTGAATAAATGACATCACATGTCATTCAGGTGTGTTTATGTGTGTGCAGCAGGTGTGTGGAGCTGTTAGCGCCCCACGTCAACGCTGGGTAACAGGATAACGACAGATGATTCCAGGAAAAAGATGATTCCCACCGCTACCTACAACACGGGAGGTCAAGATAAAGCTTTGTCTCTTCATATTCACTCAGTTTTATTGATTCCTCTCTCTATCCTCAGGTTCACCTCACCCCGTCTCACCCTCTCTCATCTGCCGGTATCTTTCTTATAATAACAGATGGCCAAATACTGTATGAATAAAATTAATGAAATACTGTTGGACATGCATAAACAGTATCCACAAGGGGGCAGTAGTCATACTGAAAAATCATTACAGAGTATAACTGATTGTTTTTTTTGTCCTCTTGCCACAGGACAGTAATGGATTCATTCAGAAGTCATGTAACATCAAATAAAAGACACCTGTATACTAGAATATGTTCAGAAAATATTCATTTTGATAGGAAAATGAGAAATTATTACATGAGATACTTGGTTTGACTTATTTTCCAATTGTCTTCAGGCCAAAAGTGACAGTCATAAAGAGTTTAATGAGCAAAGTAAACAACAAATCTAACAGAGCTGTGATTGTTGTTGAAACTGTAGCATGTGTGTGTGAGAGAGAGAGAGAGAGAGAGAGAGAGAGAGAGCACACAAGTAACCAGATCTACTCGCTCTCCAAATACGCCCTTATGGGATGGTGTGGATGTATGTGTGTCTGTGTCAGTGTGTGTGTGTGTGTGTGAGACAGAGATACGTGTGCTGTGAAAAGAGTCTTTGTCCCTGAGAGGTGAGGCTGAGGCAAGGACACGATTGACACTCAAGCTAATATACACATGCACACTCATACACACACATATTGGAGGCACCCAAGAAGAATATTCTTCTGCTCTGACACACACGAGGAGAAATCTAAGATGATGTGACGAGGCCATGAAATTACCAGTCAAATATTGTACGAAAAAAGTTTTTTTTGAGGTATTGAATTGAAAAATACTCCTGTTCAAAACATCTATGACTAAATGATCACACAGAAGTATATTTGACATGATTTGATTTGAGTAGTGGAAAGCTATTAATGTCGTGCAAAGCTGCATTAAATGTCACTCAGTAGTTTATAAAAGGTTTGTAACAACACAACTTGAATCAGGATTCCTGCATTAACTGGGACGTTTAAGGACCTCTCAATGACGGTGTTACACATTGTTTGGGCACACACTGATTACATTACTTACCCACCGCCCCCACCGTCGTTTTGCTTTTTTTTTTTACAGAAATAAAACCCGTTTAGTTAATTTTCACTACAAACATTAAGGTACTTCCAAGACAAAAAGACTAAAGCTGGGCATACACTGTACGATTTCAGAAATATTGTTGTGTAATTCCTACTCCTATGTGCTCACACTGTACGGTCCGATCGTCAGCCACGACCTCAGGACTCACACTGTACAGTACTTGTAAAATAGAAACAAAAACACGGCCTGTCGGGCCCTGTGGACTGTTCTGGCTGTTGACAGTTGTCAAAAAAGATTTGTTTGAAAGCTCCGAGGCAGGTAATGTTTGTTTGCTTGCAGACGTCTGTACAGGTCACAACGCTAACAAGGCAGAAATTTGCTGCCTTGATCAGCTGTGCCATCCTGTCTGCTGAAACGTCTGAAAAAAAGAGGCGCCGGCGAATATGGACTTGCAGGTAGCTAGGAAGACGTGGACAGTATGGCTTTTCTCGGCTTTTGGAGAGAGAATTGGAGGTGAGCTTGCTACGTCTTATATGCTATATCTATTGTACATTGTTATCTTGATAGCTCCGCTCTGATTACTGTAAAAAAGTAAAAAGAAGGCACTGACATTGGAGAATCGACTCATGGGTCTGCTTCAACTGTGCAAGAGCCTGTGGATGGCCGACCAAAATTTCTGACATGTCAGAAATTCATCCGACTGTCTGACGGCCGGTCAGAAGGAGTTAATCGGTCCTCTGCCCCTCCTTGTACACTGCATGGCAAACGACGCCAGACGGAGCTGAAATTTGGTCCGAATCCGCTCTAAAAGTGGCGCAGCTCAAAGTATGGGCCAGAAATGGGCTAAAATCATACAGTGTATGCCCACTTTTAGAGGACAGAAAAAAAGGAGAGCACAGAAATAGTTACGTCCCCTTTGTAAGTTTAGTGCCCTTTTCATCTTCACATGAACTTTATCAGCATCCTCAACCAGACAGCATTACAGGCACACGCCAGGAGGAGCCTTCCATCCACTCTACATCTATGTCCTTAATTTCCAGTCCCTGACAGGCTGACATCCCATCCACTTCCTGTCCAGCAACCTATCCCACAATGCACTGGGATCCAGAGATAGCCATCAGCCACAGAGACTAGTCTTAACCCCAACACCACTCCGGAAATACCTTCTCTGTGTCTCTGTCTCTCCCACCCAGTTTGGCCTTTCTTCCAACCTCCTTCATCTCTCTTTCTTCTCTCTCTGATCATTTCTAGAAATCCTTACATCTCTCTCACAAAATCTGAAAAATAAAACCTCTATCCTATCTATTTGTCTTTGCTTTTTTTTTAAGAAGATGTACCAGCAATAAAGGGAACTTGAAGAGACTGTCAGTTAGATTTCCCTGCAGGAAACTGAGTCTCATAAAAGATGCACACAGTGATAATTTTGGCTCTTCAGCAGCACTCGGACATGCTCTCACACACACCCGAGCGCAGTGATATGTATAGTAGTCTGAGAGTGGGAAAAAAGGGAGGAGAAAGACGTGGAGGAGAAAAGACAAGCAGGGATGAAGAAAATGTGATGGCAATAAGAGAGAAATCCAGTCTGCGAGGGCACTTAGCAGACAGTTAGTCAGCATCGTTCCCAGCAGATTGCACTGTTATAATACTGCAGTTTAGCCGAGACTAAACACTAGACTGTGGATTAAACCAATCTCTCTCCTTCCCAGTTCATACTTTACTTTCCACTTTCCTCCTCCCCCTTATCCCTCTTTCTCTCCATTTCCCCCCTTTATCCTTCGATCCTCGACATTCCTGACCCCTCACGGCCTAAAATCCTTGCATGTGTGTATTTTTGAGTGTGTATAGGTTGGACGGCTGGTAAAGCTACAATAAATGAAGCATCTTATTACAGCTTTAGGCCATCAAAACATGTGCCAGCCTTTTTGAAAAGGGCTGAATGGAGCTAAACCTTTCCAAGAAAAATGGTGTCAGAGAATATAGAGCAGCTTGGAGTAGATTTACAATAATGAAAACGCCACAAACACTGTACTGTATATGTGCACCGCAGCCTGTCTGAACTCAAACAATGAGGGGTCAGACAACAACACACACACAAACAGGGGAGTGACATGACAATGCACCAAAAACAAAAGGCAGATCTCATGAGAGGGTGCAACAGGGTGGAGAAGAGGTAATGAAACACAACAGAATAAGGTCTCGAAGAAGGAGAGAGAGAGTGCTTTATCCTTGTTTAATCCAGGGAGGTTTTACTGAGCATACAGGCCTCGCTCAGACAGTCACATCAGTCTCATAATGTTAAAAATGTATTTCAATGTGAGAATGAATGTAAGTCTTGAAGAGCGACTCCACACTGTTTTGGAAAGAAAATCAAATCTGCGCTGGCCTTTATGGGTTAAAAAGTCTCTCGAACTATTGAAAACGGCCACCGTCACAGCTGGGTGTGGTCAGGTGTGGTCTGCTGTACTTGTAACCACACCCAGCTACGGTGTAGCCTTGTACTTTAGAGCCACGCTACGCTATCACAGCTGCACAGGTTGTGGAAAAAGCATGCACATGTTGGCAGTGCAAGGCAGGATATTCGACTTGTGTGCAGTAACTCTGTGTCTCTTACTTGCAGCCAGGAGGAGGGTGTTTGTTTTTTCAGTATGAAGTGAAAAAAAGTTGAAAGTTTTAAGAAGAAGCAGAGCGGATCACCTGTCAAACTGCAACAGGGATCTGTACCTGACAAAAAGTCAATTTGGGATTGAAATTTTGACTTTTCTTAATGTATGAAACACTGAAACAGAAACAAATGACAAATGTGTAGCATGTCTTTTGGGAGACAGAATTTCAATTTTTTTCTTTCACACTGCTTGAAGAGATCTGAGAAACCCCTCCGTATCCTCACCTTTTTTTTCGTTTACAACTCCCTCTCTCTCTCTCTCACCCTCTCATGATGCTCCTCTTTGTCTGATCTCTGCATCACACTCTCACACTTGCACACCTGGAGGCTGTGCAGCACAGCAGCTGCCTCGCTGAGCAGCTTCACTCGTGCAGTGTGAAAGTGAATACAGAGTGCAGTGATTGAAGGAGCTCGCACAGGTTTTTCCGGGGCGAGTTCGGGGAACTGAATCCTTTCATGAACCTGCTCCTCTAAGCGCCAGGAGAGGAAATGCTCAGTGATGAATGGTTTGAGTTGGTTTTAGTGACTGCAAGTGTAAAGGGCCTTTACAGACCAGAAAGACTGAAGTTGTTGCTTCTTTTCAGTTCAATGAAAGCCTGGTGGTAGGTTGCTACACAGCCCTGGAGAAGGGGAGGCAGTCACCGGCCACGCGAAAACCAACACAGATTTTCACTTTTTCTGTTCCTGGCTGCAGAAGTTTGACCATGACGGACTTCTTCTACTTAGCAGACCCCTGTGCTTGCAGCTAGAGAGACCTATGCATGACCAGCTGCTGCGGTTGTCACCTTTCCCTCTAAAAAAAAGGACCTTCAGGATCAGTGACAGCCTAATGAGAAGGCTGCAGAGCAACTCTTTTGAGACTCTTTCAGGCAGGTAAGTTGAGGAAAGAGTGAGATGGAGCCAGGGAAAAGATCAAGCTCTGTTATTGGGCAGTCCGTTGCTATGTAACAGTGGTTGCCACAGAAACATCTGAATGGAAGAGAAAGCATGAATGAGAAAGAAAAACCAAAGAAAAACCAAGCAGCACCGAGCACTTCATGATCACTTACACACACACACACAAAAAACATTTAGGCTACCCTGCAGTGTCACACTACAGAGCTGCGTCACAAATATCCTAGCAACAACATCTGGCATCATCATGGAGATCCAACTGTATAACTGTTCTGTGAACCACATTACATCCGACAGGCAGGCCAGAAATAGACACCTGGAAGATTGAGTCAGGGATGTAACTGTCCTCCTTAGTCAGTCTCTTCTCCAAAGCAGATGTAGCCTATAAAGTGTCAGCTCAGTTTAGTATAAACAAGAGTCTGCAGCCATAGCACTAAACTCAAAGTAAAGCTGAGGCTGATGGGAATTTCATTAGTTTTACAGGTATTTGGTAATAAACCAAAGTATTGGGCAAATTCAAATTTTGATCTGATGCGCTAGATGAAAAGTCAGAGCATCAACAAAGTTATTACAATTCCGCCTGTCCACCAGAGGATAGCGCGCCGTGTCAGTATCACGTTTTGCCTTGCTGAGGGGTGAATATTACAGGAGTGTATTAAGGTGCAGTACGAGCAGGGGACAACAAAACCACTTAGGTTTAGGAAAAACGTCACGGTTGGCCTCAAAATAAGTACGTAAACTAAGTAAAATATGTATGGAAACAACATGACATCAGTACGGAAAACAGGTCACAAACGTCACAACCGTAACTTTCAAAAACAAAACACTGGTCTCCTAAAACTGGTCTCCTTGTTGAAAGTCCTGTGTTTGTTGGACCCATCCACCTCCCCTCCAGCCCGCCATAAGCAGTACTACTCGCATTGTATTCTACGTCACTAGCTCTGAGAGAAGCATATTTACGTGGATGCATTTACATTGCAGTCAGTACAGACTACAGTGTACAAATTACACGCAAAACGCAAGAATGGCGTTCTTATTGCACACTTGCCTTGCGCATTATCGTGTCTTACGCGTATTCGTAGGAGCGGGCTGGAGGGGGACATGAATGTGTAGCAAGTTTTATAGCAATCTATCCAACAGGTGTCAACATATTTCACTCAAAACCTCAATAGGGGAATTTTAGATATGGGATATCTAAAATTGTTAGGACACAACATCTGGAAGCCATGAATGTCTGCACCAATTCATGATGAACATGAAAACATTTTATTATTTATACCTGTGCTTTTCCTACTATGACACGACTAAATATCTTCAAATTACATGCATAAGCCATTGAGCAAGAGAGTAATGGTTAGCTGACCAAATACTATGGTTAATCAGTTAAAGAGCTGATTTTACATAAATCATCACTGCAACAATGTCACATGTTAAACAAGCACATAAGCTTGCATACGGCTGAAATGTGCTGAAAGAGTGATGTGAAACATAACAGCTCCTTCGTCTTTGTCATCCATGTGAACAGAAGAAGACCTGATTGAGGACCACCCTCCCATGAGTTGTGCTCTCAGTGGGACAGAGCTAAAAAAGGGAAACATTTTCTTTATCTCCACTACACACACAAACACACACACAACCGGATACTCCCAGGATCGTTTATAACTGCTCACATGAAGCAGTCACATTCCACTAGAACTGCAGAGAAAACACAGGAGCCACAGGGGGTGCTCTCACTGTACACATTAACCACTACTTTGTCAAAATATTCACTAACGGTGTCCCACTGAACTTTCTGACCTCTTGTAAACACACCGTAGGTCCAAAAAGGCTCCGTTTGATTTAAGGAAACTAATAATGATCGTAACTTTTGTCCTGATTCAAGGTTATACCAACACAAAGAGTCAATAATGCAAACAAAAACAGGCCTGTTGGAGGTAGTTTTGTGGTAAAAGACGATTCAACTATTCAGCCCAAGTATTGTCGGTTTCCCGCAAGAACCTCATGTTGCCAAACACTGATATCAGCTGCTAAATTGCACAAAGTGGTTTTACAACTCTGGGTCAAGCCAAACCACTGAAAACACATCATGAAATGTGAAATACACACAGGGTCGCGCCGGGCTCAGTCTCTAAAAAACATTTTGAGACGCAATATGTCTGCAGAAAACAATCAATAACAATGAAGTGCATGCAGAAAATAACTGGTTTCGTCACACTGTATCAGTGGAAGTGGAAGTGCTCCTTTGTTTGCTTGTACTGTAGATTAAAACGGACTTATTTCCTAATGGCCTTACACTCCTGTGAACCGTGTGTTTGGACTGGGCTAATATCTATGGTCTATTTGAACAGGGGCTGGTGAGCAGTGGGGCATTTAGTTAATGTGTACTCATGAGTAAAGCCAGTTTATAGTGGTACAGAGAGAGCTTTCCCAAAACTGGGTGTGTACCATGTGAGAGAAAGACAGTTTCAGACTTGGGTGAGGACAAAGTATGAGAGCGGGATAAAGAGAGCAAACTAAAACGGAAGATGATAGCATGAATACAGAAAGAGAGAGAGCTGCCAGTGAACTTCAGGATAGCCAGAGAAAATGGAAAAAAAGGGAGAGAAGAAAAGAGACCCCCTGTTTCAACCCGGCCCGATTCCCTCTCGCTCGCTCCTTATATGGCAGGGTTGCGTGTGTGTGTATATGTGTGTGTGTGTGTGTGATACGGGCTCAGTCCCAGTGTTGCTCTCTGAGGGAGCGATTAGATCAGCGAGTGCACGCTGACTAAACTCAAACTAGAGGTTCCTTTCCTCGCCATTTGTGCACTGTCGCCCAGTTTTACCGCATTCCCAAAAAATCCCCACCCCATCACCCACTCTATAGCGCTTTATGGCATTCAAAACACACTTCATAAAAAGTACTTAACTGTAATGTAAACTGCCAGGAACTGATTAAAGTGGTGAAGTTAATGTTTCATCAAAAACTCGACAGTTTACAGTCTAAAGTCTGTTTTTTTTTACACATTATGAACCATTGTTGGTCTTACTGTAAGTCAAGAGCATTTATGAAAAACTAAATTTTGTAAAAAAAAGGGCGGGGAGAGGAGGAAGGGAGAGGAGAACAAAAGAAAAAAAAGACAAGAGATTACATCACAATCAGCCTGTTTATGGCTACGGCTCCTCAGAGGGGACAAAAATAACCCCTGGGATCTCAGAGTGGAAGGAATCATAAGGAGCCAGAGTCCTCTCATTCTTTCTTTTCATTTCATCTTTCCCTCCCTCCTCGTTGCACCAGTATGCTTCCCAGAATGCTCTGGCCTGAGCCCAAATGACAGGAATGCAGGAATCCAGGTAGCATGTCTGCATGAACACACATAAACACACACAATGCATCCATCCGCACATACTGTACGAGGAGGACTGTACTGTAAGTGTAAATATACATACATCAGTACAGACCATAAACAGTCCAACATTCAATATTAATAAAAGTTTTAATCGCCCTTTCAGAACAGCTATAAGGGTATGGCCATATGTATTGTACTGACTGCAATGTAATGATGAAGAATAAAAGGGGAGAAAGACCGCTAATGGCGGGTGTGAGGAGAGGTGGATAGGTCCGACAAACACAGGACTTTCAACCAGGAGGCTGGTATTCGAGAGTCGTGTTTTGTAAGTTATCTTAGTGACAGGTTTTCCATACTGATGTTACGTTGTTTCTGTACGTATTTTACTTATTTTAAGGCCAACAGTGATGTTTTTCCTAAACCTAACTAAGTGGGTTTGTTGCCTAAACCTAAGAGAGTGGGTTTGTTGCCCCCTGCTGGTACTGCACCTTAATACACACGTGTAATATTGACGCCTTGGCGAGGCAAAACGTGACACTGACACGCTATCGTCTGGTGGACAAGCGGGTCTATTAGGCGCTTTGACATGATATCCGGTTGACCTCAGTGCTCACATAGCATGGATCAATCAACAGATTGCCAATGTTAACATGAAACCCCTGTTTGTTTATTTTGTCCCTTGACGATACCAATAAAGTTTTATTCAAACATGATGCTGGCATCTTCAAAACTGTTGACAAAAAAAAAAAGAAAAAGAGAAAGGCATTGTGCAATTTTAGTTTGAACAGAAAGCAAGAAAAAGAGAAACATGGACCCGGAGACGGCTGAGAAGATGCAGACAGTATGCTCGGTCTGTTTTGCAGCAAATTTCAGTTTCCTTTACATCACAGTAAAAGTCTCAGTCAAGACTACAGTATTAGCCACATGTAGAATCAACAAGTCCTCCAAATTAAATGACAAAATGCATTGTTTGTCAATGCCCCATACAACGACACACAGAAGGAATTAAAACAAGGTAGACCACAAAAATGGTGGCAGCATTTCGCTTGGAAAATACCAACCTCTCCCTTCGCTCATGCCATCTTCCTCCCTCTTCCCCTTATCTTGTCGTTTTTCTTTCCCTCCCTCATCATATCTCACATGGAGAGGCAGAGAAAGAGAGAGAGGGACAGAGGGGGGAAAGAAAAGTTTGTTTTTCCGGAGAGGACAACATTCCCAGGCCTGTACCATTCCTCCTCCTATTAATAGAGCACACACCACACACACACACATCCAACCCAAACACGAGCACTTCGATCACTATGGTTACCGTGGAAAACACAAGCCAAGTCCCATTATTTTTATGTTGTGGGCCTAAACCAAACAAATACAGTTACAATGATCTCAAATGAGAAGGAGAGACTGATATTAAGACACCAGACTGACGTGAGCCTCGTCCACGCTCTTGTTCTATACTCAGCCATTATCACCGTCATTCATTATCAGTAGTACGTTGGGCCTCAAGCCTGATCTCAGATGTATTTTGCGCATTTGTCTCACCCATGTCGACTCTCTCACACGGACAGTCAACTCACATTATCTCTTAGCTAAAGAGTCCTCCTCCGCGGTTAACAAACTTTCTTTCTTTTTTTTTCTAGCCGGACTGCAGCCTGTCATTAGGAAGATAAGAGGCTGTCATGTAACTAGCTGTTAACTCTCTGATGGGCTAATGCTTGTAGTGTTTAGCTGCCACAGAGGTGAGACGGAGGTGAGGGATGAGAGGTCAATAGGTCTGGTTGTTTCGCCCCCGGAGGCTGCTCAGTACCTGTGGTGGTTGTCAGATTTATGGTGCACACTGGGGCACCGCGTGTTCATGTTTGTCATCCCAGTCACTTTGCAATGCGTCTTGCAGCAAGGGAGAGTAGCAGTAATTGTGAAATGAAAATCGTATGCGTTCGTTTGGTACCTGACACCAACATTTTTAAGCAGTCAGAGTAGGCAAAATAATTGGATGGGAGGCTCCGTGTTGCACTTTACAATCAGATTGGCATAATATTACATAAAAACCTTTCAAGTGTAGCTTTAATTTATATTCTGAAATAAATACTACAATGTCAGGGTTCAGAGATTCAGAGGAAAATTAGATGTTTAAGCTGTAAAAGACAATCAAAAGCTTTGTATTAACACAGTGAACTGCATGCTGCGACTCTTACGGTGCACAGCTCATTTTAGCTCAATGACTCTGGAGAAAACTGCATAATTATAGGCTAAGTAACAACATCCTCAGCTGCATTCCCCCACAATACACAAGATCATTATTCAAAAGTAACCACAAAAATCAAAAGCAGGACTCTCTACACACAAAGAGTTGATTATAAGACGCACAACAGGGCTTTCGCTTTATGTTTTACTACCGTTATCTGATTCATAGTGGATAGTTTATGCTAGGTAAGACAGTAGATAGTCTCCAGGCATCCACCAGAAAGCAACTACAGTGTTTATCACCTCTACTTAGGAAACAATGAAAATGTTGAGTGTACTATGGTTATTATAATAAGAGAGTGTCACTTTTAGAAATATATCCTGCTCTAAAATACAAAATTGCTTGTGAAAGCGCCCTTAAAGAACTGGAAACTCTCAGATGTTGATATAAAAATCACATAATTTCATTATGAGAGGTGAATTAATAGCTGATAATGCAAGAATGACAATTGATTGATAATCTAAAAACAAAATAACATTAGTTAGGGTATTACAGCACATCACTGTCAATATTGTTACCACATCATAACTTAATTAGTTACACCACTTTTACTGTAGTAGTTGCCAATTAATTGAACCCATTCAGGGTTATCACATGCTGAAAACCTAAATTTAAACACTTGTGTAAAAAAAGTTCAAACTAGTATTATTCACAGTTAGTATTTTATCAAATTACCAGAAATTAGGGGTGTAACAAAAACAAACCGCAGACGTTGCTGATGATTCACTGAGTGTGAATGCATGCGTTGGTTTGGAGAAATCGTTTTTTCATCGAGAGGTGTTTATTTACGTCTGCCATGCTTTGCCAGGCACACACAAAAGGTACACATCACACACACACACACACACACACACACACAGAGTCCAGGGTGTCTTTTATGGCTGAAGGGCTGCTCACTCTGTCAATAAGATCCAGATGTGAGCTCAGTGGGAGAGGGGATAAAAATAGAGCGAGAGAGGTGAGGGAGACAGAATGAGAACGACGGAGACGGGGTCAGAAAGAAAGCAAGAGAGAGAGAGAGACGGACGTAGAAACAATGATCTCAGTGAGAAAAGTTATGAAAGCAGACAGACTGATGAGGTGAACAGAAAGGTGTGGGTAAGAGATGTAAACTTGTTCTATTGTGCCGACATTTTTCTCTCCTCCTTCTACTTCTTCTCTCTAACAGAAACACTAGCCCCTCTGATGTCACCACATTCCTACGGCAATATACACACACACACACCCGTCCCACACACACGGTTGCCATGGGCGAAGAAGTATACACATAGGGGCGCCATCATCTTTCTCGAGCCAAAAAAAAAAGTCCACAGCTCCATCACTGTCTATCCTAAATACAGCGTCAGCGGCTTCAAAAAGTTCTCTGCTCTTTTGAAGCAGCGGAGCTCCTGCTGTCTTTTTGCTCTGACAAACACATTATGATGCTGGATTGTGTGTGTGTGTGTGTGTGTGTGTGTGTGTGTGTGACGTTCAAAAATGCCTCCCCCAAACCCACTTCCTGCCCTGCCCTCTCAATGAAGACAATTATGGTTCCTGCAAGAAGGATAACACAGAAGAAGAAATAGCTCCTTAAAAGGCAGGATCCATGTTGTTTTCACCTCTGCACACATTTTTCAAATTAAAAGCCAATGCCGCGTGTTTTTCGAAATATAAAGAATAGGTTATTCAAGTCTGCATGAAGGATTGCAGAGCTGAAGGCATTTATTATCACCATGGCAGTTTTGCTTTGTTAGAATGCAGACGGTGACATAGATCACATCATTCAACTGCTAACAATACGGTTTTCTACTGAGACACACTTATGCTGCTGCATCAGCCTTTTCTTTTCACATGATACCTTAACTACAATAGATCAATGCCTGAAGACATCAGCTGTCATCTTCCCACAAGGAGCCAGAAAAATAACAACGAAAATATTGCCAGCTATACGAAAACGTACAGAAAACACAGCTCTTAAATCTGCATATTTCTATGACAAACGTTACATTAAATGCTCCAAGCAACCACTACTGCGCCGACCCATAAAATCCTTCTCTGGGTAAGTTCACAGAAACCATAATTCCAGCTTGAACACAACGTCAGATTGAATAGTTAAGTGAAACAAAATGGCAATCAGCTTCGTTGTCAGGCTTAAGGGAGGCCTGTTTAAAATGTGAAACACGAGGTCACATGATGTGAAAATGTCATATTCAGAAAAGATAAAGATATGTCATTCATGTGATAAAAACATAACGGGTTAGTTAGAACAAAAGGGAAGTGCAAACAAATCAAAATGATGGCTACAAGGTTACACTACTCCCTTCAGGCCTCGACACATGTTTTGAAACTTCAAGGTTAGATTGTGAACTATATTTAGGAACATGGCGTCTTCGTATCGTGAGTGTTTTGTCTGCTCAGCCTTCATTTACAACCTTGTAAGTTCTCAGTGAGAGTTGTAGCTGCACTGAAGCCGACGGTGCGAGACACACCGCAAAGACTAGGCTGACAGACGCTCACTGACGGCCCCAGACTGGCCGACGGCGGTTGTCGTGTTATCGCCGGCTTTGTTTGGTTCAGAGTAAAAAAAAAAGCAAAGCCAGTATAATGAGGGGTCTTCATTACAGCAGTATTGCAGGATCTTATGAGAAAGAGTGGAATATGTTGCACATGTTGCATGCCAATAGATAAAAAGTTGTCAATTCATGATGCTTCCTCATCTCTTCATTTTAATACTTAATATACAATGCTGTTATGAACAAAAATAAATAATGCTGCACGATAAACTGAAGGCTTCAAATAGACCCGGTGATGTGTGATTGGCATCGGTTGATACTGCTTCCAGCCGCCCCAAAATCCTGATCAGTGCACCCTTAATAAATAACAAGATGATACAACGGACATGTGACCAAGATGACGTGAAAATAGTGCACCAAAATGACAATGAATGCTATAATGAGCGTGTAAAAAGTGTCAGACCCACTGGTATCTGTTCCCATTTCCCCTGTGGTTGTTGAACTATTGGGTCTGGACCCTCAAATTTGACCACAGACATGTTTATTTAGGTCCCTAAATGGCAAAAACCCTGCTGTTTTTATTACACTGGGAGCGGTTAGCAAGTCGTACTCTGACAATCTTTGAGAAAATATGCGCTCCAGTGACGTTTAATGCGAATGGCATCTCTGTAGCACACTGTGTGAACCTTAAATAATTTCCTTCCTCGTTCACAATAACATTTCAGAGCCACACAATTGAAATGCCAACTGGTGAATAAAATGTTTGAAGGGGGGGAAAAAGTCGAGGCCTGGTTGAAAATAAGACGCCTATTGAGGAGTGAAGAAAGACTACATTGTTTTAGGAAAGACGGACCCGATTACCCACAACCCCCTGGCTGTCACTGGGTGATGGGAGCTTTGTGTGAGCCCTTCAAACATACCTTCAGACACACACACACACACACACACACACACACACACACACACATACCTCCAATCTCCAGATAAATGGCGGTCATCATCATTAACCATCATCACTGCCATAGTGATTACTGCTGTTATATTTGGCAAGAGACAGCCGAGGGACAGCAGGTCAGCACACACACACACACACACACACACACACACACACACACACAACAGTTATACAGACATTTACGCTCCGACCTAGATCAGTTACATAAGCAGTGCCTGTGGCTGGTATCACCGGAAATGTTTAATACTTTTGGTTCTGGTTCAAGTATTTTAAATAAACAGCAGTATTCATGCCAAAATTAAGTCGATGTATCTAAAACTCCATCACTCTCTGTAGTGTTAAACTTGCAGAATTGATTAGCTTTGGATCCAATGCCAGACAAATACTCTTGTATTCAGCCAGGGTGATCACGTCCTATATTCCTATATTGTATTTATATATTTAGGACCCCAGGAAGACTAGCTGGTGCCATTGGCGTCAGCTAATGGGGATCCTTTTTAAATAAATTAATTAATTCCTCTAATTCCTATCTTGTCAATCATCTTGTGGCCCCTAGGTTGCAAACCACTGTCTTATACGATGGGACCTTAAAAATTACAATCCGAAATACACCTTTAATCAACCATGTTTTCCAAGAACCTTAAACACTTTCAAACACACCTGTATAAACTCTCCCCAGTTTTTCTCTTTACCACATGCAAACAATGCACAACAATAGCAGAGAAACATGGTGAACTGATATGTGTGACATTGTGACTCAAGTGAAATGTAATGGCTCCTTATCACACATTTTCTCACAGTCACTGAAACCAAGTTTAGTTCACACATACACACTGATTAAACACTAAAACATTCTGTTACACTAAATGTTTGTTTTTTTCCTGGCGTTTCTCTAATCTTTGCTTTTTAATTGTGAAATACTGTTTTCAAAATGAAATAATCCAAGAAGGAATCATCACGTAGTGTTTAAGACAGAAATGTTGTGAACCACTGACTTTGTCCGACATCGCCGCTGATAGTTCTGTGTTTGTATGAGCTTGTTAAAAACTTGCCATTAGACTCATACTCTTGAATTTACAGTATATCTGTTAGCAAGCCACAGCACAGACACAAGGAGTGACGAAGGGAAAGTGAAGGTAAGAGTCAGGCAGTGAGACAGACAGCGACAGAAAGAAGGAAGACACACAGAGGGAGAGAGGAGAGCTAGAAGCACCTACATCTTTTCAAAAATATTACTTGGCATCACAAACAGTACTCTCATGCCTCCTTCCACTTCTGTATTCCTCTCATTCACACACACACACACACACAAACACGTCCAAGTCTTCTCGGTTGAGGTAAGGTCAACATATTTTCAGGCTGACTCACAGTTTTGTGAAAAGTCATCTAAGGACAAAACGTTTTACTTGAGTACAAAGGTTGGCAGAGTGATCAAGCTTCACCTGTGAGGGGGGCAGGGAGGGCAAACGGATCACTCTTTTGGACTTGTTGGAATTTAAAAACGAAAGACTAAATATAGTCTGAGTGTTGATTGCTATAATAATACATAATGTTAGCAAAAGGAGTATTAAATTCTCTGCTTAAATCTAAAAAAAGAATACAATATTTTATCTGTTCAAATTATCTTCATAAAGTCAGACAAACCCGTTTCTATTGTCAAATAGAAACTACGATTATCTCCACCAACAGTACCTACAGTATAAAGGTTAATAATTATAATGAATCCCAATATATCCTCTGCTTAGGCAGTCATCTGAGGTAAGTGTATTCTTAACTCAAACTTATTGGTCTTGGAGATGAGCACAGGAAAGAAGAAAAGCCATGGAGGTAATGTGCAGTAAAACAGCTGCTTGTGGAAAGTATATAGTGTGCAGTATTGCTCACCAATAAACCACAGGTGAGCTGTAGTGGGGAGTAGTGAACAAGGCGGCACAAATATTCTGACTAGTCTGGCCAAAAGCGTGTGTCATATTACTTTGATCTCAAAGCATCAATTTCGTGTGCATGAACACACCAATTAAGATTTTCCTGGTAGTGTAAAGCTACCTGTTAAGTACTATGCTTATCTTATTTTGTTCAGGCATGGTGGCTGCTGCTGCTAATACTGACTGTGCAACTCTTTTATACCGAAGTCACCTAATTTACTGCTGCGGGATATATGCAATGCATCACTTTTTGTGGAGCACCAGACACCAGAAGTTTAGAAGAACGAAGGTAAACTTTAATGAGACGGATATAGGTTGAATCATCACATGTATTGCAGTGTATCGCAGTGTTGCAGTGTAGGAAAATGACATCTCTTTATGTCACGTATCAACTTTAACTGCTGAAAAAGAGAGTAAAATCATTTTTGTGGATTAAAATGATAAGAAATACAAGCACTAAAAAGTGTTTTGTTTTAGTCTTCATACTGTGCAGGGGTCAAACCAAGAAAAATGTCAAATTACGATATGAATATTCTACTTTATTGGACCATTGATTTGTAGCCTGTTTCATTTTCTCCTCTGCTTATCCTGAGAAGAGTTTGACTGGAAACTAAATTCCTTCAGCAAAAACACAATCTGAAACATGAGGGGTACAGTGTCATACAGCGATGTCATCTACGTACTGTGGATGATGTAATGACGCGATAGGATGATCGGGGTGATGTCACTGTCAAGCTAACATGATGACAGCAGTGTAGAGCTAAACATTACAAGACTGATCTAACCTCTGACTCAGCACATAAACAAAACTAGGGCTGGGCGATAATGTCATCTAAATTGAAAATAACAAGCACATACTAACTTAAATTTCTCAGAAAATGTGATGTGAACTATTTTGAGGGAATTTTTAAAATGTTTGGGGTTTTGTTTTTACATCACACTTTACATAACAACTCCGTTCAATGGGATTAATGTGTATATATGGAAATATATATATTTTTTCTTTAGAATTTAATTTGAAACTGTTATGTTAATTTTGCATTAAAGTTCTGAATTAAACGAGAAAATACTCAGTTCTTTTCATTTGTCAGGTATTTGATTCACAGAGGAGTATACTATAGACTATTTATTAATTGAATTACCAGAAAACATTCTATATTGTGATATACAGTATATCGTTATCGAGATATGGAATTACCTATATCAGGATAGAAGATTTTGGCCATATCACCCAGCGCTAAATGAAACATATTTTCCCTTCAAAATATCAGCTTTTGGTTCATTTTCATTTAAATAAGACAACCCACCGTTTGATGAAATCCATTTTTTTGTCACAAAGTACTACACTAGTTAACTGGATCCACCTTATCTTAAAACAAATTTTCTTGAAACATATCAAGAAAGGATAAATGTGACTCAAATGAACCGACATGACTCACATCCTGTACAAACACACAGAGGACCAACACCACCTGCCTGTGAGGCCACTTTGGCCTTAGCTGCTCCTGTCTCTCTTCTCCAGTCATCCTCCTCCTCTCCCTGCGCCTTAATCCGAGATCCCAACAGCCACTCAGGAACAACGCTCCGACACTTCCAGCTTCTCCCGTTCTCATTCTGACGAGACTTTCTCAACTGGCAGCTAGAGCATGATCCAAACCGGCGGATTGATGCCATAAGACAGAAGAAGGAGAGGGTGAGAGGAAGACAAGGACAGAAGCATAGAAAGGAGGAAGAAGCAGAGTGTTTCTACTGTCATGTTTCTCTGGATGACAAAAGGCAAGTGAGAGAATAGGACTCAACGGCCCAGTCAACCCACAGTTAGACCAAGGCCTAAACCCTCTATAAGAGTGTGTGTGTTTGAGAGTGACCACGCTGTTAACTATGCTATGCTACACGCTGCACTGGCGACACAGTTGTACCATTGTGTGAGTGACTGGGAGAGACGCAGGCAACACGTCCATGACAATCAGTCGCAGAGAGATATGCGCATACACAAAAGCATACTAGCATATGCATGAATAATAATGCGCTTTTTGAGTGTGTCTATGACAGTGTTGTGGCATTTTTGACGAATACTATTTAATGAACAATTCCTCTTTGGTTATCAAAAACCAGCAGCTTTTGTATATCTACTGTAATATAGTGTTTGTTTTTTCATTATAAACTATTTAAAATACAATATTCAGATTGCAAAATGCCCCGACTGATCGACAACAACACTGCAGAAGAGTTAGTAGCTCTGAGAATATCTAGTGAATGTACAGTGGACGTTTGTGCAGAAATAACTGCTGCAGCTCCTCCAGACCAACAGAGGTTTTCCGTGTCTTGTGAAGTGACGGGGCTCCGCAGCGAGAAACGTTATCGTCTCTGACCGGGTGCCTGTGTGTCCCTCCGACCGCGGTCGGGAGGCTGAAGCAGGAAAAGCCAACACTAGGATCAGCAGTGATTCATGGAGAGACCTTCGTCTGGTCAGCTAACATTACTGCCAAGCAGGTGAAATATAGAGATATTGTGGTTTTAGCTGACGTGTGTCGCCTCACTGTTTTGAGCGATGCTCGTTCACATCTATTAGAGCGAGCAAGCGCGAGCCCGACGCTGACTTTTGTTGACTTAACGGCCACAGGTGTCACTGCTAACAAGCATTTCTGATTCTTACAAACAGTCCCTTTAAGGTACATTTTGAACAGATAAAAAATATGTGATTCATTTGTGATTAATTGCGATTAAATATTTTAAGCAGCCCTAATTATTTGATATTGCAGTCTGCTCTGCAGCAGTTACTGTGAAAAGTAGGCAAAAAAAAAAAAACAGCAACGGAGAGACTTTGAGCTGCTGGCTGCTGAGCGCAGTGTGAGCCGGTGTAGGATGACGATAATGCAGATAATTGCTATTTCTAACTTCTCTCTTTACCTTCCACAAACGTAATAGTCTGGTGCTCACCAGACTATTAAATTAAATGCTGACGGGAAAAACTAATAGACCCAATCTGTGAGTTGTTATCCCGGGACTTCTTCTATATATCTGTAATGGATTTTTTTTGTGGCCTGTAAAGTATTTTGTTGCATTTTTACAGTAGCTTTTTTACATTTTCTTTCCTTTTTTGAAGAAACCAATTGCCACCAGCTGTAATGTAGGTGATTACACGTAGAACATGGCAGCCAACAGTGCAGCCTTTAGGTGAATCATCAACAAACTCTCACATTAGACATCTTTGTGGCCACGTGGACTGCAGATGTATGACTCAGACAGAAAACTACAGGGAACATGACTGAGAGAAACCCTGCCAAAGATATATACCATACTGTATAACTGTGGCACACAAACACAAACAATCTTTAACAGATGACCCCGTTTTCAAAGCAGCGTAAAATCACGTGAAACCATTATTCATCATCCATTATTTATGTCACACATACACACACTTTAGTATGTAGAAATCTGCCTGTGCACACACAAAAAGCTGAAATAGCAGCTCTGCTAGAAAGTGCTGTTTCAGAGAAGGCTTTCCTTACATAAGCAAACTGCTCTGTAATTACACTGGGTGGATCCACACAGACCGAGAGAGTTAGAAAGAGCCGGTCTGGAGTGGAGCGACTGGAACAAGAAATGAAGATAACAAAAGAGGAAAAGAAAATAGACAAAGGAGAACCTACTCTTCTTCACAGGTTTTATCTGTCATGCCTTTCCACTGGCGAGCTACAAGGACTATCCTTAAAAGGGAAAGTTAGAGATTTCAAAGCATATTGCAACTGTCACTAACAAAGGGCAACGACATCCAGAACGGTTTTCCCAGAGAGTTTTTTCCCCCTGTGAGAAACCAGATGGAGTCACATGTTGGGATTTTTTTGTGACACTACATGACAGTTGAGTTGAGTTGTTGAGGAAAAAACGCCATGGCCATTTTCAAAGCGGTCCCTCGACCTCTGACTTCAAGATATGTGAATGAAAACGGGTTCTATGGGTACCCACGAGTCTGCCCTTTACAGACATGCCCACTTTATGATAATCACATGCAGTTTGGGGCAAGTCATAGTCAAGTCAGCACACTGACACACTGACAGCTGTTGTTGCCTGTTGGGCTGCAGTTTGCCATGTTATGATTTGAGCATGTTTATTATGCTAAATGCAATACCTGAGAGGGTTTCTGGACAATATTTGTCATTGTTTTATGTTGTTAATTGATTTCCAATAATAGATGTGATATGTAAGATGTGTTGAGTTGAGTTGGCATGCTTTTTTTTTAAAAGCTCACAAGCCCCTTCAAACAAACATTGATTATTGTCACACTCACTAGCAAAACCTAACCTAAATGACCTTTATTAATATTGCCAGTACACGCTAAATGTGCTCTACATTCTTGAATTTAAAGTCAAGTGTAGACTTAAGGAGTAAACAGGACTAAAGAAAGTTAAAGGAATAGTTCAAAATTTGGGGAAATAGATGAGAAGTAGCTTTTGTAAAGAGAAGTATGTAGCTGGAGTCAGCAGACGATTAGCTTAGTTTAGCACAAAGACTGAAATGGGATAAACAGTTAACCTGGCTCTGTACAACAGGTAACAAAATGAAGAAGCTCAAGAATTTGAAAGAACACATTATTTCTCATTTATTTAACCCGTACACAATACAAAGTGTAAAAATGACTTTTGGACATTTTACAGTTGGTCATGTGCAAGACTATTTCTTGACCTGGACTTAGGGTGACCAGTCCCAAAAAATCCCGAGCAGTTGTCCCAAATTTTGTCCTATTTGTCTCGTATTGTATTAGTTATAGCCTAAAAAAACATGAAGTAATGATCGTTGTAAAACATTATTTTGGTGTTGCCCTCAGATTGGCACTGCTCTGTCCATAACCTACATGAATTATGGCGGTTGTAGTTTTTTTTTTTAGCTGTGTACAGTAGTACATGGCAGCGACACATATCTACAGTATGACCTGTTGAATTAAACATTCACAGCAGGTAATTAAACCGTCCATCGCAAGACTCATCTGGTCACCGTACCGAGACTGCAAGAGGTTACTGCACATAACCCCCTGTAAAACCAAATTTTGTCTCTAAACTTCAGTTTTTGTATGAATTAAACAAACGAGATATAACGTATTAATTATTGAGGTTTAAAGGTGCTGATAGGTGGAGTTTGTTCCCTTTGTACCGAGCAAGGCTATAGCTGTTTCCCCGTTTCCAGTCCAGCTCCAGCTACATACTTAAACGGTAGGAGAACAGTCATATACTTCTACAAGACGTAAAGGTGATGGAAAGAAGGATAGATAGATGGAACAGCAGAGAGTGAAAAGTGTGTTACAGGAAACAATATACTGGGCTCTTCCGCTGGCTGCACGGATGTGAACCACAACCTTATATACACACACAATTGGCTGCAGTTATCTGTCAAAATTACTTCAGCATCTCTAAAATTGGCCCCCCTGTCAAACCAAATAGATCTATTATTAAATCATCCTCCCACACACACACACTCAGTCTTACTCAGAGGAACACAAAACATTTGTGTTGTGCCTGTCCCAAAAGCAATATTGTGTGTGAGAGACAGAGAGAGACAGGCAAAACATTTTGAGTGTGAGTAGAGGACAAGACGGCTGGAGGTAGGATACGCTTTCCACTCTTAGAACCTTAACCACATAGGAACATAAACTATTACGAACACAATGTGAAAAATGCTTAAATTCAATATACTCAACCCGTAACATCTAAACTGAATCACAACATGCTCCCAGTTCAATGATCCATCCTTTTAAATGTCCTTAAAATGCCGACCATCAGAGGCTGCCTATGTGTCACTGGCCTTTTGCTCTTCCGATTCATCCCACCACTTCCTTCTCATCGGCTGAGTCACGGAGACCTTCAACCATCCTTTCATCTCTCCGTCACCTTTACTTGCTCAGCATCCCTCACTTTTTGGATGTCACTAAATCTGGGTTGACCTTTGCATGTTAAAAAGAACCCCTAACACCCACCCACACTATATCCTTTATGTGTGTGTGTAATGTGTCCTTTAACTTTGCTTTTAAGTCCGCGTTCAAAAGAGCGAGTCATTGAATAAGCTCCTTCCTCTCCATTGATCACACGATAAAAACGTTTGATGATGCATTTTGATGACAGAAGAGAGGTCCGTTAGCAGCCCTGAAAGGAATTTTATTCAATTTGTAAGGGATGAAATATTTAGCAAATGAAAATTTCTCCTCTACTGTAAAAAGCTACTTTTGATTATTTCTGTTTATATTATCAACGCTATACTTTTTCTGCACACGCCCACCCATAGCATCATTTTATTTACCAAGTATTTAACCATCAGTGACATTTAAATACTGATGTAAACTCACTCCAAAGTCCATCATCTCTACTAAAGTGTGGTGTCAGTCCCTTTTTTCCCTCTAGTGTGTTCCCAACGTGTCAAACCATTAGACAAAATAAGTTATTTTGTTTAACTGAGACATCCTGAATCTAAAAAGTCTGTTTTAGCCTCTCAATAAGTATTCAAACCTATTGGCCAAGACTCTTCTGCTTCAGTACCTCCACCTTTACTGCTCCTCTCCGGCACCACCACATCTGGGGAGGAGTGCAACAGGGGAGAGAAAGAAAAAACGCCAGGCAGAGGGAAAGTATTTGATTCCATGTGGGTGGCCTGATAAAACAAAGTCAGTCATAAATCTGAAGCTATAAACACTGTGCTTTTAGACCTAATCCATGCAGAGCAGAGCACAAACCAACCTGTCTGTCTCTCTCTCTCTCTATTTCCCGCTCTCTTTCTCCCGTTAACACTCCAGCCAGCATCCTCTTTAACCCTGTACTGACCTCATCAATTGGATGAAAGGTAAAACATGACTTTTGAGAAATTATTTTATGTGAGTCGCTTTGTAAGAGAGAAGAGTGTGGTATGTAGATAGCTGCCATTTGTTCATTTCAAGGATATGCAAGAAGGACATACAAACACATATTACTATGGCTGGGTGTCCTTTTTAAACTACCACCAATAGGTACTGAATGATTCACCAGATTATTAGTCTTGTTTACTTATTAATATTGATGTTAATATTGCATAAATGTTGATCATTTTAGACGCTATTATTCAAGCAGGTAGTTCTTGTATTAAGACAAAATGTAACACTGATACATTAGATAAGTTTGGCTTATTTTGTTAAATCAAAGAGCAGGGTTTTAGAGAAAAAAAACGACCTACAACTTATCAATAAACCCACCAGTGTATATTGATTGTGAAATTGCCAGAATACACGCTGAAGAAGGGCGTCTTGCTCAAAACATGATAATGTGGCAATATGAAAAAGTCAAATTAGTAGTGCATAATGTTAACAGTGCTGTTCTAGTCTTTCCTTTTTTATATTCCTACGAGTAAAATGACAAAATCGTATTGTTTTAGCACCAGTACCGAAACTTATTAATACATGATCACTAATGCATGACTCATTGGGCCTCCTTGATCTTCAGCTCTTTTGGGAAGTAGCCGTTATGCAACAAGAAGAGACGGAAAGATGGGCCACATTCCTGCTGCCTGCTAAAGTGAAAACTATACAAACACTAGCGGAAACACACACACACTGTACACACACTTCAAGACAAATCATAATCCATCAATGTGCATATCATATTTACACTGTTGTTTTCAGTTATGTTACAGCACCATTTGTTTGAAGCTTGTTTTACGCTGACTGGACAAACTGTTGCTACCTATTTAACACATTTAGTGGACTAAATGTGGACAAAACGGTGCACGAGGTGCACTTCTTTCTATGGCTGCCCGCTCTTAGTTGATTAGTCGACTCATCAGTCGTTTCTGGTCTTCGTTGAGTAAGATTTCTCGTAGTGAATTAGTCATTTTTTATGCTTTTTTCATGCTGAATGACTTATTTCCAAGAAACTTGTTCTGGAAAACAAAAGATTTAAAGTGGTGAATTTGTGTGATTCTTTGTGAACAAACTCAGTTTTACAAATCTGTCGATTAAATCAACTAATCCATTATTAGTCAACAAAATCGTATGAGTGTTAGTCGAATAAGAATATCTTTTGTCGAGGACAGCCCTACTCCATTCTTCCACGGGTTTTATGTTCCAGTTTGGGTTACAACACAGTTTTATCAATAAATGTCACTCCATATAATAATATTTTGAAACAAAATTCTCAAATACAGATGTCTTACATTAGAGCTTTCACGTCTAAATTGATGTTAACAAGCACATTTGTTTCCCCAAATCTGTCCAGTGGGTGACCAAACATTTGGGAACACGACACACACTTTAAAAGTAGGATTTTGTTCTAATGAGGCAAAAAAAGGTAAACATGAGTCAATGACCCCACAGCGGTTTCAACTAAAAAGCAGCCTTTTTCTACCGTCGTCTCCCGTTACCTCTCATTCCCTCACTCTTCCTCCCTCCACCACCGGTTCATTCTTCAGCTCTCTCTCAGTTCTATTTTGATCCTCTAACGTTTTGTTTTTTTTAAGCCAGCAAGCGTTTCCTTCCAACTCTCTTCTTTTTTTGTCTCCGTCTGTCTCACTCTCTACCTGACATTTGGCTGGACAGCCTGCCTCACACCGAGACAAACGTTATGACCTCACTTCGCTGCAATGTTCCAGAGACACAGACGGAGAGAGAGAGACAGCAAAGAGCAGAATAAGATAACATGGAGGAGGAATGCTGGAGAATTAATATTAAAAAAAAGACAATGGAGATGGGGTATGGGCTGAAACAGACTTTGACTATACTGTAGATGCTGAATGACCTGACATCTGGACGGATAACAAAGAAGAAACAGTGAAAAAGGCACAAAGGAATAGTGAAGAAAAGGACATCAGAAACACAGATAAAGATCTAAACAATGAGAGATGTTGATCTCAAAAAGTGGGCACTGCTCTGTGGGTGAAACGAGCCAGTCTCCAGAAAAGGAAAAAACTTGTTCTCTCCCTCTCTCACCTTCTTTCTTTCTTAACATCTCTGGCGCTCCACTTTAGCTTGGCACAGTTGTTATTACATTCAGTCCAAATCACACACACACACACACACACAGCGTCACCGTGCACCAGAGCTGCAGGGCAGCGCTCTAAAACACAGCGCGTTGGCAATACTCAAAGGCGTTTGAACAAACCATTGATATATTCCAGACAAACAATGTGCACATGCACACACATACATAGAGAGAAGAAGAAAGAGGAAACCAGTTTATAACACACACATGCTACACAATGGAGTGCACGGACACACACACACACACACACGCGCCAGCCGGTAATTCTGGACATCATCAAACACTTCAGTAACCACAACAACTTCCCATTTCCCTAAACCCATTTCCTGCCTGGTGAGGTCACCCGCCAGCTACTGCTACTGTCTCTACGGCAACAAGGAAGGACAATGGTGCCGAGAGAGTAAAACAATCACAAACTAATGAAGAGCAGGGCAATAGACGGATATAATAAAAACAATGGGCAGCAATGCAAATTTGTGAGAGAATGTCAAAGTCTAGGAGCGAAAAGCGAAACAAAAGTTTTTTTAGCAAATAAAAACAACATGGTCCACATTACTGAAACATACACAAAGACAAATGACAAGTAACTACAAGCAGAGGGATGCACAAGTCACTGTACAACAACAAAAAGCAGTCATGACGCAATGAAAGCATGATGTGTCTGCAACGTTCTGTCCTGAGCTCAGACAGGATGGTAATCCCAATGTTGTTTCTACTTTCTCCCCTCCTATTCAGAGTCACACCCATGACTGTATAATAACATCAGGTAAAGACCTCCTGGAGAGATAATGTGTGTATGTGTGTATGTGTGTGTGTGTGTGTGTGTGTGTGTGTGTGTGTGTGTGCGCACTAGGAGGTGTGTTATGAGTAAAGGTAGCGGTGTATGGCAATGAATGACAGATAGAAACACACACAGACAGAAATCTAATTCCCACTGCGCACTGTTACACAAGTTACATGCGTGGCTGCAGTTAAAAGAATCTGTATTTAGAATTTTACATTAGTTTAGGTTTATCTTGACTACAAAGTTTCTAGCTGTAAGTATATACCGTAGTTCTTATTCTACCCAGCGGTGGTTTAAAAGATATTAAATTAAGACCCGTTGCATTTGTTTTTCTATTGTCCATATGTTGCAAGGTTGTGGACCAATATCCAATTGACTAAGGCCACTTAATATTTATTTTACATTTACACGTTTAAACATTACGTCAGGGGTTCTGGATAAAAATTGTCCCCATATAATAAATACAAGTATTCTGTAAAACTCAAATCAAGAACTAATCTGAATTTAAGTTAACTAAAAAAATACAAAAGTTTTGGAAAAACGAATTCCTACAAACCACCGAAATGTAGCACAACACAACATGAAATGGAAAAACATTTGCTCTAGTGAGTATTTTATTTTTGTCTTGTTATTTATTTTCCTTTTGTCTAAGTACTTTCTTTATTTTTTGTCTCTTTTTGTGAGGTTATATTGTCATGACATTATACTGTCATGTTTGTTGTGTGTATTTTTCCTGTATTAATAACAATATTGTCAATTTATTGCTCTGTATAATCATCATGATATTGATTTTTGGTCACAACCTAATCAGTCAACCTGTATCGCTATGATATAACAAGCCAGAAATCTCCCAATGTTTAGACACCACTGAGTAAATGCAGCATCAATCACACATCCACACACACACACTGTGTTTATTATATCCCCTCACTATGACTCTATGATTCTGGCACAGAGACAATTGATATTGGATGAAGCAAATAAATGAAAACAGACACACAGGCGCAGCGGGCCCTGGTCCACCTCTTAATGCCCTTTGTCTGAGACTTGTTTAATCAAACTAATAACATCCTGTGATGTTTGTTTAACACTGTTCAGCCTTTAATGGCTTCTGTATTGTAGTGCTGCTCCCAAATGCACTCTGAAATTTACCATATGGGTCCTGAGTCAGAGCACTTCAGGCACACACATGGAGCTATGAAACCAGAAGAACAAGCCAACTGTACCAGACAACATTATATAACTGGTATTACCTCCAAACCCCTTTGTCTTCCATTATTACACTAAAAATCAACCTTTTCAACCATATTTGAGACATCTGAACTACAAATCACTTATACCCCCTTTCTCTCTCACTCAAACACAAACCAAATTTAAAAGCATGAATCACCAGAACTCAAAGACACCATGCAACAAGAGAGCACTGAGCATGCCAACCTTGCACTTGCACACACACACGCAGCATTGAAAATGGTTTAAAAAGTGGACTCACCACTCTGGGCTTGGTCCTCTGTGGGATAGCTATGGATGCAGTGTCCTCTGTGCTCTTCTTCTGTGGTCCAGCTTCTGTAATTCCACTGGTGCCGGACTCGCTGGGCCCCTCTGAAGACGACACTGAACCTTCTGCTCCATCCCTGGCTGCAGGAAGAGGCCCCGGGCCCTCAGCAGCGCTCAGCTGCAGAATATATTTCTGGGTCACATCCTCCAGAGATGGGGCCTCGTCTCCTGGAGGCTTACTCGAGGTCGGAGGCTCTGCGGCAGGTCGGACGGCGAGGCAGTCCACTTCCTTCAGCGGCTGAAGTTGTGGAGGTGGGGATATGGGGATAAAGGTGGCGGGTTCGCTGGCGTGGCGGACATGCTTGGGTCTCGCTTTGGGTTTGGATTGCAGTGATGGAAGAGGAGGGGTGAGGTCGGCTTGGTCTCTGTGATCCTCCTGCTCCTCTGAACCCAGTTCTGGGGGCTCAAATGGGTCCTCATGTGGGAAAAACTGAGCCAGCCTGTTCGGACGCTTTCTGGTGGGCCGACGAACCATTCTAGGGGACAGAACCTCAGCCAGCTTGAGGTTAAAGTTAAACTTCTGCACCTCTGTCTCTTCTTCACCTTCGTCTATGACATCATCATCTTCATCATCGTGGATATCAGTGTGGGGGGTGCATTCAGACTGGGAACGAGCTTTCTTGACTTTTATATTTGGCTGTGTCGGCAGTGCGTGTTTAGGCTTCACTTCTGGCTCCCACAGTTCCTCTCCTCTCTGCTCGCTCAGGATTGGCTCACTGCTGGAAGGTGGGATCTGACCAGGCTGATCCAGCTCACTGATTGGCTGAGTGCTGCCGGTCTGACCTTTGAATTGAGGGTCATTCTGGGAAAGTAAAGGGGCATCGCTACGGCGACTGGGGTCACTGAACGACTTCTTCTTGGGAGCTTTGCCATTGCCATGGTCGTCCGTCATCAGTCTGTCCATTGCACCTGGCTCTGCCACGATGCTCCTGATCACCCCGCTGTAGTCACGAACGCCTTCGTCCCGTAGCCCGCCATCGCTGTAAACTGACAAGTCACTGGCCACGCTGCCCTTGTACTCTGACAAGGAGGCCACAGCGGAGGCATCTGGAGCACCTCCTCCTCCTTTGACAGACAGGGATCCTAACAGGTTGCTGTCTACAGACGAAAAATTGTTATTCCCTTCTTCTGACACTGAACAGTGGCGCTGAGGCATAGGGTCACTGAGAGAGCGGTAGACTGTGGACTCCCCATTTCCAACAGCTGCTATTGTTGACTCTGCATTACTGCCATTACTGGAATCAGAGCTTGTGTTGTTATTACCAGAAGGGGAGAACTTGCGCCTTCGACGGACTGAACTTGGTGTCGCAGGGGCTTCAAGTCCTCCTCCTCCTGTGGTGCCTGCTGACCTCTGCGACACAGCGCTGTTGGTGTTGATCTCCTCACTGGTAGTGTTGACATTGTTGATACCAGCAGTGCTGCTCAGCTCCATGATGATACTGTCACTCTCAGCCAAATGGGCCGGAGGCAAGGAGGGAGGTGCGCTGACTTCATTCAGACGATTTGTACAATGCACGCTGTTCTCCGTCATCTCTTCCCTCTCCTGCTTAAACCCCTCCACCTTATGGAGAGCCGATTGCTTCCATACGGTGACAGGCTGCCCTAGCACATCCCTAGCAATCCTTGACCCCAAATTAACCCCTGCTGACCCCAGGAATGACCTCTCAGAGAGGTCACTGGGGCCCGTCTCTGGCTCCGTTACAATCCCTTCATCTGTTAAACTAGACTCGTGGCCTGAAAGCTCATCCACAGAGCGGTCGTAGAACATGCTTTCCTCCGAGTCGCCCTTCAGCAAGGCTCTCTCCGTCTCTCTGCTCTGTCTCTTTGCCTTCTCCCTGTACTCTGTGCCACTGCTGTTTAGCTTCTCCAACTGCATACTTTGTCCATCCCTCTCGCTCCTCTCCCTCTCCCTGTTCTCTCTCTCCCTCTCATGTTTATCCCTGTCTTTCGTGTTCTTAAACTCAGCCTCTTGATCGGCCTTTGCCTGCTCCTTAACGCTCACTCCTGCTTTCTTCTCCTCATTTGTATCCTTGACCTGGAGACATTCATCCCCCAAATCATCGTCAGTTCTCCTTACGTCTACATCATCATCTTCTCTGGTACTCATCTGGCAGATATCTCGAATGACCTGCCTGGCTTCCTGCACATACCTCTCCTGCAACGGAGTTGGCATTCTTTCCTCATCCTCATCATCAAATCCATAATCCCTCTTTCTTCCAACTCTAAAATCACCTCCATCACTTTCTACTTCCCTATCTGACACCAACACCCTCCCTCCATCCCCCTCGCCATCCAAGTCGAGCTGCTGCTCAGAGGAGCTCCTCTTCTTGGCGCCACCTGTCAAGTAACACCTCACTGCTGTTGTGGGTTTGTCTGAATAAGTGAAGGACTTTGCACGCCGCAGGGTGGCAGTCAGGTCTTTCAGTGACGGCCGACGACCAGAAGGTAGCAGGGTACCGCCGTGAGTCCGTGAGCCCATCCTGTACACTGACGACCCCTCCACGACCCCGGATTTGTCTCCACTCGTTTTCCGCACCTTGAGTTCTGACAAGTCAGATTTTAAAAAGCTTAAGAGGGACATGGTTTCTGAGGTGATATCAGGGTTGGACGAGGATATTTGGTTTTTATCATTATCAGCCACCCCATCCCCTGCTGTTGTCCTCCTTAACGCCGTGCTCTCACTACCCTTAACCCCTGCAGATACCACACCTTCTCTGGCAAGTACACTAGATAAGGGGGTGACTGAAGGCACAATCTTGGGGCGCACCCGCAGAGGGTTACGAGAAAAGTTATCCCCATGGCCAAAGCTTGGGGAGCGGTACATGGTGAAATTCCCATGGTAAGTTTTACTCAGCATGGATGAGGATGCAACTCTGCTAGTGTTGCCTCCTGCTACGCTTGTGTTTAAAAGCCCCTTTGCTGCACGGTTGGCGCAGCCCGCCTGGTCCTCCTCCTTCAGCGTCTCAGTGCTGGAGTATCGGCTGCTGCAACGCGAACCACCAGGACTGGAAACAAATGGGGGGATGTTGACCTTTGACACCCGTGACACACCAGGAAGTGTTGTGGACGTCACAGGTGAGGAGATGCGCTCCCATTGCTGCACCCTGGCTCTGTTACTGTGACCGCTGGGATCTCTTGTCGAGTGGCTCCGAGTAACCGTTCCCGCATATTCTCCTCCTGTGTTTTGCTGGTGGTGCCTCTCTAAGTGCTCCATTGTCAAGCCCGTGTCACTGTCGCTGTCTTCTGATTCGCCATCATGATCGTCATAATCATCACGGCCTGTCGCGAGAGCAGCTCCGCTGACCTTCTTCTTCTTTCTCAGCGAGCGGCGGCGCACTGCCTCTCGACTGTGGGGGCCTAAAGAACCGGGGCTGTCCTCCTCACTGCCTGAAGACCTGCCAATGCCCTTAGCACCCCACCAGCCATTCTTACTGCGGGATAAACAGCTACCTGCTCGCTCAGGGGCGCCCCTTTCTCCTGCTCTGTGGGAGATGGAAGGAGCCGAGCCGGAGGGAACACTCCAACCGCCTCCTCTTCTTCTCCTGGCGTGCTCCTCCTCCTCGTCTCCAGAGCTAAACCTCCAGCGGGAGCTGAGGGGAGAGGCAACTCTTGCCGGGGCTCTTAGCTCGGTGGAGGGAGCTACAGTAGAGGAGGAGGTAATGGCTTTATCTGGAGCTGGAGCAGAGGAGGGGGAGGCGGAGGAGGAGGTGGGGGCTGGCGCTCTAGAGGAGCTATGTGAGGAATGTAAACTATCCCTGGGCAGCCCGACCCCCTGTCTATCCCTTCTCTCCCTCACTGTCGGCCGCTGAAGAGAGGAGGAGCAGGAGGAGGTGCCCAAGCTCTCCGATCGACTCCGAGACGAAGTAGCAGGGGGTTGAAGGTCAGGGCTGGGGTCAGATGTCAACCCTGTCGTTCTGGGGGTCTTGTGGGCAGCCTCTGCCTCAGTGCTGGGACTATATGGAGATGGGTTAATCCTCTGGTAATGACTACCCCCAGTGCAACTACGACTGCTGCCGCTTTGAAAAGTTTTTACGCCAGAAACGTTGTCGTTGATAGAGCTTTGTGTCTCTAAGTCTGCCTCCTCATCATTTGAGTGGTCAGCTTTGGAAGAAAAGTCCATACCGTGACAAAAAGTCTCTTTAGCAGTGCTGCTTTCTCGGCTTTGTGCTCCAACTATGCATCTGCCGTGCAAAGACAGGCTACCGGCTTCAATATCAGAGAGTTTGTCACTTCTATCCGAGATAGGAGCACCCTCACCGGGGCTGAGCTCGTACGGATGTCCTCCACCACCGGCTGCTTTTAAATTCTCATAAGAGTCAGTCTTAGGTGTAGCTTGGCCTTGTCTCTCATCAAAAAGTTGTCTAATTTTGGTGACACTTGGCCACTTGTCAGGGTGCAAGGGGATAAAGTCAGTGTGGTGTGTAGTAGGGGGATAACTCCTGTGAGATTTACAGGGTGCTCTACTTGTAACATACTCTTCTTCCTCATCTGCAGTCAAAGTCTTTCTGGCATCAGATGAACATGCATTGATGTGTGAATCATAATCTCTCTTACCAGAGTTGCTGTCGGTTGATAAAGGCGTAAAAAGCTTCTCCTCAGTGTCAGAGTGAAACTTTTTTTGCACTTTGTTGTCTGTTTCTGCAGCAGTAGTATCGCTATCCTGGAAATATGCACCACCACCGCTGCTGTCCTCGTGGAAAGACTTCCGAGAAGGAGACCGGTCTCTCCTGGAGCCTCTAATCCGAGGAAGAGTGCTGCTGCTCGGCGTCACCGCTGCGCCGTCTCCCGGTGAGGCTCCGGAGCTTCTGCTGCTGCTGAACTTCTCAGTGAGCTGTCGGATGGATGGAGAAATAGAGGAGAGAGGAGTGGAGGAGCCTCTCTTTGTTGGGTCTGCGGTCTGGAGGAGGCTGGCGGTGGCGGTGGCAGAGATTTTGGAAACTTTTCTTGACACACTGACATTACCAGCTGCCTCCAAGTCCTCTGCTTTGAGTTGCTGCTGCTCTTCTTCTCTCCTGTTGGCGCTCCAGGAGCCCAACTTTCTGAAAGAGACGCTTCGATACACGGCCGCGTTCTTCTTCCTCTTCTCTCTTTCTGCCATTGTTCATGTCTTTGTTAGATTTTCACACACACATGGATATTATTACAGATCCAAGAAGCAGCTTTTGGAGTTGTGGTCCATTTCCACTCCCAGAAAACATGAAAACATTAAAAATTGTTTTGCAAAGCTTCAAAGTGCACCAGGTGATAAACTGCTCAGTAGGTGCGTCCTGCTCTGTTATCAAAACTTACATGTTGTCCATTCCTCGAAACCGCATCCGTGCAAGGAGGAAAAGCTGCTTTTTTTTTTTTTGCCAAAAACTTTCCCAACCTGTTCACAAACACTTCTCCATTGTTAATAATCCCTTACTATTTCTAGCCCAGGTTTTTGCACGCCTGCAAAGGTGGTCGACGCATCATCCACTGTTTTCATTCTCCCCCAAAAAAAAACATCCACAGTTTGTGGATTCCTTATTTTGGCATGATTTTGGTTTTCCCTGACTTATGTTGTTTTTTGCATGTTAATGCCTGAGATAGAGCAAGAGGAGGTGGGCGGGACTATAGGGGGATAGGGGGGCTGTCATAGCCCCCGAGGGGATTCAGAGGAAAGGCTGTGTTTTTTTTTTCTTGTTTGATAGGAAAAGGCAGATAACTGTGGACAAACTAGATGTAATTATAGCCCTTTCTCTTGAGAAAAAGACAGTAGCTTTAGACAGAAAACTACACATTTTAGACCTGCAGCCTGTCTAAAAGAAATTTCAAGGAACATATCACTATAAACACAATATTAATTTCCAAGATACAGTATGAAGTCAGTATTTCTGTCTTTAGAGGAAAAGGCTCACAAAGGCAAGGCAAGGCAGCTTTATTTGTATGGCAGATTTCAGCAACAGGGCAATTCAAAGTGCTTTCCATAAACAGTCAAGAACATTGCGACAGAATAAAAACATAAAAACATAAAAAAAACATAAAAACATTAAAGATTAGAAAATAAAAACAAGTTAAAAATAAAAGCTAGGATAGAAACTAAAATAGTGCAGTATATAAGATCATTATCTGGTTTAATAAAAGGCAGCAGCAAACAGAAAAGCTCAGAGTTGGAGTAGGTCCTGCAGTTTTCTGGGAGCTTGTTCCAAATATTTGGTGCATAAAAACTGAACTCTTCTTCTGCATGTTTAGTTGTGACTCTGGGGACACTAAGCAGACCTGATCCAGATGACTTGAGAGGTCTGGATGGTTCATAACATAGCAGAAGATCAGAAATGTATTTTGGCCCTAAACCATTTAGTGGTTTGTAAACCAGCAGGAGTATTTTGAAATCAATTCTCTGAGAGACAGGGAGCCAGTGTAGAGACCTGAGGAAGCCTGAGAATGGTGCACTACATTGCATATTCAGCTAATACCACAGTGTGTTATGATGATGTTGGTGAATTAGAGTGTCAGCATTCAGGGTGGGAGGGGGGAGAAAAACAAAGAAAAAAAGTTTTCACTCATGCACAATAACCCCTCTGTGGTGCTTCCCATGTGGCTGTCTGGTTAACAGGTCCTTTTGTTCCACAGAGGAATTCTGTGTTACATTCCCTCAGAGAGGAGAAGCTGCCGCCTGCAGCGCCCTCCACAGTCTGACCTCTTTAACGACAGGTCACTTAATGGACTTCTGCTAAACTACCCTACACAATTTGAACCAATTAACCCAGGGAGTAGCCAAACATTTGTAATTGTGGGCCATATATATAAGGAGTCTCTGGCCAAATAATGCATAGTTTTCAACCAGTTACACTGCAAGAGAATCCGTGTTTCTAGACCAGAAAACCCCATGTGGCATAGAAAATGTATTTTCTATCAAAATAACTACACAGCACTACTGAATAGGGCTTTCAAAGTTAACGCGATAATAACGCATTAATGCAAATTGGTTTTAACGCCACTCATTTCTTTAACGCATTAACACAACTTGCTATTTTACCTCATAGCGGGCTCTGTTTTAAAGCTAGAGTAAAGATACTGGCATTATTTGAAACTAGAAAACCTAACGAATCCAAACTCATGCTACATTTTGGTGAGGAAAAACTGGCATGGCCATTTCCAAAGAGGTACCTTGACCTCTGACCTCAAGATATGTGAATGAAAATGGGTTTTATGGGTACCCACAGACATGACCACTTTATGATAATCCCATGCAGTTTGGGGCAAGTTGTTGCCTGTTGGGCTTCAGTTTGCCATGTTATGATTTGAGCATATTTTTTATGCTAAATGCCGCACCGGAGAGAGTTTCTGGACAATATTTGTTTTGTGTTGTTAATTGATTTCCAATAATACATATGTATATATATACATTTGCATAAAGTAAGCATATTTGCCCACTCCCATGTTGTTACAAGTATTAAATACTTGACAAATCTCCATTTAAGGTATATTTTGAACAGATGTGTGATTAATCGCTATTAATGATGGACAATCATTGATTGACAGCCCTACTTAAAACAGACAGAAATTGCCAAATACCTATATTGATTTCTGTTCATGGCCTAAGGACCAACTTAAAAGATTACAATGCAAATGTAAGATGTAAATCTGTAAGTCTAATATTAAGATTTACTAAACGGAACAGGCAGAAATGGTAAAATATTGGTTTCTGTGCCAAGAGGTTAACACAGAGACAATATCACTAAATTTAATTAACATCTAGTGTTTCAACTAGGATGTGCAATGTACATGCATTGCAATTTATTAGAAATATGTTCATGCCATATTCTAGTTTTAATCTTAGTTTTTTAAAATTTCACCACCGTATGTTTGGCCACCCCAGAATTAACCAACTGTTGGCTGTTTATACAGTTTGGAAGCTCAGATTTAAGTTTTGGTATATTCATTTTGCCCAATAAATTTCAAGGAAATCTGTACCAGACACCGTCATGTTGCTAGGTAAAATTGTGTTATTGTGTAAATTGGAAAAGTTGCCCACTTTGCAGAAAGTGTGAGTAGGGAAAAGAGCAACCAACACAAAGTTCACGTTGTGAAAAAGATAATATAGACAGTATATATTCATTAGAAAATGACTTTTATCTGAATGAAGTAGTAGTAGGAGGCATTCATGATAAGGCTGCGTGATGGTTTTTAATGGCTGTTTTCAGTTACATTAACATCATAACAATTACATTACATCAAAAAACATTTACACGAGCAGCTCAAGGGGGCTGCACGGTGGTAAGAAAATAAACAAACTAAAAAATATATACAAAGATAAATGTTAATTTCATCAACATAATTATATCTATGTAACAAAAATAAAATAATATTCCTGATACTACTCTGTGGTACAGTATTTTACAAAAATAGGAATTCTTCTAAATAATACTGATTGACACAAATATGTTGGCACAGTGGATCTGACAGTCATCTGAATCTCTCTGAACGGACCAAACACACACACATTTCTGAGAGAAAAAAATCAGACATTGCAAATATTACACCAAACAGACACATAAACAACTACACATTCACTTTTTTTTTGCTGAAGCCAGGAGCACAACATACAGTATATTACTACATTGGACACATACGTATATTAGGAAGTTCTCAACATTTTTAAGCACATATATTGTGGTCAAAATGATCCATGCATTTAAAATGCATGAAAATGACATATTCACATTAAACCAATATACACAACACGTCTTCCCTCATGGGTGCAAAACCAAGTGTTTTCAAAGTTGAACAAGGTTTTCTGTTACAGTGGCTTCAGAGCAATTCAAATCACATTTATTTACAAATCAGAATGAAGGATTATTCTAGTAATTTCAGTTCAATTATGATATCAAATTGTCAAATCAGAGAGAGCCACACGAGCTCCTGATCTTAAGGCTGGGAGAGTTTAGTGCAAGTTGAGGATTAATATACACTAAATTACTTAAAACGTTAAAATTTGAATTAAGTTAAATTAACATTAAGCTACAGCAAAATGCAGTTACAACCAACTACAACACAATCTGTATTTATGTTCATTTCATGAACTCAGTAACTCAGTTACTTGGTATAACTCCACAGGACATAGTAGAAGGAAGTTTAAGGTATGGACTGTACACATTTAGACTGTATTGTGTCCAGTTAAAGCTATTAAAACAGTACTAAGTACTAAACAATTCACACTAGAGCTCCTCTTTAAGTGTACAGAGCTCATTTTCATTAATGGCTCTATGCCCTATTATTCATTCTTTATTCTATCGTCTCTAATAATACCCAACGTCCATCAGCAGAGGTGATTTCATGGAACAGAAATCCTAATTTCATGGGAAGGGTTCACACACTAACAGGAAGTGGTAAAATTGCAGGGTTGAGCCTTAATTTAGACCCTCAAGTCCATAAATTGCATTTTTCCTTCCTTCTAAGCATCAAATGCATCTGATAACAAATTTTAAATGTGTTGGGACGTGAAGAAAACTGTAGACTGATGGCCTGTTTTAGTGTGCTATAAGCTGGATATTTAAGTTTTGTTGGCATCGGTTTATCTCCGATTATAGTAGCTAAGATCTTATCCTAATAACCATTTTTAGAAAGTATAGAGCCAGCATTTCAGTGCAGCGTCGTTACAGCAGTGGAGTGCACACACCATCCAGTGGTGAAAGCGTGCAACAACAAGTCTTACAACTTTTAGGAAAGAAACAGCAGAATATGAAAGTGTAACACTCCATATAAAGATGCACATTTCCCCACCCAAGTGCTTCATGCAATTCTAACAAGCAGTTATAAACATTTACAATCACTTTGAGCATTTTACATGGCTTTGAGCCATGGTGGATTTCATCCCCCAAAAAATAAATGTATTTATCTTTCCTTCTCTTTCACCATTTCTTTTACCACCTCCTCCACATCACACACATTTCACCTCTAGTTCTATATAGACTGCGGAGGCCTCATTATTTTATCATGTTAGAGGATTATCATTATATTTATATCGTGGTTCACAGTGTCAAACAAATAGGATTATTTACAAAAAAAAGTAGATAAAGTTTCTCTTTTACTGCCCAGCACACATCGGAGACTGAAAGTAAACATTTCACAGATAAAAGGGACAATGCAGGATGTGAATGCCCCGGTCTACTGACGGTAGGTATAGCACATGTACAGCACTCCTCAGCTACAGTAATAATGAAATAAAGACAAAACAGAATCTGGAATCTCAATGAGAAATACACTGTGATGGTTAATGTCAATTCAAGATTAGCTCTCAGAATTTCTCCTCCTAGTTTTCTCAGTCTATGTTTACCTTTCATCTTACAATGATGAAAGATTACAACCTTCATTTTTGCATTTCAGAAGTCTTTCTTGATATGTCAGTACCTCTAAATCTTTCTTAGACCCTCTTAGAAAGGTACGGTTGTTCGTTGCAGTGAGTAGTAGGTAAAAGCATAAATCAAGAGGAAACTCAGCAATCATGTACTACTTTGCATCCTCCTTTGCTTTAAGGAATACTGTTGCAGTATATGCTCTCCTGTTGGCTCACACACTGGTGCCCTTGTCCCTGAGGGTGGTGACTCTGAGCATAAACCTTCTGGTGCTCCGGCGGTAGCGTGGCTGAGTGAAGTAAAACAGAATCGGGTCCAGAAAGCTGTTCATGCTTGCAAACGGCCTGGTGCATTTATAGATGATCGAAAACAAGTTTCTAGTCTCGCAGGGCGCATTAGGAAGAGTACGCACCACCAGGTACAACGTCTTGGTGAGGTGAAACGGCAGGAAGCTGATGCAGAACACCGCCGCTATCACAATGATCATCCTCACCGCCTTCTCCCGTTTCTCCCCAGTCCCTATGGAGACACCCTGGTAGGTCACCGGGCGGCAGAGGATGTGGGCCATCCGACAGTAGCACACCATCACGCCCACGAAAGGCACCAGGAAGCCGAGGCAGGTCAGAGCCATGCCGTAGGGATAGTAATCTAACGACCTCTTTGGCGTGCTTAAATCGTAACACACTGTGCGGTTTCGCTGGATTCCCGTCGCGGCGAAGTAAAAAGTTGGCGCGCACAGTAGGCAGACCACCAGCCACACCCCTCCGCAGACGCACCACGCCAACCTGCGACCACCTTGCTTCTGCCACATCGCCATAGGATGGCAAATGCCCACGTAGCGCTGCACGCTGATGCAGGTGAGGAAGAGGATGCTGCCATGCAGGTTACTAAAACAGGAAAATTGGAAAAAATAAATACAGTTAAGTCAAATCTTTTAAAGTTTTAGAAAATGATGGAATACTTTCAACACATAGCTGTATACGGAAATAATTAGCCAATATTCAGTCAAGTATCTCACCTGTAGAACTGAAACCTGACCATTTTACAGGCAAACTCCCCAAAGGGCCAGTAGTCATGACTGGCGTAGTTGTAGATGAGCAAGGGAAGTGACATCACATACAGGAGGTCGGCTATGGCCAAGTTGAGCATATAGATGTTGCTTTTGGACAGATTGGGCCGAGTCCTCCATATCTTTAGTATGACAGTAGCATTGAGAGGAAGTCCGAGCAGGAAGACTAAAATGTACACACCAGGTAGTAAAATACGTTTAAAGTCTTCCTTATAGGTGCAGCGAAGGAGGGATGACCTGCTGACGTTGCTGATGTTGGCGATAAAGCTGTGTGCCTCGTACGGCTCTGTAGGCCATACGGCGGTAGAGAGGGAATCCAAAGGGGAGGATATCGAGATGAGAGTTTCCGTCGAAAAGGAGTTGAGAGAATGTGGCATCTTCACATCCTGGAAGACAGACAGGGAGAGACATGAGGGGGTTGTTACTTTAATAATAATAGTGTCAATATTTTATCTGAAATAAAAACAAGTGTGTGTATAAGCACAAATGAATGTGATTTGCCAAGCTATTAGACATTATTAAAAGTAACAGGAGATGTTCACATTCAAAATACAATTCTACATTCTGCATTTGTAATGCAGCAGATGCTGTTCATGGTTAAGCTTTTAAATTCAGGTTAAATCAAATCAGCAAACAAATAGGTGAAACAGATTTAGCATAATATTGACATACTGTGTGTATGTGTATATGCATGTATCTATGTATTGTACATGCCTGTGTGTGCATTGACAATGTTGTGATGACTGTGTATTCAAATCTTAATAAACACAGACACAGAGAGATAAACTCTCTCCACCAGAGGGCACAAGAGATCAGCATTTGTTCAATTTATCCCATCCACATCTTCAAGGTCACAAGGAAGCAGTCACCTTGAGCCCCATCAACACTTTCTAGGCATTTCATTGTTGTAGCTAGAGCATGTAAGGCCAACTCTGATTACTTTATATGCTGTTGGACAGTGTGACCAGTGTTTCTCACAAGGTGATGGAAAGGATAACTGAATAAGACCTCTAAAAGTTATTCTATATACTATATGTTATATAATTACAAAGAAAAGAAAAACACTTTTGGTAGAACTGATCACGACTGGTAGAATTATGCAAGCAGTGACGAAGGGTTGCAATGAAACATTGCTTCTTTTAAATGGGTAAAAAGACGTATGTTTTTAAAGTAAGATCTTAATCTGCAAAATAACTACATCTGTAATCGAGGAAAAACTGCAATATTTAGTATCTCTGAGATGTAGTGGAATAGAACAAGTAAGTTGTACAAAATAAAAATTCTCAAGTGTTGTAAGAGTACTAGAGTTGTTCTGATACCAGTATTGGAAATACCTCCAATACAAATTAAAATGCTGGATCACGACGAGTATGCAAGTGTATGCACCAATCTAATATCACGTTATCATATAATTTATCAGCTACACAGGAACAACAACAACAACACGTGTCATTCGCCTCCCGATCTGTACATCCTTCCCGATCCGTACTACGCATGTGCAACTCTCAATAGAGATGAGAAAGAAGCGAGACGGCTCATGTGTTAGTTACGTCCATCATCAGCTCCAAAAAAATGATCGCACTACATTATTTAGTAATAGTACTTGCTAAGTAAGGGATAATGTACAACGAGCCAGTCATTGTTGAGAAATAAACTCAGACAGGCTCTTGCATCGCCCTGAGGGGGGGTTTATTTCACAACAATGACCTGCTAGCTGAACATTATCCAACTTATTACACGGCTACTTACTTCAATAAATCAATAATTTGACACAAAGACGGTCCGCCAGAGTCAGACATCAGAACTGCGCCCATAGCAACGGTCTGTTATAGATAGCAACGGTCTGCTTTAAAGAAATAACAGACTGTGGAACGCCATGATTGACCAATCAGATCAAGTATTCAACAAAGCTGTGTAATAAGTTACTAGAAAAACTGCACCAAAATAAATAAAGGCCCAGCCTGCCAGCCCATTAGATTATGATAATGTAATCCTTCTATCACTTTAGAACAAGTGGCAGCTGGACAGCTGCAAGTTTTGAAATGAAAACAACTGCAGACTGTCTGGTCTCCCACTCACAACTCACTCTGTCTGGAACAAACCGTTAAACACACAGATTAATCAACATTTTTAATTACAGCTCCCACCACCAACATCAATCATATTCATTTGCTTCATAGCAGCATGTGGGCGAGTAAGTGATTGTCTTAAAGCCACTTCCTCTGAAGCCTCGTCAGATGGTGACTCATTCACAATAAAAGCCTACGTGTGCCTATGTGTAAGAATGCGTAAATGTGCGGCGTCTTGTTAAACTTCTTAAAAAAAAGTCTTTGTATGTTTCTAAAAGAAACTGCAAATCTGTAGGAGGGTGTGTTTTACATTAGCTCCTCAGTGTGGGTGCATGAACAGTTTGTTGTGAGCAACACGTACGCATGATTTCACAATTTCTGGGAGAGTACTTGGAGGAGAGGAAGAGGAGGGAGAGGGAGCAGAGCGCCAGCATACTATAAAACATTTCACTACGCTGAACCAATGAGCAAAGAGCAATAACAAAGGTTTTGGAAATTGCACTGCAGTTGGCTATATTTGGATTTTTTCTATTTGTCGACTAACCTGTCTCATGAAATGCCAACTTTCTTGGCTATCTTAAAGCCAGACGACGTCATGACAGTCACTCAAATCAATACGCCTTCTGAAAAGACCGCACTTTAGGAAGTGATGTCTGATTAACTCCATAAATCACACCGTCACAATGTAGTATAATTTATGATGTTTTGATTGAAAGTGCTTCTTCCTTCATTCGTTCGTTGTTCAGGCATGCCTTTAGTGGGCTAACCATGCCCAACCTCCAGGGATGAAGTGTAATGAACACTGTTTTTTGTCTAAATTTCATATTAAAGCTGCAACACATACTGTAACTTTCCACACGTGCAACTAAGATAATAGCGCTTCCTCTTTGTGAAGTTGTATCACGTTTTATTGGTATCATAATGTTGGCGTGTAAGCAGTTAAAGTGTCAAAGAGCGAGCAGCAACATGAAACCAAATGTGATATTTACTTCACTAAAGAACCAAACAGGTCACTGGGAGGTCTCCTTTGTTTAGTCTTACACTATTAAGTTTATAATACAGAGAAACACATTCTGGATCCTGCAAGCCCTAGCAGGCAAATGACTGATCTACAAAGCAAAGCAGGAATAACAGCTGAGATCTGCCAACTGGAATAAGCGCAGCTCTGATTCCCATACTGAATGTGTGCACCTCATAAGGACTGCCACTGTGGTGCGGATAATCATATATCACTGGAGGAAGATATTGTTCATGAAAGATGAATGAGCTGCCAAGTGTCAATTTCTTTTTAGATTAATAAGGGAGAAGAGGCAAACAGAAATGTAAAACCTCTTAGTGGGATATCGTATCAGTTCAAAACATGTTGTGGAAGCAAAATATAATTAAAAACTGATAGAACTGAGCCAAGTTAATAAGCTATAATTGATCACTGGCATATATGGTTATTCCCTTATGGGTTTAAATGGAAATATTCACTGGATGAAGACAGATATTCACCTTTCACTTTCAATAACAGCAATGTATTATTTAATTCTGTGTGGCTTTAATGATAACTGTGTATATATCAGTGCACCTGCATATGTGCGTGTTTGATATGGTCATGTTTCCCATTTTCAAACACTCTAGAGAGTAAACAGTAATCACAGGCCTCTAAATGGTCATATCTGCACTCTGTGTGTGTGTGTTTGTGTCTCTGACGGCTTCTGGGTGAAGTGTTTGCTCACAGCTACTCTCCAGGCTATATACATTTCCTAAACAGCGTTGATCTTAGTCTAATAGCGGTATAATAGATAAACACATTCAGGCACAGCTGGAAAGACAGACAGAGAGACAGACCCACACCACAAACCCACTGAAAAAATGGTAATTCAATTGGAAATCACAACTTTTCATTTCACAAGATTTGAAGCATAATTATATCCTCTGATGCCTATCCATGTGTATGTATAAAGAAACATTGCTCTTCTAAAGATAAGTCAAATGCTGTGTCTCAGTTCTCGTACTTCAGTATTTGCTATTTTGAGTGCAGAAGTGCGTTCACATTGAGAAGAATGGCAAAATGCAGTGCTCTCTAAGTACCCAGATGTTGTACTCAAAATGGCCAAAACGTTGAGTGTAGAACGCTGGATACTTCTCACTCTCAACGATCGTCATCTTTGCTACATAGTGGAAGGGGAGGGGCCGCCAACCTATTTGAAACTTGTGAAAATGGCGGGCAAAGAAGCTGCAGTGGTTGCGATTGAAATGACAAACACCTAACTATCAGGGCTGTCAAAGTTAATGCGATAACGCGTTAACGCAAATTTGTTTTAATGCCACTAATTTCTTTAACGCATTAAGGCAATCGACCTTTTGGAGGTTGTGGCAGGCTCAGTTTTAAAGCTAGTGAAGATACTGGCATCATATGAAACTAGAAAACTTAAGGAATCCATTGGTACCAATCATGTCATACTAGCTTCTCAAAGGAGGTTAAATAACGCTCCAAACTTGTGCTAAATTTTGGCGAGGAAAAACTGTCATGGCCATTTTCAAAGGGGTCCCTTGACCTCTGACCTCAAGACATGTGAATGAAAATGGGTTCTATGGGTACCCACAGAGGAGGAATTTTTAGAGCAATTAATTGGAGACTGAAAAGTGGACCGGATTAGGAATGACTTACACTGGAGGTTTATTTATGTTTTGAATTCAAGGAGAATCGATTCAGCAAATGCAAGTCAACAAGTGTGCCGCTAACCCAATTCTGAGGAGCCTCTCCTCAGAGAAGACTTTTTGCCTGAGGCAAACAGACAAGATAACCCAAACATTGTAATTGTCTATAAAACAACACATGGATATCAGTGAGTCAGTAATGTGGCATGTCTGCCACTGTTGTGTGAGATTCTCCCCCGCTCTGCGCCAACCTTGGGAGGTAGACAAGAAAACAGGCTGGGCGATTATGAGAGGCCGTCAACATATACCGGGGTGGGTAGTTAGACACAGCCAGAGACTGACCAGTGACCTGGGATGCCCAGCAAATGGTTTCATTATATATTACAAAGGGAAGGGGAGGGGGAGGGCATTTCCTAAGGAATAATTCCTTAACACCCACGAGTCTCCCCTTTACAGACATGACCACTTTATGATAATCACATGCAGTTTGGGGCAAGTCATAGTCAAGTCAGCACACTGACACACTGACAGCTGTTGTTGCCTGTTGGGCTGCAGTTTGCCATGTTATGATTTCAGCATATTTTTTATGCCAAATGCAGTACCTGTGAGGGTTTCTGGACAATATCTGTCATTGTTTTGTGTTGTTAATGGATTTCCAATAATAAATATACATACATTTGCATAAAGCAATCATATTTGTCCACTCCCATGTTGATAAGAGTATTACATACTTGACAAATCTCCTTTTATGGTACATTTTCAACAGATAAAAAAAGGTGCCATTAATTTGCCATTTGGTTAATTTATTACTGCCAATGCGACGTGATATCCATGGCTGACCATCACCAGTGGATCTAACGGTGAGTGCACAACAGCCACATTTGAAAGTGGAAAGTGTACTGACTGAAGTATCCGAATTAAGACACAGCTGAAGGTAGTTAAATGACACACAGGTTTAGTGTACAGCTTTAGACTATTTTTAGATCTGTAGACCCAGAACATAAAAATGAAAGTTGAGTGTGCAATGAAGTCATTTCAAGCCACATGTTTACTACATCGCGACACAAACGGCAAACACTAATTAAAACATTGCTCACCGACCTTTGCAGGAATTCATTTGGCTAGTATGTCATTATGGGTGTGAAGGAGTCGTCTACTTTTTCTCTATGACTCAGAGGTGCAGCTTTTTCTGCCCACATAGTTGTAGTATTTTTGGCAGGTTTCCTGAAACTTGTCCATACACCTTCTCCTCAAACTCTTTCTGTGAGAAAACAGACACGTCTACTGAAAGCTGTTAGTTACACCACGTTGAGGGGAAAATCACATGATGTTGTGCTAATAATACAATCGTTTTTATTCTCAATGTAGAATAAATATATTTCATGTACAGTATAGATATATCGATATAAGAACTCAAACTGCTCCTTGGACAAAGTGGAGCTTTAGTAGTAAGCAACTATTTACACTTGTTTGAGAAAGAAAAGTGCTGTAGATGCTCAGATATGTTGTACAGTACTACTGTAAATGTCACAATGGGCAGATTACCTCCACTGCCTGGCAACAAATATAGCCATTCATCCAGTAACACGGTCAAAGACAACACCGCTCTTTCACGCTGCATTCACTGGTATATCTGATAATCTGCAGGAATCCTCTTACCCTTAAAAGCATTGTACTGTACTCAGTACAGTGTATGCATCCACAGTGGAAAAGCTTATTGGAGAATGCGGGCATCGATCCCGCTACTTCTCGCATGCTAAGCGAGCGCTCTACCATTTGAGCTAATTCCCCTTCCGCCTACATGCACCAAAAGACGCAAGTTGACATGTCATGTAGCAGTACACACCCACAGCCCTTCCCACAGGGCTCATGTTACTAACAGAGACGCTCCCCCAATCTCTTTCACACATGCTTTGACAAGAGAGGCACGCTGCTGCATACTCTCTCTGCCCTCGGGCCTGCCAAAGGCAGAGCTGAAGGTGGTGACGCAAGATTATTTATAAACCACGATTGCAAGAATGTGACTGCAACTCAGGACAGATATAAGAGATTAACAACTCAACATAACCCCAACAGGGTTGTAAATCAAACGCCATGTATAAAGTATTTAATTATTATTCAGCATGCGGATTTGGTACCATCAGGAGTTTGGTTAAGGTAACATGAGTCAGCTGAGTGTATGTCAACAACAAGCTCTGATTAACCCACTATACACTAAATTCCCAGCACTAAACAACAGACACAGTTAGCGACTAACAGGTGAACATAGTGGATCATTTATCAGCTAAAGGACCAGTGTGAAACATTTAGGGGAAGAAATGGAATATAGCATTAATAAGTATGTTTTCTTTAGCGTATAATCACCTCATAATAAGAATCGTTGTGTTTTCGTTTCCTTAGACTGAGCTGTTTATACCTACATAGGGAGCGGGTCCTCTCTCCACGGAGTTGGCCGTGTTGCACCGCCATGTTTCTACAGTAGCCCAGAACGTTCAAACCAAACACTGTTAACTTTACTTGCGTGGGCTGGAGTCAATAACCTTACTTGCTCCCGTCACCACCACTCTCTCTTTCTTGCTTCACCACTCACTTCCCACGTACACACACACTCTACACACTGACTCTACTCCAAATGGCTCTAGAGAGGGCCATTCGCGTTATCGCGTCGGCCACCGAAGCTCTACAACACGCTTGGCAAACGGGAGAAGCTTCAGATGGTTGCAATCTCCTCACCGCACCGCTAGATACCACCAGATCCTACAGACTGGACCTTTAAGACATAAAAAAATTGTGAACATGACAATCACAATTTCCAAGACCCTAAGATGACATCTTTAGCAGCCCAAAAACTAAAAAATAACCAGAGAGAAAATCATGTTTTTGCTTCTTTTCTAAACGCATACCAACATGACTAAGTGCAATTTAAAATACAAGAAGGGCAATCTGTTCAAACAAGCATGCCTGCCATACTCACACACACACACACACACACTGTGGCAGCAACTCTGGCCGTCTTCAGAGATGCTGGCCTGCAGATAATGTAACCTAATGGAGCAAGTAAAGGGTGACTGGCAGATAAGGACACATAAAGCCTCATACTGTACACTGCACAGACTCTCTCTCTCTGTGTAATAAACACAGAGCAGGGCAGGAGATGTTGAATTGAGGAGAGAGAGTGGGGAACAATTCACCTCAAATTACTTTCCCATCTCTGATCTCTATCCTGTCCCTGGCCGCGCTAATCAATGATTCATGCCCGCTGCTCCTCATCCAGTTTCTGCTGAAATACAGACACACACTCATTCACTGACATGCATCATGCTTTGGCTGCAATGCCTTTGAAAAATGACACACAAAAGGACAAGGAAAGAAACAAAAATCAGTGTCACACAGTATCACACACTAGCCAGACACAAGCAAGGACACAAAAAACGGCTAAAACGCAGCAGTAAAATCCATTCATCTGCTGTACAGACAAATACATGATACAAAATATGCACGCACGCATCAGCACACAAACATCCTCTTTGCTGAGATAAACAACAAACATTAGTTCATTTTCCCAAGAAAGACAGATGCAGCTGCAGTGGAAACACACACACACACACACACACACACACACACACACACACACGATTGCATGCTGCAGATGTCACCGCCCTCTGTCTTAATTAGGGGAAAAAATAAACACTTTACTGATTATCTTAGCTATTATGGTGCAGGCTAATTTGAGTTATCAATCCTGAGAACAGGCACTGTGGCCATTACACAGGAGACATTTTAAACCAATCAGCTGCACCATAAATAGACATAGGGGTGATGTGGTGTTCAACAGAAACACGCACACACACACACACACACACACACATACACACACGAGAATAAAACAATTGCTTGTTGCATGAGACCCAACTGTAATCAGTCAAGGGTGCTAATAAACAACTTCCAAACGGTCTCCAGGGAGCATCTATCACACACCAAGCAGCACACATATTTGACCTTATCTCCCCTTTTTCTTGGTCTTCTCTTGAAAATTATTTGTTTCCACTGGATTGTTTGATTTCCACAGAAGAAGTGCAGAAGTACAAATATGGACATTATTACACAGATAGACAGAAGGATTTGTGCATTCATCTAGTAGAAAATCCCCTTCTGGCAGAACAAAACCAAAAGCCAGGGACTTCTAGTCCACAGAGAAAATACAGAAGTGACAGGAGTTCCTTCAAAACTGATATGGATCACAAACAAAGCTGCAAGTGACAATGCACAGAGGCGCTCTGTTGGTATGAATTTGTCGTAACTTGTAGATAAAAACATGTTGATGCTCGTTGCTGTAAGGATTTGGATTGAGGATTATATTAGGCGTGCAAATACACCAGTTCAGGCTGGTCTCTGCGTGACTCTTGTCGAGCGGTTGCCACACACAGCTAGGGAAGTGAATGCAGCTCTGATGAAACAAGTAAAATCCAGAGACAGGGCAGTAGGACATCGGGTACTGAAACCTTCTAAGTTCCTTCTAACACGATCATCAGACTAAATTTTCATTTTGTTTCAGCCTGACGCTGTGTTCAGGTTAGCTAATTTCTGTTTCAGATGGCTGTTTTGTTTTATGGGTTAAAGCGCCGACCATGAACTGCAATGCACCCGGTTGGACTAGCTGTGCCTCTACTTAGTAGGGCAGGGACAATACACCTATCTCCCGATCGATACTATCACGATACTTTGGTGCTGATTCGATTTGTATTGCAATTTCCAAGTATTGCGATTCTACAAGTATTGCGATTCAATATTACGAATTATTGTGATTTTTTTTAACACTAGACCATGGGAAAAGTTAAATCATACACTTCTAGGGACTTTTACTTTGGAAAATATCTAAATTGATGCAGTAACAATTTTTGATTTCCAGCACGTATGTAGTCAGAGATGTCCTGAAGTCATAAAAGCAAAAAAACGTCCTTATACCTCCGTATAGACTCAAATGAAGCAAATATATCGATTCTGGCATAAAAAAAAATCTATTTCAAAATCGTAAAAAAAAAAATTGCAATACATAGGTGAATCAATTGTTTGTCCACAAGGATGTTCCAAGACTTTGATTTCCAACAACTTGAACAGTTGCTCAACTCAACTTCAACTTAATTGTCCTCAGAGGTGGTTTTGCAGCAAGACATTCTGTAGGTGAGACAATAAGATACAAAAAGCCTACATAGGGTACATCACTGAATGTTTCGGACTCGGGGAAAACCAACTTTGGTCCCAACAACTGCAAGATACAAAAACAAAAGTTCATTACAGCAGTTTTTTTCCTTATCTGGTAAGAGGGTCATACTGTAAAGGACAAAGGGTGTCGTTTCCTGTACAGAGTGTAAAGCCCCGGGAGGCAAATGTGTGATTTATTGGGCTGTACAAATGAAATTGACTTGACTTGACATAACAGTTGCATTAATCTCAATTATTTTAGTAATAATTTTTTTTGTGGCTATTTTTCATGGAACTAGCTAAGAAGACGTTGACTTCCCTACTCTTAATCCGGCCAACAAATACTGTTGTTTCTGTTTGCCATGAATGAGAACAACACCAGACCTACTTGAATCACTGAACGAATTAAAAGATGTGCAGAGGTCTGAAAAACAGCAATGGTAAACACACATAAACAAGCATGAACACAGATGCAACAGCCACACAAACAAGCTTACTGTCCATTTCCTCCCGTATTTCTGTCCTTTACAGCTCTCCATCATTAGAATCATAAGGGCTTATTGATAATGCACAAATATCCCCGGGACACAAATATTTTCAACTTCTGTTGCTGCCCAGGCACTTGTTGTTTTTTTTCTCTTGAATGATAATTGTTATTGATTCCCTTTAATGTTGATAGAAAAACATGTTTTTCCAAACATAAGTTGCTGTAACAGCTTGATACACACCTTTGGTGAGGCAAAAAGCTTAACAGAGTGGCAAGCAGCAGTTAGCCTGTGCCCTGTGGTGGCTGTTGTCATGGGTTTGTGGTGCAGAGGGGATGTGAATGCAGCTCTGGTAAAAGCATAAAGACAGGACAAACTGAAATGTCTTAAAAAGACTGATTCCCAGATGAATCTCTGACAATCTTGGAGATTTATACAGTATCTTCTTAAACATTAGGTCTGGTTGCTATGGTTCCCAATTAAGACAAACTATCGGAGTGATCCCTTTAAATCCTACTCAGACCAGAGAAGCCACATTTATCTTGGGTCAATCGCATTAAATTACCAATTTTAAGGAGACATTTGGCTGAAATGTTTGGGAGGGCTTCCTCTGACCTTTTGATTATTTACCCGAGGAGATAATACTGTGCACTTAACTTTGTCCTGTAAACAACTTTGGCTGTGTTTCTCTCTCTACCCCTCTATCTCTGTCTGTGTGTCTTTAAACCAGCGGGACATTAGTTGGTTTCCAGTCAGACAGACAAAACACCCACAGAAGCCTGATCATTGCCTGGCAGAAAGGAATCTTCACTAAAAACACAATCCCCATGCCAAAGTCCTTCGGCTAGTGTGACAGCCCATCATCCAAATGATTCCTGGTTATTACGTCAGTGATGTGGCAACTTGTTTTGACTGGAGTTAGGTTCCCTCGCAGCTACAGAAATGATGGAGAAAACAGTGTGACATATAAAGTTGTGTAATATGAGCTTATTGCAAAAAATTTCAGTTACTCAGATATTTTTCCACTGGTGCCATCAATAGCAGAGATGATGTATAGAATATCCAAATGACAACAATGTCATTTTTTCAAGCAATAATGCCAAAAAAAATGAGGAGGATTTTCTGTTTTTCTTTGTCTTATGTGAAAGTAAACTACATATTTAGAGGTTTTCAGACTGCTGGTCGAACAAAACACGACATTTGAAGACGTTACCTTTGCCACGGGAAACTGGGACGGCTATTTTTCACCTTTCTCCCAGTCAATTATTAACGTAATTGAGAAAATCTCATGTGTATGAGCGAGTGGAAGCATTTGGCTGGCAGCTATCTCTTTGTCGCCTACACAGCTTGTTTTGACGGCATCCCATGAGGATGCTTTTTCCTGTCTCTATCTGTTCTCAGTGAAGTATAAACTCTCCTGTTGCATTAAAGAGATAGTTTGGGTGTTTTGAAGTGGGGTTGTATGAGGTACTTATCCGTAGTCAGTGTATTATCTACAGTAGATGATGGTCGGCACGCCCACAGTTAGAAGAAGCGGACACAAGTTACTGCACAGAAGCAAATCAATGTACTGCCGTGCAAAACAGCAGCAAAACGTATTTTAACCGCCTAAAAGAAAGGCTCGATATCACCTTAAGTGAACGCTATATTTAGAATATTTTCACCCGTTTAGCTTGCCGTGAGACAGCTATATGTCTATGTTTCCGACAGGGACCTGAAGCCGTTATCTATGCTCTCTCCAAAGCAACCAGACCAGAATTTTACCTTGCAGAACACGGGAGTCACACAATAACACAAACTAACTGATCGAAGCAGCGGTAGACCAGCAAGAGCATAGATGGATACAACGGCTTCAACTCCCCGACGGAAAGGGCTGTCTGTCGGCAAGGTAAACTGGCTCACGGCCGCAGCTTTACAGCGCTCCCCGCCCGGACCTTGCCGCACCGTGGACTAGGGCTCGCTGCGCCCTCTCTCCCCGCCGGGGAGGGACGGGGCCCCCTGCTCCTTGTGCGACTGTCGACCGGGGCGGACTGTCCTCAGTGCGCCCCGACTGCGTCGTGCCCCCAAGGCGGGGATTAGGCCCACGTAAAAGGCTCTAGGGGTCTGCGGCGATGTCGGCAACCCACCCGACCCGTCTTGAAACACGGACCAAGGAGTCTAATGCACATGCGAGTCAGAGGGTGCAAGCAAAACCCCGTGGCGCAATGAAAGTGAGGGTCGGGCGAACCACCGGCCCGTCTCGTCCGCACCATTGGGGAGGTGGAGCATGAGGATGCTGACGAGAGGTTAACGTCACGCTGCCGTAAAGTGGTATCGGTGCCGTTATATCGGAGCCGTTTTGCGAGTACGAGTACGAGTACATGAGCACAGTATCGGACCCAATACCCGATACTGTTATCGGTATCGGTGCATCCCTAATTCTAAATATAGCCTACACATAAACTGACATTGATTTTTTTAGGTGACTAAAATAAGTTTAACTGCCGGCCCCGGCCACAGCAGTACATTGTTTTGGTTCCGTGCGGTAACTCCTGTCTGTTTCTCCAATCGGGGGGCGTGCCGACCATCATCTACTGTAGGTAATACACTGACTATACCTCATACAAGCCCACTTCAAAACACCCAAACTATCCCTTTAAGATATCAATGAGCCCAGCGTTATGAAACACTGTACTGGGTATTCTCAGATGGCTGATACAGATATTGAGACAGAAGGTTGTGGACACAGTGCTAGTTCTCATAACACTTCAGTCATATTGGAGTTGCTGTAAAAAAAAGAAAAGCCATTTACCAAGGTTGTAGGATCCATAACAGAATCCATGAAGGAACAAACCCCACATAGAACATGATGTCTGGCCCGTTTTTCTTAATACTCCTAACTCTAATTATCTTGTAAAAACATGTATATAATGGACCAATTCAATGTAACATAAAAAGTCTAACGAATATGAACAAATTTCTGCAAATAAGAGATTATTTCAATTTTCTATCCAGGATGTCAACAAGTAATGTGTTTCCTCAAGCTGCGAAACCACACACTAAATTCATGGGAACGCTGGAAGTTTCCCAGGATGATTATACGGCCTCATTTCTGTGGTTTTGAGACTTTGAGCTCAATAATAAGTCACATCTTTAGGTTTCATTTTCATTATGATGGTTCTTCAAAACCTCATACTATATTTTCTGAAAGCTTCGTTCACATAGATGCTGCTGTCACAAATATTCACACCTGAGGCAGGCCCACTATGCAGCCTGAGGGGCACACTGTGGGAATGTTTCTTTCATTTCCAAGATTTAAAGAGAGCAAGTTCCTGTTGACAGAAAACAGGGAGAAAGGAATGCAGCAAATCTGATACTATCACAGTCATCCAGAGTCAGTTTCAATAACATTTCCTACATGTAGCATTCAGAGATGGCACAACAAAACTATTAAACCGGGATAAGAATGTCACAATGATAAAGTGGAGCTAAAATGCCATGTCTAAATATAGCTACATGGGTTGACAGGCATGCACATATACATATGCTTGGAGGTGACCTGACGTGAAGGAGGACGCATATGTGTACCCATGTAAATGATATTACTATATATTTGCGCCCCCCTTTTATTTTCTATTAACTTATTTGTTTATTAATTTAATTTATTATTATTATTACTGTAATTTTTTGTATTAGTATTGTTTTTGTGTGTTTTTTTCTAATTCAATTCTTTCTTTTTATTATTATTATCATTATTATTATTATTATTATTATTATTATTTATTTTCTTAATTTTATTTCAATTTTGAATTTTGAAGTTGTTTTCTCTAGTGTACTTAAAAAATGGTTTATAAACTATTGTAATTACGAACTTTAAAATGCATATATGAAAACAACCTGGAAAAAAGGGAAAAAATAAAGTATAAAAAAAAAAAAAAAAAAAAAAATTAAATGAAATGCCATCTAGATCGATTTTAAGATTGGTATTTAGCAAAACACAAACACACTAAAAGCCCCATGGGACTATCATGTTGTCATTATTTTGATAAGCTATACAGCTTCATTCCTTTAGTGAGAAAAGAGGCAATAATAAACAAAAACTTACCCGGTATGACTGTTAAAAAGAAGAAGATATTACATCAACAGGTTGGCTCCATGGTGCGTTACAAGACTCGTCCTGCTCCTTTTCTCTCTCCTCTGTAACGACAAGAAACTAGTTCAGCTTAGAGGGAGAAACACGTTGAGGAGAACATGTGTGATGAGCTAAATCACGAGGAGCACACTCGAAGCTGTTTTATACCATAAACCGAGTAAAAGTGTGTTTTAAAGTCGCAGTTTTCTCTGTCTCTGGACCTACCTGCTGTCTGTGGAGTGACTCCGGTCGCTGCACGCTCACTTTACACACTGTTGCTGTTGCTGGTGCTGTTGCTGCATGACGAAGCGCGCTTCAATTGGGCCACGCATGCGCAACGAGTCTTGCACCACATAAGGAAGGCAAAGAGAGGATTCATCTTCTCATAATTAAATAACCTACCATAGTCACGAGAACTATTATAGCCCACTTGTTTTTTATGATTGGATTGCTGGCAGGTGAATTTTAAAAGTATAGGACCTCACACCGGTCAACAGTTTAACCCTGCAGGGGTCAGCAACCTTTACTATCTAAAGAGCCATTTTAGGCAAAAACAAAACAAAAAAAATCTGTCTGGAGCGGCAAAATATTTGAGCATTTTGATGAAGGTAACACAGTTTATAGTCTAATTATATAGTATATAAATCTGATGCAGTGAGGGCCAAAGTGCAAATGTACTACGGAGTATAGTCACATTGAGGGAAAAAAAAACATCTGAGATTTACAGAATAGTCATAATATTACAAGAAAAAAGTCGTAATTTAACGATAAAAAGTCCTAATATTATGAGAATAAAGTCGTAATTTAACGATAAAAAAGTCGTAATATTACGAAAATAAAGTCATAACTTAATGAGAAATAAAGTCGTAATATTACGAGAATAAAGTCATAACTTAACAAGAAAAAAAGTCATAATACTACAAAAATAAAGTCATAACTTTATGATAAAAAAAGAAAATAACACGTAAAATTACTACTTTATAATATTATGACTTTATTCTCTAAATCTCAGATTTATTTCTTTTCCTCAACGTGGCCCTAATACTCCATAGTACCGTCGTACCATAGACCTACAACAATGATAAATAAAAATGAAAACAAAGAACAGTTATTCATTTCCATTTCTATAAATCCACAGGGAGCCACTGGAGAGGAGCTTAAGAGCCGCATGTGGCTCCGGAGCTGCAGGTTGCAGACCCCTGGTTTAACCTAATCCCGTTCTAAATCAATGCGCATGGAATATTAAACCGCAAGTAACCACAGCAATAGTGTGACCAAGTGTCCCACTTTGAGGGACTGCTGCACAGCATTTTTATCCCTTGTCCCACGTCCCACATATTGAGACAATGTCCCACATTTTTATTGGCTTTAGTTTTCAAAAGTCTAACCATTACAGGAAACACACTTTCTAAGAAAAAAAAAAAAAAAATCTGGCTTTTATCCAACGGCTGTGAAGAAAGCAGGGAAAGTTTTCATCTCCGGGCTGTGTTTGTTTCCTGTCAAACTGCGCACACGGGTCAAGTGCAGGTTATATTTCACCGTCTTTGCTACGCTATGCCCAACGGGGAAAATTGCAAGTAACGGCAAGGTCACAAGCTGTGCAGGTTTATGATGGAAACTACCACAAAGAAAAGGAAGATCAGCTACAACAAATACTGTGAAACTACTTATAAGTATTTATAAGCCAGTGGAAGGCGATTCTCTGAGTTTTTTGTGAAATTTGCCAGTTATTTTCATTTTCACACAGAGGGGGAATGCGTCATGAAGCGACCAGGTTTAGTGTGTCTCACAAGAAACATGCGGATATAAAAGAGATGTACTGATCAATGGATGCATAGAGATGTTACAAGATAAGGGGCAGAATAGAAATGTTTATTATTTAAGTTAGATAGACATTATGTCAAAATTGTAGACTACCTCTCAGCCTTGATAACTTGTCCCACATTGTCCCACACTGGTTTGTTGGGAGCTGGTCACCCTACATAGCAACAATACTTATGCTTCACGCCAGTTAACTCACTTGTCGAAATCGGGTTAAAATAGCTTAAAACAAAATTCAACAAGTAAATGAATACTTTGAATAGTTCCTTCTCCATTAAGTGACCATTCATAAGCAAGGCTATAGCCCAAAGACTTGAAACTTGACTTGGACAAAAAAATGACTTGTGAGCATCTCTGCTTTTTAGTTCATAAAAGTATACTTTGTTGGCTGTACTTTAACTTATAGTACTTAGCCAATGATTTATGTATTACATAAAGAGACTCGCTCCTTTTTGCTATTTGACTTGATGGAGATTAAAAAATAAAGAATAAAATGTGTTATTCTCACATGCCTCTACGGTGAACGGATAATCCAAAAACTTGATGAATTGAAGTGAATTCATATCAAATCATCATTTTACAAACTCTCACACACTTTAATAGGCTTCTCTATCAAAAAGTAAGCACTACTACAAGCCTAGTCTGTCTGTCTGTATAAGCCAAGTATACTTTTAAGTATACTTGTCAGTATAAGTCAAGTATACTTAGACTTTTAAGTATACTTGTCAGTATAAGTCAAGTATACTTTTGTTTAGTATATTTCTGTAGTACATAAAAAGTCAATTGAAAGTATAGTGTCTTATTTTACGTTCAAAAGAAGTATACTAATAGCACACTTGAATAAACTTCGTTTTGGTAAGGGTACCCATAGGATAATGATTTAATAATAACACCAACTGCCATGGTGTAGCCTACATAACCCATCGGTTTGCTGCTCATTGACATACACATTGGCAACTTTTGGTAAACATCACTGAAATGAACAGAGCTGGTTTACACGTGTCACCGTGTCTATTCTCGCTGCGATTTTATGGTAGGCTTTTATTGTAGGTTACTCTTATTTGATTTGGGAACATTGCTATTTCCTGCTCGGCATCCGGTTTTCTTCAGAGGCCATATCTGATAAGATGTAGGGCCTATAGTCACGCTTCAGAGACAAATCTGGGAAACCGCAGCACAACTTTATTTACCTGCTAGAATCCCGTAAGCATCACAAAGCACTAATTGCTGAGTGACACCCATATACAGGTTGTGTTGAACAATATTGACCTTTTCAAACTTGACAACATAAACATTCTTAATGGGTCCCTTTGTATTTTTCCTGTTGCAATGTTTGTTAACACAGTAGATTATAGGAATTAATCTTGGACCAAAGCTGTTGCCTATAGCGACAAAGATGTAATGGCCTATATGTGGAAGGGAAACGGTTGTGGCTGCTGCCTCGGGTGCCTTTTGTCCCTTCAGATTCACGGTAGCTTATCTTTATAAGGTAGTTAAGAGTATTATATTTCTGAAGTAATGGTTGTGTTTTGGATCCCATCTGAAAATGAAGAGACGGAGGTCTGAAGGAAACACCATGTCTCTGTTTTGTAACTACATTAAAGGAGCAGTGTGCAACATTTAGGGGGATCTATTGGCAGAAATGGAATATAATATTCATAACTGTGTTTTGATTGGTGTATAATCACCTGGCTTAAACTAATAATCATGTTTTTGTTAGCTTAGAATGAGCCCTTCATTGGTAGGGGGTCCTCTTTACAGAGTCCGCCATGTTACTCCGCTATGTTATAGCCCAGAACAGACAAACCAATTACTGGTTCTAGAGAGAGCCTTTTGCGTTTTAACATTACCTGAAGGCCACCGTAGTTCTCCGACATGCTTGAGTGCAAAACCGTGGTACCGCCAGCCGCCGTCTGACTTCTGTTGCTCCTAAAGTAGTGCTGTTATGGTAATGATGGCCTCTGAGTGAGGCGAACGGCGTTACCACGGTTTTGCCCCCCCATAGTCTAATAGTGTATTATTAACAAACTTGTCAATATCAGATGTTAGCCTGCTAAAGGAAGGAGAACTGTCTGTTCTTGTATTGTTCATGAGTCACTCCTTTCTATATTTAATTTATAACTTATTGAGTTTGAATGATTGATTTGAACACACTTCACTTCCTGTAGTCGTCACATCCAAATCACGGAGCCGTGACACTGGTCCAGAAGACTACGTGACAGAAAACAAAATGTTCATGTGGATTAAATCTAGTGTTTGATTAACACGATCCAAGTTTAGCGTGTGTGCTTGTGTGAGAGATGTAACTATTGTGTTTATGAGTTTGAATTCAAGCCAACTGTATAGTGGTCGGAGGAATTAGCCACTGCTGGGAAAGACAGAACAACAAGATGACTTATTATCTGTTGCTTGTACAGAATTAGTAAACACCCGGAAATTGGCTGCCATTACCCTCGACCACACACTGACATACTGTAACAGCACAAAACTGATAGTTATGCATAAAATATAGCATGTAAGAACAGTGAAAGACGACAATCTACGTGCTTTCTCGCTGTCTTTCTGCCGCTGATAAAGAAAATGAACACATGAAAGAGGATCAACTGACTGAACAGTCACCCGGCAATGTTCTGTTTTTCTGAATGAGCTTGTTCGTCATGTTGAAACAGAGACCTGTGCAGACAGGGAAGTTGATTTCCCTTCAGAAGTTGCTCCAAGCTTAATCAGCAGATTTCGTAATGATTGCGGAGTATCGCAAGAGCCTCTCTTAAAGGTCATTTTAGGCCTCCACCCTTTTTCTACATCTGCAATAGCACGGCTCGAAAAGCTTGAACGTTATAGTCTTTCATTGTGCTGGAAACAATAAACCTGAAGTGTTGTGGTTAAGTTACATAACTAAACTCAATCTGAATTCTGTTTAAGACGTGTCTCTGCAGTCACCACGGCTGAGTCACCTCACACCGTTTTCATTGGATGATGCCATTAAATATTTTATTTTGAATCTTATTTGCTCACCGTTGGACTGGTCTGACTGGTCTTGATGTCTGCAGAGACAGACAGTTTCACCCAAAGCTGAACCAAAACAGTCTTTGTGTGTGGTTGTTTCCCACAAAACAAATTTTCTTGGCAAATATTCTGATGACCCTATAAAGTTTGTGTCACCACTTGGGCTTCATTTAGAACTTTCTAGTGTGTGACCGGCTGTTTTCACACGATATTAAAATCCTGTAATTGACCTCGGAGATGGAGTGTTTTTACAAACTGCATTTGGTTTTTCCAGGTTGTCCATCACTATCACTTCCACTTAAAACCCCTGAAACAACTCCGTCATGTCAGAACTAACTGTGTGTGTGATTATGAGCCCATGCACAGTGTGCCCAGTGCTGTTTGAGAGAGTCGTGTCCAACTGGATGTTATGATTGTTGTCTGCTTAAAGAGCTGTGTGTATTTTGTTCGAATCAGCTGAATATTCCTGCACTGACAGCTTAAACATGTATACACTGTACAGAACCTAGTCTAGTTTTTAACTATTAAAGGGGACCTATCATGCTCATTTTCAGGTTCATGCTTGTATTTTGCGTTTCTTTTAGAACATGTTTACATGCTTCATTGTTCAAAAAACAAATTACTTTTCTCATACCGGCTGTGCTGCAGCAACTCTGTTCACCCTCCCGAAAAAGCCCAGTCTGCTCTGATTGGTCAGCTGGCTCTCTGTTGTGACTGGTCAACCGAACCAAACTATCCAGACTCCACTCCAGCTCCGCTCTAACTAGCTTTGTATGAGGGTGTGCCAAACTAGCAGCTAGGCAGGTATTATGCAAATGTGTTACTTTGTGACATCATCATGTTACGGAAGAAAAGGCAGGACTTCAAGCGAGGCATTTCAGGCAGTTCAGGAGAAGTGGGGGAGAGTAACTCCTTTTGTCATCCACTTTGGGCTTTGTGACTTTGCAGACCTTTTACATGCACAAAAAAAACTATACAATATAAAACTATATAACAAACTAAAGGAAAGGGAAAAAGCACAAAAGCATAATAAGTCCCCTTTAAAGATGAACCAATATATTACATGGGAAACCTAAAGGGAAAAGACACAAAAAATGATTTAAAGCACCACTTTAAATCTTGGAAATACATCATTCAGTATGAAAAAAAAGCATAGAAAACGACTAATCAACTAAAGAAATCTTAGTCAGCTAAGACCAAAATGGCTGATTATTTGACTAATCGGCTAAGAGGTTGCAGCCCAAGAAGATAATGTCAGAACCTCCCAGTTCTTCAATATAATAAATATCAGGTGTGAATTTGCAGTATGTGGTATTCCTTCCTTTCTATGGTCAGAAATAGGATGCAAAAAGCTGAGCAGGTGGCACTACTGTGTAGCAAAAAGGCTTTATGATGTGGAAACAGCATAATATAGTGTACAATAATGAGCCCGTATTGTGAAATAAAGAGTGCATAAAGATATGCTGTTGACAAGCTATTGGCATAACAACACAATGAATGTTTCAACACAAATACTAACAGGTCAAGTATTGATGGGAAAATGAACAAACATCAAGCGTAAAAAAAACGGGTTGTGATTTAATTCTAAACACTAGTTCCAACAAAAGCTCAACGGCCTGAAAACTAAAATGCAGAGACAAAGCTGCAGATGCACAGACGCAGAAGGAAGAAGTGGTTCGATGTGTTGCTGCGTGATCTGGCCTGCAGGATCCCAACGGACGGATTAAGTCATTCAATACTCAATAACGAACCTCTATGGCCACTGTGGTCATTATCATTAACACTTGTTGTTTCACAGAAAATGAAATGCTCTTCTTTGTTTATTTCAAACATTTTATACACTACTTTTGTATCGTACTGTATTTTATTCATATTAGCCCATTTTGATATACACTTTTACACATGAACATGCTTTTATCGGAAAATACTTCAGACTTTTGAAAGAAGAAATGACATCTTTCCTCTTACGAAGGAACAGTTGAATTTAGAAGCAATAAAACCCTTTTTTCAATTCAATACACTCCGGGGGGTTTGCTGCTACAACCTTACTTGGTCTGGTATGACCAGTAGCTCTTGTTATATATTGTTGTACAGCGGATACTTCCGTTTTAGCACTTCATCCCATATTTGTCACTTGTGGCAACAGTAGCCGATGTTCAGCAGAAGTTATTTAGTCTTGCCTTTAGTGTATTTCTTGTATGAAAAGTGTCATATTAACAAAATTTCGATTGATGGATTGATCGTATTGTGGCATTGATTAGAACTCTGATAAGTTAGCCTGCGTGTGTGACTGGATGAAGGAATAAACCAGATAAGACTCATGGAAATGGCAGTGCACACGGACACTTAGCATGAGATTAAAACTGGAACACAAATTTACCCAACAGACTGAATCTTAACCTGCATCGTAAGCAGCATTCAATTATTGTCAGCGATAAAGATATGAAACTGTGTGTGTTTGGCGGGGCGTTCTGCATAAAAGAGGTGTGTGTGTGTCAGTGTTTGTTCAACAGTGCGTTTATCTGGATGAGTGGTGGTTGGTGTTGCTCAACCCCGCTGGTCGGATGTCTGCTGATGGATGTAGGGAGAAGTGAAAGAGTGAGTGATCTTTGCTGTTAGTGTTTTTCAGCCACGAAGGAAATGATGCTTTCTGGTTCTTCTATTTGAACGCAGACTGCACTTTTCATTCAGTCAGTGTCCTTACATCAATCTTTTCCTGAAATGGGACAAAGAGGAGCAAAGACTGCAATGTTGATGTGTCACTAAAGGGGAAATACACTCTACTATTCACTATTGAAATGATTTTAGACCATTAGAATTAAGTGAGTCGTACATTTTTACGGGAATATGTGGGAATCCGATTTAAGGGCAACATTTCCCTGTGATGTAATACATCTTGCTGGATGATTGTGACTCATGCAGAGATTTTCATAACTCCTCACCTACAATGTCACACCCCTTTAATTAGAATGACAGGTCAGCATTAAGGTGAGGCTCGAATTTATCTGTAATCTATTCTAGTAATTTCCAGGGAACGCGTGGTTGTGGTATTGTTTCGTAATACAAAATAAACAGGTTCACCTTGGGGAAATGTCACCCATTTTTCACATTAGAATATCAGGTAAAAATATTTGTAGAGCTGCAACTTCATTAGTTGTCTATTAAATTAATCACCAACTATTTTGATAATCGGTTTGAGTTTTTTTTTTTTTTTAAGAATAAAAGTAAAGATTCTCTGATTCCAGCTTCTTAAATGTGAATATTTTCTGTTTTCTTAACTCATCTGACAGTAAACTGAATATCTTTGAGTTGTGGACAAAACAAGACATTTGAGGACGTCATTTTGGGCTTTGGGAAACACTGATCGACCTTTTTACATTTTAATCGTCCAAACTACTAATCGAGAAAACAATCGACAGATTTCTCGACAATGAAAATAATCCTTAGTTGCAGCTCTATATCTGATTTTTCACAGTTTAATGGGATGAATCAGGGTGACTGTAAATACTTTTGTTCATTTTTTTAACAGATTTACCCCAAACAAAGGCAATACATTCTGAATAAAATAAGGTCACACAAAACAATCTTCCTTTTATAGGAAAATTTTAATAGTTATTCAATGTTCTACATTTTACAGTAAATATACAATTACAAACTTGGCTTAGTTATAGTACTAGATCACTAACTGATCTTTAAAAAAAAACCCTCAACAACAAAAAAAACATAAAAAAACAAAAAAATTAAAACAGATTTACACTTCATATCACAAGCCTGACGCTGGTCCGTCACTCTGGACCAAATAGCTAACATACAGTTCACTTCTCTCAACGCTGAACAGACGTTGGGCTTCAGTTTCAAACACAACCTTACGGTAACAGATATACCATAGCATGTGCAAACTGGGTACCAAACTAAAACTTCCAAAGATGGGGTTGTTCCTAATACTCGATCCGGGGCGGGGGGATACAAGTATGCTTTTTTTTTGGAAGACAAGGAATTTCCACTTTTTGCATCACATTTAGTGTCAAATTAAACTAAGAGATATCTCTGACAAATTGAAATTAAAAAGCTGCAGCAGAACATCAAAGACATTTAAGAGCCTACTATACACTGTGATAGTAGTGTTTTAATTTATACTGGTGAAAAATAAAACTAAGACTTAGCAACTGCAAGGCAAAAGAAGAAGAGAGAGAGAGGGGAGAGGGAAGGTGGGAGGAGAGGAGGGGTGGTATGAATGGTTCTGATCGCTTTTTCACTGTCAAAGTGAAGAAGATTAAAATATACTGGATAAAAACTAAAAATAAAATCCTAATTAAAGTTACCAGCTTTCAAATGTAACTGATGGTTGAAAATAAAAAGATGATAAAAGACCTATGGTTTAAGACAACTTTGCATTTCCCCCCATCTAAACACATCAAAGTGTCCCAACCGTCCATTTTCACTTTAAGTGCAAATTGAAATAAATGAGAGGCAAGGAATGGAGTGAAATGAGGAAGCAGTTTCACCACCTCTAAAAAACAAATCTGCTCTGTGGCTGTCTTTAACTTCAACTGTCCCAAATGCTCCGTGGGTCTGCCTCTCTACTCAGCCTCCACATTAAAAAAATACAGTTTTTTAAGAGCATTGGTCAACAGCCCAAGAAAAGAAAAACTCTCTCGTATTAATGCTCAACTTAAAATGATCAACTCTTCCTGTAAGAACAAATAAAACCTTAGCTGTTGTCTAAAATGGCATTTCGGAAAATGTTTCGGAAAATAGGGTATTTTATTTTGAAAAGGCCACCCCCACCAAAAAAAAATGAAATCTCAGTGCTCAAAATGTGTCATCCAATTGTGATTCTTAAAAGTAAAAGACATTAATTTATCACATGCCACTTTCAGAATCGGTCACTGGCGACATCTAGTGTTTGAAAAAGGCTCAGTGGAGATTTCACCATTACCAAAAAAAGAATCCCCATTAGCGACACCAACTTGATGACTATCATATAGTTCAATATGGCTGCTACTGAGGTGGTGAGTGGTCGCAAAGGTCACTCTGAGAGCACATAAAGACCAGGAAACATGTGAGAGCAGAGGGCTAAAAAGGTCAAAGTGGACATGAGAGGGAGCAGAACATATGATGTGACATTTTGCATCCCTGAATGTGATAAAAACTGAATGTTTGAATGGTTGGGAGGGATGCAAAATGGCCTCTGAAGTAGGAGAAACACGGGAGGATACAGTAAGAAAGATAAAAAGTGAGACAGGCAATACGCATTAACAACAATGTGAGGACAGCAATAGGAAAACACAGATTCACAGGAAGCTAGACAGAACAAGGACTCAGAATTCACCAGTTACTTAGGAGAAGAAACTAATATTTACTCAACTGTTGGTGAAATATGGCACAGAACAAAAGGCGGACGTCGTGGAGAGATTTCATTCATCATTCAATACATCTTTGCAACCAACACAGGACAGAAACGGACAGCGAAAAAGCATCATCCCTTTCAGTTCTGTCACCTGCTTTCCTCGAGGTCTGTAAATCCAGGCAACGATTTAAAAAACGTGGGATTTGGTGACGAGAATTCCCACGAGTTTGTTGCCAGACCTCGTCTTAACTTCTCCCCCCCTCCCCAGTGACAGATATGTAGAGGACACAGATGCAGAAGAAGTGAAAGAAATATATATTAAAAGCACAAACAGTAGCTGCCACACTGATGCAACCATGCTTAGCTAGAAATACATTACTGTACCACTTGCTGTATAAATATACTGCATTTTTTTTTTTTTTTAAACTTAGAGATCCAATGCTATAGTGAAATACACCTGAATATTATGCATACCCATTATGCTCAATTGACCAGAGGGAAAGAAGAACAAAAAAACCCATAAGATTTAATTGAGAAATACTGACAGAAGTAGTGGTTGGTTAAATAAATCCTAATGACGAGTAACATTGCTGCTGTCGCAAGAAAACCCACTTTCTGTATTCTTGAACTGGATTAAAATGTACAAGATGCTTTTCGTGGTGGGAACACTTTATTTGACCCGATAACGAGGGTTGTTTAAAAAAAATAAGGCTCAAAGATCGACGGTTTTCATCCGACAGCGGCATTACGCAATATTTTCTTTGAGAGTTAACCTACTAGTGTACAAACATCTGGACTAAGAATACCTCAAACACTCGACCTTATTGTTTTATTTTTAATTACAATATAAATTGCTTCTTCCTCTCTCCTGCACTACAAAGCCTAGGTACCTGTTACTTAGCATTAAATTATAGTCATCAAGTTGTTTTTTTTTTGTCTTACGTTGTGCAATATTTCCTCACAAAGTTATTCCCAAATTTTTGATATGTTCTACTTCTCTTCTTAGCGGTAATAATTATTGAACGGAGGCTGCATACAGAGCCTATAATCCATATTTAGAGATTACAACAATAAGCTTTTCTTTTTTTAAAAATCAATTCAAAACGCTGATAAAATAATCACTGTGTGTTAACAGTTGGAGGCGTTCCCTCTTATTTTATTGCAATTATCAAACCACTTCATCTACATACCTGCGCAGTAAATGCTTTTTGTTATACAAATCTGTACTCTACAGATCATGAAGTGTGTGTGTGATTTCAGTCTTTTTTTGTGTGTGTGTGCGTGTCTGTGTGTGTATGTGTGTGTATGTGTGTGTGTGTGTGTGTAAATCCTGAAAAATGCCATCTAAATATTAAACCCCACCACCACTACTCGGTGTGTTTTGTAGTGTTTGATTAAGATGGGTCACCACACTGCCTTTGCACATAAATGCCTTTACATGTAGAAGCATAAAAAGGCAACAGAATATAAATGGCTGTATGGTCCACGTCTCATTGGCTCAAATATCCTCATCTGATGAGCATCATGTTTATGGTGGGTTTTTAAAAAAATATGTTTAGATGCAGTCAGTAAAAGCAGATATGTGTGAAATTTGAGTGAACAAATGGATTCATCTTTTTCATAAAAACTGCTAAAAGTCAACTGGACCGTGTTGAAACTAAGTGACACTGCGTCATCACGGCTTTGCACTCTTTGCTAAGATGTCTAAACTGTTGTAGCCATAAACACTAAAAACCAGCACCTTTTTCTGTCTTGCAATTCACAACGCCAATATATTGACCCCCAAATTCAGAGAATAACAAATCATCCATCATGGACCAGGTGTTTACGCATTACCGTCCACAATTTCGTCCTAAACGTGGTGCACAACCACCGATGATGCTGGTTTGGTCTTTTTCAGCACTCGCACAACTGTGGAATGGACTAGTGGACTGAATCCTATCCGCTCTATCGACACACATTTATTTCACTGGTCCTTTATTAAACTGGGTTTCTGTTTGTTGAGTGTTTGGTTACAAAGTCCTCGCCTGGAAGAAGGAAGGGAGGAGGAGGAAATCAATGTACAATACATGTAGTGCAAAAAAATAGCAGAGCGTTTGTGCGGTCTCTTGCAGGTGAGACGTCACAAACTCAAATGTCTTGTACCTTGAAATGAAATGACCCCGACTGTGAATGTGTTATCTCCTCCTCCTTCCTTTTTTTGTCTTGCTTGTCCTGCTTTCCTCTTTTTGTGCCAACACAATCCCTTTAAACTCCTTCTCTGCTGTCTGCCATGCACACCCCTAGAAATGCATGTTGTTTATGTGTGTGTGTGTGTGTGTGTGTAAGTGTGTGTTGATCAGCAACAACATAACTTGGAGGGTAAGTGTCACCATGTGATCATGTGTTTTCCGACACACCACAGGAGCCCCTGTGTGTGAGTGTGTGTGTGTGTGTGTGTCTATGGGAAAGTGTGCACGACCACCCACGCTGTTATAAATATTTTTACATTTTCTAAACGACCTACGCTAAGGTTAAGATTTCAATAGTGTCACAACATACTAGCCTGCATAGTATGTAGCATGAAGTAGGTGATGTTTTCTTAGTGTGTGTTATGCTAATGTGGACACAGTGGGACACGCAGCAGGATGGGTGATGGCCAGTAAGCGCCCTGCTCATAGCACTCACGTGGAGACGTTAACGACAGGGATGATACCGCCGGACAGACAGCTACGCGCTGGAAGACGACTGAGATTAAACGGAAAAAATGAAACAAAGCGGATAAAAAAAAAGGATAAAGAGGAAGGAAAGGTAGGAAAAAAAGAAATCCAGTTGAGTGTGGTTAAAAAAGAAGGAATATAAAAAAATTAAATAACCCGGAAAAAACTAAAATGCTCATTATGTGAAAACCCTGTGCTGATATCTAGTTGTTAGAAATTTGGCAGCATTAGTCAATAAGTCTTTGTAGTGACTGATGGAGATGATAATGAGGAATAAGTGCCCAATATTTTCCAGCCAACTGAGCAGCAGCAGAAGGAAGGACCACACACACCAGCACAACACAGAAACAGGAGCAACCCGTGATTGGTCAAGAGTCCTTCTGGAGTTCCAATGACAGACACATTAAAAAATGAAAATAAAAAAAAATAAAAATAGCCATATAAAATAAGGTAATGACTGGTTGGCAAATGAACAGAGAGAAGAAAAAATAAAAATAAAAGCAGCTTTTTGTAAAAACGTTAGAGAATGTCGCATACTAACAATAACAATAATAGTAAAGTGGCTGTTGCACTTTAGTTTTTGTTCTTGCAGACAGGTGCCGAGTTCCCATGGTTACCAGTGGGAGCCCGTGTAAGATTTGAGCAGTTGCATACGATGGTGGACTCCAGATCTGGTGGGGGAAAGAAGAGCAGAGGTACACCTTGGTGATTGATTTAAGGCTGCGTCAGATCTCTCTCAGAGGAAAAGAGGGGAAGAGAAACAGGGGAACAAAAAAAGGAAGAGAGGAGGAGGGGGAAACAGATGGAGGAGAGGAACATCTCAAAGAGGAGAAAGCGAACAGCAGGTGGTGCAGATACTCACATGATGGGTGGGCTCTACCAGTGAGGCGGTACGTAGCTGTACCCAGGTGTCCCTTGGGGCCTGTAGGTTGGCACAGTAACTGGGTGTCCTCCAATCTGGGCGTGCTGGGGCGTTGTCAGCAGGGTCCCTACAGGAAGTAAACAACGCCATTAATTAATGAGCTTCAGCCATTTTTGAATCCATCTGCTGAGCAGCTATGATGGCTTGTAGTTGTAGCCATTGTACATAATGACTTTCATGTTATGTCAGCATGGTGATGGGATACATTTTTTAGATTCATTCAAGCATTTTGGTATATTTTCCATGTTTTAGCAGCAGTGTTTTTTTTACTCCAACTCTATATAAAATAAAACACTTAACTACCTACCTTGCATATGTATTATTAACCCTGAAGGAAGCCGACTACATAACCAAATTAATCTAAGAAATATATTTATACTAGGGCTGACACTAACGATTACTTTCATTATTATTAATCTAATGATCTAAAAATCTATTTTTTACAACAAATGGCAAAACGGCCGAACTCAAGTTAACAGAGGCCATGATGGCGGCTTAAATGTTGTTTTTTTGTCCAAAACTCAATTCAACTTCATTTATATAGCACCTGTCATACAATTATGCAGTCATAAGTGCTTCACAGAGAAAGATTAAAACAGTACAGACAAAAAAACAAAACAAAGACAAACAAAAAATAGACAATAATTCGAATTTTGCAAGACTAAAAATGACAACAATAAAAAATAAAGTCAAATAAAGTCTCTAAAATAAATAGGCCCCATAGATAGAAATAGAAATATGATGAAGAGCAATGATTAAGACTTAAAAACTAAGGCAATAGGCAATAAACCCAAACATATATTCACTTACCTATCACTAAAGATGAAGAAACCCAGCAAATATTCACATTTGAGTTGCTGGAATTTTTGCCATTTTGGCTTTAAATGACTATTAAATTGATGATCAAAATAGTTGCCATTTGATTTTAAGTTGATCAACTAATCAATTAATTGTCTATTTTTTTTCCAGCTCTAATCTGTTTTTTTAGGATTATACAGACCTGACCCTGCCAAGCAAGCACATCTTGCATATTCTTGCATCTTGAGAAAATCTATCAATCATGCAAGCCAAAACAAAAGGGATCACTTAAGACAACACTTCCACACACATTCAGTGAACAACATTAAAAATGCACGACTATCTCCAGAATGAATAAATCACATAAAAACTGAAATAATTGAACATTTTGGAGTCAGTGGTTCTGGTCTTCTTACCTGCACTCATGGCCATGGTTGTCCCAGCTACCATCCCCATGGCAGCCATGCCCTGGTTGCGAGGAGCTTGTACGGGGACGGGGGCCGGGTAGAGGGCCGTGGAGGGGATGCTGTTAGGCTGCACCACGGTGGTGTGATGGATCACATGTGGCTGAGCTGCATACACTGGCTGGGTATAGTAAGCTCCCTGGCAGGATGGACACAGGAATGATATATGCATATGCGTGATATATAAAGCTTATTAGAACTTTTAAATGTTTATTGCATTTGAAGGAAGTCTAAGAAGAAGGTTGAACTACTCATGAGTCATTTCCCACTGTAGGAACAAGATAAGTAGACAGAAAACACTCTTGCATTTTCCAGCCCTTCCTGCTCCTGCTCTTTTCTTTTCAAACATCCATTTAACCAGTAAAAAGACCAAATTACAAAAAGAACAAAATGAGTGCTTTGTTGTTGACTTGTCGAGTAACAAAGCTACTGCTTTTTAATCAGTTGTCAGTGTAATTTGCTCAAATCACCAGGGTTTTTTCTGTGAAAATGTAAAACAAAATGGACTTTTAGGTCCCGAATTTGTTAGGGGTTTAGTTTCTGGAGCTCACTATAACTGTTAATCTAATTGATTCTTTGGTATAAATCATTTTAACATTCCAACAAACAACACAAAACAACCTGGAGGGATTTGAGATAAATATGCCAACCGAACAGGTGCAACAGAACAAATCAGACTTTTCAGGAACAGAGTTTAGAGCGTGTCTCCAAGGTAATGTTGTCAGTTGTAATTCAGTGTCCTTACCTGTGTGTATATGTTCTGCTGAGGGTAGGCACTGCGGATGGGGTACATGGCTGTTGGGTATGGGGTGGGGGTCGGGGTGTAGGGAGGGGGCGCTCCATTTGACTGAGTGGGGGGCACTTTGTATGGGGTGCCTGCTGAAGTATATCCTAAAAACAGTCACAACAAAAAAAAAGAGTGGAAAGAGGGAGGATTTAGAAACACATTAGAGCAAACCACTTCATTCATTATTAATTAGTGTTCATATGAAGAGTCGGGTAATAATTCCCAGTGGGTTCGTCACCACTCTCACATACAAGCAGTCATGTGATCTATTCCCAATTAATAAAAGACAATTCTGAACTGTCATAAATGGACAAAAGATATAATCTAAATACTCTTATTCAGGCTTGTAGTCAGTCTTTAGATATGGTGAAGATGTGAGTCAGCAATACTGTGTGTTTTATGAATAATTCTACTCTATAAATAAACCTGAACATCATCAGTGTTGGATGTGGACCAGCAGAAACCAAATTAGTAAAATACTTAATCATATCAGTGTGTCTTAAAAACATCCCGAATTTAGTAATTTATTTCAACTTTCAAATGTAGTTGATTAATCTGCAGCCAATTTGATAATTTTAAGTAATTTTTCATGCACAAATTACCCAACATTTCACAATTCCATCTTCTCAAATGGGAGAGTTGGCTGCTTCTCCTTGTCTTACGTATGTTATAGTAAAATTTTATATTTAGAGGGTTTGAGGGGGGGCCCGGTCAACTCAGTACTTTTAAAAAAATCATTATTATTATTATTATAAATATATATTATTTTGTATTATTATTTTTCTTTTCTGTATTTAGATTTGTTATTTCGCCTGCTTATTATTTTATCTAGATATCACCTTTGTGCCTTTTATTTGATCTATTTTTCTAATGACTCCAATGCTACATGCACAATTGTAAAAACAATGAAAAATGAACCTTGAATGAACAAGTGAATAGTATGTGGAATATAACAAAGATATTTGAGAGAAAATTTTATATTTTTGGGGTTTTGGACTGTTGCAACTCAGACAAAACAATCTTTCTGATGTATTTTAGATCAAACTATAATAATCATTCGTTGCAGCCTTATTCAAACGTTTTCTCTTTTTTGCATTTCCTACAAAATCCACCAGATGGGGGACTGGTGCTGCTGTCTTTTAATTGGACTTGAGTCACTAAAAAATGCAGCCAAGGGTGTCTTAAAAGCCTCATTTAGCCAATTTTACCATGATATTTAAAGATAGCATTCATGCGTTGTTTAATGCTAAAGAGAGTAGTTCTGTAGACACTGTATTTAGAGTATAATCACCTTTTTATGGACCATATAGAGTGAAGCAACCTACCACCCTCAGTGGTACAAACATGATTTAAGTGTAGCCACCATTTAACTGACACTTCATCAAAAAAAAGGTTGAAAAGCACGAGGTGTACTGTAAGACAGTGAAGGCATCTGGATCGGACCACTGCATTTTATTAACTGGGCTCTGCTCTGTGGGGCGCAGTACCTCTGAGCCGCCACCTGGAGGAGCCTGAAGGTCAAACATGCTACTAGCTAGTTGCTGCTGAGCTTATGAAAGCGCTTCTCACACAAGGACAAGGGAACAAAGAGATGCTGGAGCTGCTATGTGTGTCTAAAAATGTGTGTGTGCATGCATGTGTGTGAGAGTATGCACACAGAGCATTAGAGGACAATGGTGTGTGACAATTACACAAAAGCCCTGCTGATAGAAAACAGTTTGTCTATTCAATGGTGTTGAGAAATAATGACATTGTCCAAAGACACGTTTCTAATCGGAGCTCGGCTGGAAGTTGATGTTTGTCTGGGACACAAAATCTAAAAGACTTTAATTTCACCATACATTAAGCACCGCAGAATACATAGAAATACATCTGCAGTCGAACATGCTGATTTTAACAACAGCCTCAATAATTAGGTTCTTTTGTCAGAACGGAGCTGGGTGAGATTTGCCAAAGCATACCTGATATTTTGTTAGACTTCCAAAAAGATAAAACCAAACTGGGGGGAGGGGATGCAAGAGGAGAGGGGCTTCAAAAGCAGCACAGATGAAATCTACAAACCCATCCTGCTTTGGTAAGATACTTAAAATTCAGGAGAATATAAAACAATTTGAGTAGCTATTTCCCCCCCGTTCAGAAAACTGCATCTTTTGCCAATTTATAGTAATTAATACTTTAACATTTTTTATATTTAGGTGATAATCTACTTAATATCTCTCATATTATACCAGTTCTTCAAAGCACTTTATTGTTCTTTTCATTCTTGTTACCATCTCACCCCTTTTGTCTGGAAACACTGAAATATCATATTTAAAGTCACAAACTTCATTGCTCGTCTTCAAGGAAAAAAAGGGAAAAAAACAACTTCTTATTGACTTATCGATTGCAAAGTAATATTTTCTTTTCACATGGATCTTTTTGTTATTTAAATATTTTTGTTGTGTGGTCAGTTTATTGATTACATGTAATTTTTTCTTTGGGTTTGTTAGTTTGACTTGTGTATCTGATGTTGTTAGTTAAACTTGACCGTTTCGGAGTTTGACATTGTATAAGCCTCTCCCTTTCTCCTTTGCAAATACTTCCTATAGATTTTTTTTCTATGTAGACATTATAACGAATGAACAAGTCTGCTAATAAAACTGAAGACTATGAAATTTGTCTACTTGAGATTTGCAACGTACTAGACGTACTAGTGCTAACTGTATGTAGGGCAGCAATTAACAAATATTTTCAATGTTAATTAATCTGTTGATTATTTTCTCGATTAATTGAGTAGTTGTTTGGTCTATAAAATATCAATCAGTGTTTTTTTCTTCTTTTTGTTTCTCTTGTTTTGTCCACAACTCAAAGATATTTAGTTTATTGTCATAGAGGAGTAAAGAAACCAGAAAATATTCACATTTAAGAAGTTTTTACTGTTTTTTCTTTAAAAAATTACTCAAACAGATTAATCGATTATCAAAATAGATGGTGATTAATTTAATAGTTGACAAGTAATCGATTAATCATTGCAGCTCTAAACTGTATTGCCAGAAAAGAAAAGAAGCCTTCCTATAAAATGCTTTTAGGAGACACTACAGACAAAGAGACAGGGGGCAATTTTAAAACTATTACAAGCAGCTGACAGCTTACAAAAGAAATCATATTAAATCAGATATCATATACAGTATATATACATGTTAAAACATACTGACATTGCGGTCACCCCCCAATTATTCAATTATCAATTGCCAAAATGTTATTTGTTAATTGAAGTCACTACTAAATAGATGTTAGACCCATTTCATTTTATACACAAGCTTTGAATTGGACTTTGTCACTCAGTGTTTCTAGGGTGAACGGTTCAAGACCCCGCCACATTAAACTATCTATATCTATACAGACGCACCATATCTGGAAAGCACCGAGACAGCTGTTCTTGCCGTCTGCTGTGGGGACCAGACACTGAGCACGTATCTGCTGCTATAAGGCCACTGGCAGCTGTTACTGGCTGGCGTCCCACTCCTTCACCATCAATGCCCTTTAGGCTGAGATCACCATTTAATCCATACTGCCTTCAACCCTATTGCAGCCTGTGTTTGGAGCGCTAAACAACCTTGTTTGCTCAAAATATACTGCAAGGTAACACATTTTGAAGCACGAACGATTGTGGTATTACATCAAGTGTTGATTCACAACAAAATGCTCAGACAATCACTAAAAATTGCGGGGAAACATGATTTGCTTTAGGTTGCGTGTGCAAAATCGACATATAAATTCAGTGCATCGCTGTAGAGCTGTACCGCCGCCGTACAGCAGCGTTGGTAATAGATCGTCTGACTTCAAATTAAAATTCCATCAGTGTGTAATTTATTCAACACATTAAGTGTTTTTCCCAGCCTTAACCTAAGCACCGACTAACTTTCATTTCATACAGACACGTTACGCAACTGCTTTTCAGAGTGAACTGAATGATTACTCATCAGCAACATTAACATATTTCTGAAAGTTATTCAAGATAAATTGGTGGCACATTTATTGTTTGCTCAAGGCTGTTCAGTTTATAAATAGTTATTTAAAAAACACTTTTTTTTATTATTATTATTTCAGCAGACGTGGCACCATTCACAGCTACCAAACTAAGAGTAGCCATCTTCTCCCCAGAGTTTATAATAAACTGTTTCCTTATTGCCAACAGTTTTTACTTTGAATTTACATCTGTAACAGTACAGTCAGGTTTGCACAGATGATTGCAGCATTATTGTTGTTTACCTCATGAAATGTGATGTTTAATTCTCAATGGGAGCAACATAATAATGCTCTTGGCTCTTTGGCACTTTTGTTTGTACTGTATGATTCTTTCCTTATGTTTCAACTTGTTATAAATTAGCTTTGTAGTTCAAACTGTTTCTTTTTTAGATTGTGCAAATAAAGGAACAAATAGGCAGTACATATCTACTTAGAGGGCAGGCAGAATAAAACAAATATCCCTGCAGTTTAAGAGTTAAAAACATGATAATAATGAGAAATCATCTGCGTGTACTGGTGTGTCTGTGTGACAACCTTTACATAAAACTTCAATGGCTCCTTTACACTCACTGCCAGCTTTGTGGTGTGTTTACCTCTGATTCTTTTTCCTTGAAAAATGACAAACATCCCACTAATTAACTCCCAGGAAATTGGGGTGAACTGACAGCAATTTTTCCCAAGATAGTACCTCGTTAAATAAAAACTAAGGCTGTCAAAGTTAACGCAATAATAACGTGTTAATGCAAATGTTTTTTAACGGCACTAATTTCTTGAACGCATTAACGCAAAATAGCGATTCAGCCCAGCCGCTGTTCGATATTTCGGAGGTTGTAGCGGGCTCAGTTTTAAAGCTAGAGTGAAGATACTGGTATCATATGAAACTACAAAACCCTAAGGGATAAATTGGTAACAACCATGTCATACTAGCTTGCTGGGAGGTTAAATAACGCTCCCCACTGGCATGGCCATTTTCAAAGGGGTCCCTTGACCTCTGACCTCCAGATATGTGAATGAAAATGGGTTCTATGGGTACCCACGAGTCTCCCCTTTACAGACATGCCCACTTTATGATAATCACATGCAGTTTGGGGCAAGTCATAGTCAAGTCAGCACACTGTCACACTGACAGCTGTTGTTGCCTGTTGGGCTTGAGTTTGCCATGTTACGATTTGAGCATATTTTTTATGCTAAGTGCAGTAGCTGTGAGGGTTTCCAGACAATATTTGTCATTGTTTTGTGTTATTAATTAATTTCCAATAATAAATATATACATACATTTGTATAAAGCAATTATATTTGTCCACTCCCATGTTGATAAGGGTAGTAAATACTTGACAAATCTCCCTTTAAAGTACATTTTGAACAGATAAAAATTGCGCAATTAATTTGTGATTAATCGCGATAAATACTTTAATTGATTGACAGCCCTACATATAAACAAAGTCAAATGGTGTGTGTGTATATGTTGGGGCTCACCTGGTGGATACCCAGGACTGCCTGTTTGATAGAGGTTGGGTGTATAGGTGGGAGCCGTGGCAGGATACCCTCCTGGATAGCCTGCAGAACATCACAGACAAGACAGAAAATATCAGAAACCACAGCTTAACAAACAGAGAGGGCCACAGATGCACACAACAAAGACACACACACACACACGCAGGTAGGGCAGAACAGTATTTGGTTTGGAGCAGGATGTGCACAGATGGCGCTCATTAAAAAAATGTCTGCACCAATAACACAGTCGGCTGAATGCGTCTTACATACAGACGAGACACACCTGCCAATATGGTGTGGGAGGAGATAAATTCAGAGACACATTAGCGATGCGCGCAGACACGCGCATCACACACACACACACGCACGCACGCGCATGCACGCGCACGCACGCGCACGCACACACACTCTTGTGCGTCATCAATTACACGTCGAGCAAACAAAGCAGATTTTGGCCCGAGAAAAAGCTTTCACTGATAAAAAAGGTGCGAGTTCGACAGAGCGAGACAAAGAGGGAGGGAGAGAGGAGAAAAGCAGGGGAGTTAAGAGACGCTACGCAAGTGTGCGAAGTGCTGCTCTCTGCTTGCTATTATTGGCAGTCAATCTCACAGACTCTCTGCTCTGTAGCCTTGAGCCTTTTCTATATCGAGCTTTGGCTGCTGTAGGTTGAGCCAGTCAGATGGAACAGGTTTAATAAATATCTGCATCAATCTATACTGCAGTCTGAGGGTTGTGATGGTTAAACTAATCTGTACTCAGCTCAGTTTAATATGTTTTTATTATAGATTACGCAGGGAAATTTGACTACCAAATAAAAACTATATACATTATGATTAATTACATAGTTAAGTTAAAGTCACTATAGGACAAATGAAGCCAATACATTTAAAATCATTTATAGTGCAGTTGTCTTGCATATTCTTTTGTTTTATCATTAACCTATCCACTATGTTAAAAAGGAAGTGTTGGTTATTCATTGTCCTTGTATTACTTTATTTATTTTTTTATATATATATATATATATATATATATATATATATATATATATATATTTATTTATATTTATATATTTATAATTATTATTACGAGTCTTATTATTTATTTTTCCTTTTTCTTGTTTGTATTAAATTGTATGTGGGATCAAGAGGGCGGGGGACATAATGTAAACAAAAATGAGTCCTTAATAATCATTGTATTTCATTGTACCTGCTAATTGGATAAATACATAATGCTAATTGGATAAATACATAATACAAAAAAAACAACTAAATAAATGTGTCTTTTTGACCACGGAGAGCAGTAGTGTTACTGCAATTCACAAAATCCCAAGTTAAACTCAATGTGTTATTGTGGATACTTTCAATGCAACAAAAATAATTTAAAAAAAGTATTGCATTTTTAACACCTTGCAAATGTTCCATCTATGCCTCACAAATTAAATATCTGACTTCCGACAGTATTTTTCACAATTATGCCATAAATTGACCTGAGAAACATTTAACATCTCTGAACTATATCTATTACTAATAACTTAAAAATGCAATGCAAATTGAGACCAACTTAAAGACTAAAATAAACAAACAAACAAACTAGGTATTAACAGCCTATTTCTGAAAGTGATTTTGATGATGAAACTGTGACTGAAAAGAACCAACAATGGTTTAATAAAGCTCCTCTCTGTTGCATTATGCCCGGTGTTGTCTGCTGGTCACAGTGAATTAGTAGTTTAGGTATATCGGGGCTCATTTTCCTACATTCAAAAGAGGTCATTTACTATCAGTCAGATTTGAACATAGGAAAATCAACTTTCATGGACCGTTTTTATCATTTAAACGAGTCTGTGTTGAGTGTTTTCGGATCAATGGAAACACATGACATGGGCTTCTCTCTAACTGACGTTCGTGTAGAAAAGAAATTAAGTCTCCGCCAGGAAATAATCCCTGAAAAACATGCTGCTCCTCAGACTGTCACGTGTGTGTGTCTTTTAGCTCACATGGAAATGTAAACTAAACAGGAGTGGAAGCACATACAGTACTCATCAAATCTACTTGTTACATATGTGGTGGTGAATACATAATCTGAACATTCATCATTCCTGCAAGCACCTCTGACCTGTTGTTCAAACTCCTCATAAAGATGGAGAGAATGGCATCATGGGAGGAGCCACATTATCCCAGCTGCATGCTTCCGCATCAGGTTTAAAAGATGTCACAAGAGACTCTTTTTGTGGCATATTACAGTATGATGTAACAAATCTAACCAGCTGACTTGAATGTCAAAATATGGAGTTGTTCTGCTGTTATTTGTTTCTCTGACTTTGCTTCAATTATATGTCTGGCCACCCTGTTTAATTTTATGTAAAAATGTGAGCAGTTATTCTTTCTTGTCAAATATAGTTTTCTGCAAACAGCTAATGTTAATAACAACCTCCATATTTGCACATGTACAGCATGTGTCTGTCGTACGACACCATTCCTCACAAGAGACTGACTAGCTCTTTGTCTGTGCTCATGTGCAACCTGTGTTATATCTCATCAACATGTTCTTAACCTACCGCACTGAAAGCCTTTGCGTGAATAAAATTAAAAAGCTCCACCATGTCAACAACTACAACATCTTTAGGTCATGGTCCAGGTTCACACAACTGCATTGCACAGAGCATCGACTCTGCTTCTTCAATAGAGCATTATTGACATCCCTAACTCCAGTCAACACTTTGTGACTATCATCTCCTCTCAACCCATTACCCTTATGGATAGATACTTTATTAATCCCAGTAGGCAATTTAACAGTCTTAACACCTTCTATCCTGCATCAACCCCCAGCTGTACTAAAAACGAAAGGTTAACGGCTTTTACGCAACACTTTTCACTAGTTTCTAGTCTGTGTCACCCTCTTTTGTATGTATTATTGCATACAGAGTCTTAATTCTATGAAATTACATGTTATTTATTGGACACTTTTGTTTTCTGCAGAAACCATATGGTGTTTGTTGGGCCTAAAATGTAAATGCTATGTTGAAATGTCCCTTCTTTGAAACACATTATATAAACCGGAAGAACATAGATGTAGTCTGCGGTCTTCTCATAATTTCTAGGTGTGATGGTGGTATCAATTTTCTCACTGAATAACTGACTCAAAACTCAGCAGCAGTGTCGTTTGTCACTTGCAGCCATCCTTAAAACAACGTTTATAGTGGTACAGAGGATGATAAATGTATGTGTGTGTTAGTCTTACCTGCAAAGGCCATGTTCTTAGGGTTTCCATATGGGGTGCCAGGCTGAACGGGGCTGTAGACTGGATTCATAGCCGCAGATAACCTGTTCTTACTGAGAAGTAAGAGAAAAAGACAGCGTGGCGGGGAGGGCAGGGGGATAAGAGAAGACAGAAGAAAAACGGAGGAGAGAGAGAGAGAGACGTAAGCCGTGTAAATTGGAAAGAAAATTGTTACGATTATCAAGCATACGCACACACTCATCACGCACATAAATCCCAAACTCAGATCCTTAAGGCGACATCCAGCTGAAGGATTTTGCCAGCATGCAACAAAAAAAATAAATAAATCAAGCCCCGTGATTCCTCACCCTCAAGTAGGCTCAACGTAAGTATGTATTTAAAACAGACTTTTGGAATAAATAAGGCACAAAAACTGAGAGAAAGGCACAAGTACGCATAGCGATCCACTGAAAATAATGGTTTGGTTTCCTGTGTGGCATTAAATACAGCTGTACCAGCCTGGTTTCCACCGGACGGAGGAGTGGCCACTAAAAAAATCTAAGGTGCTGGAAATGGTTGGGATGAAGTTGACCGACAACCATTTATACTACATCTCCCATACCGTATCTTTCTCAACCGGTCTCAAATGCTCCAACTTACCTGCTCATGGAGAATACGGCCATGGGAAATTGTGTACATGTGTGTGTGTTTGTGAGTGTGTGTGCATGCGTGCCCCGTACCTCTTGTGCGTGTCTGGTTGATACATGAAACTGAATTTGTCTGTGGGATGCCCGCTCGCCATTCTTGCTGTATGCAAATGAGGAAGGAGTGGAAGTGGATATGCAAATCTGAAATTAAAACAGCGAGAGGTCATGATTACAACGAACACAGGAAAAAGGAAAAAAAAATAAAAATAAATATAAAATAGCAAAAAAAGCAAGCACCAGTGCAACAGCAAATGGTTAGTGACCGCAGCAGGGGAGACAGTGATTTAGACGGTGCGTTTGAGTGAGTGCTTGTGGTGACCGCTGTGTCTTTAGCCACCAATAAATGCTCAACTGTGCTAAATTCAAAACAGTGTATGGATAAAAAAAAAAATTCAATATTGTGTGAAATGGACTGTATTTGCTTCTAAATATGTGCGTACAAAACAAGCTGTTTCTAGCTGATAAGACAGCCTTGAGGTACTATTTTATTCATTCCTGTGCATGTAAATCCTATATGATGTCCCAGAGAAAGTGAGGCATGATGAGTATGAGTGTGTATATATGTGATGTGCTGTACACGACATCCAATACAAGCAGCAAAGCAAACATTTAAGACAGCCAAATGAAAAAGCACAACACACCCAGTGAGCGGGCAAGTGACGGAGAACAAAATATAGTATATAGTACGAATAGGCCCGAGCCTTGCACTGAGCCCATGAGTAAGCATGATCCAGTGAGAGCATGAGCCAGAACCACAAGAGCGTTGCACAAACACAGAGCGGAACAGCTGAGGAATAAATAAAAGAGGAGGAAAGGTGTGTGTGTGTGAGCTGTGTGTTATTTGAGTTCATGTGTATCTTGTATGTGACGGCGCTTGTATGTGATCGGGCCGATTCGGTCTGGTTTTCAGTGTGGCTCTGTCGTGTGCTATATATAAGACTGCGTGAAATATGTTGTGGCAAGCTCTCTGCACACGGCACGTCACCCATTCACCATGAATCATTTGTCCAGTTCTGCTTCCTGTAGATTTGTGAATTGAATCGTACCAAAAAAGACAAACTGAAATCTGACCGATCCATCCTGGGATTGTGCTTCATGGCCAGTTAACAAAATCCTTCAGGTGATTATAGCGTCACTGTCATAATTCCTGGGCATACACAGCACCGTGGTGATGCCAAACGGCACCGAGTGACACTTCAAATTAGGCAAGGAAGCATTTCAGCACTGCATCCAGGAACGCTGACGTCAAAACGCCCCGGAGGCACTCGGCAAACTGAATGCGAGCACAAACACGTGGGTGTTTTTTGCGTATGAATTCCTCAAAAAATACACATATGCATGCCCCCAAAAAATGATCAAAAACATGAACCTGAGCATGCTTGTGGGTGTGAGAGTGAGGATATGTCATTACCTCAATTCATATCTCATAACAAAGGAATTTGCCAGGGGGATTGATTAATCTATTGCTGAACACATCACATAGTAACATTCCTCATTAATCTAATGTATCTCCTATGATTTAAATCCTTCCTCAGGGGCAACTCTGCCTCCCACCTTTTCATTCCTTTCAACCGTTCTTCTTCGTTTAATTCATCATTAGATTTCTCCACCTCACTTTATCGGTCTCTCTACCTGCAGACGTTCGATTATAACAAAGTTAAAGCAAAATGCAAAGCACCTGTACCACACTGCCACATTAAAAGAAAAAAATAGAGCTTAACTGGATTACATTAACAATACAATCGCTGATTTTACCCAAATGTCTTCCAAGCTCACTGTGCAGGTTTTAAAATTCAACATAGTTGATCTGCAATAATCTGAACAAGGAGCATAATACAATAACAAAACTAAGAGTCAACAGTCACGCTAGCAGCTCTGTGAGGCTGTACTTAAGAACAGTGGTGCTTTTAGCTAAATGCTTAAATGCACGAAAATGCTAACATGCTGATGTTTAGCAGGTATAATCGTAGACTGTATATAAGAAGTGGACGTTGTCACCATGACGGAGTCGCCCCCTGGTGGCTATTAAGTTAGTACAATTCATCCTGAGGGGAACATGAATGTCTGTGCCAAATTCCATGCCAATCCATCCCAAAGTTGTCGAGACAAGTCACTCAAAACCACAAATGTTAACCTATAAAATATCACAGCAGTCCATCCGATAGTTATGATTACGATAGATATATCTCATTGTCATTATTTTGTGGCTTTAAAAAAAATCTGTCGCCCCTCATCATCTTAACAGACAATTGTCGAACAAAATCATCAACAATCATCAGTTAAAACAAACCATGTTAGAGCTTAATCTGGTGGTTATTCACGGGAGCCAAGTTGTAATGTGCATGTAAATGTGTAGCGTGAGGGAACAATGCCCATTAACACATGGACAGGTGGCTAAGCTAACCCTGAGGTCTGGTGCTGCAAACACAACATATACCCAATTACAGCTGTGCCTGAATAGAGTAGAGAAAAAAACGTGATTGTTCATCCGTTTCAGCCTGAGAAACAGTGAGTGTGTGAAGGCAAAGGTGACGAAAAGTGAATGGGTGAGAACAAGAGGGGCACCACAATGCGTCTAATTAAGGTGTGCGTGAGGAACAGAGGAAGGCAGAAATGCATGTGATGAGTAGTGTCTGTACACAACTCCCTTTGTTTTCAGGGGGAGGGGATGATGATGAGGAGCTTCAGGCTCTCTATTCCTTAAAAAAAAAGCTAGAAGACCTTCTGTTCGACAGACCACTATCTAGGATTGTAAAAGACCATTCTCCAGAGGATATTCACCACAAAACAGTACATTTATTTCTAGGACAATGTAACGGGGCAGAGACGAGTATACACATCTCCATGGTTTAAGCATTTTTTTGCGCTTCGCTTACGGCATTCTTCATAAAGAAAAGAACTAAAAATGACACTGTGTTAGTGGTTGCCTGAAAATATCAATAACACATCCATGCTTGCTTATAGAGACACCAGCAAACAGTAACTGCTGCTGGGCACTCAGAGCCAAGGATTTGGGTTGTGAGCTCACAATGAAGTGTAAGCTCATAATGATTTTGTGGTACTACACTTCTTCTTTTTGGGAAATACGCTTAATATGTACCATCCATACTGGAGTCGGACGATATCAGTTGCCATCTCGGTGTACGGCTGAAAATAATGATTGTCATTTCTGATTTCCAAGAACCCTTCAAATGTCTCGTTTTGTCCAAACAACACTCCAAAAACAAGAATAAATTTAATTTACAATCATTCACGACCAAAAAAAGCAGCAAATTGAGAAACTAGTTTGGCTTTTTTGCAAGAAAATTACTTTAACAATTACTAGATAATCACAATAGCTGCCAATTACTATTCTGTCAATCAACTAATCAATTAATCGACAACATGTCACTCCCAAGTTACTGGAGCCGCGGGCTGCAACTAACAGATATTTTCATTGTTGATTAATCTGTTGATTATTTTCTGGATTAATCGATTAGTTGTTTGGTCTATAAAATGTCAGAAAATGGTGATCAGTGTTTCCCAAAGCCCAATATGACGTTCTCAAATGTCTTGTTTTATCCACAACTCAAAGATATTCAGTTTACTGTTATAGAGGAGTAAAGAAACCAGAAGATATTCACACTTAAGAAGCGGGAATCAGAGAATTTTGACTTTTTTTTCTTTAAAAAAATACTCAAAACTGATTTATCGATTATTAAAATAGTTGGCAATTAATTTAATAGTTGACAACTAATCCATTAATTGCCCAAATAACATCTTCAAATTAGGCCTACTTGTAAAATGTTAAGTATTTTTTATTTGATTAAAAACGTAAAATTATGAAACCATTATCAAAATAATTATCAGATGACCACAAGCTAGAAATTATTATTCATTCAAACACTGAGGAGATACACATATATAAGGTTTTGCGGGGATATGTTTTAAAATGCTGTCATGCAGGAAACAAGCTTTTGAAAGGCTGATATTATAAAGGGTACTGCATGACATGGAAATCCAGGAAAATGCATCACATTTGCCAAACTGAGGCCAAGTAGTTGAAGTAGTATAATTGGTAGAAAGCTTTTACTGTGAAGGAGCTGCAGGTACAGGACGTGCTGTGTTGCAGCAGCCACTGAGGGCTAACTAGTCAAAAACAGCTGGTCTGAATGTAGAGTGGTACTTTTTTTAATGATTACTTTTTGGTCAGCTACATTACAATTCACCATGTACACACTTTGTGACTGTCTGTTGGCTTCTTTCTGTAAAAATTGATCTTTTCACTCGTTGATACAAACACATCAGACTTCATAGACAGCAGGGATAGTAGCTGCACTGTAATGTCCCTCCATCAGTCAAAGGGCTGCAGATGATCAAACTGTACATGTGACATGAAGCGTTTTCACTCTGCTGCTGACAGCTTTTACGCCTTTCGGTAGCTTCTGACAATCAAACCATTGACCATGTTACCACATGTTTGGCTCCATAACAGCCTGCCATCCTCAACATGAAATTGGATCTCACTTCATTTTTTTCCCAGCTACCTGTCTGTCTGTCCGTCTATGACACAGAGACGATTTTAGAAGGATATGCACTGAAAACTGACGCTGCGTCACAACAGCGAAAAGATGGTGTGTGCTGTCTAGTTGATGTTTAGTACTCATCACTACAACACTGTCCAAATACTAAATTACACATTTCATTTGAGATTCTACTCACTTGCAAAAGGACCAGACTTTTTTTTCTCTTTTTTTTTCATTATTTTACGTCATAACTTGACCTCAAGGCCATTAAAACATACAATCATACCACAACCTTAATAAAATAATTATTTTGTCTGATACTATATTTCTGAACAAAATGAAAATAATTGTTAGTTGCAGTAGCTATTGTTTTTTCAATAAAAACATCAGAAAATCTTAATAAAAGCCTATAATAATTTACCAGAGCCAACAGTGACTTATTGAAAATTCCTTCTTTTATCACATCAAACAGTCAAAAACCCAAAGATATTAAAATTATTATCGTAAGTGACAAAACGAGAGCATCAAATCCTCACTTTTGAGAAGGTGGAATCAACAAACAAAAAAGTTTGATGAATGTCTAAATTAACTAAATTAGTTGCTAATTTCTGTCGACTGACTAATCATTTCAGCTATAACTGCAAACTCAATACTAGAGCTTTAAAACTACTACTTTAAAAATGAAAATCAATTTTCACTTTAACTTGGACAATTATGGTACGGAGCCACCCGCCACCGCTTTCCCGAGCTCCCGAGTCACGCAAGCATGTAGCCAAGTGGCAAAAAAAACAAGATTAAACATATATTGCTGTGCATGCCCTGTGGCATTGGTGAAACTTAATAATTCCTTTGTCTTTTGTAGGCCTAATTTGTTTTTAAGAAGAAAAAAAATATCGATTCAAATCGTAAATCGGGTGTGATGTGAAAAAAGAGATTTTATTTTTAGTCCATAGCGCCCAGCCCTACTCAATTCTCATCTAAGTGTATCGGGAGCTTGTGCTGTCTGGCACACAAACAAGCACGCGCTGACATTATTAAGAAGACCTTCCAGCTCTGTGGCTTAACCAGTTATTTTTCAGGACTTTGTTAAGCTTAAACTCTATTAGTGGGACTTCATTTGAGCTGAACTCACAAGCTCTAGCCTCGAGGCCTAGGTACACAAACACAGCTTGCCCTAGCCTGCATGCTAACAGAGCTGCTGTGTTTTGTGTGAGCTCAGTAATGTGACAGTCAGGTCTTGCCTTGTTCCAGATCTTCAAAGATTATGCCCACATATTTAATTTGTGTATGTTAATATAAAAATGTGCGTGTTGCAAAACAATAATGTTGGTTCCGCTCCATAAAGGGAGATTCCTGCAGCCTCGGGGCACCAGAAGAGGTAATAATGAGGGAGGAGGATTGTGAAAGAATAAACCTCTCACTCACTCAGTCACACACACACAAAGAGCTACCGTTCCTAGAGAACATGTACAATACAACACAACCCCCACACCGACTCTATCCTCCCACATAATACCTCACTAGGCATCTACTCTTTAAAGCAACAAATCAAAAACGGTGGGCGTCATCACACTTCAGTGCAGGAGAGAATAAAGCTGAACAGCTTTTTTTTTTTAATCCTCAAGAAGGCAGCGTTTCACGTGGGTCATATGAAAAGGAAACAGAGGAATAAAAATCATAAGACGATAAATTGCTGAGTGTTATGTGGTGCGTCAATGGTTATTTTCTTTCTTACAGACCATAAATATTCAAAATACCTACCTGGATAACAAGTCACATTTAATATATTTACAGCAGGTGGCTCTTTTCCTATTTGTTGTTTTTATTCTATAGCATATTATATTAGCATTTGCTCATTGTACTGTAAAGCTGAAACAATGAGTCTATTCACAGAAAATTAAATCAGAAATGGTTTATTATTTCAGACCCTTTTTAAGCAAAAATCCCAGAAATTCACTGGTTCCAGCTTCTTAAATGTGAATGTTTTGTTTATTTTTTGTCTTTTTTATTTTTGATAATAAATTAACCAGTTTGCGTGACTTTTTTAAGAGAATAAAAGTCTAAATTCTCTGATTCCAGCTTCTTAAATGTGAATATATTCTGGTTTCTTTACTCCTCTATGACAGTGAACTGAATATCTTTTGAGTTGTGGATAAAACAAGACATTTCAGGATGTCATTTTGGGCTTTGGCAAACACATTTTTCACTATTTTCTGACATCTTATAGACCAAACAACTAATCCATTATTCAAGAAAATAATCTACAGATTAATCGGCAATGAAAATAATTGTTAGTTGTAGCCCTAATCAGAAATGGTTAATCATTTCAGACCCTTTTTTTAAGAAATAAATGCAAAAATTCACTGGCTCCAGCTTCTCAAATGTGAATGTTTTCTTGATTTCCTTTTGTCTGTGATAATTAACTGAAAACCTTTGGACAAAACAAGCCATTTAAAAATGTTACCTTGGGTTTTTTTTTTTTTTACAGACCAAATTAATCAAGGAAATAACTGGTATATTATTAATAATGAAAATAATTATTATGCTAGTTGCAACCCTACTGTACTACCAACCATTGACAATCAACAATCAAGCTGCATGGAAATTTGGTTTAAAATTTGAAGTATTTCTCTTTGACACTAAACATTTATAGAAAATGTGGTGCTCATGTAGGTTTTCAGGGCCTTTAAAAAACAGCAGCTATCAGAACTAGATCACGATATCTAACAAAACAGAGTCCCAAGGGACAGACCGACTAATAGCACCTGCTATCACAATCAGAATTGACATCTGTTATCAAGTCGGAGACCAGATCCATCTTGCTACAGAGCTCAGAGATAGTGTGATGGAATCAGAAATCCCCCCTCTGCCTTCTACACAATCAGACCTGCCCTGCAGCAACAAGCTCCGAACAGCCCCGGGCTATTTTAGATCTAGGACAGCACTGTACACTTTGGGACAGCATCTCCCCTTTTCTCTGTGCCGGCTTCCTCCTCCGCCTCTATTCTCCCTTCCAAAATCATCTCATCAGTCACACACCTCATGGGTCTGCATCCCTGGATTATGGGACAATATTGTGCCACTGAAAATGGAAATGTTACCATGACATAAATACCCTTCAACATTATCCATTTATGGAGATTTCTACCCCTGCTGTGTGCGATTTCATGATGCAGAAAGAAATCTAAAACTCACTGTTTATGGTGTAAAAAGTGAAAAGGTTAAAAGGAACAGAGAGGGTGGTGACAAAGTTGTCCCCAACAAAGTCCTTATTTAAGATGTTAATTAGAGGCTTCTGTCTAACTTCCTTACAACGGGAGCATCAAGTAATTTGACTTTTAATGAGTTCTCGCACCAAATAGAGAATTATAGCATTGATAGAAAGTCTGCACGATACAGAAAACAAACCTGGAAGTCTACGGCCCTGCTAGTCGCCTAGTGATGCTGTAACACTCATTTAAAAACACCAAAAAAACAACATTATTGGATGGACAGAAGTTTGCCGAGAGATATCTATAGATACCGCGTTTCCGAGCCAAAGTGAAATCCATCACTTCAGAAGAGCCAGAAAATAATGCAAAATCTCTGGTGGATCACTCGTTAAAAGATCATCTTTGCCAACCAGGTGAACTTTTAAGGGCACTCAAAAGGCATTTATATTTCTAAAGCAGCAAATGTTGATGGTTTAAATCTTACTTTTTGCACCTTGAAATTCTACCTTTGTCCTAAACTAGTTGAAAACATGTACAAGATTATCAATGGGATATTTTTCAGACAACATACTGTCTACATATCTGGTTGCAGAAACCTAAAGGCCCAACAGTACTTGTTCTTTCCCTTAATTTAGCTGCAAGTGAATTAACCCATGATCGCCTCCATCATAGGTGAGCTATTAAAAGCTCCAATACATCCAAAAGGTATTACAACTACTAAAGAAAAAGCTGACTCTGGCATGCCTGTACATGCCATGGTATACCGGTACGTACGTACGTACATCCCCAACACTATATAAATACTTATGTAATAACAATATAACTGGTGCCTCCTCGGCCTGTTGCAGAACCTTTTCTATGTTTGACTACAAAGCACACTTACTGAATGCATAAAGCTCAAAGGTGCTCCAAATGAATTAATGAACCAGGTGCATCAAATTTTATTGATTACTTTCAAATGCCACATCAACCCAATTAAGATGGGAGAGCAAATAATGAGCTGCTGGGCAGGACCAATGTTCTCACTTGGCCATGAGTTTGATTTTGAATATTGCTTTGGGAAAAGAAATAGACAGAGTGGTAAGGGTGGGCGATGCATCGAATATAGCCGATAAAGCTGGAGCACAGCTGAGATGCGCCGTCTGCGAATTTATAGGAAAATGTGTTTATCACTGAATTAGCGGAGCTTTGTTAGTGGCTATTCTTCAATAAAACAAGTTACTAATACTTCAAAGAGCAAATATAACGGGGGACTTAAATTTTTAGGAAATGAAATGTGCCGCTCCTTTGACCACGAAATATATCCGATCACTATCCGATCAGGCAGGTCGCATTGAAGTGTCAATTGTGAACAAACATATGCGTACACAGCTGAGTTGCGATCTGGTGCATCCAATCACAAAGTCGCACTGAAAAGACAAGTATAACCACGGCCTCAGACAATATCAAAACATTCGGACCTCTAAAATGTCATATAGGAGTTGCGTTCCCTCCACACTGGTATGATCATAAGCCCAGCATCAAAGGGTTAGAACCAACAGTTATGCTATTTTAGAGAAAATAGGAAAATAAAGACAATCGTATATATCGCGGCATAGCCTAAAAATAGAGATATTATTTATAAGCCATACCGCACAGCCCTACAATGTAGGCTGATCTTTACCATGGAAAATCTTGCAGAGAACTTGGGATAACAATTTAACACTTAATTAAGCTTCTGGTTTAAAAAAAAAAAAAAAATACTTAAATTAGCTCCTACAATAGCCAGTGATTAAAAAAGTGAAACCCCACCCCCAAGTGTGAGCATCCCTGGATTCATATTATGAATAATTTGACCCTAGGAGGTACGGGGAATAAACACACATGCCCAGACACAAATTCACAAGCACGCTCACACACAAAAGAGAACCAACAGCTTTATGGGCTAGAACTTGGCAGTTAAACCCATGATACACAATCAATACCTGCAGGCAATATTAACAGCAGACGGGAAGTATTGCCTGCGGCGGAGGTGGGACTTTACCAACACAGGGGGGGAAAAAAAGGCCATAATGTTGTAGTTAGCAACCAGTAATATTTTACTATCTCTTTGCACAAACTCATCATTATTAATGAGCTGAGACTTTTAAGAGTTGCTGATCAATGCTAGCAGTCACTCACAGATATTTCTAAACATACAGAGGCAACCAGGTCTTCTGGAAAAACGCCTATTGAAATAGTGTCCCAGGTGTGAGCTAGCTCTTGATTAGAAACAGCAGGGTTCTGGGAGTAGAGAGTCAAAACACAAACTCTGTGTCCCAATTCCATGCTAATACACAAGAAACTTAAGTACATTACCATTTTGCAATAGCAGCATTTGATAGTAAGACATGTGCTGACAGATGTCACGATGCAACTTAATGGGGACATATTATTTTGGTGATTTTCTCTCATTTATATGCTGTTGATAATAACGGCTGTCCATGTTAAACATAGTCCCAAAACCTAAGGTGTACAAATGTGGATTATAATTTTTTTTCAACTTCCCCGACAAGATGACATTAGCTCGACAAGATGACAATAGCAGTATTTACCTGAGGGAAAAAAAGTCAGAGAAATCTGCAATCTTGGTCGATGAAGTTGTTCTCCCTTCGGATCAGATGCCCCCTCGAGCATTGTGAAGTTTATTGTGGTGATATTCACAGTAGAATTGCAGCTAAAAACACAACTAGCTGAGCTTAAACGCCTGTGCGAGCTGAACCAATCAGAGCACACTGGGCTTTTTGAGAGGTGGGCCTTTAAAGAGACAGGCGCTAACACGGAAAAAAGACTCCTGAAATAAAAATATAAACCTAAAAATGAGCATAATATGTCCCCTTTGCACTGCTGCAAATGTTTTACTTGTGAACTTAACTGAAAGCCAGCAAAATGTATTTATCTTTATTTAATGCGCCGCCACTTCACTCTTACACAATTTGTCTACTCTTTTCCAGCTGATTTTAAAAAAAAATGTATCGTTATCCCTTAGGTATAATTAGAAACACGTTCATTTTGAACACTGGTACTAGACTACAGCATGAATAAACACTATTGATCATGACTGCAGGTATCAGTAATGAAACAACAGCATGCAGCGCAGACACATGTGTATGTACATGTGTACTGTGTGTATGTACACAGTTGCAGACCCCCCAGTATGACTGACAGCTGAATACATTATAACATTTGCCTCCAGGGATCAGTTCAACCTTTTATCCTAGTCCTTTATTCCATGTGACATTTCTCACCTGCCACTGTATACATGCACACACAGAGATCAATCACAAAGCAATGATGTATCAATGCTGATCAGGAATCTGTTTGTATACATGTTAAAGGTTTGATCTTACAAACACAATAAGCTTATCTCAATTCAAACTCAACACAAACCAAAGTATAGTCCACCTACAGTCTCGCTCTAATAGACAAAGCCGTTTAATTAATGCTACACTGCAACCAAATCTTCTTCCTAAGCTACAGATCAGACTACTATTTGTAAGTGCTATTATTGCAAAAAAACAAATGTATTATCAGATTAGAGCTGCAACGGTTAGTCAATTGATCAATTAGCCAATCAACAGTCAATTACCTGCTAACTATTTTGATATTCAATTAATTGTTTGAGTAAATTTTCAAGCAAAAATGGCAAAAAAAAAATATCCTCTAGCTTTTCAAATGTTAGCATTTACTGCCTTTTCTTGTCTTATATTTTCTGTAAAATTAGTACCTTTGGGTTTTGGACTGACTCTGGGAATTTGACAATTTATAGTCTGAAAGATTAATTAATTATTTTAAAAAAAGATAATTAAATACTAAGATTTATAGATAATGGATATAATCGGTAGTTAGGGCCCCAGTTTTAGCCATGAACTCAATATAAATGACTTCCATGATGAAATTTGGTTTGGGCTGAATGATTTTGACTAATATGATTGCAATATGATTTGTGTTATTAGAGGGAATATTCATTTTTACATCATTATTCTCATTTTCATTGAAAAACATCAAAATGATTATGGGGTGATTTTTGCAGGGATCTGTACTAAAAGATATTTTCTGAAGTCTGTAGAATATGATGTGTAGGCCAGGACATCTCTGCAATATGACAATATTTAATTTTAAAAAGGTATTTTGACACAAATATCGCCTTTAAGAAATACTTTAATTTGAAAATTGCAGTAGGGCATATTACAACATCACTAACTTTCCCACTAATCCAACCATGCCACCATGCTCGCATCTGCTATTCTCTATTAAAACAATGTTGGTCATCAATTCTAGGGACTGGGGGCTGGACACCAGAGGAGGGTGAATCTGGAAGCTGCCGTCTGTAAGCATCTCGTTCACTGATCTCTGATGAGCGACTCATTAAGTGGTTCAAACCACACGGGACTGAAGTGCTGGAAAGACAACAGTCTGTTATAGAACCACTGACTCTCCGAACATTAAGTGACTTCAGCTTTCTATAGTCTGACAGTTTTATGGCCGCATTGTACAGCCCACCATTCATACACATGAGACTGCGCTCAACGCATGCCAAAACCCATATCTCCCCCTCCCTTTCTTCTAGCATGGCAGACAGGGGTCACCTTAGAACGAAGATGTACTAGCAAATACTTCAAACACTTTAACTGATATTTAGCACAGTTTAGCTCTATTATTTTTTATCCTCTGCCAAAATATAGATTCAGATATAATGCCACCAATATACAGTAATTTCTGAGTGGATTTCTCAAGGATCACCATTGTCCTTGCATTTAATATGCCGTCATCGGGGGGATGCAACTCTGCCAGATGCTTCTTGATTTCACTTGACTCTTAAAAAGATTGTGCACAGCCTTTATGATTTGCACGTGTTGTTTTTTCATTATAACTCTAATGTTGTTCAGCAGCCTCTTGAAGCATAACCCAAGTTAAAAATGTAAAACAAATCACATCATCACTGAATGTCTAACATACATGGAGCAGTGCGCTTCTTCCAGTCTCTTCAGATTTGATCTGTACACAATGTTGCTCTGGTGAGGGCCAAGAACAGTAGTATCTCAGAAATCCCTTTCGACAGATAAGGCTTCTTGAATTAAATGAGATTAGTAGTCAATGACTAAAGCAGGTAATCTCCCCTACCAAAAAAAGAGATGATCGCGAAGAGGATTCATTTCACTGATAAGACTAGTCATAAGAGAGAAGAAAAATATGCCTTTAGCGTTTTGTGTAATCCTGTCTCTTTTGAACTACGCAAGGCTCTGTTTAGTTTTTGTATTCTGTGTCGTCAATGAGTACAGTGATACCCTGTTAGACTGTTGCGTCTGCTGAATGATTAGTTGATCAATTAGTTGACCGAAAGAAAATTAAACAAGAATTTCGATCATGGATTAATCGTCTAAATTCTAGGATCTTTATTTATTGTCAATGTCAATTCCGGCAAAGCAGACAATGAAATTCTTTGGTCTCAGGTTCCTTCAACAATGCTCATAAAATATGTATATATATATGAAAGGGAAAATCACACAAATAAATGTAAAAGAGAAAAATGATAATCTAAGGCATAAAATTAAAAAAAAGTTGTTTGTCAAGCAAAAATGCCAAACATTATCTATGAGTAGGCTGCTTTTCTCTGATTAATGTTGATGTAAAATAGTAAATAAAGAATTTTTTTTTGGGAGAATTGGTGAAACAAAACAAGCAATTTGAAGACGCCATTATGGGATTTGAGCAATTGTAATGGTTAATTTTTCACTATTTATTAACATTTTATAGACTGAACAATAATTGTTTAACCAAAAACTGATCAGCAAATAACAGAAAATGCATTTTGCATTTGTAATACCTATTCTGACAGAAGCTGAGGAACCACATGTTTATTATGAACCTGAGAATAAGTGGTGTGCATAGACTTTAGTGAAGGTGAACCATTTGAATCCAGTGTGCAAATATTTTACATGATGCACATCATTTTATAACAGTGTTTCAAAACACAGCACAGATGCAGCACAAAAACTCCCAGTTAAAAACAAACTAGTTCCACTTCCAAAAATAGGGATTGTTTTGCATCATAATGGTGGCTGTATAGCCTGGAGGAGACAGCCTAGCATGTTGCTGTAAAATAGTAAATAAAGAATTTTGTTTTGGGAGAATTGGTCAAACCAAACAAGCAAATTTGAAAATGCCATTATGGGGATTTGAGGAATTGTAATGGGCATGTTTCACTATTTATAGACTGAACAATAATTGTTTAATCGAAAACTAATCTGCAAATCAATCAATACAGAAAATAATCATTAAATTCAGCCAAAAGAAACTGCATTTTGCATTTGTAATACTTATTCTGACAGAAGCTGAGAGGAACTTGCATAGACTTTAGTGAAGGTAAACCATCTAAATCCAGTGTGCAAATATTTTACATGATGCACTTCATTTTATAACAATTTTCAAAACACAGCAAAGATGAAACAAATCTGAAGATGCCATTATGGGATTTGAGGAATTGTGATGGTTCATTTTTCACTATTTATTAACATTGTATAGACTGAACAATGATTGTTTAACCAAAAACTGATCAGCAAATAACAGAAAATAATCATTAAATGCTGCAAAGACAAATCTGCATTTTGCATTTGCAATACTTCTTCTGACAGAAGCTGAGAATCAAGAAGGAACCACGTGATTATTATGAACCTGAGAACAAGTGGTGTGCATAGACTTCCAGTGTGCAAATATTTTACATGATGCACTTCATTTTATGACAATTTTCAGAACACAGCACAGATGAAACAAATCTGGAGATGCCATTATGGGATTTGAGGAATTGTGATGGTTCATTTTTCACTATTTATTAACATTGTATAGACTGAACAATGATTGTTTAACCAAAAACTGATCAGCAAATAACAGAAAATAATCATTAAATGCTGCCAAGACAAATCTGCACTTTGCATTTGCAATACTTCTTCTGACAGAAGCTGAGAATCAAGAAGGAACCACATGTTTATTATGAACCTGAGAATAAGTGGTGTGACTTCCAGTGTGCAAATATTTTACATGATGCACTTCATTTTATAACAATTTTCCAAAAAACACAGCTCAGATGCAGCACAAAAAAAACTCCCAGTTAAAATCAAACTAGTTCCACTCCATAACAGGATTGTTTTGCATCATAATGGTGGCTGTATAGCCTGGAGGAGGAGGAGACAGCCCAGCCTAGCATGCAAGGCGTTTTGTATTTACCACCACATCATCATCATCAGCAGTTAATAATAATGTAGTTATATATCCACCATCAGAGCTGTGTGAGTGTGGCATGTACTGGCAGTACACTGCATTCCTGAAGACAGCGAGCAACGCCAACAAAAAAAAAAAAAACAGCCCCATGGTTGGACAAAAAATGGTCACACTCAAACACAAGCTTTAAGACACCATTTTGAAAAAATCCACCACCGATTTTTCTAGATAAACTCTCTTGAAGATGCCATCTTGCCAATTATATATCACCAGATTACCTCTAGTAACCAGTTAGCTATTCAACCGTTTCTATGGAAACCATTTAGGAGTGCACATATAAATACGAACTGTTAGCTTGTCTGCTAAGTAGCATCCAACCTCGGCACACGCTGCTCAAAATTGCTAATTATAGCTAGCTTTGGTTAAAGATTTAGACATTAAAAAACACTCACATTTATGTGGTATAATATGGACTACACTTGGACAACAGCTGCTACTTTTTACCGCAAAACCACCAGCCGGTAAAACGGTTACAACAAACGGTTAGTATGAGTTCGCTAGTTAGCTTAGCTTAGCTTAGCTTAGCTAGTTCCACCACGGAGGACAATCAAAGAGGATACAAAAGACAAGAGAAAACGACCACTTAGCAAGTCGACACATGGGACATTTCCTACCTAGCCTCTCCGTAATCATTAACACTTACCAAAGCCACTCGGAGTCGAACAAAAACTAAAGATTTCCCCGTGTGCGTACGTGATCTCTCCTGTTCTGCCTCAGGTCGGTGCGGTGCGGACTGGCTCTCTCTCTCTCGCTCTCTCTCTCTCTCTCTCTCTGTGTGCTACAGCAGCGTACTAGCGTTTTGTGTCGGACCAGTGTGGCGCAGAGAAGACAGCTTTCACCCGAAAGGAAAGAGAGAGACGGCCACCGTGTGTGTGGGGGATGGGATGGGATGGGATGGGGGATGCACACTGCCGGGAGGGAGAGAGAGAGAGAGGAGAGGAAGGGATGTAAGGATGTAAGGAGAGAGAGAGAGGAGATGTAATGGCTTTGATAATAGCCAAATAATAACAATAATATAGATGGAGGTAGTTCAGGCTTATAAAAGCAGAAAATGGGTGACAGAATGGCCTTTCTGTTGTTCATTTGGACTGGTTCTGCTCTCACTCAATAATCATTTGATTTTAAGGGTTTAGTGCGACTATTTGTATATATTTTTTTGTCTATACAACGTGACAAAAATGAATAATATACAGTGCAGGAAGAGGCAAAAAAACCCATTGGGCTTATATCTGAAGCCTCCACCTAAAAAGACAAGATTAATATAAATAAGTAATATGACTACATAATAGTGATAACAAAACAATTAGGACAAGATATATATATAATAACAACAATAACAATACAGTAAATATATAAAAAAAATAGAGAGGTCATGTAAGTCCCCTCTACCACAGAAAAATGTTAGCAGACATCTAAAATAAAGCCCTAAACATATATTTTTGATTCTTAAACGTTTTATTTACTCAGTTAACTGTTCTTTTATAATGTTTTTTAATTTTTATTTCTCAAAATTATGCTGCTTCAAAAGTCCCTACACGCAGCCAAGAATTGTTTGTTTATTGTTTATTGTTTATTTATTTGTTTGCACAATTTAAGACTATACAACATAACAAAAAATAATATTATATATATATATATATATATATATATATATATATAATAAGGAAGGGAGGGAGGGATGCAGGGATGTAAGGAGAGAGAGGAGATGTAATGGCTTTGATAATAGCCAAATAATAACAATAATATAGATGGAGGTAGTTCAGACTTATAAAAGCAGAAAATGGGTGACAGAATGGCCTTTCTGTTGTTCATTTGGACTGGTCCTACTCTCACTCAATAATCATTTGATTTTAAGGGTTTAGTGAGACAAGATTAATATAAAGAAATAATATGACTACATAATAGTGATAACAAACAATTAGGACAAGATATATATATATAATAACAACAGTTTATTTGTTTTGCACAATTTAAGACTATACAACATAACATATATATATATATATATATATATATATATATATATATATAAAAGAAATGAATAATATACAGTGCAGGAAGAGACAAGATTAATATAAAGAAATAATATGACTACATAATAGTGATAACAAAACAATTAGGACAAGATATATATAATAACAACAATAACAACAGAAAATGGGTGACAGAATGGCCTTTCTGTTGTTCATTTGGACTGGTCCTACTCTCACTCAATAATCATTTGATTTTAAGGGTAGTGTGACTATTTGTTTATTTGTTTATTTGTTTTGCACAATTTAAGACTATACAACATAACATAACAAAAAAAAAAAAGAAAAAAGAATAATATACAGTGCAGGAAGAGGCAAAAAAAACACTGGCCTTATCTGAAGCCTCCACCTATAGAGACAAGATTAATATGAAGAAATAATATGACTACATAATAGTGATAACAAACAATTAGGACAAGATATATATAATAACAACAATAACAATACAGTAAATATATCAAAAAAGACAAGTGTGTTTGTGTGTGTCTGTGTGTGTATTAAAGGGCTAGTCTACTATAATATAGATGATGCAGATGATGCAACATGGTCTAATTGATAGGCTATAATGTGTAATAAAACTGTTATTTCTTTGTTCTGTTTTGTGTGTTAATTGATTGTGTTTCTGTGTTGGTGACAAAATGACCTATCAGTATTTTATTATTGTTGTTATTATACCAGGAGTAACACCTACACGCTGTAGTAGCATTAGTGCATGTTTACAAAAAGCCTGCTGATATATGTACCGGTATCTTGTATAGTAATAGTCATCATTTCCAGACAGGAAAGTGTGTGTTGTTTGGTCAGCAGCAGCAGCAGCAGCAGCCCTGTGGTGGTGGTGAAACGGTACTGCAGCATGGCTGGAAGTTCACGTTCACGAATTCAGACGAGAGGCTTTTTTTTGCTTCATACATAATAAGCACAACCACAAATATAGATAGCTTCATTATAGCAAAGCAACGCCATCCGGTGGTGATGAGATGCATTGCATCACAGTGACTCAATTTTCTAAACATACATGGTATTGTAATGTATATAATAATAATAATAATAATAATAATAATAATAATAATAATAATAATAACAATAACGATAATAATCATCATCCTAATTAAGTTGGTCATCAAGTCCTGTGAGAATGGTTGCTGCATTTAGTTTAATATATTTCAGGTACCATTGCAGATGCAATTGGTGAAATAACAATAATATTATTATTACTACTACTACTACTACTAATTAATAATAACAATAATCTTTATAGAGCACTTTTCATGAGATGTAGCTCAACGTGATTTACGAAATAAAATAAAAATGCAACACATTCAAATGAGCAGATAAATCAGCAATAAAGTCAGACAATAAGAGGGTAGTGGATGCTAAAATACATTAGTGAGATAAAAAAAAAAACAGAGACCATTAAGAATAATAAAAATGAGAGAATTAGTTAAAAAAAAAAAAAACTAAATACAATTACTGCTACTAATAATAATTATAATAATAATAGTAATACATATTAATATATTGATAATATAATATTAAATTATTATTATTATTATTATAAAAACGACTAGGCTATTTGCAGAGCAAATATCAACACAAACAGGATCAGTGAGCAAAAACACAGAGACAAAGGACTTACTAGTAACAGCCTATTTCCATCTGTAAGTTTTGTTTTATAGAGTTTTATAGTCTATAGAGCGACCAATAAGAGAGAACTACAGTTCCCAGCGGCCATTGCGCGTCCCTCTATACCGCAAACAAAGAGCCGCATACATGCACACAACTCGAGGGCTTTTATAAACGAGATAGACATATCTCAGTATTATTATTAACAAAAAACAGCGCACATTCAGCAGAGATGTTACCGACAAATAAAACCACAAAAAAGGAAAAAGCTGTCCGAATCATCGCGTGATTTCACGCTTCCGGAAGTTATAATGGCATGAGAGAAAGAGAGAGAGAGCTGTCCGAGGTGCTGACACTGTGAGTAGTGCATGTACTGCTTCAGACTACATATACCTGTATAATACACATGCATTTCTATTACTTATATGTGTTTGACTTTGAAGTATGTATAATACAGTACATATGTAAATTGTTGTAATGTACGATGTTGTATTATGTGATTTTATGTAAGATGTGCTATTCTGTATTTTTTTATTATTATTTATTTTCTTTTTCTTAAAAGCCTAACCAGGGACAAGGTCTGCAAATTAGCTATGGCTAGAAGTCCTATATACCTTGCATCGGTTGCACTTCAATTAAGTGTAACAATTTGTTTATTTGTTTATTTGTTTTTGCACAATTTAAGACTATACAACATAACAAAAAAAAAAAAGAATAATATACAGTGCAGGAAGAGGCAAAACAACACACTGGGCTTATCTGAAGCCTCCACCTAGAGACAAGATTAATATAAAGAAATAATATGACTACATAATAGTGAAAACAACAATTGTGTAACAAAAAGTGTAACAAGGCCTATTATATGTATTGTCAAATAAACTAATAAAAAAACAAAACAAAGAAAAACAGCAATACATTAGCGTAATATCTGTATTTTGAATTGAATAATTGTGACAATATAGTACTGAATGTGCAAGACACAAACTCAGTAGCCTAATATTATGCATCCCATTTTCATTTTCTTTCTTCTCTCTGTGTCTCTCACACACACACACATATTCAAATAATATGAGGACAGGCTCAGACTCACTATATTCTATGGAAATGCATTATGACCTTTTATTTTTTTTTTTATATTGTCAGATTTTTGGGGAAGATGGATGAACGTCAAGAGTCATCATTCTGTATCACGAATGCCCACAACTCCAGCAGCCCCCCCAGTAGTAGACCTGGCAGTACTCCACAATGCAACGGTGTCCCAGAGTGCCAGACCCTGTTGCGGGTGCCTGAGTCCCACGGACTCCAGCTGCTGGGCGTGCTCAGGTCATTCAGGGAGCAAGGCTTGCTGTTTGACTTCACCATTAAAGTCCAGGAAGACTGTTTTCCCTGCCATCGCTGTGTCCTTGCAGCATGCAGTGATTTCTTCAGGTACACTAATCTATCTATCTATCTATCTATCTATCTATCTATCTATCTATCTATCTATCTGCTTTGTGTTTTAGGGCCATGTTTGAGGTGGATATGCGAGAGCGATGTGATGGTTCAGTGACTCTGGGTAACCAGCGTCCGGTGGCGGTGGCTTCTTTCCTGGACTTCGCTTATTCTGGAGAGATACTCATCACTGATGGCAATGTAGACATGCTGTTTCAGCTTGCCTCTTTTCTGCAGGTACAAATACAACCATTCTTTCTTTTTTTCTAAACACACTGTACATTTGACATTGTTTTTGCTAAGTTTGTGCCATAACCAGTGCCTCCTCACCTAGTTTAGGGTGTTACTATACAAAAACTTCACAGTCACAGATCAGTGTCACAATATCAGGTTTTCGCTACACGATTATCATGGCCAAAAGAATTCACTATAACAATATTCATGTTATCTATAGAAATGTACTTGTCTCTACGTTGCAGTTTTTTTTGACTATGTACTGAATGTGTCCTCAGGTGTCAGTCTTGTCCCAAGCATGCAGCAACTTCCTGATAGGAACCATGGATCTTTGTAGCTGTCTGTCCCTCCTCTCCCTCGCTGAGGCCTACGGCTCTGCCTCCCTCCTCCAAAGTGCCAACGACTTTGTGGTCCAGAACTTCTCCGACCTTTCCAACACCCAGGACTTTCTGGATATGCAGGTGCTGCTTAAGAACGGACAAGATAAGGAAGTTCTTTTATCAGAGAAGCTGAGGTTTACATAAGGCCGGCTGTAGATTATTTGGTAATAAATGCATACATTCCTCTAATTAGTTTATATTATGTATGCAGAGTCTACATCCTGTCTCCCTGAACAATGACTGTTTTTGCTCATTCTCAGTTATTAACACGACGGCTCCAAATCATATTCAATAGCTAGCAAACTGTATATCTGTATAACTGTAGCGTCCCTTTTAAATGGCCTTTTAAAGAAAGATACAGCAACAGCACACGTCAATATGTGTCAGCATCTTCCATATGCTGAGGAAAAAAGGTTATGATTTAGATATAAGATGTAGGACTTTTGAAATATTTATTTAATAAAATGTTTTAAAATTATTTCATCAAGTTCATGGATAAAAATGGGGTACTGTGTGCATAATTCATCTAATTTCTACACACAGGGCATAACACTGTTCCCATAATTACACTTAAAAAATGATCAATCAATCATGAAGTCTGGCCCTGAAGGCCTAGGATGGTACCTTTCTAACTAATAATAGTGTAAAAGTGATTTTGATTTGACAAGTGACCTTATTATCATCTTGCTCACATCAAAAGCCTGACTGAACTCACTCAGTATTCACTATTTCAACTATAGGTGAATGTGTTGGAGGCATGCCTAAATTCAGATGCTCTAAACGTGCCCAGTGAGGAGGCCGTGGTGACGTCGCTTCTCAAATGGACACGGCACGATCTCTCTAGAAGACAAAAACTGTTGCCGGGCTTGTTATCTCTAACCAGACTCCACCATCTACCTGCATCTGCACTAAAGGTTTGAACACACTGCTTGTTCTGGATTTTGCATTATATATGTGGTTGTCTTGTGATGTCTCATCCTTCCTGTGTTACCCCTCAGACTCTAAGTGACTCCGACGCTCTCCTCCGCGATGCTAAGTCCTGTCTCGCCCTGCTCTCAGAGGCTCAGAGCAGGCAGGATCAGTACGGTGGCTTGCTCTCTGACGCCAGGCCGACCACCACGCAGAGCTACATCTACGTCCACAAGACGGAGGAGAACGGAGAGATCCGCCACACCTTCTGCTACTGTCTGGAGACAGATAAGTGGAGAGAGCTGGGAACAGCTACTATGCCAGACCCACCAGGATCCTGCCTCACCAGCTTTGCTGAGAAGGTACGTTTTGGGGATTGAACCTTGAGTCCTGCTGCTGTTTACAGCAGTGGTTCCCATCTGTTTTGATTTGTGCCCCTTTAAAATTAAGCAATGCCAGCTTGTGACCAGTGCCTGAAATGTGTCGGTACTCACAAGTACTGACTACCGGCACATTTGCTTTTATCCAATTTTGAATGTCACACAAATTATGACAACAAAGCACTGAAGGCCTGCATGTTTTCTGGCCTGAGCCAATGCAACAATGTAAATAAATGAAATACTATTCTCATGATTTCTTTTCTTTGTTCTGTCATGATATGTATATACCATTATTGCAATGGAGAAATTGTTGATTTACCAGAAGATAAAGGAAGAAATTTAAATATTAAGTTTTCAGTTCTACTCAGTTTATTATGATTTGACACACTAAAGCCTACTTCAAGGTGACATTTGATGTGACTGCATCATTGGAGTTAAATAAATGCAGTCTTGCCCATACATTATAGACTTGCCTTTGGTATTCCTTCTCATTATCCAGTTTAATCTGTAGGCCAACGCATTCATCATATTTTCAGTTGTTTTTATTGTAGCATAAATGCAATGTTATAATTATGTACAATTTGATTTGTATAAATAGCTACATATTCTATTCACCAAATACATTTATGGACAAACTGTGGATATGTATGTAATGAAATGCATACCAAAATACGTTTGAAACTGGATTTATTAACAAGATAAATAATAAATATATCCAAGACACGTGATGATCATGTCATGAAACTGCTGAATTAGGGTATTAACAGCTTTTCTGGTCCAATTCAGGCACTGCTTGTGACCATTTTTTTTTTACAAGTTATAGCCTTGGTGTGGGTTGTGAGTTTTCTTTCCCGGATTGTTTTGTTTGAAAGCTTTTTAGAGACCTCAAGTGGTAAAAATATCCATTATTTCATGAAAAAATAAAACAACAATTAAGGAAAAGCCAGAAAACATATTTTAAAAGCATTCTTATCCCTTTAATTATCTTTTAACCCTTGAGTTTATCTTTGGGCCCCTTGGTCCGAACGTCCAGGTCAGGAATTACTGGTTTAGAGAACAGGTGTAAAAGGAGGAGCAACACCTGAACAGTAAGGGAATGTACATGTCAGGTAAACAAACAAATGGGGCCTTGATGTATTTATAGTGATTTGGAATGAATCTTATAACTACACACTTCTTTATCCTGCTCTCTGTTATAGCTTCAACAAATTCACCATCTTCTCATCTTTCCACTGGATCTTAGATGTTCGTGACCGGCGGTTGCCGGGGGAACTGTTGCCGGACAATACGGCTCCACGTGGCCGAGCCGTTCCATGACGCCACGGACGAGGTTTGGTGCTTCTGTCCTGTGACCCTAACCTGCACGCCTGCACCTGCCATGCTGAAGCCGAGAACCACGCACACGGCTGTGACCTGCCTGGACCGAGTGTACGTCATCGGAGGACGGACCAAGGGATCCAGAGGGGGAGCTCCCAGTCTTCTGGATGTAACAGTGACTCCCTTATATACGATTGAGTCCATATTGTTGATTCAGATGTCCTGCAGTTCAAATTCTGTTCTTCATATATTTTAGGTGGAGTATTATGACCCTCTGACCCAGACCTGGTGCTCCGTCAGCCCGCTGCCCACTGCCATCTTCTACCCTGAGGCCAGTGCTTGTGGCAGTGTCATCTATACACTGGGGTCAGAGGTGGAGATCACAGACTCCTTTAACCCCTCACTGGACTGCTTCTTCTGCTACGATGCCCAGCAGGACCAGTGGAGCCGCCTGGTGGCAGAGTTTGGCCAGTTCTTCCATGCTACACTGGTCAAGGCGGTGTCAATTAATAACACACTGCACCTCTGTGACCTGTCCACTTACAAGGTGAGCCATCAGATGATGAATGGATGAATCGTCAGTCACTGCATTGTAGTGTGAAAGCATTAAAAAGGGCTTATGTAGTTTAAGTTTTCATAACAGGACTGCTTTTTTCCCACATCCAGGTGTACAGTTTCTGTCCAGAGACCTGCGTGTGGAAGGGTGAAGGGTCATTCGAGTGTGCTGGGTTCAATGCAGGTGCAGTGGGTATGAGAGACAGAATCTACATCCTGGGTGGAGACTATTCACCTGACGAAATCACCGATGAAGTTCAGGTAGGAGAAGCTGCCCTAGTTTGACTTTTATTGGCTAAGATGTGTGTGTTCCAAGTCATGGTTTCATGAGCTGAAAGTGGAGGCCACCTGATGTGTTGACAGGCCTGGAAGAAGTGATCAGTAGCTCACCAGATAAACATTAACAGCAAAAGACAAAAGTATAGAGCATATGGCGAGACACTGCAAAAACATAATTTTTCATGCACTGGTCAATTTACGATTTCGGGCTATTTTGCTTCCATAACATTTCTTCTTTCAGACTACTGGAAAGAAAACATCCAAAATACACATTTAGGTGTTTATCTTACTACACGTTGTCTATTTGCATCTGTAGAGTTCTCCAAAATATACCGACAGTTAACATTAGATAATGCCTCATATTTAACCATACAATTGTCTTAATGTAAGTAATCAACTGGGGAAGTTTCATGGTGATATCTGTTATTTGAATTTTGTTTTACCCTATGCACCTGGGGTGTCTCCCCTTAAAATGTTGGCTAAAAGCAATATATATATATTATATATAAGAGGCCCCAGGCTAGACCCAGAACACGCTGGAGAGATTACATATCTCGTCAAGCCTGGGAACGCCTTGGGGTCCCCCAGAAAGAGCTGGAAAACGTTGCTGGGGATGGATGTGAGAGAGGGGATGACGGTAGGAGCTCAGGATAATACCTGAGGTAGAGATGGGAGAGGTGTGCACAGCTTTGAATAAGAGACGGAGGGATGGGTAATGGAGGGATGACTCGATAAATGGGTAAGGAGAGGAAAGGGGTTGGGACAGTGCGTTGAGAACTAGCTAATTTAAAGTTAATTAACTGTATTACCCAAAGCGTTCTCATATTCTCTTCTTGTGGCCTGTACAGGTGTACCACAGTGGGAGGAGCCAATGGGAGGAAGTGGCTCCGATGCCCAGAGCGCTCACTGAGTTCCACTGCCAGCTCATCAGCTTCAGCAGACACAGAGACCCATGGAGTAACGCACCATGATACACAGCAGACACACACTCATGAACACGTGTGTGTGTTACACATGTCACTGATGCAATGAGGCTTTTAAACCTTTGTACATGACGAACAGAGAGAAAGACAATCTTCACCTAACACCACGTCTCTCACACACCATCATAACACCAGAGCACCTGAGCCAAATTATTATTTTTTTTATTATTTATTTTGATTTAAAGATTTGATCCTTAACTTTGTATGTATTAAGCGTCCGCTTTCATAGGATCTTTGTTGTGTCGATCAAAATGTGGTCCCTCCCATGGAGGTACCCTAATGAGCAGAAGACTATTTTAGAAACCCTATTTTGGTTTAGAATATTTTTTGTTCTGCTTTGTATTAAAAGAAGAATCTCCCCAAAATAAGAACAGCTACAATATAGAAAATGAGACTTTATTGATGGTCCATTTATACAGCCTTCAGGAGGAATTCAGTGTCTTTTTCCTGCATTTGGGGATTTTGCATCTTGAACAGATCAAATGATTTTGTTCTGACAACATTTCACAAAACACCCCATAAGTCCCTTTCAACTAAATGTGCTTTACTTGATAGTACAGATTAGAAAATACACTTTATTTTTATTGTCATTAGGACTATAAAATATTATATTCCAGATTTTTGTTTCTCAGTTGTTTTTCTTCTAGCTGATGAAGACCTACACTATTTAAATCTCAACTAAAATAATGTGATGGCAAAACTGTGTAAATTATCTAGGTGGATTTTCATTTTAAACTATTTGCCTTTATTCTGTTTCATGTATTCATGCATGCCCTGTTTCTCCTCTCATGATATATAACTGTACATGTGATCAATACCACCTGATAATATTCAGTAACCGCTGAAATGTGCAACTATAGAAGAGAAAACACTTCAAAGAACACAATAACTTTCAGAAACCAGGAGGAGAAAAACATGGGCGTCATGGTGTAAATCATGAATACAACTTACGTTTGTGATATGAAACAGAAAAATAATCCAACGAATGAAAGACTGTTTAATGGCAAGAAGTGAACATAAATATTATGCTTCATTATTTGTGTTGATGTTTTCTTCTTTGAGCAGATACAATATCTGCATTTGACACATTCATCACTTAGTAAAAACAGAACAATAGACACAACAGCATTTCACTGTATCAAAGGTCACGTGAATGACACACTGCATATAGTTTATATTGACATTACAGTGTTTTATGGCTCTCACTTTGTTTATTTTTATTCATCCTCCCATCTCTACTGTGACTTCCCGTTTGGCTCTTGCCAGAGATTCAAAGCCACATTCAAAAAAACACCTCAAATACTGATCCAAGACAATCTGCCCTGTTTGTCGTAATCACATAGTGTTAGACCTCATATGAGTAATATAGAGCTCTGGACCAAATAATGAAAAGATGTAAACACTGTCTGAACAAGAATCAATCAGCAGCATAGTCCTACGATAACCATGCTGGCTTCTTCTTCCCTCCGCACACACACATCTCTCCTCCTGTTTCCTCTCGTTCATCTCCTCTCTTGTTGCTCCATGGTTCAGGCCTGGTACGTTTTCACCAGCAGCCACATCAGCAGCACGGTGATTAAGACGATCATGAAGTTGAGGAACAGCTCCTTCACCGAGCGGTCCATGGTGGTGTCACACCCGAGGAGAGGAGGAGCAAAGAAGAAAAGATGCAGATGTGTTGGATGTCTTTAAAGAGGTGTGGCTCCTGGACCTGCGAGATGTAGAGAGATATGAGCAATGGAATATGACCAAGGCAAATAAGACGGCATTTAAAAATAGAAGTGTGCATGTTTGTCGCCTCTGTTATCATAGATTAGAGGGATCAGCCACTTCTCAGGCGGATCATTACATTTGTTTCGCAGTTACTCATCACTCAACAGGGAGTGGGGCCACAATATCCCCTCATATACACAAGTAAGTAAGTAAGAGAAACCAAAGAATAATTACAATATGAGACACAGAACAACGAGAGACAGACCAAACTAAAACAAAATATGTGGACGAGGCCTATAAAAAGGCCTGAGTTTTTGGGATTAGGTGAGGTGATTCCAGAGGGTTAGAGCTAAGACAGAAAAGATCTGATCTCCTTTTGTTTTGCAGTTGGAGCGGGGGATGCATAAGAGGCCGAGATTTGAAGATCGGAGTGGTCGAGGGGCAGAATATGGAACGAGAAGATCTGAAATGTAACAGGGGGCGAGGTCATGCAGTGCCTTATGTGTAACTAACAAGATCTTATAGTTTATTCTGAATTTTACAGGAAGCCAATGGAAGGATGCCAGAATAGTGGTAATGTGAGACTGACGGCTAGTTCCGGTTAATAGCCTGGCAGCTACATTTTGAACCAACTGTAGGCGATTTAAAGCAGTTTGACTGAGGCAGGTGTAGAGGGAATTACAATAGTCTAGAATAGAGATGCACCGATACCGATACCGGATCGGATAACGGGCCGATACTGACTCAAATAGCTGGTATCGGTGACCATCAGAGAGATCTATTCAATTCAATTCTCTATTTATATACATTATATACTGGAATTTGAGTTGATGGTGTACAATTTATTATTTTAATTATAAAGAACAATTCAGTTAATGTATATCTCTATATTTATTTGGCACATTTTGATTTACAAAGTTAGGAAAGCAATGTTTAAGTCAAGCCTGATGTTGCCTTACACATAAAAGAATGATCCCAGTCACTTCCACACAGTGAGGCATACAGCGTATTAATTAAACACTGGTATCGAATCGGTACTCGATACTGGCTACTATCCAAAAAGCAGGTATCGCTTTCAGTATCGGGATTAAAAAAGTCGGATCAGTGCATCCCTAGTTTAGAAGGGAGAAAATTAAAGTGTGAATTAATAGTTCAAGATCCGTGGAAGACGAGATGCATTTGATTTTAGTGATGTTTCTTAGCTGGAGAAAACAAGACTAGACAAGTTTAGTGACATGATGGTCAAAAGTCAAAGATGATACCATGATAATTTCAGTTTGGGACATGATGCACACACCCACAAAACATACTTAATAATACACTAATGCCCACACGATCAGGTTAAAAAGTGTAGGGCAAAGTCATTGATTTTTTTTTTGTCAATTGCAGAATCTTTGAAATGTTTTGATTGTACTGGTTGCACATTACTCTCCCAACAATGACAACATTATTCAGAATGATAACACAAAATCAGATGATGTCAGTGAGCTGTTACCTTTCCTTTCCTTTTTTTGGCAGTGATCTCACTATAAACAGGAAGAACAGGAAGAGGAGATGATCTTATGTGTTCCAGTAGTACTTGACCTCTTGTCTTCTTACTGGAAACTTCTCTATTGTGGCACTTCTTCTTTTCCTCCGCAGCATTTACTAGCAGCTGACCTTCTTGCCGTTTGTCCAGCTCTCTGCAGTCAGCAGGGCAAGGGCCTGCTCCTAAAGTAGCCACCCTCTACGGACCGCCCCGTGTTTCACATACACGCAGACTGATGTCACGCACCAACTAAACAATCTCAACCACTGGTGTGTTCCCCATCTATAACCATACAGAGTCTCTCTCTCTCACACACACACACACAACAGAGGAGGGTTATTTATAAAGCATTATTGCAGATACTAGGTGGATTATAGTTGTTCCAAACACAATACTCAGGTCTTCTGGTAGATAAAGGAGCTGTAACAGTATATCACTCAGTATCTGGGTATGAGCTTTGCACAGGGGGAATGAAGAGTAACAGAGCGACCTCTCCAAAATGCAACATTAGAGGCATGTAGGTTTAAATCCAGCTGATACCATAATTCATCATGCTGTCTGCCCTGTCAAAAAAAAGAGGAAATTGCTCTCATAGTTATTCAGGTGCTTTAGCCACAGCCTGTCTGCCACTGCACTTTAGTTACTTTCAATATCCTTTGTGGCTGCTGGATGACAACTGCCAGCCAGGAAAGACGGTAAAAGGATGTGTCATGAGGCAGCGTTGCATGTACCGTATAGTGGCTGACACCCTTCGTTTGCTTTCTCCTAACTGATGGATCGACAGACACAGGCAGCCGGGCTGAATCAGATTCTGCTCCCCTCAGTGAAGTGCAGACAGGCTGATGGGCAGTGAGGCACCAATATACTGTGTGAGCACCGCTGGGAAAAGTAGGTTATGTTTTTTATAGCTCTATAGTATAAAATGTTCTCTATGTCAAACTTGGACCAATCAATCTCCACCTGCATACTTCAAGAAATAGTTTTGGGAAATATGCTTGTCGGCTTTCTTCGAGAGTTGTGAAAAGATACACTCTCATGTCTGTATGGTAAATATGGAGTTACGACCAGAAGCTGGTTAGCTGAGCTTAGCATAAAGACTGGAAACAAGGGGAAACAGATAGCCTGGATCTGTCCAAAGGTAGCAAAATCCACCTTCCAGCACCTTGTTTTCTTTTTTTTTATCTGTACAAATAACAAAGTGTAAAAATAGCATGCTGTGGTTTCATGGGGGGTTATGTAAGGGATTCTCAAAGTGGGGTCTGGGGACCCCAAGGGGTCTATGACACTCTGCCATGGGGTCTGTGAAAAGTTTTCAGATTCATTCATTTAAATTATCATGATATAATTTTCCTTTTTTCACAAAAGACTTCATAGTTCAATGAAAAATATTTTAATTTTAAATCTAATATAAAATTTAGTTGATAAATAATGTTCTTATCTAACAAATCTATAACTCTTGCAAATACATGTCTAATATCGTTCTAATACATTTCTCTTGTGTTCTTTGAATAAGAAGTGTAAAAAATAGACTACATCAAATTATTCCAAGGGACATACTTCACATGAGGCGGACCACGGTATATGCTCTATCATGTAAGGGGTCCTTGGATGAAAAACCTTTGATGTAACAGATTATTTCTTGGACTGGAGTGGCTACCCTTCTAGAGTCGCGTCTCCACCATGAGTTTAACAGACAACCATTGGAAAGTCCAGGAAGTCACTGGTCCCAGACATATTCCTGCACATAACACACCTGTAAAACCGCAGCTTCCATTTTTGTACTGTCATGGCCACAGGACATTTGCTATTGATTGGCTGCCATTCTCAAGAGTGGGGGGTCTATTACATGGTATAAGCCAAGCTGGACTGAGGGTGACAGAAGAATAAGAATAGAGAAAAGTGGCATGCTACAGAGCACAACCCATTTTGTTGAGTTAATGTGTTAACTAGTGAGCTTAAGAGGTACACAAAGGCAGATGTTGCTACCTTTGGACAGATCCAGGCTAGCTGTTTTCACCTGTTTCCAGTCTTTATGTTAAGCTAAGCTAAATCAGCTGCTGAGTGCTAGGCCTATTAATCCTCTCATCGAATTCTCTCACCAGAAAGCAAACAAGTGTTTTGCCAAAACTATTCCTTGAAAAATAAGTTTATTATATAGTGTTTTTTTCTTTCTTTTGTTGTTGTGTACACCCATTGTACTTTTACATTCTTCCTCCTGTGTGTTATGCTGGTGTTAAGAAGGGGATTTTGACAGTTCACCACAGCGAACCTCTCGGTTCATCTCACACTTGACAGCTGCTTAAAACGATATTATCTTTGGACTAATGTTAAACCCCCTTGACACACACACCTTCTCGTACACACAGAGGGGTCACAGTAGGACAAACTGTATATGAGCTCGGCTGCCTTTAACCTTGCCATCACAGGATTCCAAGGTCGTTCCCAGAGGATTTAACAGATCAAACCGGCTGCCTTTTTATCACCCTGCTGCTCTGCCAGCGTCAGACCAATAGCTATTTGACCCAGGGATTCCCATTGTCACATAGATCCAGCACTGGGGGGTGATTGAATAAAGCAGGGCGAGGTGTGCAGGCATCTCTTTGCGGGGTGGACCACGGCCCACTCTGACAGCTGTGTGTGTGTGTGTGTTGAAGATGGAAAAGCGCTGGCAGGGTTACCCTCTAAATCAGTGGAGAGACAGAGGGTGTCAACAAGGCCTCCGAGACACCATTCCACACATTCTGGGATGCTGTATGTGTGTGTGTACGTGCATATAGTGCATACGATACTGTTTATTATCCAGTGAAGTTTGGTGGCAACCAATGAAAAACTGAAAAACACAAGATTTGATGCAGAAAATGCGCTCTTCAGGAAAGCATTTCCCTAATGCCCTTTTCAATAAACACAAAATGTTCTGCGGTTTAGCCTGGATACTAGTGTATAAATAGCTGCCTGGCACTGAAAAATTATTTAGCCCACAGCTTTGCTCAGTGTCTAAATCTTTTCCACTACATCAGCTTTGATTGGAGGAGAGACAGTCGTCCTGACAGAGAGATGATACACACACCAAACACAAGGCTCAGTCCTGTTAATATTTTGGCCAGTTGTAGTGGCCTATTATGTTTGAACATTAGATCTGCTGCCAAAGACTTGACCTAGTAACTTCTCTTTGTTTTATATCCCTTTTAGCTTGCCAAATAATCAACAAATAGACTGTTACAGTCTTCAGTGCTACAGCATAATATGACTTCTCCTGTATTGCAAGACAAATTTGGCTGTACTGTATACGGTACAGACAAATTTATTATACAATGAAAATATTTTAAATGCCTTGGCTGCACATCAGTTATATTTCCTTTTGAATAAAATTAAAACTAATGACCACAAATATTTCAGTCTCTGGAAAAAGGTCATAAAAGAACCATCGGCTGATATATTGACTCATCTTTGTCCAAGAACAAACCAATAGCTGCTTGCATATCACCCCCAGGGATCAGAATCAGTATTTTAAAAAGCAGGATCGGGTGTCTTTATCTTTCCATCTCCATCATGCCAACAGTCTCCAGCTAATTAGAATACATACATGACAGCAACAGGAGTTTGGCCTCTGGCTACTGGCCCTGCATATTAAAGGGTGATGGCATGCCTCAGGGCACACAAGTGGTCCCACTCTAGTTCTCAATGTTACGCTGTTCATCGCTGATGTGTGAGGTGAAGCTGTCCTTGAGCACTGGCAAGGGAAATGTTCTCCTAATCTCCCGTTCATAACCTGAAAGTGGTATTTCCACTTGGTAGAGCGTTTACATTCATTGTTCCCAAGTTCAAAATGTGTCTGGAAACAGCAGTTGAGAAACAAGGTCCAGCTTTTGACCATGCCACATGATCTTCATTAGCAGATGGCTCATTCATCAGCTACTAAGTGGACTTAGTGGTGAGATTGTTTTCTCAACTGCTGTTTCCAAGGTGAAAAATGAACGCTTTTAAGCCTGTTTGCATGAGAAGTCAGTAAAGTATGGAGGATGGAACCTGCCAAAATAAAAAAAATTATAATTAAATAAATAAACGACTCGATAACTAAGTATAAATAAGTTAAGTATGTCATTAAAAATAAAAATTAAAAATAAATGTAGGCAATAAGTAGTTGATCAAATGTGACATAAATTGATATTTTAGTTTTAATTTGCTTCTTTATTTATTTACCTTCATATTAATTCCTCTATCTACTTATCTATTTAGTTTTCCCTGGTATCTATTCTTTCTTTTATTAACTTTTAAATGTATTTATTTATTTTTGCATTTATTTTCAATCTACTTTTAAATAAATGTATTCATTATTGTATTGTAAGTATTTATTTATTCTTTTCTTTATACGTGTCTTTTTATATTTCTACTCCATTATGCAAATGAGGGGGCTGACATTCAACGTATGTCATGGGTCAGTGTGATAGATATGGGAATTAATACTAGGTAAAAATAAGGTAAATAAATAAAGAAGCAAATTAAAACAGAAATATCAATTTATGTCACATTTTATCAATTAATTAATGCCTACGTTTATTTTTTTTATATTATTTTTGGTACATTTAATGGCATATTTATTTATATATGTTTGATTTTGGCAGGGCCTGTCCTACAGAGTAAAGTGCTCAGAAAATATTGAAATTTTAGTACAAGTAACTGCTCCATGTGCTGAGGAAGATTGTGTTGTTTGGAAACCCCCAGAGCAGCTACTAAATGGAGCTGGTGGTGAGATTGTTTTCTTACAAGACATTAGGAAGTCAGATTGACTCAGGGTAATGGGTTGCAACAAAATTGTCCATCAGACAAAGACAGAAAATAGAATATAAATTGAAATAGAATTGATTCCTGACTTCAAATTAATCCATCTTCCCCCTGTTTTAATATTATTGTGTACACTGGATAAAAATGCCCCTTGCTGGTACTGGCACTGATGAATTCCCCAACAAATGTACCTGATTGATGTCTCTGGGTATCATCATTTTTATTTTTTATTTATTAGTCTGTTTTGAAAAACAAGATGGAGCAGAGTGTTGTTATGATGTCGGAGAGGGCAGCTTGGCCTCCTGTCTGACCAGCTGTTGTTTTGTAGACTATAAACTGAGTGTGCTGTTAAGACTAGGAAAGGGTTCCCACTGGCCAGCAGCTCAGCCTGGCACTGCAATTACTGAGATGGCTGAGGACAGGTGAGGGCTTCATTACACAACCCACCAGTGTATAATCGCACACACTGACGCACAAATGTTTCATGCTCCAAAACACATGCAAAGACCACCTCCAGTCCATGCATGCACTGACACCCAAAGGGGCTGTAGAGTCATTAATCTGGCTGTAGAGGAATTCATAAGCAGGATCTAAGCTAATTGGCTCCTTTGAGGGAGGAAGCAAACAGAGAGCAACAACCAGTGCAAAAAAACAAAACAATAGACGGAATAAACAAATTATAATTTAGCCTGAATGTGAATGCTTGTATCTGATCAGCATCTGCCCTGATGTGTAGGGTTTTGTGTTTTGTTGAAAAGGATAAGGAGTCAGCCAGCTAGCCCATTGTGATAATACTCTTTCATTCATCGGGTAATACAATATTATTCTCAGTTGCCAGAATTGCAGTCTGATGATGGATGAAAGTGGAATAGCTCCCCAGGATAGTCATCCTATATACTTACTTTTTTATCCCTTAGTATCAAGTTAGCAGGGCCTATAGAATGATCCCTGGAGCATTTTTGTCTTTTGTTGGGAGATTAGGAAGGCATGCAGCATGGATTTGCCATCAGGGTTTAGGTCATATATAATGGAGCCACAGGGCAAACCACTGCATGTCGGTAAGGCTCGGATAGATACCTCAGAAAATAAAAACGAGAAGGACTACTTAAACAAAAATAGCAAGAGTAATCGTATCGTTAGCTTGGTACTATAGATATACAGTATACCACAACAGAAACATATGTCCTTACTGGGATATTATACAAATAGCAGTATTACCCATGGGAAGTACAAAAACAGTAGAAGACAACACTCTTGTATAACACACAAGAGTAAAAGCTCTAGTGCAGTATAAGATCATTATCTGGTTTAATAAAAGGCAGCAGCAAACAGGAAAGTTTGAAGCTTTGATTTTCAGTCCTGCAGGTTTCTGGGAGCTTGTTCCAAATATTTGGTGCATAAAAACTGAACGCTGCTTCTTCTGCATGTTTGGTTCTGACTCTTGGGACACTAAGCAGACCTGATCCAGATGGCCAAAGGAGGACGGTCTGCAGGACAGATACTAATGCACTATACTCATTTTTAACAGTCTCTTCTGCACTATATTCATTTTTTTTAATAGTCGTGTATCACAGCTGTTACCCTGCACTATATTCAGTTTTAACAGTTTTCTTCATCTCCTTGTATTTTTATATCTGGTATATTTTTTTGTACTTTGTACTTTGCACTATTAACTTTTTTACTGCCTTTTTACTAACATGTTTTGCACTATGGAACTGTGATGCTGGAAACTTGAATTTCCCTGGGGATCAATAAAGTTACTATCTCTCTATCTATCTATCTAATAATGCTGTTTGACATAGACTACACCAAATGCATAACAAAATCTGGTAGAGTCTGGTAGGGCTGGGAAAAACAGTAAAAGTCCCCCCCCAAAAAAATAAAAAAAGAAGAAAAAAGAAAGTGTAAAAGGAAAGGAAAGGAAACTGTGCTCTCTGATGCTGCTCTCTCTCCTGGGAGGAGAATCGTCCGGAACTTTCACTGTTTGATGTTTGTTGCCACCCGGACATAATAAAAATGCGCACCATGGATGCTAGTGTGGGAAACAACGTGAAAGCTGTCAGGAGGAGTAAAGAGGACAAGAAAGTTCTCCGTAAACAATTAAAAGCCAGTCACACTTTGCTGAAACATGAAGGCATCACTACAGCACCGCAGCCCACCCGGGTAAGTTACCAAGGGAACCGGAAACACACGTTTGTAAACAGGAAGTGGCTGCAAAGAGAGAGAGAGAGATAACATGTGGCTACTTCTATTAAAATGTACTTCTTTGCAGCTATTAGACGCAATAAACACAATTCAAAGTTGATTTTCAGCTCATGTGAGTTTAATTAAAGAAGACACCATAACTAATTTTTCAGCTATTACAATAATATTATCTTTTTATCTACTGATTTCTGCAAGAAATATAAGAAAAATAGAAATAAAAGACCATGTAGCATGTACATTATGTACATAATGCTACAATATATAACACAACACAAAGAAATATAAGAAAAATAGAAATAAAAGACCATGTAGCATGTACATTATGTACATAATGCTACAATATATAACACAATATATGTAGATAAATAAATAAATTAATAATACAAATAAGAAATATGTACAAATCTTGTACATCTTGTAAATAACATCTTTATTGGTACAGATCCCTGCAAAAATCACCCCATTATATTTGTAATGTTTATCAATGAAAATGAGAATAGTATGGTAAATTATTATTATTATTAGTTTGTTATCATTCCCTCTAATGTCACAAATCATATCGCAATTGCAATATCAGTCAAAATAATCACAATTACATATTTTTTTCAAAATTGTTCAGCCCTAGATCAATAGGATGCAATTAAATATTTCAAACCCAAAAGCAAGACTCTAAATCAGAAATACTTTATTGATCCCCGTGGGGAAATTGGGACTTTACAGTTGTTCTGATATGAAGCATAAAGACATATACGAAAAATAAAAATAAAAGAGCATGTAAATTATGTACATAATGCTACAATATATAACACAATATATGTAGATAAATAAATGAATTAATAATACAAATAAGAAATATGTACAAATATGTGCATCAAACACATACAATATAGAGTGTAAATAAGTAAATTAAAAATGCTGAGTTGTGATCTGTGAATATGGTGATGTAATGATTATAGAGAATATAATAAATAACATATTTCAAAGAGTATTTGTAAATATGATACAAGGGGATTAAACCTTTTTTAAGCAAAGGGAGGACTCACTATTATTCAACAATAAAGTTAACAATAAAAAAAACAAAACAACTACTGGTACACTAAACTTCCTCAGTCATCACTGATTAAGCATTAATTTCAGTCGTATAAATCAAAAATAATAGCAGTTTAGGTTTTTGTAGGGGACTTATTTACTATGTTACAACTAGGATCACATTTCCAACCTGAAATGATTGTGTTGTGACAGAATGTGTCTCCACAACACAAGTAGTTTTTGCACAATTGATTTAAAATTAGTGTCATAACAAGATAGCAAATGAAGAAATAAATTAAAAAAAAGGTAAATAAACAAATAAGAAGTGGAAAAACAACTTACTGTAAAGTTTGTATGTGTGTCTTGAACTGTAGGGAGATGTTATTAGGACATAATAACAGTCTGGTTATGTTTACTTCCTTTTTTAACTGTGAAAAATATGTTGACAAAGGTGTGTTTTGAGTGTTGGATGACTTCGGCAGACTTGACAGCCTGGTGGAAGAAGCTATTCATTGTAGGATTTAATACAGTGATATCTCAAACAGTGATCAGCCTGTTATGGATATCAACTTTCCAAGTGGTATTGTTGTTAAATTGGTCTGTATATAATCAACCAGTCTACCTCTGTCTCCTCTGCAGAGTTTGGTGGTGGCTAATGGTGGCCTGGGGAACGGCGTTAGTCGAGAGGAGCTGTCTGCAGCGCTGAAAGAGATGGGAGAGCTGGAGGCACTGATCATGCACCCTCACAAGCCCTACGCTTTTGTCACATACAGGTACAGGTGCAGCGAGGACAATACTATATCACACCCAGGACGTTATTTTAAACCTTTAAAAACCTCTCTGAAAGATCTTGTTTGCCGTTTTTTATTGTTTCCAGATCTGAAGAGAGTGCTCGGAAAGCCCACATCCACCTCAATGGGGAAAAGCTTCAATGTGGAGAGAACAGCGTCACACTCTACCTCAGTTATGTCGACTCAGGTACTTACCTTAAACATTGACACACACAGACGCGAGCATGAATTACTGTAAGATTTGCTCTTGTCGTTTGAAGCATTGTTTACCGTACATTTAACAGTAAGTTGGATAACTAAAGACAACTATTTGATTTGTTTGTGTGCTTTATGCTCTGGAAATCATGCTCGATAAGAAACATATTTTTGTAGCCAGCAGTTTGATCCTTACTGTTTTTTTTGTATGCAGTAACATGTGAAGAGGAGGCGTCCGTTCCTTTGCCAGAGGGATTAGTCTTGGTGGAAGATTTTGTGTCTCTGGAGGAAGAGGCTCTGCTGCTCGCTGCTATCGACTGGTCGTCTACTAATGATGATGTCAATGGTGAGGGGCAGCAGAATTAGCTTTGTCTGTTTGTGTTTTGTTCTTAAGTTCGGGCTCAAGTTGAACTTCTCGTAATCACCCTGGAACTTGATCATAAACCTAAGTCTTAGTCTTTTACATTGAACCCTAACATCAGTGAAACAATTTGTCAAAACAGAGAGGTGTTGATGGGAAAATTAATTTGAAAAATTAAATATTCAAAAATCTTGTTTGCATGACAGTGATGCATCTTTCAAATCAGGCATTTACAGCTATGTTTAAAAATTATAGTAATTTTAAATTTACGGCCCTGTTTGCTCGTCAATCCCATGAATGGGACATGACAGGATGGACACGCAGCGTTTCAGCAACTGGTGAGTGAGAATAATGTTTGTGTAAATATATGCGTATAGGAAACAGCAGAACAATCAAGTGTGCACCTTTGGTCGCACTACTGATAAACAGTTTAGGGGAGAGGGATATGTCGTGATGTGTTTTAACTACGGAGTGAATCAGGAAGGGAGCGGAGAAATGTTTGGCGTGTGTATGTGTGTGTGTGTGTGTGTGTGTGTGTGTGCCTGCGGCGCAGCGGAGAAATGTTGGTGTGTGTGGCCTGAGGTGATGTGTGTGCGCTGCCCACAGTCAGTGACGGCTACTCCGTCATATCGGAATTGTGCACCAATACACTCATATTAGATGACAGACAGTCTTAATGAATCATGGATAATATTTCATTTTAATGTACAAAACCATTGTATACAATTCAGATAAGAAATACAAGAAATTGAACCTGATCCTCTAACATCACTCTAATGCCTTCTAGCTCAAAAAGCTCTGAAGCACAGAAGAGTCAAACATTACGGCTTTGAATTTCGCTACGACAACAACAACGTGGATAAGGACAAGCCTTTAGCTGCTGGTAAGCTTGCTTTTTTTAATATCGTATTTTCAAAGGTTTGGCCATTTTACTCACTGATTACAATGCTGTCCTCAACTGTGTCTTCAAATCCTACACATCTGTTGTCAAGCAGAGAATCATCATCTATTAATATTTTTTTGGGCCCTGTTAGGAGATTTGATTATTTTATTTTTTTTTACATAGAAAATGCAGTAAGATATCTCCGTATTTCTATTTTCACCTATAACTCATGTATTGGACAGTGGACCATAAGATGTGTGTGTATGTGTATCCAGGTATTCCTCAGGAGTGTCTACCTGTTCTGGAGCGGTGTGTGAAGAACAAACACATCGACATCATGCCAGACCAGCTGACTGTCAACCAGTATGAGTCTGGACAGGGTGAGTTATTCCAGCCGTGTCTCTTATGACTCAACCTGTACCTCATCACAGGCTGAGATACATTTCACAGGTTATCATCAAGGCTGTGTAAACATGACTGACCACATGTGGAGAAAATGACAGCTACTCAAAACACAAAAAGATAGATGAGATGCAATGTTATTACAAATTAAATAGTTTATTTACACCTATGAATAAATCACAAAAATATCAATGTCTTCACCTAGGAGCGGTTCAGGAATCAATATTTGGTGGAATATCTGATTCTCGGCGAGAGCTGCAGGGATTTAAAACAGACATTGAGTGGCAAGGAGGCCTTAGCAGAGAGCTGTGGGAACCACAGAAAGATTAAAATACAGATGTTTTTAACTATTGTGGGGTATTTATTGGATTTCCAGACCATGTGGTTATTATAACCCCTCAGTTGAATGTTCTAACAAATGTTCAGGCACACGTTTAGATTTTATTGACATATACCACAAGGTGGCAGCAGAACCGTTCCAACATGCATCGATGAGGGTTGAAAAGTTTTTGGGTCCTTTCTGTCATGTGTTAATAGATTTGCTGTACTGGCAAATCTTTTAGGACTGAAATAAGGATATTGATAAAGTAATGGTTATTAATTATGCTTATTTTTCAAGCTCAAGTACATAAAGTCAAATTTACTATTAAAGGTCAGAATGATTTGATTGTCACACATCACTATAGCCCCTTTCCCACTGGACAAAAAACCCACTAACCCCACTACCATCTGGCTTTTGTCTTTAGTGGGAAGAGTTACAATCAGAATTCATTCCTGAGACAAATGACTGTGATCAGAAGTGATGGAAACAGACACCTGGCGTGGTGTTATGTGGCTTGTGTTGAAGTGAATATATAATAAATACAATCAACAGGGGTTGGACAATTATTATAATTTATTAACCTACAAAACATACAACTACGATGCTCTCCTCAAAGCCACCAGACTCCAGTCAGACAACAGTAATTTTACCTCGCTGATCATCAAAACACACGTCATTCAAATTCGACCGAAACAAAATAAAACTCAGTTAGTCTTTTCACTGTTCTAACAATCAACAACTCTGGTTTGGTCGAAATAAACCCTTAATTCACTGAGTTAGATGTGAAAAGAAACTGCTGTTATTGTTATGCGCTCCTCAAAGCTACCAGACTCCATTGAGAGAAACAGTCATTTTACCTCGCTGATCATTGTAAAACACGCTTGATTCAAACTCAACAGAAACAAAATAAAACTCATCAAGACCGTCTTTGTTAGTCTTTCCATTGTTCCAACAATCACCAACTCTGGTTTGAGAGTTTGAAGAGACTGAATAAGCAACAGATAAAAAGGAGTAACCACTGTAACAATTTCGTTGTTTACTAACCATGTTTTCTTGCTCGTTTGTGACGTTGAACGTGACACAACAGAGAAAAAAAAAACGAAAGGCATACTCGTCTATTAGCAATGGGAAAGGAGGTTTTCCCCTGTTTAAAAAGACAGATATGCGCGCTATTTTTGGTTGAAAAGGGCTATAAATGTTCAATAGTGTCCTTCAGAAACCCAACAAACAACTGGAAACTAAATGCTTTTATATTTTTTTAAAAAATGTATGCATTTCAGTCTAACTATTTTAATTCTACATGTATGTTTTTTTTATATTTTCAGGCATTCCTCCTCACGTGGACACTCATTCTGCCTTTGAGGACACCCTCCTGTCACTGAGCCTGGGAGCAAAGGTAAGAAGTCAGTCCATCATTTTGTGATTTAAACATTTTCACAAAGTCCAGCTAACATTATGTCCAGAGAAATACTCACCACAGCCCTGTGGGTTGGTAATTCACCCAACCATACAATTCATCAATCAGCTTGTGCGGCCAATATCGACCCGCGGTGCTCAAGGTGCATTCATCAATAATCCAAATGAAAGGTACGCATTTAAAGATACAAAGTTTTGGTCTAAAGAAAACCACATTTTAGCATAAAACAGCAATACGAAGTTAAAAAGTATGTGTAAATATAGATCTATCATCATCAACATTCGTCTTTCTGTTTGTACGCCTTTCTATGTCGGGGTTTGATCAATCAAATTAACGTCGCTTCACTGACCACTGTGTGATTCATCTGTCTCAGGGGGCACAACTGTCAGAGATGAGTGTGTGCAACAGTATGTTTGGATTTGGTGTCCTTGTGATTTTACTGAGAACATTTTGTCACCTTGCTTGCTACATCTCATTCTTTTCTTTCTCTCTGACACACTTATATACTGTCATAATCTCATGCTCACTGCAGTATGTAGTTAATGACTCTTTTAGAGGCGTCTCCCTGGTTGTAAGACATTTTGTGAACAATTAATGGACAGAAGAGATACAGATTTTCCTTTTAAAAACTGGGGTTTTCTTTTTCCTTGACTATTCCAGGTGTGACTAGATAGTGTCACCTGTTACTGGGCTGCTGGTTTAGTCTCTGCAGGGTGACTGCTGCTGTAGATGAACACCAATCTGTTCCTGCTTGTCTGAAAAGCAGCTGTCATCTGTCACACACAGACTGATAGACGAGGAGTGTGTGTAGTGTAATGTGGTCTTTGTTTTAGGTCTTCAGTGGAGATTTTGAGCCACAAAAAGTGTACAGTAGGTATATTATATCAGGTGCTTGCGTGGGGAAAAAGAAAGTTTCACCATTACATTAAATCACACCATTATCTTTTTAATGTTTTTAAATGAAAATGAGGATAATTATGGAAATTATTATTATTATTAGTTTTTTATCATTCCCTCTAATGTCACAAATCATATAGCAATTGCAATATCAGTCAAAATAATCACAATTAGATATTTTTTCAAAATTGTTCAGCCCTAGATCAATGGAATGAAATTAAATATTTCAAACCCAAAAGTAAGACTCTATATCAGAAATGCGTTATTGATACCCATGGGGAAATTGGGACTTTACAGTTGCTCTGATATGAAGCATAAAGAAATATAAGAAAAATAGAAATAAAAGAGCATGTAAATTATGTACATAATGCTACAATATATAACACAATATATGTAGATAAATAAATGAATTAATAATAAAAATAAGAAATATGTACAAATATGTGCATCAAACACATACAATATAGAGTGTAAATAAGTAAGTTAAAAATGCTGAGAATTTGGATCTATGAATATGGTGATTTAATGATTATAGAGAATATAGTAAATAACATATTTCAAAGAGTATCTGGAAATATGATACAAAAGGAATAAACCTTTTTTTAAGCAAAGGGAGGACTCATCGTTATTCAACAAAACAGGTAACAAACAGTTAATAAAATAAAAAAAACTACTGGTACACATGATTAACCCAGTGTACTGGAGATTTGGACTCAGTCTTATTTATTTTAGTTAATCTGTGGGTGTAACAAGTTAATACAACTGCGATCTGATTCTTCAGTGCATCATGAAATCTCCCTTTCAGCCTACCACCCGATTTTGATTTATAACTTGATTCATTTCAGTGCTTCCAAAATCTAAAAAGTTACTAAACGTCCTCAGTCATCACTGATTAAACACATGTAGACTTGTCTGCAGTTACATATATGAAATAGTGTTACACTTTACATGTTTATTGAGCTTGTTTGTGTTTTCAGAAAGAGAAAATAAATAACGGGCTGTCTATAGGTGTGTGTGTGCGTGTGTGCGTGTGTGTGTGTGCGTGTGTAAGAGAGTGATGAATAGTCTTGTAGTAAAGCGTAGCTGGCCGCATCAACATCGATTTAGTCACATTCCACCGCTTTCATTGATTGGCCAATAAGGAACAGCACAGTCCTGTCTGTCGTGTGTGTGTGTGATTGAGAGATTTCAGCTGTGGTTTCAGGCAAAGATCAGATCATTTGCTGGTGTTGCATGAGCGTTGCTCTCTCACAATCATACACAAACACTTATCTGTTTTTTACACACACACAAACACACACACACACACACACACACACATACACACAAACACACACACACGCCTCTACTTCACAGAATCCAATTTTCCTGCTGTCACAAGTTGGAGGGATGCAGTTTGAAATTGTGTAGATGTAATTTCCCAGCAGAGCTCACGCTGTTATGCGCTGTAAGGAAACATCAGGATCAAACTCCAACGCTGGGGTGGAGATGCTTCTGTTGGTTGTTAGTGAGAGAGCAAGCACAGTGTCTGTATGTGTGTGTGTGTGAGTGTGTGTGTTTTTTTTCCCCCTGGGGGACATCGGTCAAAACTGTTGAGTAAAAGAACAAAGGATTCATGTTTGTAAAATGTTTTTTCATATTATATTCATTAGTCTTACTGGTCTGTGGTACTGTAATAATAATTGGTAGTTTTTATAAGAAACACTGGCAGTTAAATCACTAATTCAGCACAGTAATACTGTATGAACAATGTGTATATGAATACTCAATTCGATACATAACTATTGGATTATTGAATAGTCTGAGTAAGTAAATTGGAAACCATTCGTTATAAAACCAAACAGCTGTACAATAACATGGCCTGAATGGAAAACACAAGAAAATTATGGAAAAAAAACTAATTAAAACTAAAAATTTAATCAGGCAATATCCTTTTGGAGAATATAAATAAATAAGACTGAGAATTCAATGAAGCATTCTTTGATATTTGAAGATACGGACACAATTTGATCGGTACTAATAGTATTTAGGTTTGATACTGATTATCAGCAGTTACACGGCTGTAGCAGCTACGGTATAATAAGAAGGGATGCATCGATCGGCACCGATAGTGACATTATAAAGCGGAGTCGGGTATTAATTATTAATTATTATTGACGTGACCAATCCAGTCTTTGTCAATGTCATTCTAAAATTCAGTGTTTCCTCTATTGGTTCATTCATTTAGTCACGAGACAAGAGACAAGAGACCAACGACCGTCAGCTGTTTGCCTCTTCACAGTTTCCAAGTTTCTTATTGCTGTTTTATAAAGAAATGTCTAGTTGTATCCTGCTGCTATGTGCAAGTACCCTACTTGAAAGGAACGATTATGGCCAAAATGATAATCACAATTATTTTGATCAACATTGAGATTCAGATTATTTGTCATGTTTTTATCATTGATTTTAGGGACTAAATATTTTTTATTGCACTTTAACATTTAAACCAACAGAGCACTGCTTTCACTTTCACATTGTGCTAGGCTGCAAATCTTTGCATCCAAATAAACAACTCTTTACATTAAAATAAAGACTTGAAATAAGGTTCTTCTTTACCTGAATTCAGTGCATTTTTGTCTTGCCCAACATACTGTATATCATCGCCCGATCATGTTCTTTTAATTGTGGGAAGCCATTGTGATTAACATTTGATTAATTGTGCAGCCCTACTTGAAAGTTTTTGAAAATAGACATTAATAGACATTGGTCATTGAAATTGCTTGAATTTCTATATTTTGTGCAAGAATAGAAATGGAAGTTTTTTTTCTGTGAGCTTCTGTAAAGCCTGCTGTGTTGTAACAGTAATTAACCTTGACCCGTGTCTCAAACTGCTGTGCTGGGTCCTTGAATTTGACAAAATTGAGCCTGGAAGGTCCTTAAAAGTCATTCAATTTGATGGTTAAGAAGGTGTGGCAACCCTGTGTGTGAGTGATTTCCTCAGTGTTCTAGGGCTGCAACTAACAGTTATTTTTTATTGTCGATTAATCTCTTGATTATTTTCTCGATTTAATTAATTATTTGGTCTATAAAATGTCAGAAGGTGAAAAATGTCGATCAGTGTTTCCCAAAGCCCAAGATGACGTCCTCAAATCCTCACAACTCAAATATATTCAGTTTACTGTCATAGAGGAGTAAAGAAACCAGAAAACATTCACATTTAAGAAGCTGAAATCAGAGACTTTTTTCCCTTTTATTTTCTTAAAAATGTACTGATTATCAAAATAGTTGGCGATTCATTTAATAGTTGACAACTAATGGATTTGTTGCAGCTCTACACTGTTCATATGAGTTGTCTAAATGCTCTTATTTTGAATGCAGACGGTGATGGAGTTCCGTCATCACGACGGTCGTCTCGTTGCCGTGGTGTTACCAGGACGCAGCCTCCTGGTGATGAGGGGAGAGAGCAGATTCCTCTGGACACATGGGTGAGCTGCACTGTGTCAGATGGATCAGTCTCAAAATGAGCTTTAGGTCGATTCATAGAGGGGTGACGGGTCTTTTCTTCCTTTTATTCAATTGTCATAAAGCACAGAAAAGCTTCATTTATTGAGGTTTCTCTGGGCTTCAATACAGTCCACCAACTTAACAGATTATCTGCTATATCAGTTTGTTTAAGCTTGTCTACCGCTACTACAGCTGTCTCTTATCTGTTATCAGGATAACTCCCCGGAAGTTTGACATGGTTCCAGCCTGCGACCCACAATCCTCTGCTCATGCGACGCCCGACCTTGGGACTCACCGCAATCTCACTTTGAGCAAGAGGGGCACCCGCACTTCTTTCACTTTCCGTAAGATCAGACATGAACCCTGCCGCTGTGGTGAGAACCTTGTATTATCACCATTATTCGAGAGGTATTAGATATTAGTTTAAAGTACATATGATATACATTCTGATGGATCTCTTCTTTCTCCTCCCTCTCTCTCTCTCTCTCTCTCTCTCCAGCCTTCCCCTCTGCCTGTGACAGTCAGGGAGCTCCCCCAGCACCCTCTCCGCCGTCTCCTCCCTCACTGCCCTGTTGCCATGCCGACGCAGCCCTTCTGGAGGAGGAGTACGTGCACCGGGTGTACGATGCCATCGCCTCCCACTTCAGCAGCACTCGCCACTCCCCCTGGCCTCGCGTTTGCCACTTCCTGTCGACGCTCCCACCCGGCAGCGTGCTGGCTGATGTGGGCTGTGGAAACGGGAAATACCTGGGTGTCAACCCAGAGGTGATAGCAGTGAGTGTCATCATGTATTACCATAATGTCTGTGATACTTCCGTGATCCCTGTGGGGAAATTTGCTTTTCCATTCTGCTTTTATTGCTACTGCTTCATAGATTATCCCCACTGAAAAAAGAAAATGCCTTCTCTCTCTCTCAAAACCCAACCGAATGCGGCCGGTCTCTAAACTATAGACTACGGTATCGACCTGCTTTATATAAAAAGCATCTCGAGATAACTTCTGTTATGATTTGACGCTATATAAAAATAAATTAAATTGAATTGAAGACTGATGCAACTCCCAAGACAAAAAAATGCTACACCTATCAGCACCTTTTTAGATGTCACTAATGAATTTGTTGTATCTTCTTCATTTAATCCATACACAAACAAAAATGTAAAAACAATGTTTCATGGTTTTAAGGGGAGTTACTACTATTTAAAATTGATACGTGAGTAAATAAGTCAGCTTTATTGGTGTACAATAAAGCTGACAGGCTAGCTGTTTTCTCCTTGTTCCCGTCTTTACACTAAGCAAGGCTAAACTTGTTCCAACTCCAGTGCTGTACTTTACTTGTAAACAGGAAATTCATATTCAATTTTATCCTCTCAATCTCAGAAAGAAGGCATATACTGTAAACTTATGGCCCAAAATGTTGAACCATTTCTTTATAATAAAGTTTATCTATTGCAAGATATAGATTTGAAAAAAAATAAATGTTTCAAAGGTTTGCATCATTACACTTTCCCTGGGCAAGAAGCTGTGTTTACTTGTTTACCTCCTTGTGTGGGTCTGACTGGTCATATGGGTAATGCTTTGGTTCGACAGCAAGTCATGTTGTTCACATGAAGGAAAATATCTGTAATCAGTTAGTAGATAGTTTGTTTTTACGTTGTCTCAAGTGTAAACACCATGTCTCATTTAAAATGAGCTGAATAATACACGGAGGGACGATGTCCTCGTTGCTCTCGCTCTGCTTTCTGCTGCTTATCATTGTTTGTATTAGCTCAGTTTCCATGGCAATATCCTACATTTTCTGTTTACGTATGCACACTGGGATATTCATGTTTGGGATTTGGAGGTGCGTGTAAGCAGCTTATCTTGACTCAGCCCGTAACCGTGATAAATTATTACTGAGAACACGGTGATCATGCAAGTCGTCACACGCCAACTTTCTGAGTTGAATCTAGCTGTTTTCTCTCTTCAATTCTTCACTTCCTTCTTCACTGTCTTCTCTATATTTCCCCTCTCCCTCTTCCCTTCTCACTCTCTCTCTCCCGTTGCAGATTAACACTTTTAACCTTCCTGGTTTCAATTGATATGAAAAAGCTTGACCTGTGTGTGTTTGCATGTCAGTAACAGATTAAGTGTGCGTGTACTTTTTCTCACCATCTCTTATCACCTCTGTCTCCTTTGGGAGGAGGTCATAAGAAGCTTGATTGAATTGCTCCCTGAGACAAAATGTGTAAAAATGATAATAACTGTCTTCCAATCCCCTCCCTCCTTTCTTCTCTTCCTTTTACATTTATTTCCGGCTTTCTCTACTCTATACTTTTCTCCACTTACTGGTGTGTTTTTCCTTTCACTTCCATTCATTTTCCCTCATTCTCTGTATTTTATCTATCTCTATGCATATATATTCCTTATTTGTTATTTTCCCATTCTGTCTCTGGATTCAAGGAAGAATTAGGTCTTGTTTCTGCTGCTTTCTGTGTGATTTTGTATTATAGTATTAATAGGGTTAAATTAAAATGTCTGTGTGTGTGTGTGTTTTGTCTCTTTTCAGGTTGGTTGTGACCGTAGCAGTTCTCTTGTCCAAATCTGTGCCGAGAGGGGTTTCCAGGCGTTTGTATCTGATGCTCTCAGTGTTCCTCTGCGAACAGCCTCCTGCGATGCCTGCATCTCTATAGCTGTCATACACCACCTCTCCACGCAGGTACACACATTGTGACATAATTTCTATATCATTTATATATATATATATATATAAAAAACAATATAGAATCTTTTCTGAAAGGTGAACCCACAGAAAAAAAACAAACACATCACTAAATTGTTCATCAGTCACTGCAGGTACAGCTAGAAACTTTACCACAGTTTCAACTACAGGAATATTGAAGTTTTGGCTCCTGGGACATAGATCTAAATTTGGGGCAAATCCCATATCCCTCCGCCCTCAAATTTGTACTCTTGAATGGGTCAGGGACTGGTGGGATGGAGTTAGAGGCACTGAACGTCACTGACTGGTATTTTGTGACACTGATATGGTCATTGGTGTATTATTATTAAGATAGGAAATGGTTATTATTATTTTAAATATATAAAGAAATAATTATTTTATTAGTGTCATTATGCCCCAAATCAATCGATTATTTAGAATCTTTTATTAGACTGATTTGTCCAACCATCACATGCCTTGAGATGCTGTAGCAAAGCGAACATGAATTTAAGCTAATTTCTGGTCCCTGAGTTAGTTTATATAGGAGTATGGGATAGAAATGGTCAAATAAATAGTTTGTGTGTGTGTGTGTGTTGTGTGTTGTGTGTGTGGGTTATTATAGTAAACTAGTAAACTGAAAAACTGAAACTAAAATTAGTAAACACACTCTGAAAACTAACTAAAACTAAAATGATATCGAAAAGTCAAAACTAAAATAAAATAAAAACTAATTGAAAATTCAAATCTATTATAACCTCGGTGTGTGTGTGTGTGTTTGTTGTAGGAACGTCGGCTGGCAGCAGTGAGGGAGCTGGTGAGACTTTTGAAGCCTGGAGGTCGAGCGCTCATCTACGTTTGGGCTTTTGAACAAGAGTACAACAAGCAGAGGTCCAAGTACCTGAAAGACCAGAACAAAGAGCACCCTGAGAACCACAACCCCGCTGAAAACACACCAGAAGACAGCCAGGAACCTCACGAGATATCGAGCATCCACACCGGTAGACATTTAGAAGACGACCACAGGCCTGCAGACAACAAACAAGATGTGACTGATGGCAAACTTAGTGTGCACACCAACCGCACAGCTTTCAACACCCAGGACCTTTTGGTTCCCTGGCATCTGAAAGAGGGGAAAAAACGAGCAGAGGAAGAATCAGGAGAGGTTGGGAAGAAGGAAAAAAGGAAGAAGAAGTCCAAAAACACTTCAGGTAACACCTGCTCAGCCCATAGTTCAAGTACCACAGCTTGTAACCCTGACCCCAGTCCAGGCTTTGACTCCAACATGTCTACTGGATCAGGTCTTGACACCAGTGATGCCACTCACAGCCCAGACTCTAAACCCAGTCCAAGTGGCGACACCAGTCAGACCTCCAGTTGTACTCTAAAGTCGGAGTCTGAGAGCAGCCCAGCGCCCGTTTTTCACCGTTATTACCACGTGTTCCAGCAGGGGGAGCTGGAGCAGCTGTGTGGTCAGGAGGCTGGAGTCAAAGTGCAGAGCAGCTACCATGACCAGGGAAACTGGTGTGTTATATTAGAGAAGGACTGACACACTCATAATGTATAACACTTTATAGTAACCATCATCAATTAATGGTATATTGATTAATTAACTTAAGTGTAGTAATAGTTATTTTACTGTTAAACAATGAAATGATGATAATGTTTACTAATTTTTTAGTAATGCTATAATTCATGAGATTTTATCAGTTTATTGTTGCACACATAACATTTTATATACTATATTAAGTATTTGTGAATGGTTAATAAATGGTTTGTAAATATTAAATATATATATTTGTAAATCGTCTATAAACATAATTGGGATAGCTATTATAAAGTTGCAACCAGTGATTAAAATACATTGTTAAATGGTTAATAAATACTTTGTAAAGCATCTATAAACATTATTTAGATATATAGTCAGTGCTTTGTCGATGGTTAATAAGGTTTCTGGTCCTGCTATCTATGTCATTTTTATAGAAGTTTTACAAATGATTTCTTAAAAGTTTACAAATTATTAACAAATACTTAATATGGTATATAAAATGTTATAATGTGTCCAGCAATATAGAGTTATATTTTTTTATGTAATCAGAATGTAATTGTTATCGTCTCTTATCAGCTATGATACAATATATAATTTATAAACTATTATTTCATATTACACAAACTAATGATAAAATCAAATAAATTACTGCTTTACTAATATTTATTAAACATTATTAATTATAAATTCATTGTTTGTTAACAGTAAAATAACAAAAGTTTAATCAACTATCAATTAAGCATTTATTAATGATGGATATTATAAAGTGTTACCTAATTTGGCCACAAATACATATTCAAACGAGAGTTAATGCAATGTAAACAAAGACTAAATTAAAGGATCCTTTATTTGTTTAAATGCAGAAAAGTGAACAGACAAGTGAAATAAATGTAATGATTTTACAAAAGGTCTGCCTTTGTTGTGCGCTTACTTCTTGCATCATTCCTAGAAAGGTTTGACAGTTACATGGCCTGAACAGTAAATAAATGCAGCTAACAGAAACAAACCCAGAGAATAGTTTGAGAAGGATGTTATAAAAGCACAGGTTATGTTACATATTCTGGTTCTGTGTAACCCAATGGTACAAACGCAGCAGTGCATACCCTTTACAGTGGATTGCCAACAATAATCTTTATCTCACTACTTTGCTCTTCCACTGACCTCAGCGTCTGCTCTGAATTCACTGAGCTGTAACTAAGCTGTAAACGGCGTGTGTGCCCGACCTTTTCAAGTTAAAGGGCCAATGTGTAACCTGGCATTTCAGGCTGTGGGGGGATTTGTTCACATTCAAGAAGCGGAATTTATATATTTTTTTCTCCTTTTAAAAATGCATCTGACAGAGGAAGCACCTCATGGTGATAAATTAACGTCCGAGCCCTGTATTTGTACATTGATTAATAAAGTTAATGTGTTATCATAGGTTTTACATCACAGTCCTTGTAAAAGCATTTTGCATGAAAATAATCAGATATAGTATGTACACCAATCAGCCATAACATTAAGACGATTGACAGGTGAAGTGAATAACATTGATTATCTCGTTACAATGGCACCTGGCAGTGGGGGGGCTATATTAGACAGCAAGTGAACATTTTCAACTTTGAACTTTGTGTTGGAAGCAGAAACAATGGGCAAGCATAAGGATGTGAGCAACTTTGACAAGGGCCAAATTGTGATGGCTAGACGACTGGGTCAGAGCATCCCCAGAACTGCAGCTCTTGTGGGATGTTCCCTGTCTGCAGTGGTCAGGACCTACCAAAAGTGGTCCAATGAAGGAAAACCGGTGAACCAGCGACAAGGTCAGACCCGAGGCTCATTGATGCACGTGTCGAGCGAAGGCTGGCCCGTATTGTCCGATTCAATAGAAGAGCTACTGGAGCTCAAATTGCTGAAAAAGTGAATGCTGGTTCCGATAGAAAGGTGTCAGAACACACAGTGCATCGCAGTTTGTTGCGTATGGGGCTGCTGTAGCCGCAGACCGGTCAGGGTGCCCATGCTGACCTAAGGTTATGGCTGATCGGTGTATGTGTTTATTGACAAGAAAAGGGGATACAGATGTAAAGCTTAAACACATTTAAATGACTTTTAGGAGAGCCTTTGCTTCTCACTGACATGTTTTTTGTCATACAGTCACTAATCTAAGTAGAGAGAGAGAGGGAGCGAATATTATTATTTTACTGTATTTCAATTTACATTTGGTATAATTTGAAACACTAAAGTAAGACTTTATCACTCTTTCTTTCTTGCACTCAAACACGTTCACACTACATCCTATTAACATGACAAGTTTTGCCAGACGGCTGTAAAGCCACAATGAATTGTAGGGTAATGGGGTATTGATGGCGGCAGAGGGTAGCGCGGTTATTTGTTGTAACCCCTCTGGCAGGTTGGTAATTGGTCAGCGGCTCCTAGTAAATTACCCTCTTTGGTTCCTTCATCCTCCGGGACCCACATGAACAAACACACTGGTGCTGAAGAGAGTGATGGTTTGTTCTGTTTTATTGACAGCGGTTTATTGATTAGGGTGAAGCAGCCTGTTCTGTGTGTGTGTGTGTGTATGTGAGAGAGTGGCTTCATGCACAGTAATGTGTGTATTTGTGTGTAGTAGTGTTATTGTGCATGTATTGTTGTTGTTGAGTCTGTTGCCTGACATTTGGAGTGATAATTGAAATTTAAAGGTATTCCTCCCCCAGGTATAGCGCATTGATTTCACAGGCTACAAGACATTTAAAGTCTTCAGCTCACAGGAGTCAAGAGACATTTATAATGAAATAATATGTATTACTTCCAAGCACATCCTGAGATAAAACTGGATTTATAGTCCTGTTTCCTGCAGCTTTACACATAACAAGATGCCAATGTTCTGTATTAATGGGCAGATAATAACCCTCTACCCTCATAGTAAACAGTCTAGTTTATATAGCCTATGTGAATGCAGCCTGTTACACTGGTATTCAGTAGATGGGACAATTGAATGGACTGGATAGTTATGTTCCTATATACTGGATAGGTGCTATTTTTATTTTATTTATTTTATTTATTGAACACACATTAAAAAACATACAAGATCTTGTATACACACATACATAGCTTACATATAATATACAAATAATGTTATTAAAACAAATTAAATATGGGGTTTTTATGTAAAATTACATTGGCCTGTAGGAATATATAAATAAACAGTAATTTCTTAATCACTGGGCATAGATAAGAACAAAAACAAAAATAAAGAGCAGCAAGGACTTCAAAAATAAGGGGCATGAATCAAAACGAGATATTTCCCCTACAAATCTTTCTTGTTATTTTACCAGTGTACATTTTCTTAAATGAAGAGAAAAAATAATTTGAAATAATTTATAAACCAAACAGAAGATGTTTAACTATTTCTCCACTTCTACAACGAATGTGATATTTACCCATAAGAATGATCAAGTACATCCGCATGCGGTGTCTTGTGGCTTTGTGTCCTGGGTGCTTTGCCAATTTTCATAGAAGATAGACTTGGTGAACTGATGCAAAAGTCAGTAAAACTGAAGAGATTATATTGCTGAATTAGGCTGAAAGAGAGTATTTGGAGATCCATGGATAATATCGTTCTGTTATTTTTATAGAGAATGTTAATTGAAAAAAAAGTTCAGCAGAGGGAGGTGGGGAAGGGCTGAAGAGTGAAGAGTGAGAAGCTGAATGAGGGACAGAGAGAGGAGACAGGAGCAAAGAGCAGAAAAAGAGAAGGGCGAGGCTGAGGAATCAGGAGCGAGGTTCTACCTTTTTGCATTGCATTGAACAGTGTTAGAATATGTTGAAATATGATATGAAATATGATTTTATAGTTTTCACACAATTTATCATTTTATTCACTGGTTTGGAAAAACATAGTTCTTCAGTTGAAAAACGTAAACACATGCTGTCCAACAAAGTGGACATGTGAAAAACTCCTTGAAAAATTGTGTGTTTTAAAAAAAATGAAAGTCAATATTTTTTTTTCATGCCTAAAGATGAATAAAACATTTAGTAAAAAAAAAACCTGACTGAGGTTATCCTAATTCATGCATGAAAGGGTTAATCATGTCAGAAATTGATTGTTGCAACCTGATTGTTTGCACTCCGGCAATATTTGCACTATTTGCACTATCTGTTTATATCATGTTTATTTTTGTTTATAGCTTATTTTGTATATTGTATATTCTTAGAATTTCAATTTTTTTAATTCTATTTTATTCTAACGTTTTTATCTATTCTTTTATTATACTGTTTGACTTGCACCAACATAACCAAAGCAAATTCCTAGTGTAAATCTCTTACACCTGGCAATAAACACAATTCTGATTCTGATTCTGATTCAGAAACAGATACAGTTTATGGTGTTGTCTTTTTTTGCACTACAAGAACCACAATGCAACGGTTGACGTAAACGGCGGACGCTTTACGACACTTAACAACAACAAACTTCACGACAGTTGTCATGGCGGCGTTCGGAGCCAGTTTTGAGAGTTCGAGCAGCATTGAAGAAAGAAAAGAGAATAAGAGACAAGCGAGGCAAGAAGTGGTAGAAAAGGTATGACCTGTAACATCTGTAGCGAACAACACTACGCGGTAATCTCAGGTTAGCTTTACTGGCGCCAGTTACGGCTTAAATCATAGTATTTTAGTCCCAATGGAAGCTAACAAGCTAAGTAGGCTAACTATTAGATGCTCAAGCAACACTATCTTCTCTTGGTTTCTTTGTGTCTCTCTCTATTTAGTTACAATAAGAACCATATAAATACATAGCATTATAGCAGTAAAAGCCAAGACAAATAAGAAACAATATATGAGAGTAACATATCTTAAAGTTCCTCTAAATAAGGCAAGGCAGCTTTATTTGTATAGCACATTTCAGCAACAGGGCATTTCAATGTGCTTTACATAAACATTCAGGAACATTGAGACAAAGTGCAACATTAAGACATAATTAAAACAGTTACAAAAACATTAAAGGTTAGAAAATAAAAACAAGCTTAAAATAAAAGCTAGGATCAAAGCTAAAATAGAATATAACACACAAGAGTAAAAGTTATAGTGCAGTATAAGATCATTATCTGGTTTAATAAAAGGCAGCAGCAAACAGGAAAGTTTTAAGCTTTGATTTTCGGTCCTGCAGGTTTCTGGGAGCTTGTTCCAGATATTTGGTGCATAAAAACTGAATGCTGCTTCTTCTGCATGTTTAGTTGTGACTCTGGGGACACTGAGCAGACCTGATCCAGATGACCTGAGAGGTCTGGATGGTTCATAACATAGCAGGAGATCAGAAATGTATTTTGGGCATAAACCATTTAGTGCTTTGTAAACCAGCAGCAGTATTTTGAGAGACAGGGAGCCAGTGTAGAGACCTCAGAACTGGACTGATATGATCCACTTTCTTGGTCTTAGTTCATGTACATGATTTGGTATCTTTGTGTCTCTCTATTTCTCGGAAAGCAATCAGTACCTATGTGTCTTCACATTAACCTGATCATGTTTGTGTCTGGACAGGCGGATACTGTTAAAACTGCAGGCAGGAAATGACAGGACAAACACTGCTGGGGTCAGATAGGAGACCTGCTGTGTGTGTTTTGTAGAAGGTTTATGTCATGGTTGCAGCCATACACTGGTCCCCCGCCAGTGTAAAGATTAGGACATCCTCGTTGTGTGTAATCACATATGTACACAGGTATTTAATTGTGCGTTATCTTTGTGCTGTGCAGCTGTGTTTGCAATGATACACCAGAGCAGATGATGCTTCCTGTGAGATGAGCACTAAAGGTTGTAATCACACATTATCTGCCCGGCTCATCTGTGCTTGAACTGGTCAAAAGCAAAGAGTGAAGCTGGGTCTGATTCATTATGCTGAATTTGAAGAGGAATTGGCTCGGAAAGACTTAAGAACTCATCATTGTCATTGCTGCCGAAAGATATACAGTATGTGTGTGCAGCTTTAAAGAAGTTAGATGCTCAAATATTTGCAACTCATAACTCGTATCAGCGTTGTCATGTCAAGTCAATTTAATTTATATAGCCCAATATCACAAATCACCAGTTTATCTCAGTGGGCGTTACAATCATGTACAACATATGACACCGTCTGTAATTTTCCACTCTCGCTTTGGATAAGGAAAAACCCTTTAACAGGGAAAAAAATGGAAGAAACCTCAGCAAGACCAACATAATACATTTACAATACAGACAATCCATATGATAAAATGATACACAGAATGTGAACATACAGTGTATGAAAAAGATGGGAGGATGTCAAGCTAGAGCCTGAGCGACACGACCTCCTCTCCACCATGTAACCTGGAAACAGGACCGGCGAGGCTTCACAAAATCACAATGTGAAGACTGTTTCGTTCCTTTCGTAATGAGACAAATGTCTCTGTTTGTGGACTTCATTAATCAATAATATCAATAATTTCAGCCCAAAGAATCCGCTTCGATAGATATGTCTGGAAATGCCAATGCTGGTGCACCCTTACTTTGAACTGTTGTACTGATTTGCCTTTTGCATAATCCCTTTTATTTCCATTATGCCATTCAGGCCAAGAAGCAGTATGAGAAGGAAGAGAGGAGGAAGGAGCTGAAGAGGCAGAGAGGGGAGGACACTTGGATGCTCCCTGAGATCAACCAGAGGCTGCAGGAGATAGAGGACGTAAGATACAAGGATTTTTCACTGAGTAATCACTGTAATGCTGTAAATTGTTAGATTAACTGCATGCCAAGTCACAACTGAACTGTACTTCAAAACAGTAGTGACTATGTTGCCGGACTGCAACATGATACAGTAATTTATAGATTGAAGATGGTTGTTCATGACAGATTTGTGCAATTGTAACAAACAGAAATGGGAATATCTTGATGATTGATAGTGTCGTCAATCACACGTTAGTGAAATATACACCCCTAGATGGAGACACACGAAGCAAAAAAACATAGCCCTGCATAGCTTGTGTGATTTAGGGCTGACTCTATGAATATATTGCATCTTGATAACAAACAATAACACAACCAATGAAAACAACATAATTCATGGGATCTACAGGAGGGCTCTGTAAAGAACAAGAAGAAGAAAGAGAAGAAATCTAAAAAGAAAAAGGAGAAAAAGAAGAAGGACAAGAAGGAGAAGAAGGATAAGAAGGAAGCAGGAGATGGCTCTAATGACAGCTCAGAGGTGGGTTATTAAGTTATTTTCCACTGCATGACTCCTTTAAACAAGGTCTCAGGTTAACACCTGAATAGTGCCAGTAGATGCTGCTAAACTGGTTATTAACTAAAGTAATATAAACGTGGCTTAAATTCTGCTAGATGAAATGGTGATTTACAATTGTATGAAAGTTATTCTTGGCAGAAAATCTTGTACCAGTCTACCATTCCTGGTGAGCTGTAAAGTGAAATGTAGAACTCCTTACAACTCTTTATTTTACAGGGATGGCATCTTCCTTCATTTATTCATTTTACAGCCTTTTGTTTTAATATGATAGTTTCTCATACTCATTTCCCCCTCTCTCCCTCTCTATGTGTCAGGACTCAGGTGATGAGTGGGTTGAATCTTCGGCTCAGACACAAGCTGCTAAAGCCTGGCAGGTTCCTGATCAGTCCAAGCCTTCAGAGAGCAACCCCAGCCCAGCACAGAATGTCGAGGTAACTTCCTTACCTGGTCCTACAGATACTTCATGTTTTATTTTCACTGAAGATGTTCCTAAATTCAAGACAATAGTAAAGTCCCTTTTCCGCAGTGGAGATGAATTAAGAAGCTAAAGTGTCTAGAGGTAATACTGTATCTAGAGATATTAAGTAGGGGTGTGACGGTGAGGAAATTTCCCCACCTCTAAACTTGTAACAACACCGGTGTTACCGATTACACCGGATATTTTACAGGAAAAGATGACGCTCAATATATGTAGAGCGCTTACTTTGATCTTTAACGTTGGATGGCTGTGTGTCTGGCCTCTCCGATCCAGCTTTCACTGCAGGGCCGCAGGTTTCCACCTGGAGCCGCTGCGCCGCGCAAACCGGCTGTGCTCGCCCGTCCTTCACACGGTGATTGTCTCATTAACGTTATGGTTCCCTCCTAACATTGGGTTTAAATCCAAATTATTGCCAAATAGACTTTTTTTTCTTTACACTTCAACACCAAATCCTCCGCCACTGTCTTGTATGTCAACTCTCTCTCGTCCCGTGTGTGAAATCTGACTCCTGCTACTCTGCGCTGAGACTCCGTAGAGAGCAGACTCTTTATCTCTGTTTGTAGCTTCCGTTGTCTCACTATTTATTAATAACACGGCGCTGATTCGTGAAAATGAACTCAATGGGTTTTATTTCTAGAAAAAAAGCAAAACAATGGTGGAGGGCAGTGGGCAGGTAATGTGATTATTAGTGTGTATATATGTTACACTGGTAACACCCGACTACTGCGGCAAGCCTAGTATGAAGAGGTTTTGTACATATAGACATGCATTATTTGCTTCATCTGCTTAGTACCAATCTTACTCATAGCATCAGCCACTCAATCTATATATCTTTCTTTTTCTCTGTTTAACCCCCCACACTGTCTGTCTCTGTCCTGTAGAGAGACGAATGGATGACCTTTGACTTCCTGGCAATGAGCACCACGTCCACAACAGAGAAGAGGGCTGAGAAAGAGCGACTGAAAGAGGAGGAGAGGGCAAAGGCTCAGGCCATTGAACAGGTGTGTGTGTGTGTTGTTTTCACCCTATTTTCTCTCCAATCTGTAACATCCAATCCCCCTCTACTGTGGTTTTTGTTCCACTGTCGGCCCGGGTGGGGGGAGGGTATGGACAGCCATATGGTTCCTCTGATGTATATGGTGTCCTCAGTTGGCAGATTCACATGTCTCTGTTATTTGAATCCTAATGTAACTACTTGAATGTCCGTGTGAGAGGGAGATAAAAAGCAAATGTTTGTGTATGCATGTAATTGCATCCTATAAAAAAACACTGGCAGTCACTCTCCTCATTTTCCCAACTGCGTGGTTACCAAGGTAACAGAGGGTGTCCCCTCTTGGACAGCAGTATCCTGTGGTGTTTGTGTACTTATTTTTGTTTTTGTCTGGATTTGTATTATTTGTGCCCCTGTTGAGCTATTGACAGTATACAGAAATGTTTCAAGTGTATGTGTGTTTGTTTGGTTCCCTCAGGCTGGTTTGCACAAATTGGAGCTGAACCCATTCTGGAAAGATGGAGGGACTGGTCTGCCCCCAAAGGAGACGGCTGGTACTGCAGCAAAGAAAGGTAATGGCATAGCAGAACATGTACAATATACTATAAACATCTTTTGGTCTCAGCACCTCAGAATAAAGAATTCACTCCAGATTTTATTCATTGATGTTATTTTTCAACATTCGAGCCCAGAAATCCATTGAAGTGGAGGCAGTGTGTCTGATAAAAAGTTGCCTCAGTAGACTAGAGTTGCCTCACTATTCCCCTCTAGCGAAGGAAAAAATAAAATGAAAAACAGGATGCAATTCAGATGGGTCCTACCGCTCCCTACAACCACACTGCTTATACACTCCCATGTTTGCTTACAGCACTTCACACTCTTCCCTCTAACTGTTTTTCTCCTCATTTTCTCTCATTTCCTGTCCTTTCCTCCTCTTCAGACCAGCCAGCCTAAACAAGGTGTTCATGGAAAAATGATACGCTTGACTTGAACAGTGCGTGAATTATCACTAAAGCTACTCACTGGATTTGGCGATTGAAATGTTGGCTGTAAAGAAAGAAGCTTAAAAATGTACATCTCTAATATATATTATAAATATTGGCAATCCTCCTCAGTTTACCGAGCTGTGAATTGTGGATGTTTAAATCTCCATTTTTCCACGCACTCTATGGACTTCTCATCCATGTTGGCGTAGAAGTTACATGTGCTAGTGTCTTTGTGTTTTTAATAGATATGTAAGAGCGATCTTTCTGTTCTATCAAAAATGATCTGCGTGATTATGTATGACAGTCACAGTCTTGCTCAAAACGAGATGTAGGTCTGTCACAGGGGAGCTCCTGTCAAGTTGGGGATGCACAGCTTCAACCATTTCCCATGGGAAGCGGATGGGGAATTAGTTGTAAAGTTTTTCGGTGTGCTGAAAGTGCAGGAGAAAAAGAGAACTGAATTTTAAAATCAGAGAATGACCTGAATACAATTCTGTGTGCAGAAAAGTCAACATGGAGGTTTGACAGATAGAGCAAGGAAGAGCTTCTGAGTGAGTCAGGGATTTGGGGAAAACGAGAGAGAGAGAGCTAGAGAGACAGACAGACGGAGAGTAAGCTGTGTTAAGCTGACAAGCAAATGCAGGTGTATGTGTGCCATGTGTCTCTTATCTCTACACGGGAAGTACAGTTCCCTCCAGAGTTGGCATGGCCTCTCTGTTGTAAGCTTTATTTTAACAGCAAGCCAAACTAAGCTGATGCAAACAGCATTGGATACTTTTCGTTTTGCTCAGAAAAAAAACTAAAATAAATCAAGTAAAGGAAACACTTGCTGGTTAATGATCAGGTGACATGTGGTCAGCATCGGGATAAGTTTGAAAAAGTGATGATGTGCAGCTTGAAGTGGTGCAACAAGAGCCGGGTCTGTGTTTGATGACAGTAGAAGCCCTTTTATCACCACTGGTCAAATGTTCTAGTCGGAGCTGCACATGATTAAACATCGCCATGTCGTCAGTGTTGACCTTGACCAGAGGCTTTGGTCAGTACATTTTGTCTTGCTTTATCTCTCTTGGAAGTTGTGTGAACTGTTGTAGAACATTTATTTCCCATGGATTTAAAGACTAAATTTCTCTTCTCACCCTCCTTTATCCTGACCTTCGTTTTTCCTCTCTTAAGTCATCTCTTGTTTCTTTCCTGGATCTGCCTTTCCTTTTTGTTTTTTTGGGGATTTTTTTTAAGGATTAGATTTATTTTTCAGCTTCTCACAACAAGCAACTTTTACTCATGTTCTTTCCCCAATTCCTCCCCTTCTTAATTAACATTTTTTGTAATACCATACCACTCTGGTTATTTGATATACATTTTCAGATGATGTCAGGAACAGGTAGTACTGAATTAGATTTTCTTCATCAAGGAAGATTTCAAGTGGCTTCATTATTTACTGTCTCCTTTTTTCCCTTTATTTCTTCATATCTATTTTTTGTTTACCTTTTACTCATCGCCTCTGTTGATCTCTGGCTGGTGAAGCGGCATCTAATACTTGCATTTGTATAATTTTATTTACTTGATGTGACAGTAAAATGACAATGTGGAAGATATTACTTACTCGCTGAAGGCTCAGAATTAATTAACAGGCACAGAAAAGTTGTGTTTTTGTTAATGCGTCTTTGTAACAGTTTTTCTCCCCTTGCTCCCAGGAGGCCCAGTCGTGAATGATGCAGGTCTGGGCTGGCTGAGGAAGAGCTACCAAAGGATGAAGGAGCAGGCAGAGAGGCAGCAGCGCAGCCTCAACGATATTGTGGCCGAAAGATACGGGGTGAGAACTGATGGCACACTGGCAGCAATTAAGTATTTGCATGCATGATTCAGCAGGCGCATGCGGTTCTGCGAAAAAAAACACCAAATAGAAGACGTTGCGTAATATTCATTTGATTGTAAATGGAGGTTTGGACATAAAAATATTGATTCATAGTTACTCTGACTTATACTGTGTTAATGTAAATGCACTCAGATGTCAAGGACACACAAACACATATGCTTGCTCACCACTGACAGAGGGATGTGTCTAGATACCTTGTTTTATTATTAATCCATCTCTTTGCTGTCTGACATCACAGACACACATACACACACACACACACACACACACACGCACACGGTGTCCTTTGTTAAGTCACTTTGAGCTGTGTCGGCATTTGTGCTTCCAGTTGATGGCATAGAAACTGTCAGAACTAGTGTGTATATCTGTGTGTGTGCGCTTTCTATTTCCTTTGTCAGCCAGCCACAGCAGTGCACCTCATTTGTGTTTGTCCTTGCAAAGCAGAGACATCTTATATACTGTCGTTGTACCTATAATTTTCAATATATATTGTTGTATACGTACAGGAGTTATTTGGTATTTGTGTAACTCTATATTATCTTGATGGTGTGTGTGTGTTTGGATGCTTTTGTGCAAATCCCAGAGAGGTTTTTGTATGTATGCGTTGTTTAAGTATAAGCTTTAAGGCGACATAATGTTAATTCTGGTAGTTATAGTGGAGATTACCCAAAAACAGCTGAGTAGATAGTGAAAATTGAGGACCCATTTTAACAGATTTGAGACTCATCATTCGATACAGGCGATTGATTTGTGTTTCTCATGTTAGTATTTTGTTTAACAACTTTATAATAGTATCTTGTAGGTAAATAACACCATGTTGTTATTTACACATTTGCTTTTTTACAATAGCTAATGCTACGTGGCTAGTCATAGAATTAGTTTGTTTAAAGAACTGGCTTTCAGGCTAGTGAGGAAGCAAGCAAAGCCAACAATTAGGCTTAACTGACTCCTCTTAAACTACATTACAAGCATCTGTAGAATAGACCACACCAGAGGGCAAGCTACAAAACCCTTTTAATATGTCATAGTAACCTGCTGGGAATTATGAAACTAATTGACCTTAAATCAGTTAGATATAACTGTTTTTTTATTTTCCACTTGACCTTCTATAAAGTGCCACAGGTGGACAGTTTGGACATTTGTGAAGATTTTAATTGCAAAGTGTTCAAGTATTTTAATATGCCTTGTATTTCTCTTTTTTACAGTCAATGGAAGAATTTCAGCAAAAACTTGCAGATGCTGAGATAGCTGTGTATGGATATAGCGCAGGAGGAGTAGAAGGAGGCAGAGCAGCGAGAGGCGGGTGGAGGAAAGGAGATAACGATGCCAGAGAGAGATGGAGGAGAAAAGATGGAGATGGGGCAGAGAGAGATCGGTGGAGAAGAAATGAAAGGGAAAGAGATTCATCACCCACGGACAGAGAAAGATATCAAGGCAGAGAGGAAGAGAGAGGTCGAGACAGAGACAGGTTTAGAGAGAGGGATAGAGACAGAGAGAGGGAGAGGGATGGAGGAAGAGATAGAGATAGAGAGAGGGAGAGGGATGGAGGAAGAGATAGAGAGAGGGAGAGGGCTGGAGGAAGAGATCGAGAGAGGGAGAGGGATGGAGGAAGAGATAGCGAGAGGGAGAGGGAGAGGGATGGAGGAAGAGATAGTGAGAGGGAGAGGGATAGAGGAACAGACAGAGAAAGAGATAATGAAAGAGACAGAGATGGGGACAGAGACAGCGAGAGAGATAGGGATAGTGAAAGAAATGGAGAAAGTGCTGCATCATCATCAGGACAAAACTGGAGTCAACGTTCTCCCTCTTTTGGGTCACTTAAAAGCCGCTTCCTCAAACCCTCAGAGGACGATGACAGTGGTGAAGGTGGGTTGATGTCAAGGCCTTTTCTATTAGATGTCTAAGTCAAGTTTTGCACACATGTGGGTTAAACCTTGTGCTCTTTTTCTTTTAAGTAATTTAGAAAAATAGCAACAACATTGGTGACAAAGCTGCTTAATTAATATCACAAATCAGGATATCTTGGAAGCCTTAACATGCTTTGTAATTTCTTTCCTGTGCAGCTCCAGAGCGTCGTCCTCGTCCACCACGACCGTCAACAGGTTTCCTGAAACCCAGCTCTGACGATGAAGACTCTGGTCCACGTAACACCAGCATGCCGGCATGGAAGAAGAACAACAATCCTGCCCGCGAATCTGCCAGCTTTGAGAAACCGCAGCAGGAGAAAGAGAGGGATCCTGGGAAAACTGTAACTGCTCCTCAAGATGGTCTGTGTGGTGATAAAGCCGCTGCAACGACATCGAGGTTTGAAGGGTTTTTATTTTGTTGCCTTTAAAACGTGGTTTGCTAAATGACGGCGAACTCCACCGCATGGATTGAATATTCCAGTTGTATGTGTTTGGGTGGACATTATGAAAGAATTAGTCCCATTATTGCTGTTTCCCAATCCCGTTATCGTCCACCCACATGAAACAGGATGTCACTCACAATCATGACAGCAGTAGCTTTGCTATTACATACACATAAACACACTCTTTCAACCCCCTGACAACTGACTTTTAAATCACTGAAACCAGCATTTTGCTGTTTGTTTTTTTCTCATAGTCTCATCCTGAAAAATTTGTTTTTCCATTTTCCTTTGGGAGTCAGTACCACATAAAAAATGATGGACTGAGTGTTGAGCATCTTTATATCTGTTTAGCACATATGTTGCAGTGGGAGTTCTTGCAGTATTTCCAATTCAAAGCCAAAAACACCGAGATGGTGACTTTCTAAGTATAGCAAATAATCATCTTAACGGAAAGGGAATAAATTTGTCATTCCTTGTGTAAGAAAAGTACAAAATAAGGCATATTTAATCATCATGTCCTTTTTGGCAGCATGTGTAGATGTTGGGATACAAGTTGGATTCGTAATGGTGTCTCACACACACGCAAGAAAAACTACTAATGGAACTTCAAGACACCGTGCATAAAAGCATCAATCAGTGTTCGGTCATGTTAATGTGTTCACGTTGCCAACCTCCTCAGAGACTATCTCACAGTAATCCCGTCCATAAAACATGTCTGTGTCTTCACATATGTTCTGGGTTAGTTTCAAGGGGACCTGCAAGAACCATTGATGTGCTTATCTGCTTTTGAACATTAGTCTTGATATTCCCAGAAAAACTCCCTAGGCCTCTGCACTCTGTAAGTCACAGGTTATCATCTGTACTATTTCTATCTCAACAGCTGTCTTTGTGTCTAAAGCACTTTGTTTAGTTTCAGATATTTAGATACACATAAGCTGTCTTTAGTCTACATCGTTTCTTGCTTTAACCCAAGTTGTAAATGACTCCTGCAGGGTAATTGTCTCAGTATTGTTTCTGTTTATTCTGTGTTATTGATATCAACCATCAGTCAATGGATGGATGTTTTTCAGCCATTATAAAGCAGCAGTTCTCAGTTCCCTCACACAGTATTTACTGTACTAAATACTGAAAGTACAGTAACATACTATAGGTCCTTACACCATGCCACCCTGGTCCTTTTCTTCATGTTCTTTCTTAATTGAATTTCTGCCTCTCATCTTCCTCTCCATTTCCGTATGCTATATCTGCAGCATACATGAGTGTTTCTGTCTCATTTAAAGGGAAACTGAACTGCGACACAAATTAATTGCACAGAAACTGCGTCAACTGATTGCTTCGTATACGTTTTCCAACTTTCATGGCAGTCCAACATACAGCGCGGTTGTAGTCCAGATGTCAGAGCATCACTGCTTTATAAAGCCTCCTTAGTGTGTGTTCTGTGTTTTGCCTCATTAGGCTAAGTTGTTTGGGTAAACCAGCACCCAGAACCCCTGCAGCATGAAATGAGTCTGCAGCGTGGCAGCAGAATGAAATGAGGCTATGAGAAGTGTAATAGCCTAGAACGATGCTTCCCAGGCTGCAGCTCAGATCCTCCCAGGCAAGGCTGTAATGATCTCTGGGGGGGCACAAAGACTCAAATGAATCATAGCAGATAAACAGTGTGAGAGCTCACAAGGAAACAACTAAATGGTTAAATTAAAACCTTCACAAATAAGTTTCCCATTAGAGGGTTTAGGACTATTATTAGGATGGAATGATGGAGTCATTATATCCTGTTGTTCATCAGATGCGTTTAATTTAAAAGATTTACTTGTTAAGGTTGTGAATTTGTTCTGCCATAAATTGGTTGCATATTGTCGTTGAAATAAGGAAATGTTTGGTAATCTTTGCCTTTTAAATCTCCCTTTCTACCTCTTGGTTTTGGTTTGACCTTCAAACTCTCCTCTTCATGTTTTAACTAGGAGTGAGAGTGACAGTGAGGAAGAAGAGGAGGAAGAGGAGGAGCTTCCACTGCTGTCAGAGGAGGATATGAACAGACTGGGAGCCAAACTGGTGAAGGCAGAGATTATGGGCAACACGGTGAGTAGGTTATTGTTATGATACTGTGTGTATGAAGCTGAATGAGACAACCCTGAATATAAGATGACTAGTCGTTTTACAACACCTGTTTTAAGAAAAATACTTTTTTAAGATGAGAAAAAAATGATTACAGGGTTCCAGCTGATCCTTACAAAGTCTTAATAGGCATTGAATTAATTAATATAAAAATAAATTCTACCTCCACGCCTCCACCCCCATCTCCGATACCTGCATCAGGGCAAGCAGCAACAAATCTCCGGACAACATTTGGGTGTACACCTAAAATTACTCCTAAACCTAAGTAATTGATTAGGTCTTTTTTCCTTCAATTTTAATTATTGTAAAGTTGGTCTTAAATTTCATTCTGAGTGGCATTAAAAAAGTCTTTTATCTAACTTGCCTTAATCCGTAGGAACCCTATTAGCCTAGTCTTGTGGGAAAGTGTCCCTGAGATACTATTAGCCCAAGGATAAGAAAGTCCTTATCTCTGAAACCTTTTCTCTTATAAAAGTGAAACATAAATTACTTCCATTAAAGTAGAACATAAATCCCATATTTGTGTAGCTTGTCTATCAGTCATATACTCACACACTCTCCTGTCAGAGTCATTTTCACTGGCTGTTATTATTTCTTGGTTTGGACTTTTGATTTTCTCATTAGGAGACTCTGCCGGCTCATTTTCACTCATCAGGAATTTACTTCCACGTTACGCGCGTCGTCAGAATCTCCTGTAGTTTAAACTGGGCTAAATAAACACTTTTAGGACCGACTAACTCTAAAAGACGCACTATAACCATAAATGAAGAAACCTCGCTAGCTCAGCAACATTAAGACTACAAACAACCCATAGTCCAACACTCTCCTGATTAAATGTTAAGTACTGTATGTACCCGTACTGTTTAGTCCTCAAATATAATACGACCACAAGTATCGTCTTATATACAATATTTACATACTTTATTTACTGATCACTTTATTTAAAGGCGTAGGATAAAAGCATTTAAAATATATTAATTAATGTAAAAAACAAACTACAGATGTTCATTGAGCTGTTACTCATTGTGATATTTATGATTTACTTTTTCTCAGCACATTTGCTTTGACTCTTTGTGTAGATTTAACTGCTCACGGGGATCCATTGATTTATAGCGCTCATTGAGCTGTGCACTTAACTCCCCCTCTGTCTGTCTTCACCTGTCAATGCTAAGCGTGCTATTGGGATCTCTTATAGAGAGTGTTACACAGCTGTCTGTTACAACACACGCACTTACGTTCGCACTGTGCACACACACACACACACACACACACACTCACACCTATAACACTAAGTGTTATCAACCAACCTGACATCCAGCATCTCCCTACATGACAAAGCAATCAAACCGATATTCCCAAACCACTTTGTGTGTGTTAAGTGCCTTTAACAGTCATGCACTTGCTTTTTATGTCTTGTACATAAAGGTATCGATATCTGCAGCAGCAGTATGGCTTAAGAGGTTCTGTGTGCTTGAGACAAATGTTTTCTGTCCCCTGTAGTTTCAGTGTTCAGCCTCAAAGTCTTTTGACGATTGTCAAAAAACTCTAGAAAACATTTTTTTAACATGAATAGATAGCTATATATTAACCCATTTGTGCCCGCAACTGAATTTTTGAATTTACTTTGGTAGAAGTGTTCTCTGGACATTTTCTAAATCGGTCAAATCGTTTGGCTGAAAAGTGAGTTTTTCTTATCATACTGTATCTAGTCTTTAGGCACGTCTTTGCTACAGACTATTATATTCTATAACAGTAGTCCCATGAGCCCAAATACTAGATATAGTAGGATAAGAAAATGTCCGTATCTCAGAAACTACAAGGAGCACAATCAAGTATTTGGTATCTATGAACTCATAACAAGTTTAATATCAAAGATATACACACATATGCAGTGCAAAAAAAAATCATATTGAACACATTTAATAAATACAATGTTAGCGTTTTTCTTTATTTTTCAAAGATCCTTACTTTGACTATTAGTAAAAGTGTGATTTTTCATGTGATCTAGAAATGTCATAGTCATACTGTCAGATTCTTGCCCAAAGTATGTCCATACCAGGACTGTTGTCACATCAGAACAAATGTTGGGGCATTTTTCCTTATCATTCTAAATGTTGTCTTTGGGCACAAATAGGTTAAAATGCAGCTTTTAAAACATTTACAGATGGCAATTTATATTTAAATATCTGCCATCATATCCAACCGTATGATATTTATATGATGATCCAATAACAGCTGTTGATATCAGCCATCCAATGTATCTATCATGATCTACTTTTATAGGCTTTATGTCAGTTTTGAAACAGGAAAAAAAGGCCAAGAAGGCATCTTCATTCTTATATTTCCTTTAACACTGTGTAAACACATTGTGTGTTATCAAAAAACCTGTACACCTGTGTTGAATTTGTTTATGTGTGTGTGTGTGTGTATGTGTTTCAGGCCATGGTTGAGAAGCTGAAATCACAGCTGGATGCAGCACACAAAGCCAAAGAGAGCCACGCCGCCCGAATGAAGCAGCTACAAGAAACGGCTCAATCAAAGCAGGTCTGTAAATACTTACATCTTACACATTCAATTCCTCACCCCAATAAAGGAAACAATGATTAGAGAGTTTAAAAAAGATGGAATAATAGAGAGGAGTTTTTTTCCTTGGAAATACTGTAGTTTTCCCCTGGTCAATTTCTCTCTTTCTCCTCCTTTCCTTTTTTTGATCTGTCTCTTTGCTATCTAAATACTTGCTGTTTCATGAGAGCAGTTTTCCCCTGTGCTGATATCTATTTATATTATTTTACTTTTTTTATTTTATTAGTTTATTTAACAGGGACAGTGCACAGGAGGCTATTTTTCCTCTTTAGTCCCTGGACAGATGTTTTAGTCACCCTAAAAACAAAGTTTAATATTTAAAGAAGTTATTAAAACCATTAAAAACTTGCAACATAGAGGCTCACAATACAGGACGTGCAAAAAAAGGACAATGTTACTGAAGATATGGACTAAATAAGACCACATTGTGCTGCATTGTTAAACACGCGCTATTTCCCCCAGATATATATCCAACACACACACTGATACACACTGCAGATTTTCATGTGTAATCGCTTAAATTCCCAGATAGAGACACATTCTAAATTGAATATATATATATATATATATATATACACAACCACTCTCAAATCATACACACATGTAAACACATGCACACACAGGAATACACAGATACAGAGACTCACACATAGCCCTTTTACCTAACACACACAAACACACTGAATCGTTTTCCTCTCCCATAGTCTAAATGCTAATCCAAACACTCAGGGCTGTATCTTTTCTAAAACTACACACACACACACACACACACAGCAGGTTGCAGCAGCATCCATCTCTCTCACCGCGCAGGGAAGAAAAGTGCCTCACACACACTCGTCTTCAGATGAAACTAAACTCTTCGCTGTTACGTCTGACTGCTTTTTTAAAAGGAATTTGTTTGTTTGAAATCTCTCTGCTGCTCGGCTCTTACGTCTTGATGCCTGTATGGAAGCGGCTCCTGTTTGGCATTTTAGCAGACCCTAATGGGAAACAAATGTCTTTCAGCGTGCTGACGACTCTCTCCTACCAGGGGTCATTCGGAGTATGCCCCCCGTGTTTACGTGTTATAGAGAATGAGAAAGAGACAGATCGACAGGGAGATTATATGTGCCATCCTGTCTGCGTTTGTAGTACAAGCAATTAACAAGTGAGCAATGGCAGTGCCCTGACACCTCAGCACTGCTTTATCTCCTCTCTTTGACATTGCTAATGCCTTCTCTGGCTTCACACACACACACATGCAGAAATAAATGAAGGCCTATTTCCGACACGAACAGACTACAGACAACTTTATAAACACACGGAAAGCAGGCTGTGATTATTTATATAACCTGTATAGTATATCATCATTTGCATGTTAGGCCAGATTCATCCCCGCTACAGGCCGTCCTGTCCAAATGGAAGAAGACCGGGGTGAAATCCTCAGCAACATTTCTGAGAAAATGTCATAATTCTTAGGTTTTAGTGCACTCATCAGCTGAGAGGTACTTCAGCACTACAGATGGAGTGCTGTTGATTTGCACTTCTTTGGAGCTCCTTCCAATCCGTCTTGTTATAGAAGACTTTTGGCTTGTCTTCACTATTCAGTGTTTTGACTCTTGCCGCCTGTCTGGCTCATACTTCCACTGCGCGTGGAGCCTTGAAAGGCCTTACTGTGTCGACCGGAGAGGGGAAATATTCTCTTCTATCATTTTGTTTCTGACAGTCCAGTTTAATTTTCTTGTGACTGCCTCCCATCCTCTCCGCTACTCCCACCTTGTTCTTGTTTCTTGGCTGTCTGTCTCTACCTGTCAGGTCAAACTTCAGTCTTTGTGCAACACAGACTTCAGCTACTCATAACAAGCAAACTTTTTTGATCTTTTTATAAACGGGGAGGACATGTGTTGAGTACGAAATTGGCAATGAAGCAGCAGTTTTATCAGGTCACTCTACCACTCAAGTTTTTGAACAGAAGTCAGGTCTTGTAAGGAAAAAAGCACCACTCTGTCATTTACAAGTGCTCTCTATAACTTCTCAAACACAGAGGGACAACTTTAATCTAATTCAACGCACAAAGTATGACTATATTTAGAAAATTGAGTAGTTAGATTGACTGTTTATGACGGATTAAACCCAGCCCTTCTGAAACTCAAAGCATTTCTTTGGAATGAGCCAGAGGTGAGGCAGCAGCTACTTTCCTCTGTCCTGATAGTACCTCGTTTTCGTCTTACAACTTTAATCCTTTCACAGTGTGTTTTCAGTTCATGAAAGTTATTTAGAAAAACCAAGATGGCGAGGGTCAAAATGCCGAACTCGAGGCTTCAAAACCGTGGTCCACAAACCAATGGGTGACATCAACAGTGACTATGTTCACTTCTTACATACAGTCTATGGATCAAAGCCTGTGGTTACTAATACAGTCATCCATGTTAAATATAATCAGCAAATGTAGCATTTCTGAACTGGCATTGGTTGCAGACATCATTACATCATCGAACATTAGTATTGAGGTATTAGCTTTTTACCTTTTTGACAAAAGGTGAATACACAAAGATATAAAGATATTTCAACTCTTTGGGAATACTGCTATAGTCTTGTGCATTGCTATACAAAATCAAACAAAAGTGGAAATGACCTGGCTATGTTTTTTTTTTTTTAGGTCACAGGTCGCTCCAGTGAAGACCAGGAAGTCCTGCTGTTCAGAACAGACCAATCAGGTCGCGCCTGGCCAGTCAATGCCCCCTCTGGACCCCAGGAGCCCCACGGAGGACGACGGAAGAAGAAAGCGGTAAAGAGAGAGGGATGACGAGTGAAATGAAAGTGGAAAAATAAATGACAGGGCAGCAGGAAGGGATGTTTTTTAGATGGTAAAAATAAATCTTGAACCACACCAGAAAGCCACCAAGTAGGACAAAGACAAAGGGTCCTGCACACTGTTGCAGCTAGAGGACAAAGGCTTTGAGTCCTTCTATTTGTTCCATGTCGTTTGGTATTCATCACAGTGTGTAATGAGAGCAGGGACTCCACCTGACTCTGAGTTGAAACGTGTGTAATATAAACAAAGCTCTCCAGTCCACTCTCTGTTTATGGTTATTATGAATTTATAAAGTGGCTGAGTCTCCTTTACTGTCTGTCTCGTCCTCTGTTACCCTCCTGATCAGCCTCTCGCTGTCAGAGTTCCAGGTTGTCCTCGTCTTCTCCCCACTGTCCTTTGTCTCTCAGTTTCAAGGATGTGATTTAGGATGTGATTTGAATAACTTTTATGATTGTGTCTTTTTTTTTTTTTTTTTTTACATTCGAGACCCAATTTCCAGTGACTTTACCTGTCCTCCACCTTGTCTCTCCTTGCCTATTTTTGTTCTCATTCGTCTCTCTTTCCCTCTCTCTTCAGATCGAGACCCATGTTGACGGGGAGCGTGTGCGTTACTTCCAGGATGACGACAACGTGGGTCTGAAGGAGATGGTGAGGAGGGAGAAGATGAGCTCTGCACAGGATCAGAACGCCCTCTACTCTCGCATGGCTTCCAAGGTAAGAAAACGTTATTCATTCACTCATATAAAAATGGCTCGGTCAAAAACTCCACAGGTTACCTTTTCAGTTATTGACCTAGATAAATAAGATCCTGGCATCTTTGGGCTCAAATCACTGATTCCCCAGCCTGGCAACCCAAGAGCTGGTGTTATCACAACACCAGCACATAACACACAATGTACAAATCTACTCAGGTACTATATGTATATGTGTTTATGTGAAAGATCACTTAGATTAATTATAATACTCTTAGGAAGAACGAATAGACGTTTAGGATTTGTTCCGTCAGATTGTATTTGGTTCTGTGTCGTTATCCATTCTTCTCCATCCTCTACTACTCTTACATCTACTTGTTTCTCTCTCTCTGCGACTCTCTCTCCTCCACCATGTGCTTGAAATAGACGTACAGCAGCAGATGGGTGCTGGCAGGTTGTGGTGCGTGTGTCAGTCTATCAGCGGTTTCACCGACTGCACTTTTCCATGAGCCGAGACACGTTCTCCCTCTTCTCTTTTCTTCTTGTTTACTTCTTCTCTCCCTGTAGGTAGGAACATGACAACAAGTAGTGTGAAATTCCTACTGACAGGTGTCTGTGTGTGTGTGTGTGTGCGTAAAATCCTACTGACAGGTGTGTGTGTGTGTGTGTGTGTATATGAAAAGGAAGCATTAATAAACAAAGGGGTTTGGAGGAGTTGCTATGGCAATAAAAAAAAGACAAATGCTTTAGCTCTGTCCGTGATTTTCCTTTTTCCGACTTCCTCTGCCCCTCACTCGTTCACTTTGCCTCACTCACTCACTCACTCACTGGCACACACACACACACATGCACACGCACAATCTCAAGCACTCACTCATATTTTCATTACACATGCATGTGTATAGAAATACACACAGACACACGCACACGTTCTGCACCTACAAAGAGTGACACTAAAAATACATCTACAGTTACCATGGCAGGGCTTCTATAAATACCGGTTTTATCCATTGGTCAGAGACAAAGTCTGTAAGCAGACTAGCAATGTCTGGAGATTTAATGTTGTGTATTATTTTAATAAAACATGAGTCGTCTGCCAGACATATGTAAATCCCCTCCACTCTCCCGCTACATGCTGAATTCACAATCTATAATTTAAATTGCAACAAGAATGTTTTATTATTAGCTAAGACATTAAAAGATTTATTACTAGTATTTATTACTATTATGTCTTAATTAATCTGCATGTACGTGTGTGAGAGTATGTGTGATGCTGCTGGACAAATGCAGCAGGTGCTGCTGCACAGTTAGGTGCAGTCCTTTGCACACACTCACTCACTCCTACACACACACACACACACACACACACACACACACACACACACAAACACACATTCCCTCCCACACTGTCACTAAACTAATCCAATTTTCACTCTCACTCACACACTCACTCCTACACAGCGAGTCATGCACACACACTTCAGCCATGCTCGCCTTTCGCTCTCTCACATGCACACGGATTCCAACCTGTTGCCCGGTCGCCATGGTGACAAGACTCAGACGTAGAAACACCAGAGTCGATACTCGGCATCCTGCCTCACACCGTTAACACACACCAGAGACCAACTTACATACAGGGCAGTTCAGGAACATCACACACACACACACACACACACGCACACACACGCACACACACGCACACACACACACACACACACACACACACACACACACACACACACACTCACACACACTGGAAACGGCACAGACGGTAATATTGCGTCAGCACCTACATACACCAATTAGTAAAGCTACCAGCCAGTTTCGAAGGACAGTTGATATCTCTACAGTTGGATTGCCATGACTTTCTGTCCTTTTTTAAGAAGTGCCAGTGCAGAATCCTTTTAGTTTGAAGCCTGAAATGAAAAGTGAAAGCTACATTTAGTCTCCTTATCAATAAAACATATTCATAATTTACTTAAATACACTACATATAAACTTTAGCGTGTTCCCTCATAATTTTTTTTGGAGAGAATACACCAGATTTGGCCAAGAATGATCACACTTCTCACCGGTTCTCTCTTCTTCCCTTCATCTCCGTCTCTTCTCCCGTATCTCCTCTGTTGTCCCTGTCATCTCCACCACCACCACCACTTCTACTCCACCCGACTCTCCAGATGATGGGGAAGACAGACGGTGACAACTACACGCTGGATGACATGTTTGTGTCGAGTGCAGCGCAGCGGGAGGGCGAGGGGAGGGAGGAGGAGAGGATGAGGAGCAAAGCCATCGGGGAGAGTAGGAGGATGGCTTCCTCCATGGAGAAATGCCAGCAGTGCTTCAGCAGCCAAGAGCTCCAGAAGCACCTCATAGTGGCAATAGGGAGCAAGGTAAGAGATCCTGGATGCAGGGCATGGGAATTTGTGCTGAAATCATTAGTCGCTTAATTGATTAGTTATGATAATCAAAGTAATTTATCAAGCAAACATGTAAATCGTTCTAGTTCATGCCTTTCAGATATCATTTGCAGATTTTCTCCTGAAATAGGGCTGCAACCACAATTATTTTTATTATGGCTTAATGATAAAATAATATAAAATAAATGTAAAATAATGTTGAAAAATATTAATAATTTCCTACAAGTGCTGTCTTTATCAAAACCCCAAATTGACGCATTTTTACATTTCGTGTGTGTGTTTGCCATCTTGTGTCCAGGTGTACCTGAGCCTTCATGCGGGATTGTCGATGGCAGAGGGACACTGTCGTATCTGTCCTCTCCAGCATCACTGCTCTGCCACCGGATTGGATGAGGATGTCTGGTCAGAAATGCAGGTTAGCGAATCAGAGCTCCAGGTCCAAAAGGCTCAAGTAGCAAATTCCAACTTCTATGACTTGTTTTTTTTCACAGCAGTGGTAGATATAATCAGAACCACACGCTGCTTTCATTTTCAGTGTTTACTTCAAACAAAGAGTGATTAAAATGTAATCAAGTTCACTTCCGTGCTTCTTTGCTGTCCTCAGCTGTTCCGACGTACTTTGGTGCGAATGTTTGAGTCCCAGGAGATGGACTGTGTGTTCATGGAAACACACATGAATCCACGCAAACGACAACACATGGTCCTGGAGTGTATCCCACTACCCCGAGAACTGGGCGATATGGCACCCATATACTTTAAGGTCTGTGTGTGTTGACTCTCATCATTCGGATTAATTTTGTCATGTTTTACACTGTAAAAAGTAGTATTGTAGGGATAGGTTTGAGTTGTGTGGTAATACAACAGTTTCTGTGTGCCTTCAGAAAGCTATCATGGACTGTGATGAGGAATGGGCCATGAACAAGAAGGTCGTCGACCTCTCTAAGAAAGACATCCGCCATGCTGTATGTCTTCTTCTTCTTTGTCTATCTTTATATCAGTCTGTCTTTTACCTCTGTCTGTCATTTCTGGTTCTTGTACCCTCCCATCCTTGTTAATTGTTATTCATTTTTCCTTTAATGCCTCTTAGGTTCCTCGAGGTCTGCCCTACTTTGCAGTCGACTTTGGGCTCCAGGGAGGGTTCGCTCATGTCATTGAAAATGAACAGAAGTTCCCCCATTACTTCGGCAAGGTCAGTGTGTGCATTAAAGGAACAGTGTGTAACATTTAGGGGGATTTATTGGCAGAAATAGAATATAATATTTATAACTATGTTTTCATTTGTGTAAAATCACCTGAAACTAAGAATCGTCGTGTTAAAGTTAGCTTAGAATGAGTCCTTCATATCTACATAGGGAGCGGATCCTCTTCATGGAGTCCGCCATGTTGCTCCACCATGTTTCTACAGTAGCCCAGAACGGACAAACCAAACACTGGCTCTAGAGAGATCCTTTCATGTTTTTACGTTACCTGAAATCCACCGTAGTTCTCCGACATGCTTGTGAAACGTAAGTCGCAGAGTTCAGCACCGCCAGCCGCCGTCTGACTTCCGTTGCTCCTGAAGTAGTGTTATTATGGTAAGGATGGCCTCTGAGCGAGGCGAACGGCATTACCATGGTTTTACACTCGGCTGCTCACGTTACTGCAGTCTTGGAAAGAGAGGAGCGAGCGGAGGGGTACTCAGTTGGTTGCAATCTGCAACCACACCACTAGATGATCCCCAAATCTTACACACTGTACCTTTTTAAGACTACTTGGTAAATCAATATGTGTTCCTCTTTTTCTTTAGCTAGTTGAAGTCTCTGTTCCAGGAATTTCACAAAACTTTACCGTACATGTGTGACTGTGGGTCACAGCTACAACTGTATTGATGAAGATGCATTAATGACAAATGCAATGTTTGAGAGTCATGTTTTTCTGCCATGACAAATTAATTCCAGTTAATTTTACAGCAATATTTCGACATGACCAAACCTCTCTTTCCCCTCACAGGAAGTGGTAGGAGGCATGATGGATTTGGAGCCGCGACGTTGGAGAAAGTTGATTAGAGAGAACTTTGATGACCAGAGAAAAAAAGTCCTACAGTTTGCTCAGTGGTGGAAACCGTATGACTGCACCAAGACTGAGGACTAGCTGGACACGCTCACAGAAATGTGGACACAGTTGTGAAGATTACACACACATAAAAACACACTGTGGTGCAGACAATGTGGCACTCACCAATTCAGAATATGAAATTCCTATTAGAAGTTATAATGTAAGAACATTTTTACTCAAATAAAAAATAAATAAAACAACCTTGATTCATGTATTATTCATCATTATTTTTCTGTTGCATAACCATACCAAAAATTGTTTCATATCACCTTTTCTTTATGTTGAAAATGCCCTTAAGATCTAAACACTGTGATTTGTGTGTAGTCTTTGAAGATATTTCAGTATCAAATAAGACTCTAGGGGATAGTTTTGTGTTAGTTTGTACAAACAAACATGTAAGAGTGTGCTATTGCATTTCAAACAAACATGTTGTGACTTCATTGATAAATTCTCTCACTTAATATCACTCTTACAGCTATAGGTTGGTGGATTGAGGAACATCTATGAACCAGAATTGGAGCCGTGTGTGTGTCATACCCCCTGTTTTCACGCTTCTCTTGCCAGCCCTTACCTGCTCTCCTGCCCTGACATTTAATTTCTTACTCTGTGGCCCCATGATGTAGCTGTCGTTTCATTCTAAGAGGTTTCAGTGTCATCACAGCCACATGTGCAAGTGTATACATGAGCAATCAGCCACCTTGCTCTGGCATGCGACCTCATCTTTTTTTTTTTTTTCAGCTATTGGCTCTTTGATTAGCTCATCACTTCGGAGACCCACCTTATTTTCAGGTGTCATCTCAGACACCATGTGGTGCATAGGTGCAGCTGGTTAGTGCTGAATTTATGTGAATCACAAAAGATGGAGATTTTTGACTTTTATTGACTTGACTTTTTAATGCATTACTTGTGCATATGTGGTCACAGGGGAAAAAAATGTCAGAATCAGGATTGTCTCACTGCTGTCTGAAAGTTACTGGAGAGAGTTCTCCTTAAAGTGGCAGTAAGCAGAAAGTATTTGGCATCATTGGGGAAAAAAAAATCCATAACTTTTCAAGTGTTCTGAGAGATAACTAGACTTCTGCACCTTCTCATGGCTCTGTTTCCAGCCTTTAAAAAATCTAGCTTTGGCCAATCACAGGACATTTCAGAGAGAGTGTTCCTACTGGCTGTTCATTTAACAGAGGCAGCTGTCAATCACTTGCGAACCCCGATCACATGGTCAAACTACAGTGACAGAATATTGATTCATATTTGATCAGCTCTCCTAGTTTGACCATTTTATTGGATTTTCTGAGTGATTGACAACTGCTCAGAGACTGCGGGGCAAATGGCGCAAAAGATGGATGGAGTCGAATTAGGGGGAATTAATCAGAAACCTAAAGGAGACACTATCTGGGAGAGTCAGAATAGATCCCACGGGTAGCTTCTGTAGTCAGTAATTTGTTAATATATGTAAAATAATCTGTATCTATAATAATCATTTGTGGTACATTTTAAACCTCCTATGAGCATCTTTCTCTACAATTTCATGACTTTCTGCCCCTTGTGTGATTTCAATATATATGGGAAAGTATTTTTTCCATTTCCTTCTACTTTATAGAAGGAAAAAGGCCATCGCCCTGCACTATTGTTCAATCCACAGGAGTGAAATGTTGGCTCTCGTAGTCTTTTTAATAATTAACAATACTCCTCAATTTGCACTAATTCCACGTCACATTGAACAAGAGTGTTTGCTAAAAGTAAACTTTTTTGAGTGGGAAGAAGAGAGGTACATGATCTGATGAGAGCAGGGAGAATGTCCTTTACTTGAAGGATCCAAAGCATGGAAGAAATTAATTTCCCTGATCAGGAAGATATGTATATTGTTATTTATTATTATTGTTGTTTATTATTATTATTATTATAACATCATCACCTCGGTAAAATCTGTTTCATTGTAAAGAACAGCAAGCCATAGTGTCTCGGCTGCTAGGCAGTCAATGGACTGTGGATTATTTATGATTAATATGTGCATCAGAGGGTCAGTTCCATCATAAGTCAGCAGTAATTCAGTTTCTCAGCCACCTCTGTTGCACGCCGCTTGAACATGATGTAACCGCCAACAATACATCCCATAATCACAATGTGTATTCAAAGGTCAGATCATAATGTGGTAATTTTCAGGAAATTCTACTGAATCTGTAATTCAGTTTTTAGTGTAACACCACAACATACAATTTGCTACTCTTTAACCCGATTTGTACCTTTTGAAACCGCCCCCTGGGACAGTACAGCAGGTTATTTATATCACACAAGTGACAGAGAGGCTGTAGGTTCATGGTTAATAGCAACAGAGTGGCGTGGAGTGATATATGGTTATGGCCAATTAGATTGGCTGGGGGCAGATTTATGACCGGGACAGCCATTTTTCTCTCCCTGTCTCTGCCACTCACACACACATATGTCTTTTCTAGAGGTTTTTTTTTTGCAATCCCCCCACACACACACACACCATGCTGTTTCATCGTCCTGTAGCTTTTTTTTTCATTTACTCATTTGCTTGCTCGGCTTCAGGTTTCTTTTCTTTATAGTCATTCTGCGTCACTAGTAGGCAGGAGGCCTAAATTTGACAGAAAGATGAGGCAATAATACAATGTCTTCTGTGTCACAAAATTGAAACTGACATACTTGCTAACGCACACAGAAGAACTAAAATATCTAAAAGCTCTAGTGAGTAGTACACAGCATTAAAATGCTCAAGTTGTGTGCGTCTCTGTGTGCGGTGTTGCAGGCAGTGGATGAATGTACAATTGTGTTTTGTGTTTGAGTGTGTCTGTATGACTGTCTGCTTATCTCTGGGGAAAACCTGGTTTTGACTCACTGGTGTGTGTCACCGGGCTGAACCTCTTATCTTCCTGCATTCCACAACTACACAGTTTTTTTTTTTCAGATTTTGCAAGCTTAAAGTCAACTTAAAAATATGTGTGTTGGGTCCTGGATGGTTTTGTCTATATATGGGTTTTTCCCCTTTTTGCACTGATTTATTTGAAATAGCTGCGTATGTGTGAGTGCATGTTCCGGTATACAGTACGTGTGTGTTAGACTCCATTTAAATATGCAGGGTTGTACATGAGATGACACTGTAAATCTGTCTGCAAAACATGCAAGTTATTTTCTCCTTCTCTTGTATATGTAGTCTTATTTTCCGCAATGCTATCAAATTTATTGCTTAATATTTTAAAACTTACTTTAAACTATTTATATATCTGGCTTAAAGGTAATGTTGCTTTTGCTTTGGAATGGGTCTGATTCAGTTTATTAACCATCCCAGGCAAAAGAAAACTCCTGAACCTTTACATTGCTTATTTGGATTAAATGTTTTGATCAGTCATACCATATAATATCATAAAATAAAGATTTGCAATGTGCACAAAATGGTATGTTACTGCAGAAAAGGTATAGGACACATTCTAAATAATTGACTATCATCATTAGGAAATATTACTCATCGTATCTGTTATAACATACACAATCATATGGACGAGCGCATGAAGGTTACCATAATAAACCCAATGGTTTGACCAATCCAGTTCAGTTTAAGGCTGCAACTAACGATGACTTTCATTTTCGATTAATATGTTGTTGATTTTCTTGATTAATCCATTAGTTGTTTGGTCGATAAAATGTCAGAAAAATTGTGAAAAATGTCAATCAGCGTTTCTCAAAGCCCAAGATGAAGTCCGCAAATGTCTTGTTTTGTCCACAACTCAAAGATATACAGTTTACTGCCATAGAGGAGTAAAGAAATCAGAAAATATTCACATTTAATAAGCTGGAATCAGAGAATTTTTACTTTTTTTTCTTCTTAAAAAATGACTCAAATCAATCATCAAAATAGTTGGCGATTAATTTAATAGTTGACAACTAATCGATTGTCATTGATCACTCTAGTTGCAGCTCTAGTTCAGTTATAAGGAGCAATGCCACAGAGACTCAGGGTCTGCTCTGCTCCACACTTCATTTCCATGGCAATGTTATTAAAATTGTATGTCATCCATGTCAGATGTAACCATTGAATGAGAGGAGGTGCCTTTTATTCTTATTCCATGACTGCACAGTTACTGAGCTGTTGCCCTGTCTGCACTCAGCTAGAGATAGCTGCCTGCTATCGGGCTTATCTTCGCTGTAACAGTATTTTATTCCATTGCGGTGTTGGCTTTATTAAATGCTCACATTATTACTGATGGACGGCAGACTGATTGCTGAGAGCAAGCGACCAGATAAGGAAAGAGAGACAGAGACTGTGTGTTAGAGTGTGTGTGCGGTGTGTTAGTGCAGGCTACGTGTGAGAGAAAGAGAGTGTGTGGGTGTGTGTTAGAGGGAGAGAAGGAGCTAAATTCTATGCAATGTATTGGGGTCATGCTGCTCCAGAAAGTCAAATGAATTAGTAGACACCTCCAGGAAATTACACTGTGTGTGTGCGCGCATGGGGACATCCATGCACTTGCATGATGCATCATGTCCGTTTCATTGTCTCTCTCTCTGCTTGTCCCTTTGAGGCCCTCAATGAACATGCCAATCGAGGTCAAGGTCATGGCCGTGATTAGTGCCGGACATGAGCATCACTCTGTTCTCTGATGGGAGGCAACAAGCGTGGAACCACTGCTGCCAGCTCCATTACCTGCCTGTGGAGCCATATGTGTCCTTGAATGCCCATGTTGGACACATTTGGCACATTGCCATGAACTTTGCTTATTGGCCATGACTGTTGTTTGTTGTGCTGTTGATATTGCTTAATTGCCATTTCCTGTTAGTTAATTGAGGAACAATCAGCTGTTTGTCGCCTGCCAAGATGTCAGCGTGATGGGAAACTGTAAATGACACTATGGAGAAATAAACAGGAATATAATAACCTGATGTAGCCCCACAGACATGGCCGGATTAATGTGTTAGTTGGCCCCAGGGCAACCATTTGTTGTTGGGCCCCTATTGATCCTCCTCACCCTCGCATGCTACCTGCAAATTCTCATTAAGTATGTTGCACACAGCACATGGCAGTTGCATTATGTGCAGAGTCCAAGAGATTAACCAGTACTCCTATACTGGAATAATATTTTTACAAAACGATCCATAATGAAGGCCCACTTGGCTTTTCTCCATGCAATTTTAACCGTATTACGTTGTCGTCATCAGCTGATGGAGTTACCTCAGTTGCCATGGAGATGGATCTGTTCACATGTGAGCTGTTATGATTTTAGCATGCTCCATGAAAGTGTATTCTAGACCTTGGAAACAGTAGTTTGTCAAAACAATCTTGACTCAAGGTCCTCTTGCTTGTTTTCTTTAGAGTTTTCAACCATATCTCAGAGTCTTAAAGGGATAATTTGGGTGTTTTGAAGTGGGGTTGTATGAGGTACTTATCCATAGTAGGCGTATTACTTACAGTAGAAGACGGTCGGCACGCCTCGAGCTTGGAGAAACAGACGGGAGTACCGACACCGGAGCAAAGCAATGTACTGCTGTGGACGGGGACAACAGAAAAAAGTACTTTAGCCACCTAAAAGAAATGCTCACCTGAAATATCGATATCTGTTTAAGTGTACTCTATATTTAGAATATTTTCGCTGCTTTATCTTGCCGTCAGACAGCCTTTTCCTTTTCCTTTCCGACGGGGACTGAACTGAAAGTTAAACTTATCCATGCTCTCTACAAAGCCACCAGAGTATAGATACATTTCACTTTCAGTTCAGTTCGGCGTCGGAAAGTATTCAAAATATACCGTCCATTTAAACAAATATACATTTTTTTTTAGGTGAGCCTTTATTTTAGGTGGCTAAAATGCATTTTTCTGCCGTCCCCGTCCACAGTACTGTATTGCTTTGGTCCGGGTCCGGTGCTCCTGTCTGTTTCTCAATGCTGGGTGCACACCCACTGTCATCTAGCCTACTGTAAGTAATGCACCTACTGATACCTCATACAACCCCGCTCCAAAACACCCGAACTATCCCTTTAATATGATGGAATACATTGTATATATATTATATTATACGGTGTGTCAGCTTGCTTTATTTACTATATTTACTTTGGGAATATGCACCATGTGCACAATATAAACTAATATATAAATGACTTAAAGACTAAAGTGACGTCTTGACACAGTCATCAGAATCAGAAGTACTTTATTGATCCCCGGGGGGAAATTGGGACATTACAGCTGCTCTTATATAAAAGCTTAAAGAAATGTAAGAAAATAGAAATAAAGGAGTATGTAACATGTAAATGATACATAATGCTACAATATATAACACAATATATATAGGGAATAAAAATAAGAAAAAATAAGAAATTTGAAATATAAGAAATATGTACAAATATGTGAATCAAACACATACAATATATAACCACAGTGTAAATACAAAAAAATACAAAATGCTTCTGAGAAGTGTGTTAAATATAAATGCAAGAATAGTATAAGCATGCAGTGAATGTGGGACTTTTGGGGATGAGGACTATGAGGACTTGTCTTCAGTATTGTGTCTGGGCAAAAATATTACAATAAACAAAAATATATAAAAGGGATTTGGATTTGGTTTTAAACAGCATTTCAACATTTAGACCAAAGGAGGATAAATGGAAAATATAATTGTTAAGCTAGATATGTACATAAAATAGATAGAAAAAAATGAAGTTATTAAAAATTTCACAGGCCATAGTTTTTGGTGGTTAGTGTAAATTATTTTAGGCAGGGGTAATTTGGACTCATGACACCAAGGATGTGCCTTATTTGTGCCCTAAGTACTGGAAATGCCACCAATTATGATAATAAAATAGTTGTTACCCAACTTACCCAGAGAATCTATCTATCTATCTATCTATCTATCTATCTATCTATCTATCTGTCTATCTGTCTGTCTATCTATCTATCTATCTATCTGTCTGTCTGTCTGTCTGTCTGTCTGTCTGTCCATCCGTCCATCTATCCATCTATACATCCATCCATCTATCCATCTATCCATCCTTCTATCCTTCTATCCATCTATCCATCCTTCTATCCATCTATCCATCCATCTATCCATCTATCCATCCTTCTATCCATCTATCCATCTATCCATCTATCCATCCATCTATCCATCTATCCATCTATCCATCCATCTATCATCCTTCTATCCATCCATCCATCCTTTTACCCATCCATCCATCTATCCATCTATCATCTATCCATCCTTCTATCCATCTATCCATCCTTTTACCCATCCATCCATCCTTCTATCCATCTATCCATCCATCTATCCATCCTTTTACCCATCCATCCATATATCCATCCTTCTATCCATCCATCTATCCTTCTATCCATCTATCCATCCTTCTATCCATCCTTTTACCCATCCTTTTACCCATCCATCCATCCTTCTATCCATCTATCCATCCTTCTATCCATCCTTTTACCCATCCATCCATCCTTCTATCCATCCATCCATCTATCAATCCATCCATCCATCCATCCATCCATCTATCCCTCCATCTTCTGATTGGTTGTGGTTTATTGTCCAACTAAAACGCACAACAGCGTGCTGCTGCTGGTGCGTATACTTCACAGCGCGAGCTCGGCAGAGCGCTCAGAACATCACCGGTGCGTGCTGCTTGTTGGCTGACACCGCGCGCGCTCCTCGTGCCACATCTCGCGCAACCTCTACTCCAGCAGCACACCTCTTTGCCCGCACGCACACTCAAAGCGACGACCAAATATACGACAAAACCAAAAAGCCCAGAGCAGCAGCAGCAGCAGTATAGTGGTGAAGGAGTATTCAAGTGGAAGATGGAGGAATGATGAGAGGACGGTCATCTGGCAGACAGACAGGAGACGCGCTGTCGCAGAGGACAAGGAGGAGGAGGAGGAGAAGGGACGGAGGAGAAGAAGAGAAGAGAGGAGGGGAGCTGTCACCACATCTGCCGTGACTTTGGGAATTTCTCTCCCTCTGCAAAGTGGGGAGAAAAAGAGGAGACGCCACATTCAACCAGATGCCCAAATAATCAGCGCGTGTGAGAGAGGAACATGTGTCGGAATCAGCGCGCTGGACCAAACATGTCTGTTTTTGACGACCTTTTTGCAATTTCGTCAGTTCAGGTAGGCTGATGTCTACTTCAGCATAGTTGCGTCAAGAGTCCACCATATATAACAGCTAAAAAAAATAGTTGCAAGGGTTTCTCTATTTTTTTGTATTTATTTTTTATTTGGAGAGTGTTTGTTGTTGTTGGGGAGTAAAGGAGGACGGTTTATTATAAGAGGACGGTTTATTATAAGAGAGGACGGTTTATTATAAGAGAGGACGGTTTATTATAAGAGAGGACGGTTTATTATAAGAGAGGACGGTTCATTATAAGAGAGGACGGTTTATTATAAGAGGACGGTTCATTATAAGAGAGGACGGTTTATTATAAGAGGACGGTTCATTATAAGAGAGGACGGTTCATTATAAGAGAGGACGGTTCATTATAAGAGAGGACGGTTTATTATAAGAGTCGAGACCCCCACCATCACCTCCTCCTCCTCTTCCTCCTCTTCCTCCCCCCTTACATAAATGTTTGCGTGCCGTTAGTGCTCCTGTTCTCTCCAAGCTGAATAGTCTCACACGCACATATCTCATATGCACACATAGACTTGGCATTATCTCACACACACACACACACACACACATCTCATATGCATACATAATTACACAGACAGACCTCACCCCCCTCCTCACCCTCACTCACCCTCACCCCCTCCACTATCTGATGACTCCCCGGCGTAGAGGTGGACGTGAACCGACTGTAGCAGCATCATCACCATCCTCAACACTGTCACCATCACCATCCTCCTCCTCCTCTTCTTCCTCACTACCACCACCACCACCACCACCACAACCATGTCCTCGTCGTCGCGCAAGATCTCCTCGGAGTCGTTCAGCAGCTCGGTGGGCTCGGACTGCGGGCTGGAAAGCCCCGGGGGAGACGGTGGAGGAGGAGGGGACGGCGGGCTGGAGCCGCCGGCGGAGGAGAACCGAGGATGCCCCTTCTCCTCCTTCCACTCAGCCCGCAGAACGACGCTCTGGAACGGCCGCAGCCCGGCCGAGAGGCCGGTGTGCCCGGCGGAGCAGCAGCAGCAGCCTGGTGGACCCCTCCACAAGAGGGCCACCAGGAGGAGACGGGTGAACCTGGACTCGCTGGGGGAGAGCCTGAGGAGACTGACATCACCCACGGTAGGCCTCCAGCTCAGTGTTATAAAAATATAAATAAATATCCCCTAAGTTGTGTAGTGCCATATTCATAAAGACATCTCCTGCACTGTTAAGAATTTCCCAGTAAAATAACAGTAAAGAACTGGCAGCAGGGTTAATGAAAAATACAGTTTGAACTGTATTTTTGTTTTTCACCTTTCTTTTACATTATCTTACTGATTTGTTTTAATGCACTATTTATTTTTTACATGCATTTTAATAAACATTATTTTTGTACCTAGATGAATAGACTTAGCAGGTTACAGACATAGGAATAGTCGCACTAAATACAATTAAAGGCACTAGTTAGGACTTGTTGACACTTTTCCCAAAATGTCTGTCTATAGCTGGCTACAAGCACAGAATGCAAACCAGAACAACATGTGAGTGAAGAACAATAAAGCTAATTCACTGATTTTACAATCATGTACAATGTACAAGCCTCACATGTTCAGATCAGGTCCCAGAATTAAAAAAATACTGCATGAAACTGTTACTGATGATACTTTAGACAGTTGCTCAGCAGTAAAGTGCTGTTTTTTAAGAATGCATTGTAGTTCAGTTAAAAAACGGCCTATGAGCGTAATTTAACAGGTTTTCTTTTGTTTTGACAGTAAAGTACTGTTTTTAGCAATAACAGGTTAATACTGTTACAATCCTGCTGTAAATTAACAGCAATTGTTTACAGTGTATAAATAAATATCCCCTGAGTTGTATAGTGCCATATTCATAAAGGCACCTCCTAAATAAGGGTCCTATATGAGCAAAAGAAAATCTTACAATTTAGGCTTTTTGAACTTTATTTTTTATTTTACAGCACGTCCACTGTAGTGGACCACAGGACCATTTCAGTGTGAAAAGACTAAAAAAATGAACAGATTATGGCCGCAGAGTGATATTAAACCAAGAATACATTCAACTTGATTAAAAACCCACATGCCATCTCACTGGAAAGCCCACGATGTCCTCTTTACAATACACCAGGGGTTGATAGAGTAAGTCAAAAGAGTAAGAGGATATGCATGTGGACAAAATGTCCACTACAGAGGACACATGTCAATGGGCTGGGTCTCACGAGGATATAACTAAATTAAAATAGTTTTACCATGTATTTGTAGAGCATTCTTCTAAAAATCGGTTAAAATGTATTAGTTTGTTTGTCATTCTGTGTACACTTAGAGCTGGACATTATAGACCAAATCAATGACTGTTGGTCAATATTTTTTTTGAGAATCAGTCAATATGAGGACCAAACAGCCAGAGGCATTTATTCCATCCCACACAGCTGTCTCCAAAGTTGAGGAAGAACACAAAGATCATTCAAGCTATATTCCACCACAGGCTATGATCGTCCAAAATCCCAGACAATGCCTTTTCTCTCATATCAGTGCTGTGCTGTCTATGAAAAAAAAAAGCCTCTTTTCATCCTTCAATTCTGATAGCCTGAATCATCTGGCAGATTATATAATAAATATGTTGTTGTGAGGGAGCAAGTGAGAGAGAGAGAGAGAGAGAGAGAGAGAGATGCCCATGCTCTGTCTGTGTATATGTAATGATGTGAGAGGTAGACGAGCGAGCCTGTTTCTGTGTGTCGCCGTTGTATTACAGGCTGTAATGTAATAAACCAGCTATTAGAACAGAGTGCAATTGTGATAGATGACGCGTGATTAGGGCATTTGCTATAGCATAATTATTTGTGATGGTACGTTAAATCAGTTTTATTGCATCGCCTGTAATGTGGCCCCTGTTATGGAGTTGGGCAACAATAACATACTGGTCAAAATGTGAAGGAAGTCAAATTCCTGTATAACTGCAAAAGGAAATACCAAAGATGTGAGGATACAGATCTGACCTAGTTTAGTTTAGTAGTTAACTTTCTTCTGGCGTGAACAGAGATTACCTGGCAATATCCACAGACACCAGAATTCAGTCAAATATGTTTTTATTTTTTTATTTTTAATCGTGATTAATCGCATGATTGTCCATAGTTAATCATGATTAATCACAAATTAATCGCACATTTTTTATCGGTTCAAATTGTACCTTAAAGGGAGATTTGTCGAGTATTTCATATTCTTATCAACATGGGAGTGGGCAAATTGGATTGCTTTATGCAAATGTATGTATATATTTATTATTGGAAATCAATTAACAAAAAAAAAAAGAAATATTGTCCAGAAACCCTCACAGGTACTGCATTTAGCATAAAAAATATGCTCAAATCATAACATGGCAAACTGCAGCCCAACAGGCAACAACAGCTGTCAGTGTGTCAGTGTGCTGACTTGACTATGACTTGACCAAAACAGCATGTGATTATCGTCTGTAAAGGGGAGACTCGTGGGTACCCATGGGACTCATTTCCATTCACATATCTCGAGGTCGGAGGTCAAGGGACCCCTTTGAAAATGGCCATGACAGTTTTTTCCTTTAAAACTGAGCCCGACAACCTCCGAAATATTTTGCGTTAACGCATTAAAGAAATTAGTGCCGTTAGAATGAATTTGGGTAAACATGTTATTATCGCATCAACTTTGACAGCCCTATATCTTTTATTTAATTTAATTATTATTCTTTTTTTTTACAAAGGATAAAAACTCACCAATATCACGTAAAAATGTAAAGTAGCCTACAACCAGTGACATACATTTTTGGCCCTATTTAAAACTGACAAACTCTGGTAAATACAAAGTGAATTTTTTTTTTTTTTTTTTTTTCATATTATCAACTATTTACAGTTAACAACATTTTAGCCAACAACTGCCTATTTACACATCTAATCTAACAAAAACAGAGCAACATGAGAATCTCAATGTAATCGTCTCACTGGCCACCTGTAGAAAGAGCAACATGTACAGACGTTATACTACTGGAGCCTACTGTCTCTGAGCAGCTGTCAATCACGTGTGAACTCCGATCAAACGGTCAAACTTGCTCCGGCTGATCTCCCGTCACAAGCTAGATTTTTTCAAGCCTGAAAACAGAGCCATGAGGAGGTGCAGAAGTCTAGTTATCTCTCAGAGCACTTGAATTACAACATGCTGAAAGGTTATTATGGATTTTTTGGCCCAATGATGCCAAAATTAAACTGCCTACTGCAGCTTTAAGGCTTCATCAACACTATGTCTATAAATTTCTTTAGTCTTGTTCAAAGAAAAGCAACAGCAACAGCTATGGTCCATGAGAAGAAATGAAAAATAAAGCCATAAAACAGAAGTGATCCGCAGTCAATGTACAGTGCTCCATCACTGTCGAGAGAGATAAAAGTGGGTTGATAGATAGGTAGATGGATTAATAAAACATAGAAACAGTTTTTGTGCTCTACTCATTGCTTCTAATCTAGGAGTTTTGAGCTCACATTGGGTTCCAGGTTTATTTATGTTGGTTCCCCACACAATAAGAGCACTGCTGTGTGTGTTTTCATCAGATTACAGGAGGTTGTGGGAATAGCTTTCTCCAAATCGCAATTGCTCAGACGCTGTGGTCCATTCCTGGGAGAAATACTGTAGATGTTGCAGAGAAGTCGATATAGGAAAGCAGTGATTGTCAGCCTTTTTTTTTTTACTGCCTCGGCACACACAACCTCGCAAAAATAATGAAATTCAACAGCACAGCTAAAAAATCTGAAGTTGGTGTATATTGGAGAGGACCACTGAGAGCCAACTTCAGCTCTCAGCTGTAGGCTCTTACTGGCCCTGATCTTTAATAGATCTGTGAAAAAATAGGGCAGAGGGAACGCTTAAAGACAGGTTTGTATAACACTCCATGATGATGATATCTAGCACTGTGGAGCTGTGTGAGTGTACGTGCAAGTATGATTTTGTTTGCCTACAAGTGCAATTACAGTAATCAGTTGGGTATCATTAGTGGAGCCTTTTTTTATCTAAATATGTCAGGGTCATTATGGTGTTGTGCTTTGGTCACAGGGACGGGGAAAGGATAACTGTCCAAGGTCTTTTTTCAGTGTCTGAAGGGTGTTTGTGTGTGTGTTAGGCTGGACTGTGATAGAGCAGCTTAAACAGCTTTAAAGACATTTTTAGTGATGGTGCCATAAAAGGAAATAATGCCAAGTATGAACATACACCAGCAAATTAGCTAATAGACACATATTGTATACTGTATATCCACTCTATCATTGTTTATCATCTTTTTTGTTCTCTCTCTCTCACACACACACTCGCACACACACAGTGGCTGCGTGCAGTGTCAGTGTCTGTTGTTGACTGCAATGGACCGTGACAGAGAGAACAGAGCAAGCTCTCTGTGGTTGTCTTCACCCTGACCACACTGACCCAGAAGCAACCGCACACACACACATTTACATGTGTGCAAACATTAATTTTCTGTCCCTCTCCCTCTCTCAGTTTCGTGTGTACACATAGAAGGTGGCCATTAGCTTAGTGACCCATGGCACTGATCAAAAGGCCACGAGTATTGGCCACAAATATGAAAAGTGTGAGACAATTGTGCGAGTGTGCTAATGTGTGTCTGCTGGTAAATCCACATCCCAGGGACCAGTGACTATACAGAGTATTTCTAACTTGCTTTTAGTTAAATACGCAGTTTGGTCATTGTGCTGTATGTGTACACATGCTGGCTGTTTTCATGTAAATTTCTCCACTTCGCTTTGCATGAGTTTACCTGTTGAAGTGATTTCATTTACTACCAGAGGAGAAAACAACATACCAGTATATATTTTGGAAGGTGACATGAGCAACACGCCATAACTACACAATCAATATATAGCAAAAATGATTGTAAAACATGTTGTTTGTCTGCATAAAGTGGTGATAATATAAAAATGTACCTTTCATTGCAATTTGCTCTCTATTATACCATCAGTGCAAATAATGAAAATCATTTCATGATTCACAAATTTTGAAATAACTTGGCTTGTTTCTTTATAAATCAAATTGATTTGTTATGAATAACTCGCTGCATTTGTGCATTTATTGGACAGTTGATATTGAAGCGGAGACAAGTAACTAAGTCTCAGTGTTGTTATAAATGTACTGAAATGCTTACAACTTGCATGTTTTCCTTCTTATTGATTTTAAAAATACATAATTGTCTCCCCAAGTGGCCAGAATTCCCTTCACTAATTAAAATGGAATTATCCTTCTCCGAAGGCACACATAAATGTCTCTGTGAACCAACGCAGTGAAGAGTGTTATGTATAACCGTATGTTGCAGAGGAGTCGACGCGCACACCTCCCAAATCTCAACTACGCGTTGACTCGCAACTCCTGTCCCATACATAAAGTATAAAAGAAAAAGCCAGACCAACGTATCCAAGTAACCCCCGTGCAGAGCATAATTACAGCATTATCATGACAAATAGCACACTGAACTGTTTAGGTCATGCATCTATTTTGCGTTACCTTACATTCATTTTGCAGATACAATTGTCCAAAGCGATTTACAGTAAGTGCATTCAACCTTTGTAGGGAACAACAGCTAGATACCAAATCTTTTGCATAGTCAGGGGGGGACAACATATTCACCCCTGCCATGTCCCATGCTCGGCTGCATTATACCGCTGACAATTAGAGGCAGACTGATTAATCGGTATGGCCGATTATGCAGGGACGTACATCCCCGTTTTGCATTGAGGCTCCATACACAAAGTCAAGGTAGAGGGGGAGAAAAAAAGTTATCTCTCGAATATACAACGCAACACTATCAACTCTTTGTCCCAGATACAAGACAGGCAGACAGGGAGAAAAATAAATCCTTCACTGTTACTTTAACTTGCTTACTGTACCAATTTGGCGTTCTCTCTTCCAAATAATCCAGCCACTTAACCATCCATTCATGAAGTAAAATCGCACACTACCCCGAGAACATGCACTAACATTAATGGTTTGCAAGAGTGGCATTTAACAATGTACGAGATGCGCAACAGAAGTAATCCTGGCCAATCATACTGTACGCCACAGAACAGCACATCGTCCATGCAAAAGTAGCCGACTAGGCTGCCGCAGAAGTACATCGGCCATCTGCTTTTTCCTGGCCTCAAAAATCCTGATACAAAGCAGATTGCAACAGAATTGTTTTCTTTGTACCTGCTTTATTACTAGCCTCCTCCCTGACAGAGAGGCCTGATGCGTCTCATGCTGGGATTTATCTTGCAGGGTCTCATCTGGTGTATGAGTTTCTATCCTCTTTAACAGTGGTGGCAGCTTTCCAACTGCGCTGAAGCACCGGTACCCACTGCTCTGTGACCATAGACCAAACCAGTTCATGCTAATGGAAATTTGGAGGAGGAAGATGCAATAAAAAGGGGGGAAGGAATCCGTCACACAGACAGACGGGAGAGGCAGGTTCACATACAGTACAGTAAGACTGAACCTCACTGGGAAAGAAAGCAATGCAGAGCAACAGAGCAAGAGGAATGGAGCGAGGATTGGTGAGATTGTGCTCCCCTCCCAAGGTAAAGAAACAGAGCAAACAAAAGAGACAGAGTGGTTTGGATAAAGACCACAGGGAACTAGAGAAAGAGCAGGAGGAGAGGAGAGTGTGTCTTAAAAGAGAAAGTTTGAGTTTAAACTCTCGACCTGAAATGTAGTTTTTCTAATCTTCCCGTACATGACATTTCTCCCGTCTACACACGATCATCCTTACCATGAATTTAAAATATCTATTCAGTTACATGAAAATATTTAAATTATTAATTCTGTTTTACCATGTTATGTTTATTTTGTCCTTATTAAATCCTCTCGGTGTAGATGTGTTTATCCTAAAAACCAGGAGATCTACTAGCCTTTAGACATCTAAGCAGGTTCGTGTGTGCGACTGATTTAGATTATGTCCGATGGGGTATCGAATTGTGTGTACAGTAAACATGCCTGCGATTGCAACAATGCAGACTAATGATGATGTATGTGTACAGTATGTTTGCACATTGTGTGCATGTGTGGCTGATAACAGCTAGTGCCTGTGTGTTTGGTCGTGTTGTAGGAATCTTGTGTGCGCACACACTATAATGTGCATGTTCTGTGGTAAATGAGTAGCTGAATCAAGGACACAGTAAGAGGAGGATTGTCATGAGAAAACACCATTTCTGTTTTTACAAATGCAACAAACGTGTACGTGGGGGATAGAGAGGTGACGGGGAGTTTTTACTCACAAATAGACTGTGAAAATGTGGCCCACGGGGTATTTTTTAGCTTATCAGTGCCCATCTTGCTCCTGTTGTTGCTAAGTTGACGACTCACTGTAGCTTAAAATGAAGATATTTTTGTATCAGCAGGTGTGGCTCTGACTGCTACAGTATTGTCTGTTGTTGAGGATATGGACATAAACTGGTACATTTGTTAGCCACAATATGACGACTAATTCTTATTTAACCTGATAGTGAATGAACTGCATTCACCTTTTAAGATCCCTGCTGACTGACACATATGTAGATTTGTTCTCTGACTGCACACACACACACTGTCTCTCTCATTTCTCACTGTCTCATGTTTTTGCTCTACAACCTCACTTCTCTCTCTCTCTTTCTCTCTCGGTCTCTTTATAAACAGACACAAAATCACTCCTGTGTCTGTCCAGAGTGGGCGGAGTCCTCAGAATGACCTCTCCAGCTGGCACACTGTGTTCTAGTATTGTCACTACAGCCATGCATTTGAGCCGTATCACAGATAATCACATTGGACCCGCCTCCTTAAGCTTAGGCTGTCAGTAACGCAAAATACGGCAGCTTCACAGGCACACAGACTATCGAGGAGTGCATTATGGTCGTCTGGAAACAGTTATTGTCAACTTTAAAGAGGACCTATTATGTTTATTCTCAGGTACATACGTGTATTTGGGGTTTCTACTAGAACATGTTTACATGCTTTAATGTTCAAAAAATGCTTTATTTTTCTCATACCGGCTGTGCTGCAGCACCTCTTATCACCCTCTGTCTGAAGCTGCTGCCCCCACTACTTGGTGACATCACCATGTTACGGGAGAAAAGGCGAGAGAAAGAGAGAGTAACTCCCTTTTGCGTGGGCTTTGCAACTTTGCAGACCTTTTACATGCACAGAAAAATGATATAACACACTAAAGGAAAGGAAAAAAGCACAAAAGCATAATGGGTCCTTTATAATTATTTTTTGCAGAACAGAAAGGAAAGGAAATATTAATTACAAAATGCAAATAAGATCTGTTTTGATGGGGGTAAATTATCTTTTTCCAAGGAGACTGGGCTATTAGTAGAACTCCTCTATATGGCACTAACAAATATAAAATGAAATTGATGACAGTAGTTGTAGTTTTTCTCAGCAATTACGCCATGGAAGACCTCTTTCACAGCAGACATTTTGACTTGTCATAGTAGGAAAAGCACAAGTGTTATTAATAACATTAACGATGGCTCTGTTCTATTCAAGTGCTCCAGTAAGCCGCGACAGTGAGCCAGCATGCACAATGCCAGGATCCTGAAACTAAAGCAACTACATGGAATCATCATTAATATGATTATTTAAACCTGTGCTTTTCCCACTATATGACATGTCAAAATGTCTTCTGTGAAAAAAGGCCTGTTAAATATGAATGTGTCTTGGCTGCAAATAACGCTTCAGATGATACTTTGGCAGGGTTTTTCGTCTGCTCAGATGGTCCAGGTGTGCATGAAGTCTGGCCATGACCAGGTCATTACAGCAATAACCATGGATCCATAACCAAATATATATGTTGATTTACTTAGAAAGTGTCCTCATCTATAAACACTATCATTATGTTAGCTTTTTACACCACCAAATAATGAAGCCTCCAATTTGTGTGTAATATATTTCAATGATTTTATTGGGAATTACTGAATGTGTGCAGTTTTGACGCTTAAATGCATGCAAATGTGCACAAATAACACATATGCTTGTCTAATATTTTCACTTCTTCTTGCAGACACAGACCGTTCAGGAGGCTCTACAGCGAACTCTACAGTTCTACAGACAACAAGAGATCAGGTGAGACCGTCTTTCTGGGTTGCTGCCGGTCTCTCTTGCCGGTTCTCTTTCTGACTCCTGTCCTCTTTTATCAATCTCTGCGGCTCACTGGCTGTCTATCACTCATTTTCTCCCCTTTGCCTTTATTTTTCTCCCTTCTCTGTCTGTCTGTCTGTCACACCCCAGTTCAGTCCTCTGAGCCTCTCCCTGTCTCTGCTACCCCTCATCCTCCCAGCCTCCCTGTCTTTTTCGGTCACACAGACTCAGACAGACACACATATACAGACACACTCCTTCTCCTCTTGTGTCTGCCTCTCTCTCAATGTCCCTCCCTGTCAAAACTCAGTACAGAAGATTTAGCCAGGCACAACACGTACTAACATTGTCCATGAAGCACATATTGAATACAAATATGGATACCGGATTGGGACCTCTCTCGATTTTCTAATTCTGTCCACTCTCCTTCACATTTGGCCCGACTTTTTGCCACTCCAATTTCCTCCATTTGATTTATGTACAATGGAACTGACCCTTGGTTTACTTAAAGCAAATCAGATATTGACACACATTAGTCTGCTTTACAATGAAGGCATTGATGAATCCAAAAAAGCAACCGGAAAGCAAATGATGTTCCTTTTGTTGGACAGTACATGTAGTCGTGGCGTAATGGTTAGAAATGAAGCTTGTGGCCTCTAGTCTGATTCACAGACTGAAACAAATCAGTGTTGGAAGTGAAAGAGCATCACTTTCTCCTCCCTTTTTTAACACGGTGGAGGTGACCTTGGGCACATTTCCCTGCCTTTCTGTTCTCCAGCTGTGATTCAGTTGATCTACTCAGTGACCAGCTCATATGAATCTACGCAGGCTTAGTAAAGTGTCAGGTCACCCCAGTCACAAAACAATGTACACAGTATAATCTCACTTAACCTTAACGGTCCATGCAGATGTCTCTGAGATTTTTGCCACCACCCCAATAAAATGGAATTGAATGGGATTTAGTTTGCTCACTGCAGTGGAAAATGGCTTTTGAAAATCAGCAGTTCCAGAAAAAAAACTCCCTGTCATTCAGAATAACCCAAACAGCCAAGAGTTTTTAATGGATCTACTTTCCCCTGAAGAAATAATCCTAAAGAACTGGTGACAGCATAGTTTGTAGTGAAGTATTATACAGTCTGATGGCTTTTAGCACAAAAAACACACACAAAAACATCCACTGTATGTCTTGAGAGGATGAGATGGAGGTTCATTAGCTTAGGAGCACCTTATTAGCTCTTCTTATTTTCTGATCTCATGGCTAACTAGAATTGTTCCGATACCGGTATCGGGTATTAGTGAGTATGCCAGTCTATGCACCGATCTTTCTGTTTACCCAGAAAGGAATCAATTTGTTTAACTGGAAATCAGTTCTTCTTCGCCGCTCCAAAACAGAAGCCTTCACTGTGCTGTCGCCCTGGATGTATCCTGGCTGCCACTCGCAACTACTGTTTTAGAGCAGCGAAGAAGAACTGATTGCAGGGAGTTTGTCAAGTGACGATAGCAAACAACAACAGTGCGGTGCTAGTGGAGAGTGTAACGGTAACGGTTGTCAGAGCGAGGAAAATGTCAGCCATTTGGCAATATTTCACAGTGGAAAATCCAACAAGTAAAACGGTGATATGTACAGTATGTCAGGCTTCCGTTTCGAGGGGTGGCACTAGTGTTGCCAATTTCAACAAACGGCAATCGTATAAAACATTTGAAGACACATTACACGAGAGAGCGAGACGACAAAGGCAAAGGGGGAAAAAAAGCATGAACCACAGCAGCAAACGTTGGAAACCACATTCCAACGACGTGATACATTCCACAAAGATAGCTCAAAAGCGACGAAGATATTTATCTCGCTGGTATTGGATTGGTACTTAGTATCGGCCGATACTGCAAGTTCAGGTATTGGAATCGGTATCGGGAAGGAAAAAATCTCTATGGCTAACCATGGTTTACCCTGTGTGTTTGGTTTGTGTCTTTGACAGGTGTCAGGAAGTTGGCAGTGAGGAGAGGCAAAGAGAGAAGAGAGAGGAGAAGTGCCCATTTCTAGAAAACTCTGGTTCAGAAGAAGATGTCCTACAAATCCTACAGTACATGGCCACCATACTGGGTAAGTATGTGAAGCAAAATAAGATGTGAAACAGTGAGTCTTTATTCATGTGTGTGGTCTCCTCTGCATATGAACTGATGTGGTGATGAGTGTGTGTATTTAGTATATAGTTTTCATCCCTTTGTAACTGTCCATGTTCTTTTTATGCTGTTGCTTTGGATCGATTATACTGCACTGTGTTATTTTTATACACGCCACGACACACATTTAGGTACTGCTTATCTTTTCCCTCCATGCATGTCCTTCAGTATTAGTGTTGTTTGTTTACGGGTGTGTGTGTGTGGACACTTACACAATCAAACAAAGCCATTTCCCCAGAGGTCAGACCTCTGAAACACATTGTAGACACTTTTAATGGAAAACGGAAATACGGTATCATGGACTAGGTAGTGTGCATTCAGACACAAATATACAACTGCAAAAACACACACACACACACGCACGCACACTGCGTGACTCACTCTCGAGGCTTACACTGTCTCTTTGGCCTAACATGAAAACACACAAACACACACGTTGTCCCGGTGAGTCACTCGGTACATCTTTGTCCTCCCTCTGTACAAAGATCTCTTCCTGCCTCTTATCTACAGTATTTTACTTCCTTCTCGTCCTGTTATTCTGTTGTGCATAGCTACCACCACCGTATGCATTACTGCCATTGTGTTTGTTAACTTCTCTGTCCTTCAGTCATCTTCTTGTTTATCTCCATCACTCTTCTTTTCAGCTTTCCGCCATGCTTACAATCTATGTGAAGTAGAATCACCTGTTTTAGAAAGGCAGCAGCTTGGTACACCGTCTCTACCTGATACAGCCCTCCATGTGCATTCTGAGAGTAAAGCAGAGCTCACTAGTTGCAGTTTATCCATTTATCCATCCATTTTATGCCGCTAATCTGAATGTGAGTCATGGCGGCAGCAGGCTAAGCAAGTAGCCCAGACATCCTTCTCCCCAGCCACGTCATCCTGCTCTTCCTGTGGGACACCGATGTGTTCCCTGGCCAGATGGGATACACAATCCCTGCAGCATGTTCTGGATCTGCCTAGGGATCTTCTCCCAGTTGGATGCGCATGAAATACATGCACAGAGAGGCGTCCAGGAGGCCTTGCTGCCAAGGCAGGCCACCTCAGCTGACTCCTTTCAATTAGAACGAGTACTCTAAACTCTGATATCTAAAATCCTGCATTTGTCCCAATGGTTGAGTCCAGCCATCCTGCAAAGAAAACCCATAAACTTCACCTTTCTTTACTCCAATAGTTTGGAAAAATGCCCACGTCACTGCCAATGCCTGTTGTCTTTAAGCTGGCGAAGTGAGGTTTTGACAGGGTGTTGCCTTGTAGTCACTGCAGTCACTGTGCCTACACACCTGCAGTGCACTCCTAGCTACAAAAATACCAAAATATCAGAGTAAAGTTTTCATGTGTGGGCACTATGTCAATTGAAGTTGTAAATGGTCATATATTATCTGTCTATTAACGCTAATTTGACAGGTGTTCTTAAGAATCAGTGTCACTTCATGCATTACATTGTTTAAAGTTCTCTTTCTACAAGTCTGTATAGTTAAGTCATTATTAATGCTTTCCAAATTGTGTTTATTTTCTTGCACATTTTTGGATTTTTCTGGTCTTGTTCTAGTTTGTGATGTCAGGTTTTATTTATTATGTAATGTCAGTTTTAATTTTGCTATAATCCTTTAATCCCATTTTTTTCCTCAGTTATTATTCAGTTAGTAGGCATGTGACATGATTATTTGATCTTATCAATATTCATTATTTTAGCAAGGCTTTGATGTTTGATTACTTCGAACACTGTTATTCTGTGGTTGATATGCTTCAAATTATTTTTGCTGAATTTAAATCTTGGTCAAAACATATCATGGAGCAGAGGTAACATTAAGTTTCAAAGGCAGCTGTAACGGTAAATTATTATACACACTTAAGGGTGTTCGAGAGCAGATTTCTGCATTGAGAAATAATACTGAAAGACAGTGAACCAAGATACAAGTCCATGTCTTCTCAATCATATCGCTTATATTCATATGTAGGTTTTTTTTCTCAGTGTAGGTACTTGATTATGTGCATGTGGGCAGGTTAAGTGTATTGTTGTGTATCCTCAAAAGAGTGCTATTCTGCATCGCTGACATCTGTGTTTTCCATCCTCTCTCTCTCGCAGGAGTACCATTCTGTGAGCTGCGGGAGCATTTTGGAGAGGAGTTCTTCGGCCTCTGCTTTGAAGAAAATGAACGAGTGCTTCGGGCTGTAGGCGGCAACCTCCAGGACTTCTTTAATGGCTTCGACGCGATTTTGGAACACATTCGCACCTCAACGGGGCGCCGTGCCTCATCTGAGAGCCCCTCCTTCCAGTGCAAGGACCCCTACGAGGAGGAGAAAGGGAGAAGAAAATTGGACAAAGTCGTAGAAAGAGGGAAGGTGTTGCTTCTCCATTGTTTCAACCCTGCCCCTGTTGTTGGATTGGTCATGCCAGGGTTTATCAGAGCTGTTGCCAGGCGGATCTATCATTCAGAAGTTGAGGTGGAAGAGGTGCCACCTCTAACTCCCTTATTGCCCAACGAAGATACAGAACACACAGACGGTGACTCCTCAACCCCCACCCCGACGGCGTCCCCCACTGCCTCACCCTCCTCGTCCCCGTCCCCTCCCTCTCCTTTCCCAACCTCTGTTCCCACAGTTTGCTTGTCCTTCCAAATCCAGGAGACATCCCCTCCTTCCCTCCCCTCCCTCCCAAATGCTGCCTCGGTGGGCAGTAAACGCCCCCCTCTCTTGCTCTCCAACAACCCCATTGATCTGCGCATCGGCCTGGCCACGTTTTGCCGTGCCTTTCCGTTTCACCTCGTCCTGGGGCCTCGCATGGAGCTACTGCAGCTTGGAGAAGGATTGAGGAGACAGGCTCGCATTGAGCCTCACCGGAACCTCTCGTTCAGGGACTGTTTTGAGATTGTCTCACCCAAGATGGAGCCTTCGTTCCCGGGCATCCTGCTGAGGCTTGCATCCCCATTTACCATCCGTACCAGGCCTGATACCACACAGTCCGGCACCAAGGAGAAGGTAAAGATATCATACACAACAGATGATTGCTCAAATCCTACATTTCACCACATATTTTATTGCAGTTTAAGTAAAAGCTTGGTTAACAAAAATCTAGTTTCAAATTTTAAATAAGATAAGGCTGGTATGTTTTCTTTTTTTATTCATTAACAAATCCCCTGAAGAGACCAAAACCAGCAATGAATTTATAGGAACAAGTATCGTCTGTATAACCACAGACAGACATAGCTTAAGCCTCTGCACCACGGAGCTCCAGAAATGATGTAAACACATTAAAGAGTTAAATAGTTGCAGTAGGTGACAGATTACTTTATTCAAATGAACATGGCCAAAGTAGTTTATTTGAAAAATGGCTCTGCCACTCCATTTTTAATCACAGAAGAGTAGCTCCATGTCAGGCAGGCGGTTCAGTGTTTACAGTAAACTACACTGGCAATGTTCATTGTAAGTAATTAAGTAGGCTATATCACCCAAATGCTGTGGTATGATGCTCATTATGTGTTTTTTTTAATGTTTTCTTGACAATAAAAGTCTACAGGCATAAGATACTTACCACTGTTATCAGACTTTGGCTATGCAGAATATACATGCAAGTAGGCCAATTCATTGTTGGGCGTCTTTTCATGGAATTGTTGGCAGTAATAAAAAGATAATCCCCATCCTTACTCTCTAAGTCATAACAACGTCATTTACAGTGCTACAGGAAGCACTTTTATGTGTGTGATGCACTCACTCTATGTCACGGTCAAGTACAGAACTTTCTGTCCTGGGAAGTAAGTACAAAAATACCCATCTCTGTGCTGTTATGTAAATAAATGAAAGTTCCCAGTGTTTCATTTGAAATAGGCGAAATGCAAGAAGGCCACAGTTGATTCATATGTTTCCTTTGGATGCTAAAACATAGAGGTTTCCAGAGTGTATGTCAAGACAGAGTGTAGCGTCTGAGTTTGGGATAGTTGAATATATCAATTGTTTGCTCTAGGGAGGGTAGCAGTGTTTTTGGCACTCTGTCTATCCTGAATGCCATTCCACCACATGTTGCATAACACCTGCGAGCCTGGGATGTTTTTTTCATGGCAAGAATTGAATTGGTTCCAGTTTGCCAGAAACAATTAATCAATCTGAGTTGTATGCTATATCTAGTTCTTTATTGATTGGATGGTCTCCGCAGGCTGTTAGTGTCAACACCAGACACCCTGATGCTAAATAGAACTGACAGAGAGGAGATGGCTCAGTCCAGCCACAGTGCCGGGCTGTATGTGTGTATTGTGTTTGGGTGGGTGAGTTAGGTATGTCTTAAGTTGCACACTCAAAAATAGAAGTACTGGTATATTTGTATTTAAAAGTACTGACACATAATGGGCCCCGATGAGAGCAGATGTGTATCCTTTGATCCACCACAAATGTATAAACTATTTTCTGATAGTTTTTGTTAGAGTTTTGTACCACTTCATCCTGAACTAAAAGCAACTGTTACTGAGGAAACACACTGATGGTACAGGGGAAATTGGTGTCTCAATATTGTTTAACGATACATTTTTGATCACTTGGGTTACATTATTGTATTTTTTGGGGGTACAAATAGGGGTACAAAATTGACTTTTAACAATTTGTACTCTAATGCACTATTATATTGCTGGTGTCACTGATTCTGATGCAGCTTTAGTTGAACACAATTCCTCCCAGTTGTATTTACTGGTTGTTGAGGCATTTGTAGATTTGTTTTTACATCGCTGTGCTTCTTAGTGGCATCTTCTGGGAGTGAACCAGATGAGATAAGGATTTCTTTGACCGTGACCTGCACAAAGTGCTAGGTCTTATGCACAGTACAGTTTGGGCGTTTCTAAGCACACATGCGATTTTGCTCATGTAGGCAAAGCAGCCCTATAGGAGCAAAAAGGTTGGTGAATAGAAATGGTATGTGAATTGGTGGGTATGAAGGTAAATCATTATCCTTTCAGTGAGTTACTTGTCTCATAATCTTTAAATATCTGTGCCAATTCACAGTGGTGCAAAAATGCCTTACCGAATGGAGAGATGGCTTGTCCGAATAGGAAAATGATATTATTTTATGCATGTGCTAAGATGTGAATAAACAGCACCATATATCTGCAGCTAAAGGCAGATGGTGCTGTTAAAAGTCCTGTCATGTCATGTTTTCCTGTCATAGCGCTGTTTGCACTAGTCTTTGCCCTTGTACATAAATAGAGTCCACATACAGCTAGCGTACTCACACGGAACGCAAACCAGTTAAAATACATTTCTAAACAGCCCTGATACAATTAGTATTTGCAGATTATGTAAATTAATTATTGTGCTGTAAGGCCTGGGTGTAAGGACTACTGCCCTTAACTATTATTTTGGGCTGCAACTAACAGCTATTTTCATTACCGATTAAACTATTTTGTCGATTAATCAATTAATCGTATCGTCTATGAAAAGTCAGTTTTCTACAGCCCAAGATGATGTTTTCAAATGTCTTGTTTTATACGTCCAACAGTCCAAAACCCAAAGATGTTCAGTTCATTATTAGGGATGCCCCTTCTTAGTCGATTAGTTGACTAACCAGTCGTTTTGGTAGTCGATTGAGATTTCTTTAGTCGATTAGTTGTTTCTTATGCTTTTTTCATGCTGGTAATCACAAGATTTAAAGTGGTGCTTTTGTGTGATTCTTTGTAGAGAAAATCAGTTTCCCAGATCTGTTAATTAAATCAACTAATCGATTAGTCGATGAAATCGTATGAGTGTTAGTCGACTAAGAATTTCTTTGGTCGAGGACAGCCGTGTTCATTATCATGCACGACAAAGAAAAGCTTAAAATTTTCACATTTGAGAATCTGGAACCAGCAAATCTTTGGCATTTTTGCTTGAGAATTACTGAAACGTTTATTTGATTATCAAAATAGTCATTTTCTGTCAAACGGCCAATTAATCAAGCAACTAATCATTGCAACTCTTCTATTATTATATTTTAATAACACTTTTTTTAAATGACATTACCCACGGTTGTTAAGATAATTAGAAGTAGTAGTTAGTATATGTCACAACTTGTGAATATTTCTGTTTGAGTGAAAGATGATCATAAGGGCTCCTCTCATGAAAGTTGGATAGGATAGTGTTTCAGCTTTGTGTACACAGAGCTCTAATTGGGTGATTTTGGTCTTGCACTGGCCAAATAAACCAATCCCGGGGTTTAATGCATTAATCTGAACAGATGACAACCAAACACAACTATGTAGTTTCACAAATCCTCCATACATGCATGCTAATACACATAATAACACAGTACGATGCCCACAGTCCACATGCCCCCAGGAGTAGCTGCAGGATTCCCCTCTTCATAGTCAGGCCTCGAGGACCACTACAATACGTCTCCTCTCTGGCTGTCATCTGCTCTCTGTCAGTGCCTCTCATAAATTCACTACCATTATCCCTCCCTCTCTGCTGCTCACCAATTTCTATCTTTTTTTCCTCAGAGGGCTTTTCTGTTTCTATACACATATTCTCAGCTTTTTCATTTTCTCCCTCATTATGCATTCAGACAGTAACTTAATTTATATCGCTCCCAAAAAATGGCAAGAAAATGCTTTCTCTTTCATCAGTCTTTCCCTTTCTCCTGTTTCCACTTCCCTATTAGAGCTCCCTGATAAGACCGACTTTAATCTGATTGGTCGGATTACATTTTATGGTAGTCGAACCGATTGGATCAGTCACAAATATGTATTCTACTGTAACTGCTAGTAAGATTTTACAGGTTATGATGCAACAGTATCTAAAATTTCTTTTAGTTTTCAATGACATCTCTTCTGTAGGATTTTCGGGGATCAGAGGAAATTTAATTTTAGTGTAATCCTCCATATTTCAGGAAGATGAATGCACAGTGAAGCTGAGGTTTCTTATATGAAAGTTATCGTTTACTACCTTTTAGGACTGTCCTCCGACCAAAGAAATTCTTAGTTGACTAACACTCATTTGATTTTGTCGACTAACCGATTAGTTGATTTAATCTACAGATCTAACTTGAATTTCTCCACGAAGAATCGCACCAAAGCACCACTTTAAATCTTGTATTTACCACAGATGTGCTCATAAGTTTCTTGGAAATAAGTTATTCAGGATAAAAAAAGCATAAAAAACAACTAATCGACTAAAGAAATCTTAGTCAACTAAGACCGTAACTGTTAACACTTAAAGGTACAGTGTGTAAGATTTAGTGGCATCTAGTGGTGTGGTTGCACATTGCAACCAACTGAGTAACGCTCCGCTCACCCTTCCCTTTCCAAGAATGCTGTAACGTGAACCGCCGAATGCGAAACCATGGTAACGCCGTTCGCCTCACTCAGAGGACATCCATCAGTGTTCTGATTCTGTGTGGTGACCTTATAATCTATCTTTCTCATCTCTCCCATCCACAGACCACTGGTTGAAGAAAGGCACTTCAGCACATTTATGCTGGTTTCAGCGAGTCAGTGTAGCTGCCTTTTCTGTTCCCTTTTGTGTTTGTCACCAGTGATCAGACCTGGCACTGCTGAAGTTTAAGTTAGACACTGCCTCTGAGCTCCAGACACCATCAATAGACACTTGGAAGATTTGTGTTGCGGTATGTGTTTGTGGAACAGCGGGGTGGGCGGACATTGTTTTTCTTTATTTTTGCCATATGAATCTTGTGTCACCTGGGCAGAGAAGCAGAACAAAGCAAGAGAGAAAGAGAAGGATGGGCTGACATTTTCACTAGAAAGGGCAGCGAGAGAAGGCGACAGGCCAAGGTAAAGAGGCCACAAAAGAGCACTCCCCTGTGCTGCACCGTGTGTGTGTGTATTTGAATGTCCTGTAGTGGATTTTCAGTTTGACTTCTTCTTCCCTCTCTTCGCCCAGGGACATGAGCTGTGCAAGAAACATCCAAAGACCTACTGAAAAGGTCAAATTGCATCTCTCTCTGTCTCTCCGGTTAGTGTGAGCACTGTGGTCAGCACACAGGGGGAGTGTTCACAGGTTGCACTGTCACAAGCTATCCTTTAACCAGTGCATCATCTTGTTCATCTTGTTTCCCTTACACCACAGTTTCCTCTATCCTCAATATGAATCCGTCTTGCTGTCTCCGTCAAACAGATGTGGAGCAGGTTTTGACACACACATTAGCCTGTTGTTACACTGGGTAGACTAGATTTTATGTTGTTTTTCAACACATAGCAAGTTTTAGCATAATTCATCAGATTTTAAAAAATACACGCTGCAACGATGAATCAATTAGTTGTCAACTATTAAATTAATTTCAAAATATTTTGATAATCGATTTATTGTTTTGAGTAATTTTTTAAAGAAGAAAAGTCTAAATTCTCTGATTCCAGCTTCTTAAATGTGAATATTTTCTGGTTTCTTTACTCTTTTATGACAGTAAACTGAATAGCTTTGAGTTGTGGACAAAACAAGACATTTGAGGACGTCATCTTGGGCTTTGGGAAACACTGATCAACATTTTTGACATTTTATGACATTTTATACAACAACTAATTAATTCAGACAGAAAACAACCAACAGATTAATCAACAGTGAAAATAATTGTTAGTTGCAGACCTACATGGAACTCACAGTAAATGCATGCAAACGTAGTTTCATCATTAAGTGCTGAGTTGTATCACCAAACCCAGAATCATTGATTTATCCTCTTCTGCTTGGTAGGTGGGCAGCTGATGAAAAGTGATGCTTTTGAAGCATCGGAATAGAGCTAAATTAAGTTCAGAAATCAGCATACAATTTTATTGATTATCAAACATAATACACAAGGTAACGCCCTCACTCATAATTTTCGTACTTAAGTTACGCCACTTCCGTAGTTATTTTAACCCAAACCACAATCTTTTCCTAAACCTAACTAATTACGTTTGTTGCTTAAACCCTAACCAAGTTGTTTCCTGTGAAGACGTAAGTTTATTTTGAAAAGACTGTATGCATGTAACGAGAGGAAATTGACACGTGTTGCTGGACATTCGTAGGAAAACGCACGAAAATGAGGAATAACTTTTCCTAAGATATCATACGAACCGTTATATGCGAAAACGTTGCACTTTTTGAGGCTTGCTGTAGGCTATAACAGGGAAAATGTAAATGTTGATGCCATTTGTTTTGGGCCAAGCTGTGGATATAGATTTACTTGGATGCTGATACTTTTTTTCTCTTAAAATAACTGGATGAATAAGCCAGAGAATCCATGAATCACAACACCTGCCTCCACAGTAGTGATGCCATTGCTTTAAACATCCAAAAGCTCCCAGACTCTTTGGGTCATAGAGTCAAAATTCTGGTTAGGATGAGTCAGTGCTTTTTTTATGGTCCTGAAAGTCTAAGTGAACAGCTTCAGCTGATATTTAGCAGTTGTTGACAAAATAGCATGTTTTGAGTATTCAGACACAAACCCTGCTCTTTTCTATGACATTTGTCCCCAACGCAATAGGCTAGTAAAAAGGGAAGATTGAGGACAAAGAAGATTTGTGAAGGCTAATAAGGAATACTTGATGGATGACAGGATGTTCAAATTTGCAATGTCATACTTGTTATTTAACCAACGCTTCTGCGTTGCATTTGTTGCTGAATGAGGTTTGTTTGTGCGTGCATGTGTGCACCTGCGTGTCCGAGTACAAAGACAATCTTGACGTTAGCACCACCTTTGATCTGTTTCTAGATAAATCACTGGTTTGTTTGTTCAGTGGAGAGTGCTTTGAAAATCACTGCCCTCTGTCTCTGTCTATTATAAATGTACAAAACAGGGTGAATGAAAATACAAAGCAGGAGGAAACAGAGACGAGGAGAAAACATCACAAGTAATAAACATGACAAAGTATTTTAGTCTGATTGTTGAAACAAAGATAAAGAGAATAGAATGTCTTGATGCTTTTCTTTTTAAATCTCTCACATTTACTACTTCAGTTGGATTCAAAAGTGATCACATGTTGTTTGATGTTTGATGTTATTTCTAATTCACATAAAGTGGACTGTTTTTGGCTGGACTGCAGCGGGCCAGCCCTACAAACATAGAAGTCCGTCACTGAGTGAGTGACTGACTGAGTGATGAAGTTACACGATTGGTCGGCCGAGTGTTTGAGTTTCCTCATTGGCCGTTGCTCTTTCAGAATGAAAAGGTGGTGAACAGTCCTTTATGCAAATTATCCCGTCCAACACTAAGTGTCTGGCTCACGAATCTTGGGCCGAGCTGTCAAACTAGGCGATCTAGTTCTGAAATGAAATGAGATTCAGCAGTGGCATCGCCTATTTCTCGCTTAAAATGTTTTCAGAAGCAATAGGGTATCTCACCGCTTGAAAGGCCAGTTGAGTGGAGCAGCTTGTCCCCTAGTGTCCTCTCCGGACCTGGTGGACATGTACTGCTGGATTTCACATTATAGACATGACCACTGACTACTTGTATAACAATTTAGCCACAAATTCACATACTGACCATACTTGTTTTATATTAACTGGATTTTCAAAAAGGGTCTATTTTTCAATCTGGTGCAGACTAAACGTGTTCCTATATTCTGCCTAAAGGGTTTCTTTTAAATATAACTCAAACAGTCCTATTAACTGATTAACTGTACCCAGATGCACAAACATTGTCAGTGTTTATTATTTTTCCATAACTTGCATATATCCTTCAATATGGCATTTGCTTAGACCCGTATCTAACCTCTGATTCTAGCATACAATGACCTCCCAGGTGTGATTTAAATAAAAAAAAAGACATCAGCAGTTTAAAGCTTCTGCTGACGCTTTCATCTGAAACAGCAAGGGACAAGCACTTCCCATGTAAATGTGTGTGTTTTGTTTTTGTAATGTAGTGTTTATCTAGGCTACATGCTGTTTGTGAGTGTGTACATTTGTTTAACTGTGAGAGTGGGATGTAGGAGTACGGCACAATATAGCCAGGGTCTGACAAGATAAGAGCGTTGCAGCATCGCGTGTGTGTGTGTGTGTGTGTGTGTGAGAGAGAGAGGGATGAGAGAGGCTGACTCATTGACTCTTTGCTGCTCAGTGCTTGTTCATGCAAATGAGAGTGTGTTGACATGCCAGAGTCTGCTCACAAAAGACAATCCATTAAATGTCCGTTCCACCTCCCGCTATCCTTCTCTCCATCTTTTCCTCACGTACCTTAAGTCCATTGCGTCTCGTTCTCCTCGTGTTTCTCTTTCTCTCTCTCTCTCTTGTCCCCCTCTCTCTCCTCACTCCCCCTCTCTTTCTGCTTCTATTTCCACCTCTGGCCCCTTCAGCTGTTTTTTTCCTCCTTTCCCCTCCCTTCTCTCCTTTTCATCTACCTTCAGCTCCTTGTTGCCTATGGCGATAGCAACCTGAATCTGTACGTTTAGATCATCTTAGTATGCAGAATGTTAACATCACAGTGCGTGCTGCTCGGGCCTTGCTATTATGAGGCATGAAAACATTTACATAAACGTGTGCAGTATAATACAAACCTCAATCATGCATAAACACAAAATACACAAATTTGCACACAGAATGACTAAAGGAGTCAGGTGGCAGAAAGGCAATTCTCACTGGCAAGTCACAAAGCTTCGGGTAGGCAATCAGTAGGTTTAATCTGAACACGTTTTTTTAAATATTTTCAGTTGATTAAAGTATTTAATCACGATATTGCAAATGAATTGCACATTTTTTATATGTTCAAAATGTATTTGTATATTTGCAGTATTATTAAATGGGTGTTTTTTACTGTTTCAGCTCCATACAATCTGTTTCCATGCCCTGATATATCACATTATAAACATTTTTAACAAGCATAATTTATCTGTGAGGAATTTTCAGAGTTACAGGTGCAGAACTACCTTGAAAAAAATATGTTATTTCCTTGTGGTGACAAAGCAGTGAGTGACCTTGAACAAGGGCTCGGTGTAAATGTGTAACAGCCTGCTACAAAGAAGAATTACTACTACATACTGACTAGGACACAACATAATGACATTTTCTTACAGTTTGCTGTGTTTTTATCTGCTTTTATAAAAATAAATATCAATAATAATATAAATATCCTATATTTTATTTCTATGCTCCTACCCTTCCCCCTCTTTCTGTGTTGCTTCCTCTCCTAACCACTATGTTCGTTTCGACACAGGCCTTGCCCTTCCTTCCTCCTTCATTCACTCACCTCCTCTTTCACTGTGCTGTGATGACAGAGATGCAGGCAGAAGGAGAGGAGAGTGCTGAGTTAAACACAGACGCACAACTAGGCCAACACAACTGCCTCCAGGGATGTGTGTGTGTGTGTCCATGTATGTTTGTATCTGTGCATCAGTGTGAGAGTTTGTGACAGAGCAAGATAGAAAACGAGAGTGACAGAGAAACACAGACAGACACTGAGAGTAATCTGGTGAGACACTCACTGGTATAATTATACCTACTGTACATGATTAAAAAAAAGCAACCACAGTTGTTAGATGGAGAATTTCAACCTTCATTGTGTAACAGTAAAACATAATGAAAAACAAGCGCAAGAGTAAATACTGTGAACATTAATGGCAGTCGTCTTGCAGTCCTGGAAGGTTATGCAAGTCCTGCAGGATGGCTTAATGAAGTTGCTGGTCCTGATGCTGCGCTTAAAGGCAACGCTAGACTTTATAGTGTAGTGACCTTAAGGGGCTTTTTAAGGTTTACCTGATTAGGCATAGTTCCAGCTGCTGCTTGTCAAGTAAAAGTTCACCTTGCAATTTTTCATGTGAATGGCAAGTCGCAAGGCCCAGCTGCACAATCTATATTGCTGGTCATACTGCTTGTAGCAAACTGACTTGTAATAAATCATAAACCTATAACTGTAGCAGTTTCTTTCAACAGCATTTATTTTTCCATCAGATATACACACTGAATGTTCTAAATATCACGGACATCCTCCTAATACTGAGTATCAGAGTCAGCTGTCTCAAAGCTTGACATATCTTTTCAAACCAAACTGCCATTTTCTCCTTTGTAATTAATATAAATTTAAAGGACCACATGGATATTTTCGCAGTCTCGGGCCATCGTCCTTATCATTAGTAATAACATTACACTCACTAAAGTTAATTGCTGAGACCTCTGGAAGTGATGAAAAGAAGGTGGAAGGGGAAATTATTCCCCGTATCTTTGCCCTGTCTGACTATTACAGCGATTCCAGATCTCAGTAATTACTTTGGGTAAATTGCTATCCGAAATTATGACCAAAACTATAAAAATGATATCAAATTTTGAATAAAGTGGAATTATTCGTCAATGTGGGAGATCAATTTGTAATTTGAGCTTTTGAGTGGGTGTGCTTACATGATGGTTTCTTAAACTCCCATATACTGTTGTGTTAGTGTGGCAGCGTGTGCAGATGTTAGGCGAATGTGCTACAATAAGTAAGGGATCATGTACAGCGAGCTAGTCATTGTTGTGTAATAAACCCCGACAGGGCGATGTGGCACCCCAATAATCGTCCTGAAGGGGTTTATTTCCCAACAATGACCCGCTAGCTGTACATTATCCCGCTTATTACACAGCTACTTACTTAAGAAATCAATGATTTGACACAAAAACGGTCCTCCAGAGTCCGACATCAGAACTGCGTCCATAGCAACGGTTCGTTATACATAGCAGCGGTCTGCTATAAAGAAATAACAGACCGTAGAATGCCGTGACCAATCAGAATCAGGTACTCAACAAAGCCGTGTAATAATGTACAATAATAGTGCCTGCTAAACTACTGAATGTGTGTGTGTGTGTTCTGAGTCGGTCAAACAGTAGTTCATACACCAAGTTGTGTTTCAGGGGATGGATGTGTCTTGAACTTGGAGCCTATGGGTTGTAGGCTGCATATGTGTTTGCATGTGTGTTTATATGTATGTATGTCAGTGTTTCTGAGAAACAGACAGTCAGAGGCAGCATGTGTGTGTTTCCCCACATTGGATGCATTCTGTGTGTTTGTGTGTAGGGAAATACTGTGTGTGCGTAGATGTAGACTGTATGTATTATGCAGACCTAGGAGAGCCTTGTGCTATAAATAAAACAGGGCTGCAGTGTGCTCACTGGCGGAATAATCTATCTGACACTATGGAGAAAGAGAGAGAGAGAAGTAATTGAAGAGACAGAGAAAAACAGAGAGAGGGGAAGACAGGCAGGAATGGAAGACAGGTGGAAAGAGAAAGAGCAACTACAGAAAAGGAATGAACAGGGGCAACAAGGACTGAGCAGGAGGAAGGGAAATTGTGCCCAGGGAGAAACAGAAGAGTGGTTTATCCACGGGGCTTCTAGTAGACGCAGTTAGCACCGTGAAACAGCTACGAGTCATATTCAAAAGGGCAACAAAGTGCAATGCCCCGTTTCAATCTCTCTCTTTTCTATATCTGCAAGGAATAGGAGTCTGTTTTGTTTATGCTCCTCACACCTGTGTTACGATGTGTTTCATCATGTTTATGGGCTTGTTTTTGCAAAATGTCAAGAAGCTATAGAACCAATTCCTATTCGCTAGCAAATGCAATATTTATTATGTTAGCAATAATACTGCAATTGCTGGTAGATCTGCAGCCTTGATCGTGTTTATTCACAGAAATACCTGTAAAGTTTGCTTCTTGATTTGTTTTATAACCACTTTAAGACATTACACATGTATATGATCATAGGTTGTTGGATGGATAGACTGTGTGGGTCAAACCGGTGACATTATGGTGATGATGGGATTGTCTCCTTAATAACTAGGTCACCAGTTTACCCAGCTTGTACAGGAAATGTACTGTTAACGAAATCACAGTAATCTGCTGTTGCTCTAATTATAATCTGTTGTATGTAACATTGTGTGTGTGTGTATATAGTATGTGTGTGTGTATGCATACATGTATGTGTGCAGGCATATAAACATAGAAAGGCATGTTTGTTAATTATCTTCCTTATTTGTACGCTTGTTAATGCATTTCTAAAGCTAAATCTTTTACCATGATATGACCTTGAGATGTTTCCTTAGATCTTCAATGAAGTTGGAGAGTGGAAAAATAATTACATATTTGATTAGATATTTATTCAAGAGTTCAGGTTTCTGTCAGTCGGCATCAAAGAGCAAAAGCATCATTCTTGAATCACCCTTTCAAATCGACATTCATGTACAGAGAAATTATAGAAGAGGCAGTTACTGGAGTGGAACAAATACAGTGAATCATTATTTGTCTGTTAATGTCCTACGTCGGAGCAGATCGATTTGAGAAAAGCAAGTATCAGCCGGACATGACATCCATAGTAACGGGTGGCTAATAATGCACACAAATCAATCTCTCTTCCATCCCCTCTCTCCTCTGGCTCAGTGTATTTCCGTTTTCACTTTCTCTAAGCCTAACTTTCTTAATTCACCCTTTCTTTCCCATTTGATTGCCCTGCCTGTCAGGTCATGGAGCTGAAGGGTCAGATGATCCATTTGCCCGAGTCCTCTTCGCTGATTTTTCTGGGCTCGCCACGTGTCGATAAGTTGGAGGAGCTGATGGGCAGGGGCCTCCATCTGTCAGATATCCCCATCCATGATGCCACGCGGGACGTTATCCTGGTGGGGGAGCAGGCCAAGGCCCAGGATGGCCTGAAGAAGAGAATGGACAAACTTAAGGTAGAGTGGTTGCTACTTAATTCTGGGTCTATTCCTATTTGCGGTGCGGGACAACTGAGGAAACTCATCAGTATCCAGTCAGATGTTTTGCTTCTTTGTGGCTTCTTGTTGTGAGACAATTATGTGAACATAACATATTCCACCGGCTGGAATATGTTTCAACAGTTTATTTTTACAGCTGATCACATAGGCACGAGCTTGTGTCACGGCACAGGTTGTACTGGTAATATTATTTGTTCAATTACCACTAATCCTTACCAGCTACTAACGGGCCACAATATACACTAAATGCCTTCGGTTGCCAACAACAAGACATCTTGATTTGACTATTGCCAACCAGTCAAAATGACAAACGACAACCTGCGACCATGACATTTGAAACAGTGTAAATACACAAAAATATTCAACACATTCTCACTCCCAACTCGTCAAATACCGCCGCTTGGTCAATGCCCCTCGGCATCGGAGACCGACGCACGGGGTACTCCTCTTGCGTTACTTTTGGATGAGTTAGGGACGGCGTGTTGTTATACGCTTGTTACATGCACAGTGTCCTTTCAAAACAAACTTCCGTTTGCACAGGAACTTAGTTTTAGGCAATACAACCACTTAGTTAGGTTCAGGAAACGGTCGTGGTTGACGTTAACTTCACTGACTAATGACTCACGTGACTCACAGGACTGACGACACCAACAAGTCATGTGACTAACGACTGATGTGATAAAATAAGTCAATGCTTACTATTAGTTTCACACAGGCCGGCGGTCTCCTGGTTGACACTAAACGGATTCTCACGCTCTTAATACTACCTCATTTGCTCTGACCGTCAAATAACGCCGTGGGTGGGTTTACATTTGAGTTAGTTGAAAGCCCGGTGCATCGCATACAGTCACTAAATGGTGTTTCCATGCGTCGATATTCAATGCTGAGGGGCACTCACCAAGCGGCGGTATTTGACGAGTTGGTAGCGAGAACGGGTTGAAATATTCAGTGTGTTTGGTATGTCTTTATTTTTGTTTTCCATCATGTGAGTTACGAGACAACTCACTGAAGTGAACATGGTAAATCCAGGGCATCGGCTGCACTGACTGATTCATAATGGCTGGAAGAACGTGACTCGTGGGACTTGCTCTTATAATTTGCTTTCAAAGTACCCTTGAGCAAGTCGCTGAGTCTTGACCCAATCCTATACATCTGCTCACTGCAACACTCTCTCACTGCAACTACTCCCCCAGGCCACTATTATAAATAGCTATATCTCAGTTGACTTGCCCGCTTGAACAATGGTATAGCACTGCATCAGAGAGATTTGGCATTAAGAAGCTCGCCCACAGACACGATTACGCATTTGCAGATACACACAATCAAAAATAAATCAAATTAATACACAAATACATTTACATGCACCAGCAGTTTTAATTTGGTGCAGTACTCCCACATCTCTGCTTCGTTGTCATCAGTGCCTTCATCAAAGCAAAGCACACAGAACAAAACCTCCTAATCTCCTCCTCTCCTCTCCTCTCCTCTCCTCTCCTCTCCTCTCTTCTGCTCTCCTCTCCTCTCCTCTCCTCTCCTCTCCCAGGCCACATTAGAGCGGACTCACCAAGCACTGGAGGAGGAAAAGAGGAGAACTGTGGATCTCCTTTATTCCATATTTCCAGGTGATGTGGCGCAGAAACTGTGGCAGGGCCAGCCAGTGCCCGCTCGCAAATTTGATGACGTGACCATGCTGTTCTCAGACATCGTGGGTTTCACTGCTGTGTGTGCCCAGTGTACGCCCATGCAGGTCATCTCCATGCTGAACGAGCTTTACACACGCTTCGACTACCAGTGTGGCATTCTGGATGTTTATAAGGTCAGTAGACAGAAAGATGCACACCATGTCTTCTTTATGTGATGTAGTAATACCTGTTGAGACAGGATGTTGGGATGAGGGTGTTTTTTTAAACTGTGAAACAATGGGATATCAGTTAAGGGATTGCTTAAAAGGCCCGTGTGTAGGATTTTGGGGGATCTATTAATATAAATGGAATATAATATTCATAACTTTGTTTTCATTAGTTTATAATCACCTGAAACTAAGAATCGTTGTTTAGAATGAGTCCTTCATATCTACATAGGGAGAGGGTCCTCTTCACAGAGTCCGCCAAGTTGCACCGCCATGTTTCTACAGTAGCCCAGAACAAAAACCAAACACTGACTCTAGAGAGAGCTTTTCGCCTTTTATGTTACCTGAAGGCCACCATAGTTCTCTGACACGCTTCTGAAACTGTAACTTGAGCCGCAGAGTGCAAAACTGTGGTACCGCCAGCCGCCGTCTGACTTCTGTTGCTCCTAAAGTAATGTTATTATGCTAAGGATGGCTTCTGAGCAAGGCGAACGGCCATGCTTTTGCATGCGGCGGCTCACGTTCCCGCAGTCTGGGAAAGGGAGGAGTGAGCTGAGGGGTACTCAGTTGGTTGCATTCTGCAACCACTCCGCTAGATGCCGCCAAATCCTACATACTGTACCTTTAAGGGATTGCTTAAAAGTTGTAATGGCTTTATTGGTTTATGTGCCAACCTGTGAAGAATGAGGTCATCATAAAAGATGAATTGTTCACCACGAAGTGACGGTTTCCTAAGAACTTAGAGCTGTATTTAAAAGGTTACGAGTTGTATCTAAAGCTAAATCTTTTGGGTGTGTCTGTGTGTACTAGATATATTTGTGTGTGTGTGTGTGTGTTCTCTACTTGTGTATGGGCTGCCCTGAATGGGTGAGCTTGTGTTGTGGAAAAAGTAGCTGATTAATGGACAGCCTGTGGGAGCTTAACAAAGATGTGTCAATATTGTCCATCTGACAGTCTGGCTGTGGACCTAGTTTCAGTCTTCACTGTACTGTAGTCTGCCATCTCTCCCTCTTTTCATCCTTACTTTCTATCATGAGATCAATATTTCTCTTCATTTTTACTCTTTCCACATTTGCTCCTCTCCATCGTCACTATTGCCATCATCTTTCCTCTCTATCTCATCACCGGTGACAACAACATATACTTGCCACTTTCCCATAAAAACGTGCTTTTCCTCTGTTATCTCTCTAGATGCCAGGAGAAAGAGATACAGAGAGATAGGCAGAGAGATTGACTGTATGTTAGAGGGTTTATGTGTATAGCAGTTGAAGAGTGAGTGTGTATGTGAGGAAAAAGCCAGAGCAGGAGGACATGTTGAGGAGATTGAGGCTCACATACGTATGTTGCCATTGTCATGGTTACTGGCGAAATGATTTAGCCGGTGGCAGGCCTAAATGAGAGCAGTTTGTCTCCTAGTTTTCTTTTCCCCTCCCTCTTTCTCCTCTTGTGCCATCTATTTTTTTCTTTATAAGGACTGTGTTAACTGTCATGACACCGAGCTCACTCCTTCAACTGGGAATATGGCAACACATCCCTGAAAGCGGCGCTTCTTTTTGCTTTATTAACATTGGGATAATTTAGAATTTGGCTTTTGGGAAGTAAATCAAGGAAGACTTGTTATTACGGTACTGCAATCTCTGGCATAGTAAGCCCAAACATGGACTAGGAATGACTTGGTATTCAAGGCTTAAATCTTAGTTCATCTGTTTGCAGCTGTTGTCAAGGATTTGGAGTGAGCTCATTACTGCAAATTAATTGCTTACTGTATGTGGGAAACACTTCACTGTTGCTTACAAGATCAAGTGAGATGTTTTTCTCATTGGCAATACAAACAAGCCACCGATAATTTGTCATGAATTTCAGCTGATAATGATGGCACCCGATTATCTCTACATACCGACTCATTAACATTTCATATTTCTCTGGTGGTCTGGTACAGCAGAGCCTCAAGATGCCTTGCTACTAAAAATACTGTTTATCTTTGTTTATGTTGTTTATTCTTTATTGATCCTTTTTAAAAAATAAAAAAATCCATATCATACTAGATTGCATTGTTTTGCCACCGGTACTGTACAGTATGTCAAGCATTTATATTTAATATTCTTCATGGTTTCTTATAAATAAAATAAAATAAGCCCACTTGTAATGCCTTTTATAAAAGATTTAGGCTTCTTTTATTATTTTGTGATGGTATTTCAGTGATCTTCAGGATGGATGCCATGGCGTCAAGGATGAATGGAAATTTTCGTTTTTTTAATTTGGGTTTTTTGGCCTCTCAGACCGGGTCAGAAGCAATGTAAGGTGCTGTAAGTGCCGAGATCCTCTCCAAATGCTCACCAACTCTTATTGCGAATGATGTAGAAACAGACAGATACATAGCTCTTATATTACAAGAGGAATGAAGGAGTTGTTATAATTTCTACCACTCAGTGGAGATGGTATGAGTGATTGAATGGCCACTTAGTTTCACACATCAGCAAAGCCACATTTATTCATTTCAGTTTCTGCCCCTCCTCCTCCATTTCTCGTACAGATCGAGACAATAGGCGATGCCTACTGCGTGGCGGGAGGACTTCACAAGAAAGTCGATAGTCATGCGAAGCCAATCGCACACATGGCTCTGAAGATGATGGAGCTCTCTGAGGAAGTGCTGACACCTGATGGGAGACCTATCAAGGTGAGTTTTTATTTTTTATAACACCACTGCTGCTAGCACACGGAAACCAAGGCCTATTGAAGGAGGCTGGGACATGGGTGGACACGGGTCTTGGGGTATGTGGTATAACACATGTGCAGTGTAACTGGAGTTGCAGTCGTGCATTGCGATTGGCTCAATTTCGGCGAGTGCAGACCAGATTTTACTGCGCATGTTTTGTACCCCAAAGATATGACGTGTTGATGACGCGTGACCCAGCCTCTTTCAATAAGCCCTGACGGAAACTAGCCTAATTAGCTTAAATTGTTGATATTTTATTAATCTGTGCATTAATTAAATTTCCTATTCCCACTTCCCTACCTCCCTGTATTATTTTTTTTTGCTTCCCTTATAGTATTTTTTTCCAGTCCTTCCTTCCCCCATAATGGCACTGTTGTAACACATTTAGATTATGTGGCGACGTGACATGTTTGCAGTGTACAGTGATCTGTTTGCTTTGTCTATTTACACATTTCCTCTTTTAATACATCCATAACTTTACCTCTTTGTGCCAATTTATAGTTAGTCTGTTTTATTTTACATATTTAAATGTATTCCCTGTTTATCGGTAGGGCTGCACAATATATTGTTTTTTTATTGTCATCGCGATAAACATCTCAAAAGACTACGATATTGTACTCAGAGATTTTTTGATCGGTTGAAAACTGCACTTTAATATGTAATTATCATTTATGTTCAGCATAGTTTCCTTTCACTTTTTTAATTCAACAAGCAATTTTGTTCTTTTTTTTTAGCAATATATTGAAAGCGGCAGAACTGAGTACACTTTAATATCTATTTATTTATCCCAAGTAATATCGTTATTCTATGGTGATAAATGTTATCACATATCACATATTTTCCTTATATCATGCAGACCTATTTATCGGCCATTCATCTCTTTTTGGTGCAGAACTCTGTCTCCAACTGTACGTTATTGCTTGACTCCTGTATGTTTTGCATACTGAGTGTGTGCATGAAAATGTGGTATACAGTTCAGGATTCCCACTGGAAAAAAGGTAAATTGTGTGTCCAACTGCTGATTATAACTTTAACCGGGTGTGTGAACTGCAGTTCTGTGGTGTGTTTTTTGTCACAAATCAGCACCTGATTGTCACTGTTTGTCTCTACTGTTCCTAATTTTTTCCCCCCTAACATTGCGGCATCCCTAATTACCATGAAGCAAACGTACAATCAATCACCTGCCGAGCTGTATCACATAGAACCTGACACATGTTGTCAGATTGTGATTGGTTTAAAGAAATACAAACAAGCCAGAGCGTTTTGTTTTCCCCTATAGCAGAATGACAATGTGTGGAGCCAGACCTTTCTCTAGCCGTGACACAGCGCTGTGGAGATGTGATTGGCATAATTTCCTATACTTTGGTGTTGGAGATGGATGGATGGATGGATTGTGGTAAATGGGAAGATGGATGATGTAGGTATGAGAGACATGAACTGACAGATGGGTGAATGATATTTAAAAAAATGGATTAACTCAAACTACTCAATCATTTTCATAAACACAGACACTGATCCAGATTCAGATTAAAAAGTATAAATGACAAAGCATTGCGCAGCTTTGGATTGCACCCCCTGAGTGCTTAGTTTGTGATTGAAAATGTTCATCAGCTAGTTAGTGTTTAGGGAATACGACTTATTAACACATCGACTAAGATATTCAATAAGACGATAAGAAGGCTATTTATGTGCGATGTGCATTTCAGTGAACATTAAGTACAAAAACCACACACTGTGGTACCACGTTCAATGTGAATTGGCAATTGTCATCCCAGTTTCTTGCATGACAAAATCCAGAAGACTCTCAGTACTATAATCAGTCATTTAATTTATTTTTAATACGTTAAAATTCCTGCATTTCCTGTAGCTTTAAGGGGTTAGGATAATATAGAGAGATTCTCTTTAACGGAGAATAGTTATGAATCCTGGGTGTTAATTGTTCAGTGGAGGGCGTTTTCATGAAATGAGGCAAGAGACATTGTGCACCTTAATAGTGTGTCTCTGTTTGAGTTATGCCTATTCTCTCCCAGTCAGCTGCATGTGTCATTCAATTAAAAACACTGTAGAATCAACAGTAGAGCTACACACAGCCTGCTGTGTGCCATATGTTTATGTGTGTGTCCGTCCATTAGGGATGTTGCGCTCAAATATTTTTGACCGCGATCCGAGTCCTTTACTATTGGGTAATACTGATCCGATACTTATATTTACCTAAATGTCGATGAAATATGTATCTAAATTTGGCACATTTTATGTGTACTAAAGGCCTTGGTTCAAAACTTAGTTGGGTTGATCAGCTGAAATTATGAATATGATATGAATACAAGTCTAACTGGAAGAATGTGACTCCTGAATTGACGTGGTTGCTGTTGCAACAACAAAAATCCACTCTCGGTTATACAGTGGCGTAACAGAGGGATGCTTCTTCTCTTCTCTCTCTTAAACAGTTTTAGGCGGACTACTGACATAGGCTCGCAGAGAGTACACAAACCTACAACAGCCAAGTTTAATTTTGTCCCGTCATCAATTTACTCACAGAATTAACATTAATAAGTGACAGCTGATATGACCTACCACTGGTGACATGTCATTTTAACCGGTGAAAACGAGGGTCAGTGCCGGCTAAAGATGAGAACCTCAAAGTTTTGTACACTGATCTTTGCCAATGAGAAAGAGAAAAGAGAAATAACGGACTCAATACTGTCAGAGCTTTCAAATGTTTCCAACCCAGGTGTCAGAAGTTCAGATCAAACTGCATCACCGGTGCAACCAAATCATTTTTCACATTCACACACTTTAATTTTCTCTCCGATTTGCAGTAAAATGCACTGTGGAGCCTGGCTCTCTAGTGTCCATGGATGTTTCTTAATGCATTTGTGTTTACAGTGGGAGATGATTGTATGTGCCTATGTGTGCCGTGTGGGTGTATGCATGTGATGTTTTGTTCTATTTATGTACCATATGCTTCTGAGTGTTTGGTGTTTGCGTGTGTGTGTGTGTTGGTTTTTAACTGTCTATAAGCTTTGTTACTCTAGTCTGCTCTCTCTCTCTTCCTCTCTCTGCCTCGCACATTCCCTTTTTTTAATTCTGTCCTCGTTTCCTTTTCTTCCTCTTTCTCCATTTTTATGTCGTATCTAGATGAGCTATGATGTTTTGGTTTAGCTGTGCTCGCTGTGTATCCTTGCACAACCTCCCAAAGGTTGCTTGGTTGACATTATTGCAGGAAACATTTTATTCTCAAAATGGGTCACTCTTTTCTTTAGTTTATGTCCCTGAACAGCATGTAATATATCAAGTTCCTTTTGGTTTGTTTTTTTACCCTCATGGTTTATTTTTGCATGTTGGCTTTGGGACATTTAAAACAGTTTTGTTGCTAGAGGAAAATCATGTGTCCCATTTATCAACTGCAGTAAAATGGCACACACTAACAAGTTTTAAAGGTAGAACTGTACATGTTGCTGTGAGTATTGATCCACCTTCAGACGGTTATTAGCTGCTCAGATTATTAAAATAAGATAAGAACGTTAAATCCATGCCATGTGTCCATGTGGAACGGCATTTAACAGTATTTGATGTACTTATGGAGTTAGATAGAGAAAGGTAAGCTGCTCTTTTGTGGAAAAAAAAGATGAGTATATTAAGTAGGGAGGGAAGGAAAGAGGCACAACGGAGGGAACTGAGTTCAAACCACTCATGTTAATTCAGTAGAATGAAAAGGGAACACAGGATATGATTTATTTATGTCTATCCTCAGTCCAGTCTCTGTCAAGGTCGACCATCACCCTTTGGCTGCATTTGGTAGCTTTATGGGCCTGAGTGCTAACTTACAATGTCACAAATATGAGTCAAAGTCATTAAGTTGGATTTAAATTTTAGATGAATTGCTGTCATGTCTTTCATTTTACTGTATTCAGTCATATTACAGGCTGGTGATATATTATATATCTTTCTTACTGTGAACTACTCTCATGCAATAAAGAAAAAGACCTTTACAAGTTCACTACAACGCTGTGTTGTTTCAGGAAATGACTGAGCTTTTTAAAAATATTAATCTACATATTTTATATATTCAGAAACATTAAATGACTGCAACAGACATGGGAGGTAATTTGGGAAATATTAAACTTAAACTTTATTACAATCGTCACATACATACAGGTACCAGGGATTGAACTGCCAACTTTGTGATTAAAGGACGACCCGCTCTATTTCCTGACACAGACTAACACGTTGTTGGTTTTGGTCTTTTTTTGTCGACAATATAAAAAAGTATAGAATAACGGCAGCCTTATCCTTTTAACATTACAACTTGAGGTGAAATGATTGAACCTGTTTTATCTATTTTTGAGAAGACTTCTTTTTTATTTGCCACCAAGCTGACTTGTTTAAAAATACACATTGACACAGATAGGAACAAAAGGTATATGTGTGAGAGAAGTTATAAGACAGATAGCTGCTGAATAACAGACAGGACACTGTTCTGTGAACTGTCGTGCTCCTAACATTGTCCATTTGTCTCAAAATAGAAAAGCCTTGCCAAGAATTTTTGGCCTGCTCTCTTGCTCTTCCACTTTCTCTCTCTCTCTCTCTGTCTTCCCCTCTTTTTATTTCCCTCACTCTCTCCTCTGCAGCCTCTCTCCAACTCATTCCTTTTATTTTCCTCCTCAGTTTCTTACTTTATTTCCCTCTCAGTTTTTATTCTTGTCATGCTTTTTCTATATTTTGTGCTCTGTTATATGCTCTCCTCTTTCTTATCCCTCCTCGCTTCATGTTGGTGTAAAGGGAAGTTATAGAGATATTCAACACTTCAGCATGATAAATGCTGTTCAGTGAGTGCACTCAACTCCAGCCAATGTTGCACTGTTATGCAAACTAGCATGAGAGCTGTGAGAAAATGTTTAGTGAAAGAGAAATGGGAGAGTGGTCCGGGGACACAGAGAGAATATACAGGAAAACGTAAACTTTAGGAGTGAGATGTCAACAGAGAAACACACATAGAAACCAAACAAACTATTTTTTTAATCTATATTACTGCTTCCATTTCAGACCTGTATTGTGATTTTTTTGCATGTGTGTGCTTGTCTCTATGAGTGGGTGTATGAGTAGGTGATGTGGATTTTAGGGACGTAGTGCTAATATTGTTAAAAAATGTTTTTATGTTGGCTTATGTCCACCAAACATACATTACACCAGCACTATCTGAACAATATCATGGATTCAGAAATGGTCAGGGGCTTGTCATGCCAACCAAAAGTGGCTGCTTTTTCCTGACTACATGTTCATCTTGCAGTTGCCAGCACCTTCAGCTCTGCAGTACACAGAAGCTTGACTAATCGATTAATCGTCTGATTGTTTGAGCACTAACAACGCTTAAACAAACCCTTTTCTTTGATAAAAGTCTACCAATGCTTGTGTGTGTGATATGGTTTGTTTACAGCAGCTAAAGTACACTCAGTTACCACTTTTCCTCGGTACACCTGGCTGAAACTAATATAAGTCTAATATAGCAGTCTTGCAATAAATCCCCCAGTCATGAAGGTTATAATGTCCACCGTTACTTTGATTTTTAACGTTGGATGGCTGTGTGTCTGACCTCGCCGGTCGAGCTTTCACTGCGGGGCCGCAGGTTTTCACTTGACGCTGCTGCGCCGCACACCGGCTGTGACCGCTCCGTTCTCTGCATGGCGATGCCTCATAAACATTATGGTTCCCTATTAGCATTTGGTTTAAATAAATATTGCCAAATAGGTGCTTTTGCTTTACGCTTTGACACCAAATCCTTCACCATCGTCTTGTCATCTCTCTCGTCCCGTGTGTATGTGTCACTCCTGCTACTTTATACAGAGCATGAACACTACTTTCAGTTTCAGTTTGTAGCGCCCGTCAGCTGACCATGTACTGATAACACAGCGCTGATGAATTGAAATTCATTAAATGGGTTTCATTTCTTTAAAAAAAAAAAAAAGACGGTGGGGACGGAGGTCAAGTAATGTAATCGGTGTATGCCCAAACATCAGTAAAACCGACTACCGCGGCAAGTCTACTAAATAACAATACCACCTCTCTGTATAATGCAGCACAGTTCAACAGCACCACAAACTGCATTCTCCAAAATGATCACAATGTTGAATCAACACCTCTCTATATGTTATAACCTTCATGAATGTAGGATTTATTACAAGACTGTTGTTTCTGACTGGATTAATTTTAGCTAGATGTACCTAATAAACTGGCAACTGAGTGTACATGAAACAACGCCATCTCTATCCCCACCTCTGTATATCCTTCTGTCAGCTTGGCCAGAGGCTACAATGTGATTGGCCGTCTGTGCTGCTGCGCCATTTGCTCATTGGCTCGCTGAGGGCCATGTGCTGTGGATGCTGACTCACAGCGAAAAGGAGGGGAAGAGTGTATGAGCGTTACTGTGTCTGTGTTTTGAGACTAAGAAATAAAGAGGAGAGTGGGCGCTGGATGCAGATTTGTTTGTGTGTGTGTGTGTCTGTGAGTGGTTGTCTGTTGTAGAGACAGACAGACAAGTGCATGGCCATCTGTAAGCAGTTTAGCAGAAAAATAGGTCACGCTAGTGCACCTACCAGCCTTTTCTCTCTCACGCTTTCTGTCTCGCTTTCTTTATCTCTCCTCCTGAGCTGTCAAGGTTTTGCCATCTAATTATAAGTTTATTTTTGCGTCTCTCTCTGTCTCTCTCTCTCTCTCTCTCTCTCTCTCTCTCCATTGTCTTTCTTTCTGTCTTTCTGTCTGTCTGTGCTCTTTCTACCTCACTACCCCCATTGCCTGTTGTTGCCATGACTACCTTGCAGTGTGCTGACATGCACACAGTAGCGTTGGATACCTAGGTGATGAGATGCTCAAGTAGATCATTAGAAATCTACCGGGTTCCTCTAGCTTTTGTGTGTGTGTGTGTGTGTGTGTGTGTGTGTGTGTGTGTGATGACTTGTTGTTCCCAAATGGAGGAAATCAATAGTTGTTCGAGTGGCCGTGAAGTGGCGTGGTCAAATTGGAATGATGGCTAGATAGCTTTCACTCTGCCTCCAGCCATTAATAGATTCATACTTCAGCTAGATTATAATATGAGCAGCATGTTGCTGCCCTATATCTGCTACCAAGAGGAGATGGAGGCAATTATTTATTTGATTAATTTTCCTCTCTCGCTCTTGCTATTTTAAGATTTTCATCAAATCTGCTGCCACGGGATATCAGATTAGATAATAACAGCTACACTAATATAGAAGTTTGATTGCCACAGTGCAATTTCCATTCAGCGGATCAATGCGCACACAGCACTTGTGGTTCAAAACAACATGGCCTTTGTGCTGCAGCATAGGCGGCACATAAATGAATGTGATCAGTTCAGCGGGGAGATAAGATTTATGAATATGAACATTCACAGCAGTGCCAGGTATGTTACAAGTTAGTCATTTTAGATGCCAGGTGCCGATGTGTTTGCTCACATTGCTTACAGATCTTCGAAGCCAGATATGACAGCGGTCACTGTGAGATAAGACTACTGCAGATAACAAGCATTTTCTTATTGATTCATCACCCAATTATTTTCTCTATTAATGAATCTTAATGTATATATAGTCAGAAAACAGTGAAGCCCATTATAATTTCCTGAAGCTCAAAGTGATGTTTTAAAATGTGCATGTTTTATCCGACCAACAGTCCAAACCCCAAAGATATTCAGTTTACTATCATTAAGACCAAAAAGAAATCATCAAGTTGGAATCCGTGAGATGTTTTGCATCTTAGTTTAATAAGTGACTTAAATGATTCATTGATTATAAAAAAAATTGCAAATTGCTTTTTTTGTTGATCAATTAATCAACTAATTATTTCAACTCTAGATCAGGCTGAGTTGATGAGCAATTAAGCTGTGTGCACTTATAGCGTAAAGAAATTCCATTTCATTTATTTGTTCATTTCATAGGATCTGTATAAAAGATAAACATGCCGCTGTTAGCAAGAATGCAAATTTACGTCCATAGTGTCTAGGCAGTAACAAAAACAGAAATATTACAAGTGACAATATACAGATAAAAATATACAATACACAAGTAGAAAAGACAAAATACATTATATGCAACATGTAAATTAATAGGGAGAGTGTGTGTATTGAAAATACAGTAACAACAGCAGCAGCATTACTTCCATTTTCAGGCCAAGTGCATGTGTG